>NC_071264.1:9413507-10073507 GCF_023375685.1 Ictalurus furcatus
GCGTGGTTAACTTAAAATGCATTACCATATTTCTTTGTGCATGGGTGTGTATGTGGATATGTTCTTTAGAAACATCTTTTGCTGATGTTTAGGTAACAAGTTTTTGAACTACAGATGTTTAACAAGTGGGAGAGAAGGTGGTCAGCGCCTGTGGGATTTTATTTATTTATTTATTTTTTTAACCTATTCCTCAGGAAACCAGTCTTGCATATCCTCACAGTCTCCTGGTCTTTGCTTAACTCATTATGTAAAGGGAGCACTCAAGGTTTAGTCAGTTTTGGGTGGGAAAATCAAGGGATGAGTGGATAGACTGATGTTCCCACACCTTAAGGACAAGATGGTAAAACAACTACAAGTGAAAGAGAAATATATTGGGAAAGAGGTGAAGGGTGCAGCAGGGCAAAAGAAAAGGGTTTACTATACACACAATCCCGTGTTTCAAGCTTAACTTGTCAAAATCTGAAGGAGAACATTAACAAATCCGAAGTTTAGTTGAATAGCTGGTTCAATATTGTCAAAAATGAGCACAGTGTGTTACAAACTGTTATGCAATTCCAAAAATAGCAATAAAACTCTCCTTCAGTTATGGAAGATTAAATGGCTCGGGAGCTGTACAGTTGTGTCACGCTTTGAGTTTGTCATCATTCGCCAACATTCTCATTAGCGAGCATTCTTCACGGCAACAAGTCTCCATTGCTGTCTGCCTGCAGTTTAGCATCGTGAACTGTTTGCCTAAAGGCGACACTAATGACAGTTACTTGCCCTGAATGTGGCTGCCGACTGTGTTAAAGTGTATATTTAAGTGCAGTTCACCAAAGCTGTAGGTGGAACTAGGCAGCAGATTATCCAGCTTTTCACAGATATAGGGAATCTCTTCTTCTTGTTTTTAGCACATGCCCATAACAACCTAAAACACTTTTAAGACAAACAGAGCTTAGATTATACATATAATACAACCCAAAGCTTTGGCATTGTATTACCCTTCATTTAAGGTTCAGCTTTATAAACTTGTGCTGGCAACACAGGGTATCCCAGAGTGCCCTCGCCTCCAAGCTGGAGACTACTTTCCCACATGTTGTCTCTACAAGGCCTTGGGAAAGCTGGGAGGATGATTTATTTGAATTGAATCAGGAAGAACTGCTGACAGCGCTGGGAAACCTTCTCTAGGAGTGTTCCTCTCCAGTGCTCCTGCTGCAGCAGCAGGAGAAGTGTGTGTGTGTGTGTGTGTGTGTGTGTGTGTGTGTGGGTTCTGGGTGTGTCTTCTTAAACAAGACATGTGCATTGGGAAGTTAAATGCTTGTTGTTCTCACAGTATAAAAAGCAAAAAAAAGATCCCTCTACTCTATAATTCAAGCATAGCCACAGCAACAAGGCGCAATTCACATGTTTGAACAGTGCTCATTGATTTACATGTACATTAAGGAAACCATGAGGGTTCTCTTTGGTTACCCAGAGCCACTTCATACAGGGCATGCTCAACACGCTCAGTGTTCACTACAACAATGGCTCGGATTCATACTGTAGCGCAGGGAGCGTGCCAGTCTGTTGATCTTGGATTGCGTTTCCGTGCGCAGTACCGATCTGAATCGTATGGAGGTGAAAGGGCAAACCAATCTAGACACTGTCCTCTCTGCCACAGAGACACTTTATGGGCATGGCTTAGTCTACCTCTTGTCAGGAATGTTACTAGCTATCTGTGTGTGTACTGTAAGTCTGATCATTATGAATAGTTGACTAGCACTGGTCTCAGACCTCAGGCGCCCGTCTATTTTTCTGTCCTCATTAAACCATGGACGTTATTGTTTGTTTGGGTGTGTATTTGTACTGCTGTACATGAGATGATTAAATTGAGTTTTCTATAAAGAGACAGTGGCAGAATAAAACAGGCTAAAAACGATAACCACGATTATTTTATTCAGCATTAAATGCATTATTATTTGTCTCAATTATTCAGCTAGTGTATGAGCAATGTTTTTTTTGGGGTTTTTTTGCACATAATCCTTATAAATCTACAAAAGCTATGTTGAAGGTTCCATCCCAGAGCAAAAAGAAATCACTGGAGTGAAAATCGTGACCCTGACCAGAATAGAGCCAGTGGTGTAGGGGAGGGGTATGCAAGGCATGCACTGTGGGAGGGCCCTCTGTGGTGGGAGGGCCCCAGTATAGCATGCAGAAAAAACCCCCAGCTGAAATTGAATTAGCATGCAGCTAGACCATGAACACTTTAGCAAAAATTTAAATAAATGTACAGTACAAAGGCAAAATGTGTGTCGGTGAGATTTTTAGGCCCTGATTAATCCCATTCCTCCATCTTATTATTAAGTTCTAAAGCTTTGCACTTTAGAACTGAATAATATTAATAATACTAAGTTCTTGTCAAATGGACACACCTCAGATGTATGTCTTCCTGCAATACTACATGCACTTCCTTTTCAGGGTTTGCAAATATATACTGTGGCAGAATATACACTTTCATGTGTTACATGCATCACCCTGTACACATTACAATAGTAATGTGCATTAGCCATTACAATAGCCGCCACACAATGCTGCCCTGACTGCGAAATTTAATAACATAACTCATAACTTATTATGTTTTAGTAGTAATTCTGAAAAGCTTGATGATTAAGGGTTTTGACAATCAATGCAGTAAGAATGAAAAAACAGTGAGCCAAAATGAAACTATACACAGTGCTTCTTTGTATGGCCATCGACGCCTCCGTCGGCGATTACAACCATGCCATGAACTGTGCCATAGGGCTGTCATTGGCAGAGTGGTTATATTTCAGTGTGGTACGACTGCAAGCACAAATAAAAGTGAAACTCAATGTGCAATGGGGAATTACATTCACTTCTGACACGAAGTCAGCATTTAATTCTTAAAAGGCAAACCCCTGCTGATTGCTTTTCACTGAAGAGATCAAGTGATCTAAAAGCAATGCAGTAATTCTTCACTTTGCAGTGTAGAATATTTTTCTGCATTTAATAAATGAAAAGCTATTATTTATTGTATTTCATGTCTCGTCTCGGCTTGCTCCCCGCTCCCCGGTGTGATTGCTTTTCACTCTGAAATGGAAATTTCTGCATAGAAAGCAGCCTTTTTCTTCAAATAGTACTTTTAATGTGTGATAGATACAGTAGGTTGTGTACATTATATACATAAGGGTTATACTGTATATTTGAGTATGGTTTAACATTTGAAACAAATTTCTCTTAAAGAAATATGCCACCACAGTATATAACCAAATTAACCGACTATTAATAATATATTATTGAAGCTCATTATTTCAAGCACACACATTTAACATCTAGCAAAATGCTTTACTTCAGCTTTTTTACTTTAACTTTAGCAATGCTTGCCAGTATTGCAGTCGATTATGTTTCATTAAACTCATGATCATAATTTAGATAGTAATTGTGCAGCCCTGGGGTTAGATTAGTTCCAGGATCACTGTGAAGTCAAGATAAGACCTTACAAATATACTAATGCATAATCAGTTTGTAAGTGTCCCCAAAGGAAATGAGTGGGGGGATTGCAGTTTAACAGGGGTCTCAAAGAGGTCAAACCCTTCATCCTGTCGTCTCTCCCCCCATCCTAATGGTATTCTCATACATTGTCACCTGTCTGACTCATATTATAACCTTTTTTTTTTAGGAACTAGCATGTTGTTGACTGTAGACTATGAAAAGGGGATGCCCCTACAACTGTGATTTGCTGCAGAAAGAAGTTTTTACTACACTGCAGATATGCAATGACTCAGAAGATTTTCTTAGGCAGGCAGAAGCTCATTCTGTTTACAGGTGTGTTATTAGTCATAGTATTACTAGCGAACAATTAGTCATAGCGAGTTTGTAGAATTATTTAATTGCATGCAAGTATTAAGCATTCCATAAAGTCCTTCTCAGCCCAAAAGGTGAACTTTAATATGTTTGTGCTGCTATTTTTGAACGAGGTCATCTAGCCAGTTAGAGTTAACCCGGAGCATCTGGATATTATCTGCGCAGTTCTATTAGTAGTTGCACTGCTGTTCAGTAAAACTTTGCATTGCCATAAGACAAATTATATTATATTCTAATTCAATTATATTATATTTCTTATATTCAAAGCATATAGCTGTTAAAGTTGAGCTGACAGACATTATATGATTAGGTGTCCACTAATGGATGAGAAATAAGTGCGATATACTTGAAGAGAGCCACAAGGAAATGCAAGGGTGAGTACAGAGGACGCAACAGTCTATTGTACAGGTGAAGAAATGAATTTTTGACCTCTGACCCCTGTTCTTTTTTTTTTTTTGTTTAGCTGACTGTACGGCAGTTCTTTCAACAGTAGCATTTGAGGGCTCTAAAAAGGAGTGCTTACTGTTACAATAGAGAACAATTCATTGCCCACACTCTAGACAAATATGCAGACAATGCTCCTCCATAAGCAGTGCATACCTTGTACATCTGATTCATCATCTCTGTTTGTTGGATACTATAGACTTCTGCATGTGTGGGTGTGTGGTGGTGTGGTGGCACGCCTCGACACACAAAGCAAGCCTTGGGTTTCTGGATGCACACAAGCCACACCTGAATACTTTTAGTCCTAAATGATACTTCTGTGAATACACCTAGATTCCAAGGAGGTGTGGTGTAACTAGCTGCAAAGTTGAGTGCGTCAGAAATAGGTTATAAACAGTTTTTTTGGAACTAAAATAGCTCTTTGTGTGGGGGAAAAAAAGAAGCTAGGATAAATTTGGACACTCAGAGGGCTTGTTCAAACAAAAGGCAAGTTTGCCATCAGTCGATTTGAAACGTGAAATGCAATAGATATCCAGTTATTCAGTCACAATTTTGTACCTTTCCCTTTTTTTAAAATGTATTATTTAGTCATAAGTCAGTCATGGATGATGAACACAGTGACCCTGACAGCTAATTCTGGGCTCCTGTCCTGTATGATTCCTTTCCTTGGTATCTGTGTGATCTATTCTGCCATATAAGCACTTTAATCCATTTGCCTTTGGGAAGCATTTGGCTTGAATATGTAAAATTTCTGACTGTGTCAGATAAGAAAAAGCCTTTGGGGGTCTCTGTGTCCCCAGTAATGAGTCAGTTCCTTTTATTAAAAAAAAAAAGAAAGAAAATGATGACTGTTGAGCTCACTTTCCCCCACCCAAGCCTCTGACAATTTTGCAGTGCATCATGGATTACTCACACTTATTTGAAGGCTGATTTCCATGTTATTATCTTATTAGCATTTGCAAACGTCTGCTATCAGTTAGTTCTCTCTGTCTCCTCAAAGTAAATGCCAACACTTGAAAAGTGAAAACTGTATCATTTAAAAGTTTTTACTAGAGTCCTTTCTGTTCCTCCTTTATGTTCCACTCTGTTCTTCTTTAAAGGAAACCCACCTTTTGCTGAAGAATCATTCAGTACGTTTACATTGACAACAATAATCCAATATTAAGACAATACTCTAATTAAGAAACTCGCATGTAAACAACGATTACTGATTACCTTAATCCGATTAAAGTCATACTCGAAGTAAACACAAATCGAATTAAGACGTGGAGTATTCCTGTTTTAGTCGCATTATGGAAGTGCGTTACAGACATGTACACACCTTAATCACATTATTAACGTCGTGTGGGAGTTTTCGGCGTGGGGGCGTAATGACGTGTGACGTTAATCCATCTATGTTCTATAACATGTAAAACGGGAACATGAAAGGAATATTCTGAACACAACTCATGTAAACAGCTTAATCAGGATATTGTCTTATGCAGAATAAGGTCAATAATTAGATTACTGCTGTCCATGTAAACATAGCAATTGAGACCACAATTTCATCCATATCTTTTATTCTACTTCAGGCAACATGTACATCTGAAGAGATTTCTTTTACATCATCAAAATACCAACCGTACAAAAGATGCCTTATCATTTTTAGTAAACATCTCTTTCGAGTTATTTTCTGTTCATAAACGGCTCATTTTTCAAGGAAACAAATGCTGGCTTTTTTTTTTTTTTTGCAAACTTGGCCTTGTTTCTGAAGAATATAGTTTTCTGTTTCTTATAAACACTGATTTTAAAAGATGCATTCAAACTGCTGGAAATTTGTTGACTCAAATGTTGACCTTTGAAGAGAAAAACAGCAACTTTGATGTTCTGGGGGTTTTCACAGTTTTTGATTCAATTTGATTCACTGCATTATTTTTCAAACGGCTTTGAAATGGGATAATTGTGGGTCAGCAGTAACGCCTGTTTTGGCGTACACTTGCATCATGATGTGTCAGACCAGACATGTGCACTACATCTATTTTGAGTGATAGTGTTCACTTTAGCTTTATTGCCTTGACGGAAATACACATGAGTCAGTTGGGAATTACATAAGATGCTCCTCACGTCTGTGGACGTGGATGAGACAGTCCACACGAACCCTATCATGATGTTGACGAGTGTGATTCAACTCTCCTTAACAGAGTCTCCTTATGCTCTGTTCTCCAGCTGCAGCTTTCTCGCACATTAAAGCTTATGGCTCATAAGAGAAATGCTGAACACAGAGGCATCATCCTCTGATTTAATGCTCTTAAAATAGAATCGGTGGGGGTTTGCCATGTGTTTCTGCAAGGGAGTTTTGCCTAAGCACTGAACGATTATACCCGAACAGAAAGGAAAATTAGGGAGAACCCAGAATGGATACTGATCTGTTTGGAGAAAGGAATGTCACATTGTCTAGAAGGCATGAGCAATCTGTCTGAGATGGTGGGACTGGGGAAAAATGTAGACAGCAAGCATTTGTGTAAAACACAGATTTCTTTTTAATAAGGAGGTCTGAGTCCTGTTTACCCTGTGTAGAAAGTCTTTCCCCTCTTGGCTGTCTTACCACACATGTCTGGGTTTTTCCCTGTGAGTCAATGCTGACTGATGAACTTTCTCACTTTCTTCTCTCTCTCTCTCTCTTATTCTTTTTCTCTGTGTGCAGATACAGACTGTTGGGTCCGGGTGTGCCGTATATCACTTCTGTATGACATCCAGTAACAACTCCCCTACCCCTTCCTCTCTCTCTCTCTCTCTCTCTCTCTCTCTCTCTCTCTCTCTCATTCTTTTTCTCTGTGTGCAGACACAGACTGTTGGGTCCGGGTGTGCCGTATATCGCTTCTGTAGGACATCCAGTAACAGCCACCCTACCCCTTCCCCTCTCTCTCTCTCTCTCTCTCTCTCACTCCAGACACAGACAGACCCGGGTGTGCCGCAATTCTTGACTGCACAAACCGAGACAGTAACAGCCCCTGCTCACGGTTGAGTCTCAGACTGGGTGGGAACAGAGACAGAGCATAGCAGACAGGAACGAAAGCCAAGGTGGGGCTACATGCCATCTGGCCAGAGCCATGCAAACTCATGCAAATCCATGCAAATATTTTGCAAATCATTTCTTTGTGCAGCGTTTTTCTTTGAGTGTTTCCCCTTGAGCCATGAGTTATTTCTGTCAAATTAGTCAAAGGTTTGACAGATTCTGATCAATTTTCTTCTCTCTCTCTCTCTCTCTCCCTCTCTCTCTCTCTCTCTCTATCACAGTGTATTTTTTGTTACTACTCATTCATGCATTTCCCACACCTGAAAATCTTTCTTACTATTTGTCACCGTCCTCTGTACATCCTGTCGTCTCTACGTACACACCCAAGACTTTATTAACTGTCTTAACTTGACTTTTCAGTGCACATCCATGTGTTCACATGATTGACATAAGCTCAGTACATTTTAATATGACTGCATGTCTGTAGAGGCAAACTTCTATATGCAGCTTTAAATTGTGGCTGTCCAAAACCTCGGTTCTCAAAGAGCAGACTGGTCTGTGAAGCATAGCCAGAAGGTCTGGATTTTTTAAATATTGTTACAGAGGTGGAAATTACAACCCACTATTTCGAAAGTTTTATTTTTTATTATTGAATTCTTTTAGTTATTAGACTGTTTGGCTGGTCACCTGAATGTAATGGGCTTAATACAACCCTCTATAACTCGAAAGAAGTAAGTAAATAGTGCACATTGGCTCCCATAAATAACCAAATATAATTGTATAAGTAATGAATCTAATCTTTGAATAGTTTGATTATGTGCACATAGTGCCTGGATTTTATTTGTAAATTTATTTTCAAGTTAAAGGGTTCCCTGGCTAAGAATAGATCGGGACATATTTTTGTTTAGTGTACCAGCATCAGACTAGACAAAAAAATAAAAACTGGTTGTGATTCATCTGGGAATGTTTTGTCCCTGATTTTAATCTGCTTTGCTAGAATTATAGTATTTGATTATTTCTGGGAGGGTTTGCCTCAGATAATCATCTACAAAAAGTTCTTGCCTAACTACACCACTTTACTAAAACAAGAGTACAAAAATCCCCCCCAAAAAAGAAACGAACTAAGAACACATAGTAAGCCACTCCCACTGGGAATAATAATCTAATTATCTAATATATAAATATATATTTCCAAAGCAATATGTGATGCCACAATAAATGAAAAAGAAAAAGGTACAGTTATGTTAAAATAAATAAGTACACCCCATGGAAATTGTTGGGTTTTTTTTTTTAAAACATATTTGGGCAAACATTTGATCCTCTTTGAAACAGTGCGTATTAATAGAGGGAATTAATAGAATTGACAACAGATCAGTCACATGGAAAAAGTATGTGCACCCCTACATTCATCACACCTTCAAATCCTTAAAATTAGAATCAGGTGTGGAAGATCGGGTGCCAGTGATTAGAACCTGCTTAGGGAGTGCAGGTGGAACCAGTTTTATTTATACCCATCTCATATCTGATGTCTGGAGTTCCCTTTGTTATTGAGGTTTGTGGTGTCATGCCAAGATCTAAAGAGTTCTGTAAGGCCTTCAGAAAAAAGGTTGTGGATGCCTATGGGTCTGGCAAGGGATTTAAAAAGATCTCCAAATGATTTGAAATACATCCTTCCACTGTAAAGAAAAATTATCTACAAGTGGCATAGATTTCAAATGCCATTTTGTCCAGGACTGGCTGTCCCAACAAATTCAGCCCAAGAGCAGACCGTCTGATGCAAAAAGAAGTCTCCAAGAACCCCAGAATTTCATCACAGGATCTGCCAGTAAGTCTTGCAACTGGTGGTGTCAAAGTGCTACAATCAGAAAGAGATTGCACAAATTTGACCTGCATGGGAGGCGTGCCAGGAAAAAGCCTTTGCGAGACTACAGTTTGCCAGTGAGCATATAGGCAAAGACCAGGCCTTAAAAAAAAATCTGCTCTGGACAGACGAATCAAAGATACAGTTGCTTGGCCACAGTAACAGCAGACATGTTTGCATGACTGGACAGCTTGCATTCATTGATTCAACTATGAATTCTGCATCATATCAAAGAGTGCTTAATGATAATGTGAGACCATCTGTCCAAAAGTTGAAGTTGATCCAAAAGTGAACCCTTTAATAGCACACTACACTAGCAAATCCACCAAGGAATGGCTCTAAAAGAAGAAATGGAGGGTTATGGAATGGCCTAGTCAAAGCCTGGATTTGAATCCCATTGAAATGTTGTGGGGGGATATAAAACAGGCAGTACATTCAAGAAAACCCTCAAACATATTGCAACTGAAAGAATATTGCATGGAAGAGTGGTCAAAAATTCCAGCAAGCCGATGTCAGAGACTGGTGGACAATTACGCAAAACTCCTACAAGAAGTTCTTTCTGCTAAAGGGGGCAATACTAGCTTCTGAGGCCAAGGGTGTACTTACTTTTTGCACAGAAGAATAGAATATCACATTTATTGATATTTCTGTTGTTATTTCAAGTACATCAACTTTATTAATAGACACTGTTTCAAAGATGCTCAAATGTTTGCTTGTCCAAATATGTCAAAAAAGCCAACAGTTTCCATGGGGTGTACTTATTTATTCACATGAACATATAAGAAATGTCATCCAGAAAGCAGGTCACAGCTAACTACCTAGCAGCTGTTGGTTTGGGGGTGTGCATGCAGGGGTGTGTAGGGGTGCAAAACAGGAGGAACATTTGTTCAGTCAGGGGTGAATCACTCACCAGCTGTGACTCTGCTCTGCCTCTGAGGCACGCAGCAAGCTGACTACTCTTTTGGGTTGTTGCTATACAATTATACCACAGCACTGTTGAATTCTCACACCAGAAGTTGTGGATTCATTTTCTATTACATCACGGCTCTGACAGTACTTCTGGCTGTAACATAAATTATTTGTTTTATTATACAATTTGCTTATTGTATAATAATAAATGTGCTGTTATTTTGCAAAGAACTCTTTGATATGGTGAAGCTTTCTTTTAGTCTTGGGTTTCAGTACTTCGTAAACAGTAACTGAAGTCTTCAGGACAGGGGACTATGCACTTTTCTCTCTAACACGACAAGCTGTGGGCTTTTTGGCTTATTAATGGTGCATTGGAGCTCAGAATTACAGCATTTTCAACCTGCATGAGCTCAAGCTACAAAGTGGTTCGTCTTTTGTTAAAGACAAACTAGCCAGGTAACTGCAATGAACGATGTATATTTTCCTTCTCAAAACTGTATATGTGTATCAGTGTTATGCATTCAAGGAGCTTGTGATAATGATATCGTATAATGATAATGAAATGATAATCACGATAATTTTTCATCAAAATTGAGATGACGATTATTTATCAGGATTATTCATTGATTTATAGGGGCAACATATTTTTATTGCACTTTCAGATTTAAATAAACAGACCGTCTCTTTCACCTCCATGCTGTGCTACATTCCTGCTAATGTACAAATCTTTGCATCAAATTAGATTGATCCTTAAAGTGTATCATCTCATAGAAGCAAAATATAAATAAAATTGTACCAAAAATATAGGATAAGTAAAAATAAAAATAGCGTCAACCAAATGAAAATATGCAATCAAATATAACAATATGCAACCAAATGAAAACAATTCAGGCGTATGTAGAAAAGGCAATAACAGTGTTTAAAGGAGGAGAGACGCAGCCAAATCACCCAATAGAGAGGTGCAGGAATGATGTCATTTTGTACCGGAACCCGGAAGTTAGTATCACAACAGATCCCTTGACAACAATAGGATTTTCCCATAGGCTTTTGGATTATTGGAACAACAAAAAAATAAGCTCTGTAACCAACAAAAGTTTACAATACTAACACATTTTGTCCATCAAGATCATTTTTACAAATGAACACAACTTTTATGAAGTTTTAAGCGTAAATACAGTCGCCAGAAATAAACAGCAAACCGTACGTTACAAACGAACTACACCACGTCTCTCAACTTCAACGTCACCATCACAGAGCTTCCGACAACTTTTCCAAACTTGATTTAAAACATTTTCCATAATACGGATTTACTCTGTGGATGAATCTTCATGCACATTTTTTTTTTTTTTTTGGAAATTGTGCACAGCATACCTAAACCAGTTTATCTGCAAAGACTTTTCCTGTATGGCATGATGACGTTTAATGTCCCCAACAACGTCTGTTGTCTCATTTAGCAAGTTGTTAGTGTCATGATGTCCCCTCGTGAAAGCATCGGAGCTCGCAGCACGCTCTGAAATGCAAAGCGAAGCTCGCAACGTGAGCGCTAAAATGCTAACTCGTTTCCGGGTTTTGGCATTACAAATTGATGTCATCCCTGCACCACTCTATAGTGACTGGCTGTAAGTTTAGGAAGTGCTTGATTTTTGCAGCAGAGTTTTCTGTGAGCGGAGGACGAACTTTAAACGTCAATATCGCAGTCGATCATGTTCATGTAATCGTGGGCAGTCAAAATCATAATCGAGATCGATATCCGATTAACTGTGCAGCCCTAATGTCGATTGATCGAAAGCTACAGTAATACTACTATATACAGCAGTGGTCACTATCCCTGTTACTGGAGATCTACCTTGCAGGTTTCATCTCCAAACAAAATCTAACACACCTGTTTTAATTGATCAAGAACTTCTTAAGGCAATAATGAAATGGTCAGATGGGCACGATTATGGTTGGAGCTAAAGTCTTCAGGAAGGTAGATCTCCAGGAACAGGGTTAAGCAAGTAGCTCCAGGAACAAGTAGTTAAGCAGCCATTCTGATTCTGACGTCACTTCTTGAACTCGGACTTGAGGAGACTAGAAAATCCTACATGAGGACACGTTTTCTTCGGCTTTTCCTAGTCACTGCTTGGAAACCACAAGTTACGACCTTTAGTCGAATGCAGCATAACTCAAGAGCGAGAATAAAACAGAGAGACTGGTGATGTACTAACTGTTTACAGCTGCTAAAATGTAAGTGATAATAGGAACAAACTTGTTTTGCAGACATCCGATAATGTTAAATATAAAACAAGAACCATGCATCATTCGATAATAAATAGAACAATTAAAATCAATTGACAAATCATTGTGGACTGAAAGGAATAGCATCTTTTTGGCCATGCTCTTATAGGAAAACAACCTCTGCTTCCCACCAGGCTGTATCACACCAATACTTTCCTATGACAGCATGGCCCATTGTATGTTATTCCTTACATCACACCTGCACACTATGAATCTTTGGTCTAGCCTCTTGTCTTGTTTCAGGCTACCATAAAACACTGATCATTTATCAGAAAGACAAGGTTGTCTTAAGTCTTTGATGTTATACGTGATCTTTTTGTCTACAATGATCCATTTCAGACTACAACAGGCCTAATGCAAAAACAGTAATTACACAAGGCATCAATAGATTTCTTCATCTTCAAAGCCATTTGCTTAAAGACATAAACCCACCGTTGCTTATTCCCTTCAAAATAGTCAGTCTTTTGTGCTATAAAAAAAAGAACTTTTTTTTTGCCCATGAATGATTGTACCTTATGGGTTATAAACTGAACAATACACTGAATGTAGTTGAAACCAATGGGGCAGCATTTGTTTGAAGTGCACTAACTGCCTGCATGATCATGTCAGGACAGGCCTACTGGCCATGAAACTTAGAAGCGTCTCTACAATGAAGTGAGTGTGCAATATGAGGTTTAGCTGCTGTTAGAAAGCAGCAGGTGTGTTTGTAGAATGATGGTGGTAAATGACATTAAGTGGCTATATCCCTTCATAAGGGGAAGGCTCCAGACTGCCTCTTGACCTGGCTGCCCTGGGGCCAAATCTCTCTCTCTCTCTCTCTCTCTCTCTCTCTCTCTCTCTCTCCATAATTATAGATGTCCCACTGGTTAATTTGTCTCTATGTCTTCTAAGGATGGAACTGTGTAAAACTATCAGAATATGATGGCTATTCATCTAGCGATAGCATACGGCACTGATTTCCTTAATGCATTATATCATGACGTGTCAGTGCTGTTATGCTGTTTGTGTGACTCACAGAAAAAGAAAACTATTTATTGGATGTTAAAATGACATTTATGTGCTCTTCTGATTGTGCATTGTTAGCAGGATTAAATGTCACTACGTTGTTAAGATATCTATGGCATTAGTATCTGTGTATCAGTATAATAAATCCTGCATAAATCATTTAAAAAAAAAAAAAAAAGGTCATGATAAGTTTGTCGTTTTGTCAGTTTGGTATTAAAGAAAAAACAATATAGGAATAGCATCCTGTTTGTTTGTTTTTTAATGTGGGAAATTAGTTTTAAAAATCAAATGATTTGCATGGAAATACATTTTATATAGATATAATGCTTATGTTATGCTTATATGTGTAAAAGCTTCAGGTCAAAAGCGTGTCAAAGCTTTGGGAAAGATGGTCACTAGAGACACAACGGCCACTCTGTTTAAGGCCACACCACCAGGCCACACCAGCTGTTTAAGGATTGTCTTGCAGAATTTGAAGCGTAAGCATTGGTGTCACTTCTGCTTCATTGAAAAGCTGCATAAAAAAAAAGTCTGGTCAGCATCAAAATAAGTGCATCTCAATCTCACTCTATTTTAAGGCGAAACCATTTTCACCACTTCTCATTTATGTGTAAACGTAACTGGCCTGTCAGAGATCCCCACAGGTTTCGCTTGGCCCATTTGTATGGAATACACCCAGGTTACATCAGCATCAGGCAGATGGCTATGTTCGCAAAGAGACCTTTGACAGAGTTCTCAGGAACTTGGCCATTATATATTTAAATTCCTGAAGAATCTATTTCAGATTCTCCACAAATCCAGGGACTTTACTCTTGCAAAGGGAATCAGTGAATCTAATGCCAAAAAAAAAATGATTGTTTCAGTGTGCACTTTAAATGCATTGACATTTCAATGAAACCAGAGTCTGACCAAATATATATTTTGTTATGGATAATGAAAGAGTAGGTCTCTATTCTTACTGAAACACTGGCTTTTGACATATAAATGCATGCTTTATTTATAACCATCTACCCTTGTTTTGTTTGGAGTAGAGTTTCTGGAGGGTCTGGCTTGGCTTCCGTGTGATTGAGAGTGATAAGTAAACCTTTCAGTTTAAGAACACGGCCCTCATCTCAGAGCTGAAAGGACTCCAACGGCAGAACTTGCACTGTTGTGGTTGTTTCGCTGGAATGCTAGTTTCGCCTTTTCCACCCTTCTGAGATTTGTGGGTGTGCAAACACATGAATGATGCTCTTAAAGGGTCACTGGGCGTGTGTGTGTGTGTGTGTGTGTGTTCAGGATCAGACAGTCACACTTTGGGCAGTTGTGTAGTTCCTACTCCCTGCTCCATCAGAAGAGTTATTACTCTTATGATAGGTTTCGTGGGGATGCTTCCCCTCGGTCCAGATGCTTTTTCCAGCCTCTGGGGTGTGTGAGTCACACAGATATTGTACGCACGTTTGTGGGAGTGTGTGAGTTGTGCGTGTGTGCGTCTGTGCATCCATCTGTAAATAAACCAATGGTCATTCTCTCCAGCCAGCTACTCATAGCTCTGCCCTGTCTGGGCCAACTCTTTTTTACTCCCACAGTTTTGGGTTTTTCTTGTTTTCTCCCTCTTATTTTAGTAAGAACAAACAGACGTAACAGGAATAGCATCTATTTTTGTCAAGTCTCTGGGAAACTGCTAAATGCGTCTTTAAAAAAAAAAAGCGCAGAATGTCTCTTTCGCCCCTCAACGTCACACTTTTGGTCACTAACGACAGTTTGAGGGCACTGCCATGTGTTGCCTTTCCAGTGCCATAACCCACCCCTTCTTTTTTTTTCTTTGTTGGGCAGAAAATAAGGACAGCATGATGAGAAACAGGAGGGTGTTAACAGACTAGTGAGAGAGACGAGCTGGGGGAGGGGGGCACTGTGGGTAAGACTGTATTTTAGGGATACTGAGTACTGAGGTGAGTCAGCCATGTGGCGGGTTTCAGAGGGGTGATTTAGTTCAGGCTTTGTGATGCTAATAGTGGCACATGCATACTAGACGTTGCTGTTTGACGTCAAAGAAACTAGAATTGTGATTATATGTTTGGAAATGACACTTTTTTTCTGCATATTGTGTGTTAGGTTTTGGCCTAATTTCTCCTGTGGAGGCTGCATATTAACCCAGTAGCATGTAATAGTAATGGTTGTCCCCGTGTCTTGCTCTTGTCATGACTCTTGCTAACGATATCAAATAAAATCGTAGAGACATCTCATGAGCTATAGAGACATACCACCATGTTAGAGGCACCATTGTCTGGACTTACCTGCAACTGACTAGTTGGTAGCTGGAGTGTTAGCTGGACACAAAGCCAGTAATGAGTGTGTGATTTTGGAAACACGCCTTTGAATAAGATTTGGGAGCGCTTCATTCAGAGAGCATGGAGTAGCACGCGTCCCGAAGGGAAAAACAGATGTCGGTACAGCTGAGGAGGTTGGACACCAATTCCAAATAAGACAATGGGACATGTCTGTGTTTTTTTTTTCAGGTTGACAGTGAAGGGTTGATTCACAGGGAATAAGTGGAGTAAAAAAAATGGGAGGGGGAGGAGGGGAAGGACATCAGCATAATGTGTGTAGGAGTAATCGACGTGGATATATTGTGTTGACTGCACACTTGTCTAAATTATAGCACACTTCATTGCTTTTATAATACATCACTTCATGATTTTGAGGGTTTTATATCATCTGTTTTTTTACTAGGAAAATACGAACAGTTATGTTTCAGTTTTTCAGTGGGAAGAGTGCACTTATTAATAATATTCACCCACTCATTTTCAGTAACCTTTTCTTCTTTGTCGGGGTTGTGGTGATTAATCCATAAACAACAGTGTTATCACTTGTGATGGGTAAATAATGAATGCAAATATTTGTGCATTTCCAAAACACTAGAAGGTTTGAAAATGGAAACTTGGCCTTCAAAGATCCCTTTTCTAAGACACTTTTCATGACCTGTTAATCATTTCCTTGCGTAAGAAAACAAGAGCCAATAACTTATGGTATTTATGACTTCTGAACTGGAAGTTGTAAATAATGTATGGAAATGATTCAAAGGTTCTGCCTATATACTGGGTCCTGTATACTTTGCAACCTAAATAAGCTTTTGAGGAAGGTCCTAATTTTCGAAGAAGTGTTTACTTTCTGCGCTTTTATGCTCCAGCCAGATAAGTACCATAATAATCCCCGCACTAGACCTCAGTTTACTAACACTGAACATAGAACACAGTTTGAATGCTGTTGTATTAACAGCTGTCCCTGTGTAGGAATTCTTCTACTGGAGTTTTCATTTAATACTCAAACCCAAAGTAATTGAATTATGGACTGAAGCAACTGAAACGTATACTGCCAGTATGTTTTTTATTAACTCATCCGTACATTTTTAGAAATATACCCTTTTGACACTGTAAATTACTGTATATATGCTATTGGTTTGTATTGTTGAAAGTAATTCATTTGGTATTTATGCAAACCTGACATGGCACCCAACGTGCACCCTGGTTGCAAGCTTCAACAAAACAATGTCTCTTTGTTGCACATCTATAATCACAGCGTATCACCACACCCTGTAAAGCCCACTGTCTCACTTTGACCCCATAATGCTGTCACGGTTTATCTCATTGCCTCTTGATTGTGGCTGGGCGTAGGGATGGTCAAGGTTAAGATTGGCTGCACTTGAGGTTTCCTTTCAACTCTGGGTCTGTCGAGCGAGTTGGAGTTAATGCAAACCCCCTGTCTCTTACTGAAACCAGTCCTATGCAAGCACTCCCACTGGTTTTACACATACCTTTTAATTACATGTAGCCCCAAACAAAGGCAAATGCACAGAGGGCCAAACAATAGTCTTGGCCACAGGTTCAGCAAAGTTCACTAAGCTCCAGCAGAAATGGTTGTTTGTTGCATTTGTACAATAGAATGTGTTTTTGAGCTTAGTTCAAGTATACAAGGTTTAAATGACAGGAAAACAAATTAATTGTTCTGGTTGTTGCCAAAGTGCATAACCTACAGTACCATACGTAAACAAGATACAAGTAACCACTTTGGATATTTAAATATAGATACAACTGTAATTTAAATAAATCAATAATATATATATATTTTTTTATCATGCTGTGCTTGCTACTTTTGAGATCCGAAATTCTGCCAAAGTCTGTCCCACTGGAGCCAAGAGAAAGCGTTTGCCCTTGATCTCTCTGCTATAAATGATGTTTGAAGGCTGAGTTCAAATGTAGCACAATCATTTTTCCAGGGTGGTAATTGCTTTTAACACTTAATGAGACCACCCAGGATTTGTGCTAAGTTTAATTGCTACCATTCTCTTCTCTGTTCTCTCTCACTTCCCCTCTTTATGCATGTACATGTGTATACAGTAAATCTTACTCTCATTATACTCATGCAGTTTTTATCTGCCATAGTTATAGACAAATAGTAACAGCTCTAACTTTAGCTATTTGGTTCCAAACCATCAATTTCCCTTTAAAAAAAAAATAAGCAACATCTCATTTTACCTCAAAAGGAGAAATGACATACATGCTATGCAAAAAAAAAAATCTCACAAAGCAAGAAAAGCATGTTGTCCAAATGGGAGTGTAGATGGTCTGAATTGCACAGTGATGAGCCACTGTGCATGATTCATATCTGTTAATATCGGTATCTGTTCCGAAACACACACTGCTAGAACAAATTATGCTCTGTGGTTGCATATCTGATCTCCAAAACGAGCAGCCATTTATTGTATGGTTGTTCCACCATTAAAAGTGCATTGGGTGTCTCATGCAATATTGTATTCCAGTTGGCTAATCAATGTGCCATGTTCAGAGAACTTGAAATGCCTCTAATAGCTCAATCTAATTAGACATAATGGATTTTACGAGCAGATAGAAGCAGCACCAATGGCCTACCTAGTGGTCAAGCAGCCACTACATGCATATAATATAAGCAAGTGAAAAACTCCCAGTGCTCTAGAAAGGAATAATCGAAAGCAAATTATGAAAGCATAAAGAATGTGCATAAAGTGTGTCAGTAATTGCACTTGGTACAAACAAGCCAATATTTTAGTAAACTGTCAGAATATAGTCCAGAGTGTAGAGTAAAATATGTACTCATAAAAATGAAGGCAGTAACACCTGAGGCGGTAGTGGCTCAGTGATTAAAACAGAGCTAGTAATCAGAAAACCGTGAGTTCAAATTATATACTGTTTATACACTTCCAGTCAAAGGTTTTTGTGCACCCTGTATTAACATTTTTGGTTAAACATCAGGAAATGGGTTCAAGTTAAATATTCTAGAGTTAGAAAATCTAAGTAAGAAATGGTTATAAGTGAACTGAGACAAGTCGGTGACGTTTTATTTGGGGGGGTCTAGATCTAATTGGGAAAGGTATGTGTGCACTGCTCTCATTAGGCACAAAACATATAATTGTCTTACGGTTAATACTAATAGTGTCTGCGTTCAGCTGAAAACAAATCTGCGCTTACAGTAACTAACAGCAACTGGCTCAACAAGCAAGTTCCTTTAATAAAGCACTAATTTAGAGTCCCATTGGAATCTGGGAGTGGACAATGTATAAGTCATTCGATACAGAGATTTAGGTATTTGGTAAGGTAACACCTTTTTTCTTTTCCTCCATGTCTATTTTACACTAGTGGATAAACTAGATAAACTAGGACTGCCAGACTACCGCTGTAAAACCTCAGCTGATTGGATTGTATCCAAGAATATTGTTTCCCCAGAATGGGGAAAAAGTGTGATCTCTGTGACTTTGATCGTGGCATGGTTGTTGGTACCAGATGGGTTTGATTGAGAATTTCAGAAACTGCTGATCTCCTGGGATTTTCACACACAACAGTGCAAAAAAATCCTTTGTGTAGAGGGTCTGCAGGCTGAAGCACCTTGTAGATGAGAGCGATCAGAGGAGAATGACCAGACTGGTTTGAGCTGACATGAAGTATATAGTAATTCAAATAATCATTCTTTACAACCACGGTAAGCAGAAAAGCATCTCCGAATACACAACACTTCAACTGTCCAGTTTGGCTGAGCCTGTGCCCATGATAGCCTCAGATTCCTATTTTTGGCTCGCAGGATTGAAACCTGATGTGGTCTTCTGTTGTTGTAACCCATCCACCTTAAGGTTTAATTTTTTTTGTGCATGTTGAGATGCTTTTCTGCTCATTATGATTGTCAAGAGTGATTATTTGAGTTACTACCATTTTCCTCTGACCTCTCTGATCAACACCCACCCACAGAACTGTCCCTCACTCGCACCATTCTGTGTAAACTCTATAGACTGTTGTGTGTGCAAATCCCAGGAGATCAGCAGTTTCTAAAATACTCAAACCAGCCCATCTGTCACCAACAACCATACCAAGGTTAAAGCCACAGAGATCACATTGTTCTTCATTCTAATGTTTGATGTAAACATTAAGTGAAGCTCTTGAACTGTATCTGTATGATTTATTTCTTTTTTTTTTTTTTTTGCATCATGCTGCTGCCACCACATGATTGGCTAATTATATAACTGCATGAACGTGCTGGTGTACAAGTGTTCCTAATAAAGTGGACGGTGAGTGTATGTATATACAGTACATTCCAACCCATATATAATTGTGAACCTGTAAATGCATTGCTCTTTGTTCGGTTCTAGTTCTAGCACTGTGCTCAAAATCAGCCTGAATGAAATCACTGTCGCTTTAACAGCATTTTAGTGCTGATGCCATTATCCTGAGCGACTTACAGACTTAAAGTGCTTTGTTGTGTCCATCAAAAACATCCCCTTGCTAGTACAAATAGGTCAAGGCTTATGAATACTATCACACTAAACAAACTGTACAATTCAAGTGTGTTTTGAACGCTTTTCACTTTAAATCCAGATTTGTGGAGATGCTCCTTTAGATTCTGCAGGTTGGCATATATCAAACAGAATGGCCTGTGATTAGTGGAAGGGGTGGAGGAGCATTCTTGGCATAAAAAAAGAAGGCCAAGGCTTTGGGATGAGAGAGGTGGGGGCCAAACCAGCCTGTAATTTGGCCTACTTCTGCACACTTTGCATTCTGCCTTCTTCCCAACCACTACTCTAGCAGCCTTGGACAGCACAGATGCAACTAAAGAGCCTGTGTGCAATGATGAGTTGAGGCATAGAGACACAGGCTGATTTTGGGAAACCACTTGAGGGGAAAGAAAATCAGTTGATAACTCTGGTAAGCCTCTTACTGACTCCAGCTCTCCTATATTTATTCCACAAGGCCACCACTCCCTTACGTATAAATATAGTCATGCTGGACTAAAAATAGCCACTTATAGGAGGCTATTAATAGCTCCTAAGTCCTTCGAACTTTAGACTGTTAGAAGGTTTCAGGCATGAGGCATGAGTAATCGTTACTGGGGAAAGAAATGTTTCACTGTCCCCCCCTTCTCTCTCTCTCTCTCTCTCTCTCTCTCTCTCTCTCTCTCTCTCTCTTGCACACACACACACACACACACACACACACACACACGCACACACACGTACACTCTCTCTCTCTCTCGCTTTGAAACCCCCCCCCAGCTCAGTGTGAGAGGCTCCAGTATGCAGTCTTCCAGTTCAGTTTCATTCTGTGAATTTAGCTGCTCATGAAGCCTTCTATTGTGCTTCAGTATGACGCCTCAGGGGCAGAGTCTGGGTACACTCTCTTTCCACCACTTTGGAGAGACTGCTGAAACACACTGCAAGCCATTGTCTACCTTTAAAACATGATGGGTTTGGTGTACAAGAGCACTTATTATTATCAAATTTTGCCCACCCCGTATAGGCCATATAATCCACTCCAATGTCAACGTGAACGTCACACCTTAAAATAAACACAGCATGAGCTCATAACCCCCTAACCAGTTCAGTGATGGCTTTTTTGTCACGGGTGCATATAAGTCCTAAAAGTTCGCAAAGGCCTCGTATTAGTGCACAATAGACAAAATCTTCAAAAGGATCATTTTGTCAATTATATTGTGGCGCAAACCGAGTGTGAAAATCAGAGTAGGTAAACATGAGTTAATGTATGTTTTCTAGCAAAAAAAACAAAAACAAACCAAAGATTTATCTAGAGTCAATAAACTGTTATAAATGAGTCTGTGCATATTGTGTTTACTGAGAAATTCCAATAAAGTATCTTTGAACTGCTTAGAATTCTTTAAAGGGCTTCCTTAACCGGTGCCATGACAAACACACAATATTTGTATGACTGCTTGTCAAAAAAAACATTCATGACCGTTTGCACATTTTACAAGAAATCCTGCTACATCTAAATATGTTATTTAAAAGAAATTGATAACATACACCAAGCATTAATTTCCCGAATGTGTTTTCAGCCATGCCCTTGTTCTGGCTTCAACATCTGCTGAAAACTAGTAACTGGTATGTTTAATTAGGCATGAACTACTGGTTTATGGAAGAGAGATAAAGCTCCAAAGATCCCTTGATTAAAGGCATCACATGGTGCATTGAAAGTGGGAGCATTCTTTACAGCCTGTTCAATTCAGTTGAGCGTGCAGAAGCGTGGCACCAGTTCTATAAAAGCAGCCCAATCTGCACTCGTGCCTCCAGCACAACCTCAAAATTTGTAAGAGAGCTTGGGTTGTAAAAGAGCCCGTTCTATGGGTGGGAACAAGGAACCGGGCTCTATGCATATGAGCCAGACTTCTCGTACCTGCCGACCTCAGGGTGGGAGTCAGACTGGAGCACAAAAATAGAAGCAGGCTGGGTGGCACATGCTCATTACAGATCACCCACAGATCAAGGCTTTATGAGCAGGAACGAGGTGGGGAAAAAAATCATCTGGAGCCAGGCAGAATGTCTCTATGTCTGTGCCTCTTTGTAAAGAAAGCATAAGCTGGTTGGTTTTTCTGGGAAGGGCCAGTGCTCCCTCCCACCCTCCACCCTTCTCTCTGTGCCTGCTTACCTAGATATTCCAAGGCTATGTCTGAAACGACACCCTATCCTGTAAATAGAGCACAGTTTTGAAAATCATGCCTGAGAGCATAGTGGAGAATATCCAGAAAGCAGCATGATAGGTGTCCACACATATACAGTAGTGCATGAAAGCTTGTGAACCCTTTAGAATTTTCTACATTTCGGCATAAATATGACCTAAAACATCATCAGATTTTCACACAAGTCCTAAAAGTAGATAAAGAGAACCCAATTAAACAAATGAGACAAAAATATTATACTTGGACACCCTTATCCAGACTGACTTACATTTTATACATCTGAGCAGTTGAGGGTTAAGGGCCTTGCACAAGGGCCCAACAGTGGTGGCTTGGCGGTTCAAACTCACGACCTTCCGACCAGTAGCCCAACGTCTTACCACTGCCCCTGCTACTGCTACAACTACCACTGCTGCCACTTATTTATTGAGGAAATGTTCTTTTTTGGAGAGTAGTGGCTTTCTCCTTGTAACCTTGCCATGCACACCATTGTTGTTCAGTGTTCTCCTGATGGTGGACTCATGAACATTAACATTAGCCAGTGTGAGAGAGGCCTTTAGTTGCTTAGAAATTACCCTGGATTCCTTTGTGACCTTGCAGACTATTACACATCTTGCTCTTGGAGTGATCTTTGTTGGTCGGCCACTCCTGGGGAGGGTAACAGTGATCTTGAATTTCCTCCATTTATACACAATGGTCTGACTGTGGATTGGTGGATTATGCTGATAGATTCCTGTACTTTAATAAAAAGGTGCTCACTCACACCTGATTGTCATAGAAAACACCTGACTCTAATTTTACTCAAATGAACTGCCAATCCTAGAGGTTTACATACTTTTGCCACTCACCGATATGTAATATTGGATCGTTTTCCTTAATAAATTAAATGACCAAGTCTCATTTGTTTAATCGGGTCCTCCGTATCTACTTTTAGGACTTGTGTGAAAATCGGATGCTGTTTTAGGTCATATTTGTGCAGATATATAGACGATTCTAAAGGGTTCACAAACTTTCAAGCACCACTGTACAATAGGTAGTATCCATGCGTGTAATGCACATAATGCAGTTTGCTGTTCGAATATAACAGTTGGTTTAAGAAATTGTTTACTTTCTGCAAGCACTTACCAGCTGGCAAAGATTTCTCTACCAGCTTGATCACCTTGACCTGCATTTTTGCAGCTGGTAGCTGGTCAGACTGAGCTGGGGGTGGGTTTATAGGGTGCAAATCTTAAATGTCAAAAAAAAAAAAAAAAAACCCTTGGGAAACTCCTTTTTGGAAGAGTGCAGTGAATCAGTTGGAATTGCAGCCTGCTGGAAAATCTCTGCAGTGATCTTATTCATGCACCCGAATGTAACCAAATAAGTAAACCATGTAGTACAGAACTGCAGTGCCTTGCCTTTTTAGTGCAATGAGCCTATACTTGCAAATATTTTATTTTCCAATAAGAAAATACCCCTCTTTCCAATCTGCTTTGGAGGAGGTGGGTGTAATAACAACCATAACTGCTGATGTTTCGTTTGTATACATGACCTTTCACGCAGAAGTGTTGTGTCCAAGGTTCAGGAACAACACTAAGGCATGAGCTTAGAAGGATACATTCTTGTTGTGCTGCAATACAAATGATTCTGTTCTTAATCACGACGACTGTATAAGGCAGCCTCGTGTGTTTCGAAACATCTCTCGCTGAGGCACGCAGCACTTCAGAGGAAAGGGTTTTTTTTTTTCTTTTCTTTTCTTTTCCGCATTCCAGTCATAGTCTCTGCGTAACTGACAAGCCGAGCTATTTCCGCCCGCACATCCTAACAGAAACATTCCATTCACTGTTGAACGTGTTATTTATTTTCAAATTAACATTTCTGCTTTTTAGATGGATTATAGCTATGAGCACGGTGGTACTTGTCAGATCCGACATTTGTAGCTGAGTATTTTTATTTTTTAATAATAATAATAATAATAATAATAATAATAATAATAATAATAAAAGCAGCCCGAAGGTGTTTTACAAAGCATTTATCCTATAGTTATGCACACCCGTGCCAGGCTTACATAGCTGCATCTTAAGATCTGTGATTGGAAATTTGGGTTTTATTTCTTCTCCTTGTGCGTTTTGAAGCACGACCACAGGTTGTTTTTGGACTTCAGTAGGTGCGGGGGGATTCTCCACGAAGCACTGAAAATTGCCCATATATGGTCAATGACGTTCCCGGAGATACCGATGCGTAATCCGTAATAGAGCTACGTAAGAGGCGAAAGAAATACATATTTAGCTCAGGGAATGCCTAGAAATAGACCTGCTGTGACCACACGGGGTAAAAATAATGGAATATAGCGTTAATATTCCTAATTTGGGATTTCTTTTTTTTGACACCATTAATGTAAATAACTTTATTGTGCAAATATGACTCAAACACCACTGGACAAGAACATCTTATCACCTACTGTACACCTATATGTGCTATCTCATGTGGAGTAGAGATTGTGAGACAAGTATTTCATCGTTCTTCTTTTGTAATATGTAATATTAAGCAATGCTATGATAAATTGATACAATGTTTGCTCATACTGTTGCAGAGAGAGAAATGTGGGCCGCCAGTTTTTTGGGGTTTCTTTTAACGGTGGCGTCTGATAAGTTCATGCCAGGAATCTCACCCTGCACATTTTTTGTTCTACTGGAAAATCATGTACTGTAACTACCTGCTGTCCTTGGATTCATCTCCACCTACACTCCTCCACCCCCCACCCCACACACACACAGAGGACATTCAGATCTTATGACTGAACTTTGGAACTGTGAGGCACCAACACTACCTTTTGTGCCACAGTACCAATCAGTGTATGTACAGGCCTATTACTTATTTTCAAATAAAACTTGCTAAGGGGAACTTTGTTTATTGTATGTTGAACATGACCTGCTAACCTGCACTCCTACATGTTGACTGCATCAGACACTGATGTGGCCTATACTGCTTATATGGTGATCTTCTATTACCTAACAGTGTAAAGACTTCCAGAGAATAATAAAAGCAAGTTTCTTCCTAGAACTCTCAAAATGACCTATCCAGTTCCAAACTATGTGATCCAAGAAACTGTGGAGAATTCAGTTCAATTCAATTCAATTTTATTTGTATAGCGCTTTTTACAATAGACATTGTCTCAAAGCAGCTTTACAGATCGAGAATTCTCGATCATAGGCATGAATGGGAATTGTGAATGTGAGCTTGGGAATGTGTATTCTCTATCATTTTCCAGACTGGAGCGTATGCCAAAGTAAACGGTCTTGAAGTAGCCTACCTCATAAAACGCCTGTTCCCTGAACTGTAGTGATGCAATTGTGACGGATATGATGCAGATACTCGTAGATGAGGATGTGAACACTCTCCCATAGCAAACAAAGTATATGATGCCCATTTGTTCTGTTTGCGTAAAATGTCACTTTCCCAATTTGAGTATTTGACTACCTGTGTGAAGTTCCTGGTTTGGTTGTGTGTTGCATCAGAACTGTTAACCACCCCACCCCATAAAACACACACTTCACCCCACTTTAAACCTCAATTCAAAACATTAGTCAAATGATTATCTTCCACAAAATAATTTATTGACAACAGAATTGACATTCACATGATATTCAAACACATATATTACTCTTTTTTTAAGTTATGGGAAATAAGTTACAAAACATTTCATAGTATGCATATCCACAGTGACTCAGTCATCTACATGTTTAACACTGGCCTCTTTGCAGTCATTGAAAAGCAGCTGCATTCCACATGTCTATATAGTAGCATAAAGAGGTTAGTCCAACAAATGAGAAATTGCAATGTTAAGCAATGAAGTCCAGCAGCAAGTGTCCTACAGAGAGGTTTCTACAGATGCCGGTCAATCTCTCGTTCTCTCTCGCTCTCGATTTCTGTCCATGGCTCATGGGAAACCGAGTGCGCGCGCTCCTACGCAGCGCGCATGCGGGCACTTAGTCCCCCCCCACCCCACCCCCCCCACAGCGCGTGGTCCTACGGCTCTCTCTCTCTTTCCTCCGCGTCCTCCTCCTCCTCCTCCTTCTTCTCCACCACCACCGCAAGACAACGCTCCCTCACAGTGGAGGACGAAACTGGGTCGCGTCAGCCCCGAGGAACTTTCCTTTAGGTTTCCTCCAGCGTCTTCGCTGAACGGTAGCTGACGCAGAGTGGCAAAAAGAAAAAAGCCCCCCTCGCCTCTTTCTTTCCTTCCGCTGCTCACAGAACCAGACGGTTTTGTTATGATTTTCCGCGCGATCGAAGCTCGCAGTGCTTCAGCGCTCGCGCAGTGACAGGCAGGGCACCCACTGGTTCCTGCAGCGGCTCTCATCGCAGTAGTTGCCCACTTCCTTCAGCGCTTGGCATTTTAGTGGCTGGCACTGAGGATTCTGCACGAAAATGAAAGAAAGAAAGAAGAGTTAAAATCATATGATCTCGTTGTTCAAGCTGCACATCAGAGATATCACAATAATGCACGTGATTGCACTCAAGCTGATACTTACAGTGACTAGGATGCAGTGGAAATCTCTGGGTTCGCCGTTATTGTTGTTCTCCTTGGAGCTTGGCTCTCCGATAACCTGTGCCAGGCGCCTCAGCCCAGACACACGCAGGATGTTGATGTCGTTCTCGCAGCAGAAAGCTTGCAGCAGAGTGAAATGGATCTGAAGAGCGATGTCGTCCTCGTCCTCCTCGTCAGTGGCCAGCACGCACAGTACCACGCTGTCTGGATCACTGTGATGGAGAGATTCGGTTAAGTTCGTTGCCAGGGATACATTTTTGAAGAACAAAAAGGTTGGCAAACAGGATTGTTCATAGAAGGCAAGATACTTACACATTCATTAGCTTTGCAGATTCGTAAACGCCGACTGTAAGGCAGTCTTGTCTCTGCGCTGCTACCAGCAGCTCTTCTAAGGCTTGACTCACAGCATCCATCCTGGAAAACAAAAAGGACAATTTGCTAAGCAACTAGTGCAAACTTTTGCAGTTTTATTTGTCATGCACTTTTCCTGGAGGAGCTTCAACCGTTTTATTGTCTATGCATGCAAGATCATTTAGGATTTTTTTTTTTTTTGCAAAAGTACTTACTTCTGATCAGTAATATTGCTTCCAACGACTTCTTCCAGAGTCATGATGTTGTCAGAATAATCAATAGTAAGCAAATCCAAACGCATCAAAGTGAAACTGCAAATGATAGATTCCTGGAAGGGAAGCGTCGCTGAAAGTAATCCAAATGCGTCTCCGAGTGGTTTAGTCCTGTTTCTTGCTTCAACCGTATCGCTCGTAAAGAAAGTTTCGTCTGCCGGTTCTGAGCGAAACCGAAGGGTTATATTTGCTCTCATATGAGGGCGTGGCCTCATCCAACGCACGCCCTTCCTATTGGTCTAGAAGCAACCGGGAATCTTCTTTGCATTTCTCGTCATTGGTGGTTTACGGACAGTCAAGCTTAGAGCCCACGTGGGCAGACTGAATCCCCCCCCCTCACCTATTGCTGTTATGTAGTTGTTTATGTCACGATTGAGTGTGCTGGAATTTCCTAAGTTTCCCTTGTACTTTCGCATTGCTTTGAAACATGAACAACTTGCAGAATGCCAACTATTTAATTAGAAATTAATTTGTAGGCGTATATATCTATAGGTTTTTACAGGTGAATAAACTATCTATCTATCTATCTATCTATCTATCTATCTATATATATATATATATATATATATATATATATATATATATATATATATATATATATATATAGGAAGTCTTTAATTAATGCATTTAAGTCTTCTTGCACTTTGGCACTGCACATTTGCCTCTTAAGGATAATATCAAGTTTTATAAAGGTGCTTTCTCCAATTAGCTAGCAGTTCAGAGAGGTCCCATTTCAGTTGTTCGTCAAGATCATTTGTTGTTTTGTTTTTTGTTTTGTTTTTTTGCTTAAACTCCTATTGCTTTCAGGTTTGCATTTTGCGTAACGCACTGTTTTCTAGAAAGTGGTCGGGTTTATCCACGTTACCTGGAACTTTCCTCACTCGCTGTTCCCGTTCCAGTCGGTCTAATTATAGGGAGCTGATTTAGTACAGCATGGTGATGTTACTGAGTGCTTCTTGGTGTGCTTTTGCTATTGCAGGACTGGCCTCCCCAAACCCTATTTATAAGGTCAATTAATAGGGGGCATTTCTTTCTTTCTTTTTAAAACAAGGTCACTACATATGCAAAAAGGAACTTCTTCTTAGTACCAGTCACTGACTGTTTGCTCTACTACTACTAATCTAAGGGGGCAAATGATTCATGCATAGTCTATGCTTTACCACTGTGGTGAAACAAATGCCTTTAACCTTAGCCTTTAGCCATGGCTAAAGCTGGGTCGGTTGAATCAATTTTCTAGACCCATGACGCCCCTTAGTGGATGAGTAAATGGGTTTCAGGTCGCTCAGGCCTGTTTATATAATGACCATGCACAACAAGTGCAGTCTATGGTCAGCTACTCCCACCTGTCGGTTATAAAGCGTAACTGCATCCTTCCATACACTAACCATTTGTATTTTGCTAAGAAAAAAACTCCAACTTAAAACTATAGAATAAAACGTAATATAATATGTCTTATAATAAAATAATGCAATATATGTGGTAAGGCGACTGTGTTACATTTACAGTTAATGTATTAATTAAGAGACTAAAATTTTTTAGGGGTTGACATTTTAGTCAGCTAGTGCCATCTGGCGGGGAAGAAATGTTATCAAGAGAAGAATTGAAAATCACAATCATCCATGTAATGGTTTTGGAAGTGTGAATAATAAGCAATGGATTTATAAATAATAAAAAAAAAACCTTTAATAGATTATAAAGACATTTTTACATATTTGTGTGTGTGTGTGTGTGTGTGTGTGTGTGTGTGTGTGGTCTACAAAGAACAGCAGACTGCCTCTTTCCTCGATGGGATTACATTAATGAGCAACGCTTATTTGACACCCCTTTAAAAACCTAATATACAGGAAGCACTTTGCATGAAAACCAGATGGGAAAATAGGCCCGACGTTTAAGACGGTGGTCGTGCTACCACCATTGTCCTCTGGGGAAGAACCCCTGCAGCTGGAATACGCACCACGACTCACAGCTAGAAAGCAGCCATGGCCTCCAACACCTCCAATAATCACTGACTAAAACACTTATACCCATTTTAGGTTTGAATGAAACATGCAAAAGATAACACACTGCATTTACATTTAGCCCTATACTTATTAGGTAGCTGTGCGCGATGACGAACCTGAAAACGGCACGTTTTGCTTTTAGCATGTTCGCAAACGAATCAGCTCTTTGAGTCGGTTCTTTGAGGTTGTTTGAAGCAGCATGGCAGGGTATTTAGGGAGGCGATCGGTTATCAGAAGAGATGGAAGAAAATATTTTTAATGAACCACAAACACAGTGCTCCTAACATTAATGCAGGGATGCTTGCTTTAATTTGTAGTCCATTGCTGATTTAAATTTAAATATTGAAAATAAAATGTATAATGTTATTTTGCTCATTTGAAAAAAGAATAAAAGTTCAATGAATAATTTCAGCCGTAGCTAGGCAAAGATACAAAGAAACCATAACCGTCATATTATCGCAATTAAAGTTTGCCTGTTTTAGAGTAAATAAAAAAAGGCAACCGTTTGAGAGCCGAAAGAGTCGGTTCTTATGGCCAAATGATCCGAGTCACTGAAAAGAGCCGAACTCCCATCACTATTTAACGTCGCTCTGTGCATCGCCCAATAGTCACTTTCTATCAATTCTGACGTAGGCACGTTTAAAAATCAGTGTTCTAATATGTTTCACCTGGCCTCAGGTTTCCTGCTGAGAGATAGGAGAAGCAGACAGAGGAGGCCAGTTGGAAATCTCAACTGTGTTTATTTCAACAGCGGTTATATTTCAGCCAGTTGTAACCAAGTTGTCAATTTTATTTTACAGGTTGCTCGAGTTTTTGTGTTGAAAACGTGTATTATGAATGAAAAGGTAGACGCACTGTGTCTTCAGTATGTCTTCCCCCATCTTCACCGACATCTTTCAGTGTAAAGAGAGTGTGCTCGTGAGAAGTTTATCCTGCTGCACTGATGATGGTTTAAATGATAGTTTGTATGGGTAAGACTTAAATTTATTCATGTCCAATACTCGGGATGCTCGGAGTGTAAGTATCTTTGTAGTGGTGATGGGTTTGTTTGTTTGTTTGTTTTTGTTTGTTTGTTTGTTTGTTTGTAATAATAAACCTAGCTACCAATTAGTATGTATTCAAGCCAACAAATGGCCATTGGTTTGCAGGAGTTCAGCAGAACTGACCGATGTGTTTGAAGAGGAAGGGTGTGAGGATGAAGCTTGGTCTCCACCGCCGAGTGAACTGAGATGCAAAATAGCTGCCCAGCTTGAGTACTACCTCTCTGATGAGAATCTTGAGGCAGATGCCTTCCTGTTAAAACATGTCCAGAGGAACAAGATGGGTTACGTCAGCTTGAAGTTGTTGACCTCCTTCAAAAAGGTGAGTCTGAATACTTAAGGCCAGTTGGATAACAATAATTGCTAGTACTGTCAAAGCTTTTAGGTAGAACTCATTAGACAGGGGACCAAGTTGAACCTCTTCAAGGAAGCTAAAACCTCTTTTCCACTGCACGGTAAGACTCAGCTCACTTTACTTTTCTGAGCTTGCTTTTCCACTGAGTTTTAGTGCTGCCTCAATGTGGGTGCCATCTTGCACTCACCTTCACGCGGGTATAATGATGTATTATCGAAGCTCTGTACAAATACAGTCAGGCCATATTCCAAATGCTTTTCCTGTTTATTGAACATGGACCCTATTAAGGATGTAAAATAACGGTGTTCTAGAACCGTGGTTGCCATCTTCCACTCGCCTTCACGCAGGAATAATGTATTGTTGAAGCTAAGTTAGATTCACTGTGACAGGAGTGACTTCGATAAACTTCCTGTTTGGAAATCAGTAACAAGTGAGATGTAAAAATCTAAGACAGAAACCTTTTGTTCTTATTTTATCTGTAATGAGAGAAATTCTATATAACTTTAAATTAATAGAATATTACCATATTAAATGACATTTATTCAGGCACAATACAGAACCACTCTTTAAGGAGAATTCCCTACTCCCTCAGCTTGTGGCTCACATTTAGTATCGGCAATGCTGGCTTGGAACCTCTACTGTGGTCGTACTAAAAAAAAGTGTACCGGGTACTAGCTACAGTGGAAAAGCCCCAAAAAGTGAGTCAAGCTGTACAGTGCAGTGGAAAAGTGAGATAAGAACCCAAGAGGAACCTTTTTTGTTTTTTTTTTTCCTAAGAATGTAGATGTAGAAAATCATGGTGACTGGACTTCCCCTGTCATTGAAATGACAATTATTGATAACCTTCACAGCCAGGTTGATTCACCTTCCTATTTTGGCAGGTACGAGATCTGACACGTGATTGGCGCACTACTCTGGCCGCTGCTCAAACTTCTCCGCACCTGGAGGTGAATGAGATCAGAACCAAGGTACGACGGAGAACACCGATCCCTGACCGCTTGCTCTGCATCCCCACCACTAAGCTACTGCTGGTTTGGAACTTCCTGGCCAACGCCAGTTCTACCAAGTTTGAGGACAGTGGGTCATCTGCAACTGAGCAGCAAGGCATCATGGAGACTGCCATGCACATGTTTGGTTCACATGGCACAATCACTTCTCTTCGTATCCTCCGCCCAGGAAAAGAGATCCCTGCTGAGCTCAAACGCTATGTCAAAAAACATGCCGAGCTTGGGCGAAAACTGTGTGCTGTGGTCGAATACGAGTACTTGGATGGAGTGCGCAAGGCATATGATATTCTGAAAGCCCAGGAACAGGCACAAGGTGGGAAAGGTATCCACGTGGTACTCCTTGGGAGCCGGGGAACACGGAAGCAAGGGAGCAGCCAGGGCAAAGCAGAGGAGGAGTCGGAAGAGAGCATGGATAATGACTTCTCAACAAAGCAAAACCGCAAGTCCAAGAAGCACATCTACTGTCTGGAAGATTCAGTTTTGTACAGTTCCTCGGAGTCGGACTTCACTCCAGCCTCACCACGTCCTAACCGTAGAGTCTCTCGCCCTCAGGCTCAGTATGGTAGCCCCTTGGCCATCCCACGAGTTTCCACTTTCCATTCCGACCCTTATCGAAACCCTCTGGGCAGCCCGGTAGGAAGTCCTCTCCTGCCACACAAGCTTTTTCCTGGAGGTCATGCTGCCTCACCTCTAGCCACTTCTCCATTAAGCAGCACTCAGAGTTCAGCATCATACAATAGAAGCAAGTGCTCAGGGGATTTCTCACAGGACAGCACAGGCTATGGAGCAAGTCCGTGGGTCCAACGGCGCAAAAATGCTGCACAGGCTTTTTATCCAGAGAAAAGCTGCCCCTTGTCCCCAGATCGGATTATGGGAGCTATCGGTGTGCTAGTGGTGCGCCAGCCATTGGGCCCTGATGGCACTAAAGGTTTCCACAACTGCATTGGAAGAGGAAAGGTACTGCTGCCACAGTGATGCACTGGAGGATCTCTGAAGTAGATTTGTGGGTTGATCTGCAGTGCAAATTATTTTTTAAAGCAGTGTTCAGTGAATGCTATTGTCAGTAATTGTTTGTGGCTAAAAAAAATTGTTCCTATGGTAATTTTGTATTGAATAAATAAAGGTTGTACTGTAAGCAGCACTTGGTGTGAAATTATTTATTATTAGGACTGTCAATGGAAGTATTCCTACATCCATTTTCTTAAATCTACACTAAGATTGAACATCACCAGAAACAAGTTTCTTAACACCATGCAGCTTTTTTTTTTAAGATCAAAATAGCACTAAAATGAGCCAATATAGAATAGCAAAATAGTTTATTAATGTAGAATAAATAATTCCATAGACCAAGTGATCACATTTGAGGCACCAATTAACTCTGTAGAAAATAAAATGTAACACACACATGCCCTGATAACACAAGCACTGTGCCATGATGCAGTAGCACACTTCACCTTTGCATAAAACAGTAAGATATTTAACAGGTTTTTTTTTTCTAGCTGTAATGTTCCAAATTGGACAGTTGATAGCTAGAATCTGTGCAACGGTTACCCACTCGAATAAATCATTTTGAGGGACGAATGAAACAAACCATAAAACAAGTTGATCAGGAAACAAACCATTCACTTTTTTTCCCCCTCAAATAATATTAAAACTTGCAGGTGTTCAGACTAAATTCAACATGTAACTCAAAATAAAATGGATTTTTGTGACCTAAAATTAATGCTACAAATGAGATGACAAAGGAATTGCAACTAAATTAAGAATAAAGCATTTGCAAATTGTGTGAAGAATATTGGCAACCAAACCGGACATCAACTTCGGTTTGACTTGACCCATCTCAACATATGCGTAATGTTTGTATTTACTCAGTAACATTTGCATTTGTATAAAAATGTTTGTGGCACAGAATCAAATCTGATGAGACACCAAGGGATGTAGGTCATGTACAATATGGGTGAGGCTTCTCATGTTCTTATCTTGCTGAATGATGGGTCCTAAATAATTTAGATATGGGGTTAAAACTTCTTGAATTATGGTCTTAGGCCATGATAGTTAAACCATCTTTACTGAGATAATGTCATGGGAGCATCTTGCTGAGTCATACCCATGGTAGTGTTAAAAACAGGAAATAAATTGGACTGGATACACATTTGAATGAAAAGAATCAATCAATCAAAAGCTGGCCAATGCTTCTCAGAGTTCCACATCTGCTCTACCAAAGACACAAAATATGGAAACATGATCGTTCCACAGTTATTTTCATACTGTCGTTCCAAACATTACGCCCTCTAGCTCTGGATCGTCCATGTCATCCTCGCTGAGGGAAAAGTCTTTGTGATTGGAGAGGCCACAGGGGCTGCAGTTGGACTCTCCATCCGTGAGCGAAGTGTCTGCTGTGACATTTACCAAGTCAATAACAGGCCCCATTCTCTCCACCTCAGCCATCTGGGCCAACATGCTGTCTAACAGAGGACGGCTTTTGCAGATGTTGTCCAACAGCTGGCAGCGGTGCTGCAACTGCCCGATCAGGGAATCCTTCTCCTTCACCATGTGCTGGAGTTTCTGAATGGATTCTTCTGACTGACAAAGCTTCTCATGGAGGTAGGAAATCTCCCTTGAAAATAGAGCAGACAAAAAGAGTTACTTTATCAAACCAGATGCTGAATAAACAGATTTTTAAATTGTCACTTTGAATGAACATATCTTGAAAATTCACAACTTAATTTTACACGCAGTGACCATTTTTATGAGGGTATACCGAGAACACTGCTACATTAATTGACTCTTTGCATGTTCATGGTATATGATAGCACATCTGTTGCAATGCGTTGTTTGTCAGCCCCCCTCTACCTCACTGGAAAGGAGCAGATACTATACTGGGGCGAGAGTGTGTGTTTTGTTGGTACAAATGGATGACACGAATATACAACCACTGCTGATCCTGTGGTCAGAAACTGGCACTGATGAACCACACACCTTTAACCACACACCTATAATCAGTCCCTCCAGGATTTTGCCAATTTTTTTTGATCATAGAAATTAATGCAAAATCAAAGCAAACTCTGGAGGAGCTTGCAATTTTTCAAAATTACCACAGATTTTCCTCAGATTTGGGCCAAGGCGCATCACGTGACGTCAAAAGCCCGCTTCGATTCGCGTGCGTCGAACATGAGTACAGTTAAAATGTCTCAACAATTTCATGCAATTGAGCAAATTCTTATACTTTTCTACACACTAGAACTTACAGAAATCCTGTATAATGTATGCAAGTGTGAATACATAATGTTTAAAAACCCCAGCTGTCAGTACAGACCAGTGTTGCCAACTTAGCGACTTTTCAGACCCCTTTAGCTTTTTTTTTTTTTTTGGGCAAAAAAATCACCTAGTGACTTTATGGACAAACCTTAGCAACTTTCCAAATGTCGGCAGTACTGTCCTGCAAGCGCGAGGTCTTGCTTTCCCGCTGCACTCTCACCTCTCTCTGCGTCTGTTCTGTTCAGTGAGTGTATGAGAGCCAGAGATTTAACAATGTCATGGATAACGAGACGCGCCCTTCGTCCCACATCACTCTTATGCGAATGTTTATAGAACGCAAGACGAATGTAATGCAACATGTTTTACATGTAAAATAGTGCACGTTATTACAGCCTAGTTCTCTTGTTCAATGTAATTCTAGTGTTCACAAACATGTTCCACATCTGTCCATTATATAGTTTTATAAAAGTTATTTTTAAAAATCATAAAAAGTAATTTTAAAAAAGTACAAAAACACACACAAAAAAAATCTATCTATCCATCAAAAACAGATTATAGATTAAGTTATATATAGATAGACTTTTATATTGGGGGGGGGGATGCCACATCATATGGGAGGCTTGGGGAGATTTAGTTACAAAAGGCTGAGAACCTCTGCTGTAGACCAGACGAACGTGCACTGGACACTAAGCATGTTTACTCTTGTTCTGTTTTACTCAAAGCGGAACATATTTGGTGCATCTGCTATACCTCCTTTTATATTTCTGTAAAACAGATTACAACGGTGAAATATCAACCGACACCAACCAAATGCGAACTCATATTTGGTGAATTTTGTGTCTTGCTTGTTCCCCAAAAACAGACAGGCTGGTTATTTCAGATATTATTACCTGCCTCCGCTGCCCAAAGTCAAGATGACCTGTGAACAGTACATCAAGGTGTAAACAATATATGGTAGTCAAAACTCCCCTGGTTTCGTAGATCTCCAAAGATCCACTAATCCGCACAGGATATGTGTCGTTTACCTGTCCTTGTTCTCGGTTATTTCCTGTGTTGCTGCCCTGAGTTGTTCGTCCTTTCGGATCAGACTCTCTGCCTGCTCCCTCAGCGTGTTCTCGGCTGCCTCGAGTTTCTGCTCCAGATCTGCGACTCTCCTGTGCAGAGCAGCCAGATGCGCGTTTGCCTCCCTTATTTGCACCGGTGATGGAGACGACATGTCAACGAACCTGTCCGGAAGTATTAACAGCGTTGAGATCAGGATCATTCACGTGATTGGCAGGAAGGAGCATACACATCATGAGTGATGCTGATCTCAGTGTTGACAGCTGGTAGTTAGCTGTCCATCCTTCAACCTACATACTTACCCTTTCAGTCCTCCCCGATTAGCAGCCTGCTATTAGCTGAGTCACATGCACGAGGACTGTCCAAGCTATTACTTCAGCTTCATTGGCACTAAGCGGTGACTTTAGCGTAGCAAGCTAGCTAACTAATAGCTAGCTAGCTGGATTTCAGCCTTGCAGCCTCGTCTTGAAGCATTGATGCTCCTAATCGACGTTACAGCATCACTTCCTGTCTACCCACAAAGTCTTGGCGACGAGCAGACTATTCTACAATTATTAAATATTACTCTACAGTCGTTCAATATAACTACAGTAACACAATTCGCTATTAAGCAGCTCCTATTTTTCACTATATCCCTCTCGTTAGCGTCAGCAACTTCGCAACAAGCTAGTGATGTGTCGTTCGACAACGAATCGGCTCTATGAACCGGCTCTTTTAGGCGAGCGTGTAGAGTCGACTCGTACATATGAGTAGGTTATTGTAATTTAATCATACATGTTTGGAAACCCCCGGGTCAACATTTGAGGTGTTCGTTAGCATGAATCATTTCATCTTTAGTAACCGCTGTGGCCGTTGTGACATGCTTTCGGTAATTAAATCTAGTTAATTTTTCCGTTTCTTCGTATGTCCAAACAGCACGTGAGCGTCCTCTGTGGCCATGTTTATGAATAGATAAAGCACTAAAACATGCGACTTAAGGCCCCTTTTTCATCATTTACTAAAAAGTAAAAGAAAGTAAAAATAAATAAATGAATAAACACTGGTCAATATATCTTTGTCGGGATTTGGAGGGAGCCGAAAGTGTCGACTCTTATTGGTGAACTGAATGATCTAACTCACTGATTCGATTCACTACAAGCCAAGCAACCTGTGGCTTCTCCGCCCCGGAAGTACAGCGCCAAAGGAGGGCCAGCCGTGATTGAGTACCAAAATGCTCCCTACTCACCTAACAAGCGCACTATTTAGCATATAGCATAATGGCTTAAAAGGCCCTGTTTAGCGCACTATATGTACAAAATGAAGCTAATTTTAATTTGGCCAGTTCTTATTTAAGTGAACTTAACATGGACTCATCTACAATAAGGGTCTTGGTCTTCCAAATTCTTAATTAAATATCTAATATGTTTACAATTATTATTATTTTTTAAACTAATATTAAGTATTTACTCTCGTTTGTATACACGAATCTTACATGCTTTAATCAAATCTGTACTTCTGTCTATTTCAAATCTGTATTTTATTAGAATTGACATTTCTGTTGTGGCATTAGTTCAGATAATACCGAGAGGATTATATGAGTATTTTAAAACTGCACCACAATCTAGATGTAGCAATAAAACAGAGAGAGAGAGAGAGAGAGAGAGAGAGAGAGAGAAAGAAAGAGAAAGAGAGAGAGAGAGAGGGGTCAATATAACTCATCTAATATGACTTTCATCAGTGTCCCAAGGTCCAATTTTTTCTGTACTTTTTATCAGGTATATCATCATGACTGTAATTATGCACATTTCTAGTTTAATATGGTAGTTACAACTGGGAATCTGTGCTATTATAAACGCTACCATTTGACTTGTGTTCACATACCAGGATTTCATTCATTATTTATTCATTTCAATTTTAGTCCACAATCTTCAAACCCTGTTCCTTTTTCAGAAACAGTTTCCCTTCTTTGAAATAGATCACTGTAGCTTTGGACAATAGCTGTTTTTTGGGGGGACAAAATGTTTTTTGGATTGTTAAGTTATTACTAAGGAGTTACATAGCATTCATTCAGTAGACTGCATGTATCTGTAGTTTGGGGTATTTATACACAATTTCACCTAATATTCTGGATGTTTATTGGTCTACAACACCTGATTTTTTTTTTAAATTTGAGTGTTGATTTTTTTAAAAAAAAATAAACATTTTTTAACGCTGACTAAGCAGTGTTATTTATTCCCTGACCCAGTGAGTGAAAGTGACACTATTGTTATAAACACGTGGAATTAATTGACCAGAGAAAAGAGCAAGTCACTTATTAGAACATGTGAAAATGATACTTTTCATCGTCTAAGCCAGGGGTTCTCAAACCTGTCCTGGAGGACCCCCAGCACTGTACATTTTGTATGTATCTCTTATCTGACACACCCAATCCAGATCTGTACTAATGAACTGATGAGTTGAATGAAGCTAGATGAAGGAGACATACACAATGTGCAGTGCTGGAGGTCCTCTAGGACAGGTTTGAGAAGCACTGGTTTAGACGATGATTAAAGATAATTAAAGATATTCAGTATAATTCACAGCACCACAGGATTAAATGGTTCCTTAAAAAATGTACATGTGGTCCTCAGGGATCTGTAGTATACTGGGCTAATAAAGCTCATTTATCTTTTAGAATTTGTCCTTGTGTTCGGTAGGCATGTAATTATTGCAGGAAATATACAGCAATTATTTTTTTTTTCTCAAGTTCATGATGGGTTCATGAAAAAAAAAATGTCATTCTCCCCCCTGTTTTATTACAACTATTAATTGACCAGTTTGGTCAAATAATTCACATTTTAGGTGGATAGGATGTTTAAGTTCAGCAGGAAAATGCAGATGAATGTGTGTTGGACTTCGAGTCTACATGAGTACCATGTTATACTTGCATGCAATAAGCACTCAGAGGAAGGATGCAAAGTCATGCAAAAAAAAGAGAATGGCTTCCAAATCTATTTATTATTATATATATAAAAAATATTTTTTATAATAGGAGAAGAAGATAAGGAAATCTGCCCCATTCTCTACTGTAGTAGGTGCAGACTCCCGTTTTAAACCAAATTGTCATGAAGAGGGCGCTAGTACACGGAGCTGCATGTAAAGCGCCGGGGGAAAACCCCCAAAAGAACTGTTACTCAGTCTCGCGCGCTGTCCTTGTCCTACCGCTGTAGTCTCGCGAGAGTTCTGTATGTCCTTGTTACGTCCATAATGGGTTACTGGGACCTCGAAGAGGGGAAAGATTGTGTTGGGAAAACATGGATTACCACCAAATTGGGCACTGCCCATTGGTGAGTACCTTGGGAATTTTTGTTGCTGTATTTCAGTTGTTTTCCTTTTCAGGACGGGAGACGGGGTATAGTGCAGCGAAGAACGCTAGCTAGCGTTAACATGCTACTAACACAGCTAGCTAACCACATAACTAGCTAGCTTACTCTTCACAGAAAATCATCACAACTAACTTTATATTTGAGTCAAATACCGTTGTTGAAATGTTCACTGATGTAGCATATGAACATGGGAATTAGATAACGCATTTCACTGAGTGGTGTTATTGGTAAAGCTAAATATAATAAATACTTATTGGAATCCTGTCTTTAAACCTCTCTCTCTCTCTCTCTCTCTCTCTCTCTCTCTCTCTCTTTTTCTCTGTCTGTCTGTCTGTCTTTAAACCCCAGCTTTCAACTCTCTCTCTCTCTCTCTCTCTCTCTCTCTCTCTCTGTCTGTCTGTCTGTCTTTAAACCCCAGCTTTCAACTCTCTCTCTCTCTCTGTGTGTGTGTCTTTAAACCCCAGCTTCCTCCTCTCTCTCTTACTCCTGTCTTTAAACCCCAGCTTCCTCCTCTCTCTTCCTCCTGTCTTCAAACCCAAGCTTTCTCCTCTCTCTCTTCCTCCTGTCTTTAAACTCTGAATTTCTCCGATTAGGTGGCCTAGGGGAAAACGTCTGGCTTGTATTTTAAAAAGACGCCCTTTCATAAATTCTATTTAATTCATAAATAAAAACACCAGATAACCTTTATTTAAAAATTAATGAAAGTGGGTCTTGTAAAAAATTAGCTACATATAGCGTAATATCAGAGTAAACTGGCTTCCTGTTCTGCCCAAAGGCTTCTTCCAGCAAATCCGTATCAGCAAATAATAATCTAAAAGATTAATACCGTAAGCATCTGACTTGACTTTTATGATGCTCTGAATAACCTGTGTTTGACTGCGGTTCTGTAAAAATGCTTGCTTTACGATATGATTTGTAAAATACTTTTCTCTTCAGGGCTGGTTGGCTCGGCGTATCATCTTGTGTTAATCCAGCCTGAAACTTCACTTGAAGCATTGACAAGGGCAGCGAATGGCACGGTCACGATGGGTAAATATCAAAATATTTTTTTGCATTTATATCTCCTGCATGATGGATAAACTTTCTCCTTTCAGGTTTAACCAGTGAAATTGAGAGGTTTTTACAATATGTCCCAGAACATTACAAAACTGGAATATTAGATTGATGTTTAGCAATATAGTAAATATGAACGTTTGATTCATTTAGTCCAGGTTTATATGAGTAGATGTGCTTATTACTCTGCACAGAGTGTCTTTTCCTGTTGGTTTTCATATTTTCTTAAAGCCCAGTTTCACCTAGTATTTGTGTAATAAACCTAAAAACAAGAATGGGCATTTCCTAGGATATGGAAATATCGATTTATAAAAGATCTATTTTTCTATTGCATTAGAGTGACTGATTTTCAATATTTAAAAACAGTCAAAGAGTTGCATCTGAAACTGTGCTGCGTACTGTTTACTATACACTAGCTTCTTGAGTTTGTAGTAGTGTGTAAAATGACTCGAATCAAACACTAACATTTCGCAATAAACAGAAACGACATATTGTCATGCAGCGCCTCACGTCGTTGAACTGTATCTAAACAACATTCACAGGCGCGTTATTTTCAAGCGCACAATCGGACGCGGCAGAAATATTTGCCGTCGTAAGAAGTTTTAAAACCCAAACTGACATGCCCCATGGTTTGCACGTGAAACGTAGTATTTATGAGACCGGAGAAGTGCTACCCTGTGGAAAGTATTTAGCAGTGTATTTCTTTAAACACAATATATTTCCAAGCAGCAATCACAGTAGTTTAAATAGGAGGACTTGACGATGGAGATAAATAATGCAGTTAGTTCAAGTTATGTTATACGCTGCAAGGGGGGAAATTGCATAACTACACTGGAACTGCATTCATGATTGATCTCTTCTGCTCACAGTAAATACTGACAAATAAAAAGACTTTTGTTCATGTACAAAAATACAGTCATGTGGGGGAAAAAAGAAAGTGCATCCCATGGAAATTGTTGCTTTTTTTCATTTGATCCTCTTTGAAACAGTGCATCTTAATGAAGGTGATGCACTTTATCAAATGACACATAAAATTGACATTTTGTAGTCAATTCATTTAAATTAACAAAAAAACTTGGACAGATCAGGCATGTGGAAAATGTAAGTGCACCCCTACATTTATCACACCTTCAAATGCATAAAATTAGGATCGGGTGTTGAAGATCGGGTGTCAGTGATTAGAACCTGCTTAGGGAGTGCAGGTGGAACCACTTTTATTTATACCCTTCTCATATCTAGTGTCTGGTGTTCTCTTTGTTATTGAGGTGTGTGGTTTCATCATACCAAGATCTAAAGAGTTCTGTAAGGCCGTCATAAAAAAGGTTGTGGATGCCTATGGGTCTGGCAAGGGGTTTAAGAAGGTCTCCAAATTATTTTAAATATATAATTCCATTCCATTCCATGTGCTTGAAGATGATGTGAGGACATCTGTCCGAAAGTTGAAGTTGAAGCGAAAGTGAACCTTTCAACAGGATAGTGATGCTAAGCACACTAGCAAATCCACCAAGGAATGGCTCAAAAAGAAGAAATGGAGGGTTATGGAATGGTCTAATCAAAGCCTCGATTTTAATCCTACTGAAATTATGTGGGGGGGATATAAAATGGGCAGTACATGCAAGAAAACCCTCAAACATCTTGTAACTGAAAGAATATTGCATGGAAGAGTGGTCAAAAATTCCAGCAAGCCGATGTCAGAGACCGGTGGACAATTACGCAAAACGCTTACAAGTCATCATTTCTGCTAAAGGGGGCAATACTAGCTTCTGAGGCCAAGGGTGTACTTACTTTTTCCACAGAAGAATATCACATCTATTGATATTTCTGTTGAATAAAAATTATGAAAGTTCATTTTCCTTGTGATTTTTTTCAAGTATATCAATGTTATTAATAGACACTGTTTCAAAGAGGATCAAATGTTTGCTTGTCCAAATATGTCAAACAAAGCCATGGGGTGTACATATTTCTTCACATGAATGTAGATCTTGTTGAAAGCCAGTAACCTGTATAAAATAAAATATGATGGATTGAATATGTGGGGTATTTTATGAAAAATAAGCCAGTGATCATCAGTAATACTTCACTTCTCTGTCTGTAAATAATATAACTCTTTGAGTATATTAGGGATGTCACAAGAACCGATACTTCAGTACCAAGTCGGTACCAAACATTCTTAAAATGTCACGGTACTTTTTTTTCTTGGAGTAGTGTAGTAACTGATTGTAATGAAGGTACTAAGGTTGCAATTCTTCCGGTCACCTAAAGGTGGCAGCAAATACGCGTAAGTGTTTTAGTCGGTCCACAAGTAGTAAAGAAGAAGAAGAACTACAAGCACACGGGAAAAACTACAGAAATTTAGCCCTGACTCGTTGAGAGGAAATGTGGTAGGGAATATGGAAATACTTCACATTCGAGGCGGATGACAACAAACATAATTGATGCTCTGATGCCCTTCCCCCCCCCCCCCCCCCCCCGCAAGTATCAGCCAGAGGAGGATGTCCTCCAGGAGAGTTTTTAATTAAATTTCTTTTTAATTTTTATACCACACCCATGGTATCAACTTTGGTATCGTGTACTTTTGGTGGTATTGGTACTGACTACTAGATTTTTGGTATCGTGACATCCCTAGAGTATACACTTACTGAGCACTTTATTAGGAACACTATACTAATACTGAGTAGGGCTTCACTTTTCTCTCAAAACATCCTCAATTCTTCTTCACATGGATTCCACAAGATGTTGGAAACATTCATTTGAGATTCTGGTCCATGATGACGTGACTACCACCGCAATTCCTGCAGATTGTTCAGGTGCACTTTCATGCTGTGAATCTCCCGTTCTCCCACATCCCAAAGGTGGTCTAATGGATTCAGATCTGCTGACTGGGAAGACCACTGAAGAACACTTAACTCACTGTCAGGTCCCCATTCTGGTGGTTGACATGAACAAATTTGTTTACAAAGTTTCCCAGCGTCAACACACTACTCACAGTAACTACATGACGTGCGCCATTTGAGACACAGTAATTATCTGCTAATCTGCCTGAAAACCCCTCTCGTTTGGATTACATCATCCTATAGTTCTTCTTGTCCTGGACATCTCTATAAGCAGCGGAAAAGAATGTGCATGCTAAGCAAAACGTTTCGGTTGTGCTAAACTAAAGATAACTGTTGTGATGTGTGTGTGTGTGTGTGTGTGTGATATTTTCAGCTTCTCTGGGGGCGATATTTGGAGTCACCACGTGTCTGAGTGCACATGTTAGGGACGCTCCTGATGATCCCACCAACTACTTCCTCGGAGGATGTGCATCAGGAGCCTTTCTTGGGCTCGAAGTGAGTGTATCAAAGAACTTTTTCAAATATGTCAAATAGGTGTGTTAATTAAGAAGACGTGGTCTTTGTTAACGATGTCCAGTAAGACTAAGGAATAAATGTGTCTAATGTGCTGTTTTTATTTCTTTATGCCTGTTTCTGTATAGCTCGCAGCGTTGTAACGGGCACAACCACTTGTCTAGGGCTGGGGATCGTTGCCATGCTCACTAAAGTTGGGAAGAAGGAGGGCTGGAGGTTATCTGGTGAACCCAGACTGTAAAACCTTAACTACTGTTGTGTTCATATTGTATATTGCTTAAATAAATCTTTATGGATGGGGGAAAAGTGTGTTGAATGGTGTTTTCATGCTTGAGTGCTGTTTAATAATGTTAAATAATGAGACTTTTGAGACATTTCTTTGCGTGTTATTCACCCTTATATTTGTGGCTAATCTGAGAGCGAGCGAGCGATCGATCGAGTGATATCAACAGGGATTACACACACACCAGAAAGGTAACTGCTGATTTAGACTTAATTGCTGTAATATTGTATAGTTTTATAATGATGTATTGTTTTAACCCAGAAAAGAGGGTACACATTTTAACATTGTTAAAAATATTACAGCGGTTTTCGTTGGGTTTTTAAAAATAAAATGAAAAACACTTACAGCATTTGGCAGACACCCTAATCCAGAGCAACAGACACATATCTCATTTATACAACTGAGCAGTTGATGGTTAAGGGGCTTGCTCATGGGCCCAAGAGTGGCCACTTGAACTCACAACCTTCTGACTTCTTTGGGACTTGAACTCATAACTTCTGGTCAGAAGTTCAATGCCTTAACCACTGAACTACCGCTGCCTTAAAAATTACTTAGGACAAAAAGCAATGTGAGTGTGCTGTGATCCGTAATGGAATGGCAGATGTATGTATGTATGTATGTATGTATGATAGTATGTATGATAGTATGTATGATAGTATGATAGTATGTATGATAGTATGTATGATAGTATGTATGATAGTATGATGGTATGTATGTATGATAGTATGTATGATAGTATGTATGATAGTATGTATGTATGATAGTATGTATGATAGTATGTATGATAGTATGTATGATAGTATGTATGTATGATAGTATGTATGATAGTATGATAGTATGTATGATAGTATGTATGATAGTATGATAGTATGTATGATAGTATATATGATAGTATGATAGTATGTATGATAGTATGATAGTATGTATGATAGTATGATAGTATGTATGATAGTATGTATGATAGTATGTATGTATGATAGTATGTATGATAGTATGATAGTATGTATGATAGTATGTATGATAGTATGATAGTATGTATGATAGTATGTATGTATGATAGTATGTATGATAGTATGATAGTATGTATGATAGTATGTATGATAGTATGTATGATAGTATGTATGATAGTATGATAGTATGTATGATAGTATGATAGTATGTATGATAGTATGATAGTATGTATGATTATATGATAGTATGATATTATGTATGATAGTATGTATGATAGTATGATAGTATGTATGATAGTATGTATGATAGTATGATAGTATGTATGATAGTATGTATGATAGTATGTATGATAGTATGTATGATAGTATGATAGTATGTATGATAGTATGTATGATAGTATGATAGTATGTATGTATGATAGTATGTATGTATGATAGTATGTATGATAGTATGATAGTATGTATGAAAGTATGATAGTATTTATGATAGTATGATAGTATGTATGATAGTATGACAGTATGTATGACAGTATGTATGATAGTATGTATGATAGTATGTATGATAGTATGATAGTATGTATGATAGTATGTATGTATGATAGTATGTATGATAGTATGATAGTATGTATGATAGTATGATAGTATGTATGATAGTATGTATGATAGTATGATAGTATGTATGATAGTATGTATGATAGTATGATAGTATGTATGATAGTATGTATGTATGTATGTATGATAGTATGTATGTATGATAGTATGTATGATAGTATGTATGATAGTATGTATGATATGATAGTATGTATGATAGTATGTATGATAGTATGACAGTATGTATGACAGTATGTATGACAGTATGTATGTTAGTATTTATGATAGTATGTATGATAGTATGATAGTATGTATGATAGTATGTATGATAGTATGTATGATAGTATGATAGTAAGTATGATAGTAAGTATGATAGTATGTATGATAGTATGTATGATAGTATGATAGTATGTATGATAGTATGTATGATAGTATGTATGTATGATAGTATGTATGATAGTATGTATGATAGTATGTATGATTGTATGTATGATTGTATGTATGATAGTATGTCTGATAGTATGATAGTATGTATGATAGTATGATAGTATGTATGATAGTATGATAGTATGTATGATAGTATGTATGATAGTATGTATGATAGTATGACAGTATGTATGATATTATGTATGATAGTATGTATGATAGTATGATAGTATGTATGATAGTGTGATAGTATGTATGATAGTATGATAGTATGTATGATAGTATGTATGATAGTATGATAGTATGTATGATAGTATGTATGATAGTATGATAGTATGATAGTATGTATGATAGTATGTATGATAGTATGACAGTATGTATGATAGTATGTATGATAGTATGTATGATAGTATGTATGATAGTATGATAGTATGTATGATAGTATGTATGATAGTATGATAGTATGTATGAAAGTATGATTGTATGATAGTATGTATGATAGTATGTATGATAGTATGTATGATAGTATGATAGTATGTATGATGGTATGTATGTATGATAGTATGTATGATTGTGTGTATGATAGTATGTCTGATAGTATGATAGTATGTATGATAGTATGTATGATAGTATGATAGTATGTATGATAGTATGATAGTATGTATGATAGTATGTATGATAGTATGTATGATAGTATGTATGATAGTATGATAGTATGTATGATAGTATGTATGATAGTATGATAGTATGTATAATAGTATGTATGATAGTATGTATGATAGTATGTATGATAGTATGATAGTATGCATGATAGTATGTATGATAGTATGATAGTATGTATGACGGTATGTATGATGGTAGGTATGATAGTATGTATGATAGTATGTATGATAGTAGGTATGATAGTATGATAGTATGTATGATGGTAGGTATGATAGTATGTATGATAGTATGTATGATAGTAGGTATGATAGTATGATAGTATGTATGATAGTATGTATGATAGTATGTATGAAAGTATGTATGAAAGTATGTATGATAGTATGTATGATAGTATGATAGTATGTATGATAGTATGTATGATAGTATGTATGATAGTATGATAGTATGTATGATAGTATGTATGATAGTATGTATGATAGTATGTATGATAGTATGATAGTATGTATGATAGTATGTATGATAGTATGTATGATAGTATGTATGATAGTATGTATGATAGTATGATAGTATGCATGATAGTATGTATGATAGTATGATAGTATGTATGACGGTATGTATGATGGTAGGTATGATAGTATGTATGATAGTATGTATGATAGTAGGTATGATAGTATGATAGTATGTATGATGGTAGGTATGATAGTATGTATGATAGTATGTATGATAGTAGGTATGATAGTATGATAGTATGTATGATAGTATGTATGATAGTATGTATGAAAGTATGTATGAAAGTATGTATGATAGTATGTATGATAGTATGATAGTATGTATGATAGTATGTATGATAGTATGTATGATAGTATGATAGTATGTATGATAGTATGTATGATAGTATGTATGATAGTATGTATGATAGTATGATAGTATGTATGATAGTATGTATGATAGTATGCATGATAGTATGCATGATAGTATGCATGATAGTATGCATGATAGTATGCATGATAGTATGATAGTATGTATGACGGTATGTATGATGGTAGGTATGATAGTATGTATGATAGTATGTATGATAGTAGGTATGATAGTATGATAGTATGTATGATGGTAGGTATGATAGTATGTATGATAGTATGTATGATAGTAGGTATGATAGTATGATAGTATGTATGATAGTATGTATGATAGTATGTATGAAAGTATGTATGAAAGTATGTATGAAAGTATGTATGATAGTATGTATGATAGTATGTCTGATAGTATGATAGTATGTATGATAGTATGTATGATAGTATGTATGATAGTATGTATGATAGTATGATAGTATGTATGATAGTATGTATGATAGTATGTATGATAGTATGATAGTATGTATGATAGTATGTATGATAGTATGTATGATAGTATGTATGATAGTATGATAGTATGTATGATAGTATGATAGTATGTATGATAGTATGTATGATAGTATGTATGATAGTATGATAGTATGTATGATAGTATGTATGATAGTATGATAGTATGTATGATAGTATATATGATAGTATGATAGTATGTATGATAGTATGATAGTATGTATGATAGTATGTATGTATGATAGTATGTATGATAGTATGTATGTATGATAGTATGTATGATAGTATGATAGTATGTATGATAGTATGTATGATAGTATGATAGTATGTATGATAGTATGTATGTATGATAGTATGTATGATAGTATGTATGATAGTATGATAGTATGTATGATAGTATGTATGATAGTATGATAGTATGTATGATTATATGATAGTATGATATTATGTATGATAGTATGTATGATAGTATGATAGTATGTATGATAGTATGTATGATAGTATGATAGTATGTATGATAGTATGTATGATAGTATGTATGATAGTATGATAGTATGTATGATAGTATGTATGATAGTATGTATGATAGTATGATAGTATGTATGATAGTATGTATGATAGTATGATAGTATGTATGATAGTATGTATGTATGATAGTATGTATGATAGTATGTATGATAGTATGATAGTATGTATGATAGTATGTATGATAGTATGATAGTATGTATGATTATATGATAGTATGATATTATGTATGATAGTATGTATGATAGTATGATAGTATGTATGATAGTATGTATGATAGTATGTATGATAGTATGATAGTATGTATGATAGTATGTATGATAGTATGATAGTATGTATGATAGTATGTATGATAGTATGTATGATAGTATGATAGTATGTATGATAGTATGATAGTATGTATGATAGTATGATAGTATGTATGATAGTATGTATGATAGTATGATAGTATGTATGATAGCATGTATGTATGATAGTATGTATGATAGTATGATAGTATGTATGATAGTATGTATGTATGATAGTATGTATGATAGTATGTATGATAGTATGATAGTATGTATGATATGATAGTATGTATGATAGTATGTATGATAGTATGATAGTATTTATGATAGTATGATAGTATGTATGATAGTATGACAGTATGTATGATAGTATGTATGATAGTATGTATGATAGTATGATAGTATGTATGATAGTATGTATGTATGATAGTATGTATGATAGTATGATAGTATGTATGATAGTATGTATGATAGTATGTATGATAGTATGTATGTATGTATGTATGTATGATAGTATGTATGTATGATAGTATGTATGATAGTATGTATGATAGTATGATAGTATGTATGATATGATAGTATGTATGATAGTATGTATGATAGTATGTATGATAGTATGACAGTATGTATGACAGTATGTATGATAGTATGTATGATAGTATGATAGTATGTATGATAGTATGTATGATAGTATGTATGATAGTATGATAGTAAGTATGATAGTATGTATGATAGTATGTATGATAGTATGATAGTATGTATGATAGTATGTATGTATGATAGTATGTATGATAGTATGTATGATAGTATGTATGATTGTATGTATGATTGTATGTATGATAGTATGTCTGATAGTATGATAGTATGTATGATAGTATGATAGTATGTATGATAGTATGTATGATAGTATGTATGATAGTATGTATGATAGTATGTATGATAGTATGACAGTATGTATGATAGTATGTATGATAGTATGTATGATAGTATGATAGTATGTATGATAGTGTGATAGTATGTATGATAGTATGATAGTATGATAGTATGTATGATAGTATGTATGATAGTATGTATGATAGTATGATAGTATGTATGATAGTATGTATGATAGTATGTATGATAGTATGATAGTATGATAGTATGTATGATAGTATGACAGTATGTATGATAGTATGTATGATAGTATGTATGATAGTATGTATGATAGTATGTATGATAGTATGATAGTATGTATGATAGTATGATTGTATGATAGTATGTATGATTGTATGATAGTATGTATGATAGTATGATAGTATGTATGATAGTATGTATGATGGTATGTATGATTGTGTGTATGATAGTATGTCTGATAGTATGATAGTATGTATGATAGTATGTATGATAGTATGATAGTATGTATGATAGTATGTATGATAGTATGATAGTATGTATGATAGTATGTATGATAGTATGTATGATAGTATGTATGATAGTATGATAGTATGCATGATAGTATGTATGATAGTATAATAGTATGTATGACGGTATGTATGATGGTAGGTATGATAGTATGTATGATAGTATGTATGATAGTAGGTATGATAGTATGTATGAAAGTATGTATGATAGTATGTATGATAGTATGATAGTATGTATGATAGTATGTATGATAGAATGATAGTATGTATGATAGTATGTATGATAGTATGATAGTATGTATGATAGTATGTATGATAGTATGATAGTATGCATGATAGTATGTATGATAGTATGATAGTATGTATGACGGTATGTATGATGGTAGGTATGATAGTATGTATGATAGTATGTATGATAGTAGGTATGATAGTATGATAGTATGTATGATGGTAGGTATGATAGTATGTATGATAGTATGTATGATAGTAGGTATGATAGTATGTATGATAGTATGTATGAGAGTATGTATGAGAGTATGTATGAAAGTATGTATGAAAGTATGTATGATAGTATGTCTGATAGTATGATAGTATGTATGATAGTATGTATGATAGTATGTATGATAGTATGTATGATAGTATGTATGATAGTATGTATGATTGTATGTATGATTGTATGATAGTATGTATGATAGTATGTATGATAGTATGTATGATAGTATGTATGATAGTATGTATGATAGTATGATAGTATGTATGATAGTATGATAGTATGTATGATAGTATGTATGATAGTATGATAGTATGTATGATAGTATGTATGATAGTATGTCTGATAGTATGATAGTATGCATGATAGTATGTATGATAGTATGATAGTATGTATGACGGTATGTATGATGGTAGGTATGATAGTATGTATGATAGTTTGTATGATAGTAGGTATGATAGTATGATAGTATGTATGATAGTATGTATGATAGTATGATAGTATGTATGATAGTATGTATGATAGTATGTATGATAGTATGTATGATAGTATGATAGTATGTATGATAGTATGTATGATAGTATGATAGTATGTATGATAGTATGTATGATAGTATGATAGTATGCATGATAGTATGTATGATAGTATGATAGTATGTATGACGGTATGTATGATGGTAGGTATGATAGTATGTATGATAGTATGTATGATAGTAGGTATGATAGTATGATAGTATGTATGAAAGTATGTATGAAAGTATGTATGATAGTATGTATGATAGTATGTATGACAGTATGTATGATAGTATGTATGACAGTATGTATGATAGTATGTATGATAGTATGTATGAAAGTATGTATGATAGTATGTATGATAGTATGATAGTATGTATGATAGTATGTATGATAGTATGTATGAAAGTATGTGATAGTATGTATGATAGTATGTATGAAAGTATGATAGTATGTATGATAGTATGTATGATAGTATGATAGTATGTATGATAGTATGATAGTATGTATGATAGTATGTATGATAGTATGTATGACAGTATGTATGACAGTATGTATGATAGTATGTATGATAGTATGTATGAAAGTATGTATGATAGTATGTATGATAGTATGTATGATAGTATGATAGTATGTATGATAGTATGTATGATAGTATGATAGTATGTATGATAGTATGTATGATAGTATGATAGTATGTATGATAGATGTTATGATAGTATGTATGATAGTATGTATGATAGTATGTATGATAGTATGTATGATAGATGTTATGATAGTATGTATGATAGTCTGATAGTATGTATGATAGTATGTATGATAGTATGATAGTATGTATGATAGTATGTATGATAGTATGTATGATAGTATGTATGAAAGTATGTATGATAGTATGTATGATAGTATATATGATAGTATGTATGATAGTATGATAGTATGTATGATAGTATGTATGATAGTATGATAGTATGTATGATAGTATGTATGATAGAATGTATGATAGATGTAAAGATATTATGTATGATAGTATGTATGATAGTATGTATGATAGTATGATAGTATGTATGATAGTATGTATGAGTATGTATGATAGTATGATAGTATGTATGATAGTATGTATGATAGTATGTATGTATGATAGTATGTATGATAGTATGATAGTATGTATGATAGTATGTATGATAGTATGATAGAATGTATGATAGATGTTATGATAGTATGTATGATAGTATGTATGATAGTATGTATGATAGTATGTATGATAGTATGATAGTATGTATGATAGTATGTATGATAGTATGATAGTATGTATGATAGTATGTATGATAGTATGATAGTATGTATGATAGTATGTATGATAGTATGATAGTATGTATGATAGTATGTATGATAGTATGATAGTATGTATGATAGTATGATAGTATGTATGATAGTATGTATGATAGTATGTATGATAGTATGATAGTATGTATGATAGTATGTATGTATGATAGTATGTATGATTGTATGTCTGATAGTATGATAGTATGTATGATAGTATGTATGATAGTATAATAGTATGTATGATAGTATGTCTGATAGTATGATAGTATGTCTGATAGTATGTCTGATAGTGTGATAGTATGTATGATAGTATGTATGATAGTATGATAGTATGTATGATAGTATGTATGATAGTATGTATGATAGTATGTATGATAGTATGATAGTATGCATGATAGTATGTATGATAGTATGATAGTATGTATGATAGTATGTATGATAGTAGGTATGATAGTATGTATGATAGTATGTATGAGAGTATGTATGAAAGTATGTATGAAAGTATGTATGATAGTATGTCTGATAGTATGATAGTATGTATGATAGTATGTATGATAGTATGTATGATAGTATGTATGATAGTATGTATGATTGTATGATAGTATGTATGATAGTATGTATGATAGTATGTATGATAGTATGTATGATAGTATGTATGATAGTATGATAGTATGTATGATAGTATGATAGTATGTATGATAGTATGTATGATAGTATGATAGTATGTATGATAGTATGTATGATAGTATGTCTGATAGTATGATAGTATGCATGATAGTATGTATGATAGTATGATAGTATGTATGACGGTATGTATGATGGTAGGTATGATAGTATGTATGATAGTTTGTATGATAGTAGGTATGATAGTATGATAGTATGTATGATAGTATGTATGATAGTATGATAGTATGTATGATAGTATGTATGATAGTATGTATGATAGTATGTATGATAGTATGATAGTATGTATGATAGTATGTATGATAGTATGTATGATAGTATGATAGTATGTATGATAGTATGTATGATAGTATGATAGTATGCATGATAGTATGTATGATAGTATGATAGTATGTATGACGGTATGTATGATGGTAGGTATGATAGTATGTATGATAGTATGTATGATAGTAGGTATGATAGTATGATAGTATGTATGAAAGTATGTATGAAAGTATGTATGATAGTATGTATGATAGTATGTATGACAGTATGTATGATAGTATGTATGACAGTATGTATGATAGTATGTATGATAGTATGTATGAAAGTATGTATGATAGTATGTATGATAGTATGATAGTATGTATGATAGTATGTATGATAGTATGTATGAAAGTATGTGATAGTATGTATGATAGTATGTATGAAAGTATGATAGTATGTATGATAGTATGTATGATAGTATGATAGTATGTATGATAGTATGATAGTATGTATGATAGTATGTATGATAGTATGTATGACAGTATGTATGACAGTATGTATGATAGTATGTATGATAGTATGTATGAAAGTATGTATGATAGTATGTATGATAGTATGTATGATAGTATGATAGTATGTATGATAGTATGTATGATAGTATGATAGTATGTATGATAGTATGTATGATAGTATGATAGTATGTATGATAGATGTTATGATAGTATGTATGATAGTATGTATGATAGTATGTATGATAGTATGTATGATAGATGTTATGATAGTATGTATGATAGTCTGATAGTATGTATGATAGTATGTATGATAGTATGATAGTATGTATGATAGTATGTATGATAGTATGTATGATAGTATGTATGAAAGTATGTATGATAGTATGTATGATAGTATATATGATAGTATGTATGATAGTATGATAGTATGTATGATAGTATGTATGATAGTATGATAGTATGTATGATAGTATGTATGATAGAATGTATGATAGATGTAAAGATATTATGTATGATAGTATGTATGATAGTATGTATGATAGTATGATAGTATGTATGATAGTATGTATGATAGTATGATAGTATGTATGATAGTATGTATGATAGTATGATAGTATGTATGATAGTATGTATGATAGTATGTATGTATGATAGTATGTATGATAGTATGATAGTATGTATGATAGTATGTATGATAGTATGATAGAATGTATGATAGATGTTATGATAGTATGTATGATAGTATGTATGATAGTATGTATGATAGTATGTATGATAGTATGATAGTATGTATGATAGTATGTATGATAGTATGATAGTATGTATGATAGTATGTATGATAGTATGATAGTATGTATGATAGTATGTATGATAGTATGATAGTATGTATGATAGTATGTATGATAGTATGATAGTATGTATGATAGTATGATAGTATGTATGATAGTATGTATGATAGTATGTATGATAGTATGATAGTATGTATGATAGTATGTATGTATGATAGTATGTATGATTGTATGTCTGATAGTATGATAGTATGTATGATAGTATGTATGATAGTATAATAGTATGTATGATAGTATGTCTGATAGTATGATAGTATGTCTGATAGTATGTCTGATAGTGTGATAGTATGTATGATAGTATGTATGATAGTATGATAGTATGTATGATAGTATGTATGATAGTATGTATGATAGTATGATAGTATGCATGATAGTATGTATGATAGTATGATAGTATGTATGACGGTATGTATGATGGTAGGTATGATAGTAGTTATGATAGTAGGTATGATAGTATGTATGATAGTATGTATGATAGTATGTATGAAAGTATGTATGATAGTATGTATGATAGTATGATAGTATGTATGATAGTATGTATGATAGTATGTATGATAGTATGATAGTATGTATGATAGTATGTATGATAGTATGTATGATTGTATGTATGATTGTATGTCTGATAGTATGATAGTATGTATGATAGTATGTATGATAGTATGATAGTATGTATGATAGTATGTATGATAGAATGTATGATAGATGTAAAGATATTATGTATGATAGTATGTATGATAGTATGATAGTATGTATGATAGTATGTATGATAGTATGATAGTATGTATGATAGTATGTATGATAGTATGATAGTATGTATGATAGTATGTATGATAGTATGTATGTATGATAGTATGTATGATAGTATGATAGTATGTATGATAGTATGTATGATAGTATGATAGAATGTATGATAGATGTTATGATAGTATGTATGATAGTATGTATGATAGTATGTATGATAGTATGTATGATAGTATGATAGTATGTATGATAGTATGTATGATAGTATGATAGTATGTATGATAGTATGTATGATAGTATGATAGTATGTATGATAGTATGTATGATAGTATGATAGTATGTATGATAGTATGTATGATAGTATGATAGTATGTATGATAGTATGATAGTATGTATGATAGTATGTATGATAGTATGTATGATAGTATGATAGTATGTATGATAGTATGTATGTATGATAGTATGTATGATTGTATGTCTGATAGTATGATAGTATGTATGATAGTATGTATGATAGTATAATAGTATGTATGATAGTATGTCTGATAGTATGATAGTATGTCTGATAGTATGTCTGATAGTGTGATAGTATGTATGATAGTATGTATGATAGTATGATAGTATGTATGATAGTATGTATGATAGTATGTATGATAGTATGATAGTATGCATGATAGTATGTATGATAGTATGATAGTATGTATGACGGTATGTATGATGGTAGGTATGATAGTAGTTATGATAGTAGGTATGATAGTATGTATGATAGTATGTATGATAGTATGTATGAAAGTATGTATGATAGTATGTATGATAGTATGATAGTATGTATGATAGTATGTATGATAGTATGTATGATAGTATGATAGTATGTATGATAGTATGTATGATAGTATGTATGATTGTATGTATGATTGTATGTCTGATAGTATGATAGTATGTATGATAGTATGTATGATAGTATGATAGTATGTATGATAGTATGTCTGATAGTATGATAGTATGTATGATAGTATGTATGATAGTATGATAGTATGTATGATAGTATGTATGATAGTATGATAGTATGTATGATAGTATGTATGATAGTATGTATGATAGTATGATAGTATGTATGATAGTATGTATGATAGTATGTATGATAGTATGATAGTATGCATGATAGTATGTATGATAGTATGATAGTATGTATGACGGTATGTATGATGGTAGGTATGATAGTATGTATGATAGTAGGTATGATAGTATGATAGTATGATAGTATGTATGATAGTATGTATGATAGTATGTATGATAGTATGTATGACAGTATGTATGATAGTATGTATGATAGTATGTATGATAGTATGTATGATAGTATGATAGTATGTATGATAGTATGTATGATAGTATGTATGATAGTATGATAGTATGATAGTATGTATGATAGTATGACAGTATGTATGATAGTATGTATGATAGTATGTATGATAGTATGTATGATAGTATGTATGATAGTATGATAGTATGTATGATAGTATGATTGTATGATAGTATGTATGATTGTATGATAGTATGTATGATAGTATGATAGTATGTATGATAGTATGTATGATGGTATGTATGATTGTGTGTATGATAGTATGTCTGATAGTATGATAGTATGTATGATAGTATGTATGATAGTATGATAGTATGTATGATAGTATGTATGATAGTATGATAGTATGTATGATAGTATGTATGATAGTATGTATGATAGTATGTATGATAGTATGATAGTATGCATGATAGTATGTATGATAGTATAATAGTATGTATGACGGTATGTATGATGGTAGGTATGATAGTATGTATGATAGTATGTATGATAGTAGGTATGATAGTATGTATGAAAGTATGTATGATAGTATGTATGATAGTATGATAGTATGTATGATAGTATGTATGATAGAATGATAGTATGTATGATAGTATGTATGATAGTATGATAGTATGTATGATAGTATGTATGATAGTATGATAGTATGCATGATAGTATGTATGATAGTATGATAGTATGTATGACGGTATGTATGATGGTAGGTATGATAGTATGTATGATAGTATGTATGATAGTAGGTATGATAGTATGATAGTATGTATGATGGTAGGTATGATAGTATGTATGATAGTATGTATGATAGTAGGTATGATAGTATGTATGATAGTATGTATGAGAGTATGTATGAGAGTATGTATGAAAGTATGTATGAAAGTATGTATGATAGTATGTCTGATAGTATGATAGTATGTATGATAGTATGTATGATAGTATGTATGATAGTATGTATGATAGTATGTATGATAGTATGTATGATTGTATGTATGATTGTATGATAGTATGTATGATAGTATGTATGATAGTATGTATGATAGTATGTATGATAGTATGTATGATAGTATGATAGTATGTATGATAGTATGATAGTATGTATGATAGTATGTATGATAGTATGATAGTATGTATGATAGTATGTATGATAGTATGTCTGATAGTATGATAGTATGCATGATAGTATGTATGATAGTATGATAGTATGTATGACGGTATGTATGATGGTAGGTATGATAGTATGTATGATAGTTTGTATGATAGTAGGTATGATAGTATGATAGTATGTATGATAGTATGTATGATAGTATGATAGTATGTATGATAGTATGTATGATAGTATGTATGATAGTATGTATGATAGTATGATAGTATGTATGATAGTATGTATGATAGTATGATAGTATGTATGATAGTATGTATGATAGTATGATAGTATGCATGATAGTATGTATGATAGTATGATAGTATGTATGACGGTATGTATGATGGTAGGTATGATAGTATGTATGATAGTATGTATGATAGTAGGTATGATAGTATGATAGTATGTATGAAAGTATGTATGAAAGTATGTATGATAGTATGTATGATAGTATGTATGACAGTATGTATGATAGTATGTATGACAGTATGTATGATAGTATGTATGATAGTATGTATGAAAGTATGTATGATAGTATGTATGATAGTATGATAGTATGTATGATAGTATGTATGATAGTATGTATGAAAGTATGTGATAGTATGTATGATAGTATGTATGAAAGTATGATAGTATGTATGATAGTATGTATGATAGTATGATAGTATGTATGATAGTATGATAGTATGTATGATAGTATGTATGATAGTATGTATGACAGTATGTATGACAGTATGTATGATAGTATGTATGATAGTATGTATGAAAGTATGTATGATAGTATGTATGATAGTATGTATGATAGTATGATAGTATGTATGATAGTATGTATGATAGTATGATAGTATGTATGATAGTATGTATGATAGTATGATAGTATGTATGATAGATGTTATGATAGTATGTATGATAGTATGTATGATAGTATGTATGATAGTATGTATGATAGATGTTATGATAGTATGTATGATAGTCTGATAGTATGTATGATAGTATGTATGATAGTATGATAGTATGTATGATAGTATGTATGATAGTATGTATGATAGTATGTATGAAAGTATGTATGATAGTATGTATGATAGTATATATGATAGTATGTATGATAGTATGATAGTATGTATGATAGTATGTATGATAGTATGATAGTATGTATGATAGTATGTATGATAGAATGTATGATAGATGTAAAGATATTATGTATGATAGTATGTATGATAGTATGTATGATAGTATGATAGTATGTATGATAGTATGTATGATAGTATGTATGATAGTATGATAGTATGTATGATAGTATGTATGATAGTATGTATGTATGATAGTATGTATGATAGTATGATAGTATGTATGATAGTATGTATGATAGTATGATAGAATGTATGATAGATGTTATGATAGTATGTATGATAGTATGTATGATAGTATGTATGATAGTATGTATGATAGTATGATAGTATGTATGATAGTATGTATGATAGTATGATAGTATGTATGATAGTATGTATGATAGTATGATAGTATGTATGATAGTATGTATGATAGTATGATAGTATGTATGATAGTATGTATGATAGTATGATAGTATGTATGATAGTATGATAGTATGTATGATAGTATGTATGATAGTATGTATGATAGTATGATAGTATGTATGATAGTATGTATGTATGATAGTATGTATGATTGTATGTCTGATAGTATGATAGTATGTATGATAGTATGTATGATAGTATAATAGTATGTATGATAGTATGTCTGATAGTATGATAGTATGTCTGATAGTATGTCTGATAGTGTGATAGTATGTATGATAGTATGTATGATAGTATGATAGTATGTATGATAGTATGTATGATAGTATGTATGATAGTATGTATGATAGTATGATAGTATGCATGATAGTATGTATGATAGTATGATAGTATGTATGATAGTATGTATGATAGTAGGTATGATAGTATGTATGATAGTATGTATGAGAGTATGTATGAAAGTATGTATGAAAGTATGTATGATAGTATGTCTGATAGTATGATAGTATGTATGATAGTATGTATGATAGTATGTATGATAGTATGTATGATAGTATGTATGATTGTATGATAGTATGTATGATAGTATGTATGATAGTATGTATGATAGTATGTATGATAGTATGTATGATAGTATGATAGTATGTATGATAGTATGATAGTATGTATGATAGTATGTATGATAGTATGATAGTATGTATGATAGTATGTATGATAGTATGTCTGATAGTATGATAGTATGCATGATAGTATGTATGATAGTATGATAGTATGTATGACGGTATGTATGATGGTAGGTATGATAGTATGTATGATAGTTTGTATGATAGTAGGTATGATAGTATGATAGTATGTATGATAGTATGTATGATAGTATGATAGTATGTATGATAGTATGTATGATAGTATGTATGATAGTATGTATGATAGTATGATAGTATGTATGATAGTATGTATGATAGTATGTATGATAGTATGATAGTATGTATGATAGTATGTATGATAGTATGATAGTATGCATGATAGTATGTATGATAGTATGATAGTATGTATGACGGTATGTATGATGGTAGGTATGATAGTATGTATGATAGTATGTATGATAGTAGGTATGATAGTATGATAGTATGTATGAAAGTATGTATGAAAGTATGTATGATAGTATGTATGATAGTATGTATGACAGTATGTATGATAGTATGTATGACAGTATGTATGATAGTATGTATGATAGTATGTATGAAAGTATGTATGATAGTATGTATGATAGTATGATAGTATGTATGATAGTATGTATGATAGTATGTATGAAAGTATGTGATAGTATGTATGATAGTATGTATGAAAGTATGATAGTATGTATGATAGTATGTATGATAGTATGATAGTATGTATGATAGTATGATAGTATGTATGATAGTATGTATGATAGTATGTATGACAGTATGTATGACAGTATGTATGATAGTATGTATGATAGTATGTATGAAAGTATGTATGATAGTATGTATGATAGTATGTATGATAGTATGATAGTATGTATGATAGTATGTATGATAGTATGATAGTATGTATGATAGTATGTATGATAGTATGATAGTATGTATGATAGATGTTATGATAGTATGTATGATAGTATGTATGATAGTATGTATGATAGTATGTATGATAGATGTTATGATAGTATGTATGATAGTCTGATAGTATGTATGATAGTATGTATGATAGTATGATAGTATGTATGATAGTATGTATGATAGTATGTATGATAGTATGTATGAAAGTATGTATGATAGTATGTATGATAGTATATATGATAGTATGTATGATAGTATGATAGTATGTATGATAGTATGTATGATAGTATGATAGTATGTATGATAGTATGTATGATAGAATGTATGATAGATGTAAAGATATTATGTATGATAGTATGTATGATAGTATGTATGATAGTATGATAGTATGTATGATAGTATGTATGATAGTATGATAGTATGTATGATAGTATGTATGATAGTATGATAGTATGTATGATAGTATGTATGATAGTATGTATGTATGATAGTATGTATGATAGTATGATAGTATGTATGATAGTATGTATGATAGTATGATAGTATGTATGACGGTATGTATGATGGTAGGTATGATAGTATGTATGATAGTATGTATGATAGTAGGTATGATAGTATGATAGTATGTATGAAAGTATGTATGAAAGTATGTATGATAGTATGTATGATAGTATGTATGACAGTATGTATGATAGTATGTATGACAGTATGTATGATAGTATGTATGATAGTATGTATGAAAGTATGTATGATAGTATGTATGATAGTATGATAGTATGTATGATAGTATGTATGATAGTATGTATGAAAGTATGTGATAGTATGTATGATAGTATGTATGAAAGTATGATAGTATGTATGATAGTATGTATGATAGTATGATAGTATGTATGATAGTATGATAGTATGTATGATAGTATGTATGATAGTATGTATGACAGTATGTATGACAGTATGTATGATAGTATGTATGATAGTATGTATGAAAGTATGTATGATAGTATGTATGATAGTATGTATGATAGTATGATAGTATGTATGATAGTATGTATGATAGTATGATAGTATGTATGATAGTATGTATGATAGTATGATAGTATGTATGATAGATGTTATGATAGTATGTATGATAGTATGTATGATAGTATGTATGATAGTATGTATGATAGATGTTATGATAGTATGTATGATAGTCTGATAGTATGTATGATAGTATGTATGATAGTATGATAGTATGTATGATAGTATGTATGATAGTATGTATGATAGTATGTATGAAAGTATGTATGATAGTATGTATGATAGTATATATGATAGTATGTATGATAGTATGATAGTATGTATGATAGTATGTATGATAGTATGATAGTATGTATGATAGTATGTATGATAGAATGTATGATAGATGTAAAGATATTATGTATGATAGTATGTATGATAGTATGTATGATAGTATGATAGTATGTATGATAGTATGTATGATAGTATGATAGTATGTATGATAGTATGTATGATAGTATGATAGTATGTATGATAGTATGTATGATAGTATGTATGTATGATAGTATGTATGATAGTATGATAGTATGTATGATAGTATGTATGATAGTATGATAGAATGTATGATAGATGTTATGATAGTATGTATGATAGTATGTATGATAGTATGTATGATAGTATGTATGATAGTATGATAGTATGTATGATAGTATGTATGATAGTATGATAGTATGTATGATAGTATGTATGATAGTATGATAGTATGTATGATAGTATGTATGATAGTATGATAGTATGTATGATAGTATGTATGATAGTATGATAGTATGTATGATAGTATGATAGTATGTATGATAGTATGTATGATAGTATGTATGATAGTATGATAGTATGTATGATAGTATGTATGTATGATAGTATGTATGATTGTATGTCTGATAGTATGATAGTATGTATGATAGTATGTATGATAGTATAATAGTATGTATGATAGTATGTCTGATAGTATGATAGTATGTCTGATAGTATGTCTGATAGTGTGATAGTATGTATGATAGTATGTATGATAGTATGATAGTATGTATGATAGTATGTATGATAGTATGTATGATAGTATGATAGTATGCATGATAGTATGTATGATAGTATGATAGTATGTATGACGGTATGTATGATGGTAGGTATGATAGTAGTTATGATAGTAGGTATGATAGTATGTATGATAGTATGTATGATAGTATGTATGAAAGTATGTATGATAGTATGTATGATAGTATGATAGTATGTATGATAGTATGTATGATAGTATGTATGATAGTATGATAGTATGTATGATAGTATGTATGATAGTATGTATGATTGTATGTATGATTGTATGTCTGATAGTATGATAGTATGTATGATAGTATGTATGATAGTATGATAGTATGTATGATAGTATGTATGATAGAATGTATGATAGATGTAAAGATATTATGTATGATAGTATGTATGATAGTATGATAGTATGTATGATAGTATGTATGATAGTATGATAGTATGTATGATAGTATGTATGATAGTATGATAGTATGTATGATAGTATGTATGATAGTATGTATGTATGATAGTATGTATGATAGTATGATAGTATGTATGATAGTATGTATGATAGTATGATAGAATGTATGATAGATGTTATGATAGTATGTATGATAGTATGTATGATAGTATGTATGATAGTATGTATGATAGTATGATAGTATGTATGATAGTATGTATGATAGTATGATAGTATGTATGATAGTATGTATGATAGTATGATAGTATGTATGATAGTATGTATGATAGTATGATAGTATGTATGATAGTATGTATGATAGTATGATAGTATGTATGATAGTATGATAGTATGTATGATAGTATGTATGATAGTATGTATGATAGTATGATAGTATGTATGATAGTATGTATGTATGATAGTATGTATGATTGTATGTCTGATAGTATGATAGTATGTATGATAGTATGTATGATAGTATAATAGTATGTATGATAGTATGTCTGATAGTATGATAGTATGTCTGATAGTATGTCTGATAGTGTGATAGTATGTATGATAGTATGTATGATAGTATGATAGTATGTATGATAGTATGTATGATAGTATGTATGATAGTATGATAGTATGCATGATAGTATGTATGATAGTATGATAGTATGTATGACGGTATGTATGATGGTAGGTATGATAGTAGTTATGATAGTAGGTATGATAGTATGTATGATAGTATGTATGATAGTATGTATGAAAGTATGTATGATAGTATGTATGATAGTATGATAGTATGTATGATAGTATGTATGATAGTATGTATGATAGTATGATAGTATGTATGATAGTATGTATGATAGTATGTATGATTGTATGTATGATTGTATGTCTGATAGTATGATAGTATGTATGATAGTATGTATGATAGTATGATAGTATGTATGATAGTATGTCTGATAGTATGATAGTATGTATGATAGTATGTATGATAGTATGATAGTATGTATGATAGTATGTATGATAGTATGATAGTATGTATGATAGTATGTATGATAGTATGTATGATAGTATGATAGTATGTATGATAGTATGTATGATAGTATGTATGATAGTATGATAGTATGCATGATAGTATGTATGATAGTATGATAGTATGTATGACGGTATGTATGATGGTAGGTATGATAGTATGTATGATAGTAGGTATGATAGTATGATAGTATGATAGTATGTATGATAGTATGTATGATAGTATGTATGATAGTATGTATGACAGTATGTATGATAGTATGTATGATAGTATGTATGAAAGTATGTATGATAGTATGTATGATAGTATGTATGAAAGTATGTGATAGTATGTATGATAGTATGTATGAAAGTATGATAGTATGTATGATAGTATCTATGATAGTATGTATGATAGTATGATAGTATGTATGATAGTATGATAGTATGTATGACAGTATGTATGATAGTATGTATGACAGAATGTATGACAGTATGTATGATAGTATGACAGTATGTATGATAGTATGTATGATAGTATGTATGAAAGTATGTATGATAGTATGTATGATAGTATGTATGATAGTATGATAGTATGTATGATAGTATGTATGATAGTATGATAGTATGTATGATAGTATGTATGATAGTATGTATGATAGTATGATAGTATGTATGATAGATGTTATGATAGTATGTATGATAGTCTGATAGTATGTATGATAGTATGTATGATAGTATGATAGTATGTATGATAGTATGTATGATAGTATGTATGATAGATGTTATGATAGTATGTATGATAGTCTGATAGTATGTATGATAGTATGTATGATAGTATGATAGTATGTATGATAGTATGTATGATAGTATGATAGTATGTATGATAGTATGTATGATAGTATGTATGTATGATAGTATGTATGTATGAAAGTATGTATGATAGTATGTATGATAGTATATATGATAGTATGTATGATAGTATGATAGTATGTATGATAGTATGTATGATAGTATGTATGATAGAATGTATGATAGATGTTATGATAGTATGTATGATAGTATGTATGATAGTATGTATGATAGTATGATAGTATGTATGATAGTATGTATGATAGTATGATAGTATGTATGATAGTATGTATGATAGTATGATAGTATGTATGATAGTATGTATGATAGTATGTATGATAGTATGATAGTATGTATGATAGTATGTATGATAGTATGTATGATACTATGATAGTATGTATGATAGTATGTATGATAGTATGTATGTATGATAGTATGTATGATAGTATGTATGATAGTATGATAGAATGTATGATAGATGTTATGATAGTATGTATGATAGTATGTATGATAGTATGTATGATAGTATGATAGTATGTATGATAGTATGTATGATAGTATGATAGTATGTATGATAGTATGTATGATAGTATGTATGATAGTATGATAGTATGCATGATAGTATGTATGATAGTATGATAGTATGTATGACAGTATGTATGATGGTAGGTATGATAGTATGTATGATAGTATGTATGATAGTAGGTATGATAGTATGATAGTATGTATGATAGTATGTATGATAGTATGTATGAAAGTATGTATGATAGTATGTATGATAGTATGTATGATAGTATGTCTGATAGTATGATAGTATGTATGATAGTATGTATGATAGTATGATAGTATGTATGATAGTATGTATGATAGTATGTATGATAGTATGTATGATAGTATGATAGTATGTATGATAGTATGTATGATAGTATGTATGATAGTATGATAGTATGCATGATAGTATGTATGATAGTATGATAGTATGTATGACGGTATGTATGATGGTAGGTATGATAGTATGTATGATAGTTTGTATGATAGTAGGTATGATAGTATGATAGTATGTATGAAAGTATGTATGATAGTATGTATGATAGTATGATAGTATGTATGATAGTATGTATGATAGTATGTATGATAGTATGTATGATAGTATGATAGTATGTATGATAGTATGTATGATAGTATGTATGATAGTATGTATGATAGTATGATAGTATGTATGATAGTATGTATGATAGTATGATAGTATGCATGATAGTATGTATGATAGTATGATAGTATGTAAGACGGTATGTATGATGGTAGGTATGATAGTATGTATGATCGTATGTATGATAGTAGGTATGATAGTATGATAGTATGTATGATAGTATGTATGAAAGTGTGTATGAAAGTATGTATGATAGTATGTATGATAGTATGTATGATAGTATGTATGACAGTATGTATGATAGTATGTATGATAGTATGTATGAAAGTATGTATGATAGTATGTATGATAGTATGATAGTATGTATGATAGTATGTATGATGGTATGTATGAAAGTATGTGATAGTATGTATGATAGTATGTATGAAAGTATGATAGTATGTATGATAGTATGTATGATAGTATGTATGATAGTATGATAGTATGATAGTATGTATGATAGTATGATAGTATGTATGATAGTATGTATGACAGTATGTATGACAGTATGTATGATAGTATGACAGTATGTATGATAGTATGTATGATAGTATGTATGAAAGTATGTATGATAGTATGTATGATAGTATGTATGATAGTATGATAGTATGTATGATAGTATGTATGATAGTATGATAGTATGTATGATAGTATGTATGATAGTATGTATGATAGTATGATAGTATGTATGATAGATGTTATGATAGTATGTATGATAGTATGATAGTATGTATGATAGTATGTATGATAGTATGTATGATAGATGTTATGATAGTATGTATGATAGTCTGATAGTATGTATGATAGTATGTATGATAGTATGATAGTATGTATGATAGTATGTATGATAGTATGATAGTATGTATGATAGTATGTATGATAGTATGTATGTATGATAGTATGTATGTATGATAGTATGTATGATAGTATGTATGAAAGTATGTATGATAGTATGTATGATAGTATGTATGATAGTATGTATAAAGTATGTATGATAGTATGTATGATAGTATGTATGATAGTATGATAGTATGTATGATAGTATGATAGTATGTATGATAGTATGTATGATAGTATGATAGTATGTATGATAGTATGTAGGATAGAATGTATGATAGATGTTATGATAGTATGTATGATAGTATGTATGATAGTATGTATGATAGTATGTATGATAGTATATATGATGGTATGTATGATAGTATGATAGTATGTATGATAGTATGTATGATAGTATGTATGTATGATAGTATGTATGATAGTATGATAGTATGTATGATAGTATGTATGATAGTATGATAGAATGTATGATAGATGTTATGATAGTATGTATGATAGTATGTATGATAGTATGTATGATAGTATGATAGTATGTATGATAGTATGATAGTATGTATGATAGTATGTATGATAGTATGATAGTACGTATGATAGTATGTATGATAGTATGATAGTATGTATGATAGTATGTATGATAGTATGTATGATAGTATGATAGTATGTATGATAGTATGTATGATAGTATGTATGATAGTATGATAGTATGTATGATTGTATGTATGATTGTATGTCTGATAGTATGATAGTATGTATGATAGTATGTATGATAGTATAATAGTATGTATGATAGTATGTATGATAGTATGATAGTATGTATGATAGTATGTATGATAGTATGTATGATAGTATGTATGATAGTATGTATGATAGTATGATAGTATGCATGATAGTATGTATGATAGTATGATAGTATGTATGACGGTATGTATGATGGTAGGTATGATAGTATGTATGATAGTAGGTATGATAGTAGGTATGATAGTATGATAGTATGTATGATAGTATGTATGATAGTATGTATGATAGTATGATAGTATGTATGATAGTATGTATGATAGTATGTATGATTGTATGTATGATTGTATGTATGATTGTATGTCTGATAGTATGATAGTATGTATGATAGTATGTATGATAGTATGTATGATAGTATGATAGTATGTATGATAGTATGATAGTATGTATGATAGTATGTATGATAGTATGATAGTATGTATGATAGTATGTATGATAGTATGTATGATAGTATGATAGTATGTATGATAGTATGTATGATAGTATGTATGATAGTATGTATGATAGTATGATAGTATGTATGATAGTATGTATAATAGTATGTATGATAGTATGATAGCATGTATGATAGTATGATAGTATGTATGATAGTATGTATGATAGTATGTATGATAGTATGATAGCATGTATGATAGTATGATAGTATGTATGATAGTATGTATGATAGTATGATAGTATGTATGATAGTATGATAGTATGTATGATAGTATGTATGATAGTATGATAGTATGTATGATTATATGGTAGTATGTATGATAGTATGTATGATAGTATGTATGATAGCATGTATGATAGTATGATAGTATGTATGATAGTATGTATGATAGTATGTATGATTGTATGATAGTATGTATGATAGTATGATAGTATGTATGATAGTATGTATGATAGTATGATAGTATGTATGATTATATGGTAGTATGTATGATAGTATGTATGATAGTATGTATGATAGCATGTATGATAGTATGTATGATAGTATGTATGATTGTATGATAGTATGATAGTATGTATGATAGTATGTATGATAGTATGATAGTATGATAGTATGTATGATAGTATGTATGATAGTATGATAGTATGTATGTATGATAGTATGATAGTATGTATGATAGTATGATAGTATGTATGATAGTATGTATGATAGTATGTATGATAGTATGTATGATAGTATGATAGTATGTATGATAGTATGATAGTATGTATGATAGTATGTATGATAGTATGTATGATAGTATGATAGTATGTATGATAGTATGTATGATAGTATGATAGTATGTATGATAGTATGTATGATTGTATGATAGTATGTATGATAGTATGTATGATAGTATGTATGATAATATGATAGTATGTATGATAGTATGATAGTATGTATGATAGTATGTATGATAGTATGATAGTATGTATGATAGTATGTATGATAGTATGATAGTATGTATGATAGTATGTATGATAGTATGATAGTATGTATGATAGTATGTATGGTAGTATGATAGTATGTATGATAGTATGATAGTATGTATTATAGTACGATATTATGTATGATAGTATGTATGATAATATGATAGTATGTATGTATGATAGTATGTATGATAGTATGATAGTATGTATGATAGTATGATAGTATGTATGATAGTATGTATGATAGTATGATAGTATGTATGATAGTATGTATGATAGTATGATAGTATGTATGATAGTATGTATGATAGTATGTATGATAGTATGATAGTATGTATGATAGTATGTATGATAGTATGATAGTATGTATGATAGTATGTATGATAGTATGATAGTATGTATGATAGTATGTATGATAGTATGATAGTATGTATGATAGTATGTATGATAGTATGTATGATAGTATGATAGTATGTATGATAGTATGTATGATAGTATGATAGTATGTATGATAGTATGTATGATAGTATGATTGTATGTATGATTATATGATAGTATGATATTATGTATGATAGTATGTATGATAGTATGTATGATAGTATGTATGATAGTATGATAGTATGTATGATCGTATGTATGATAGTATGTATGATAGTATGATAGTATGTATGATAGTATGATAGTATGTATGATAGTGTGATAGTATGTATGATAGTATGTATGATAGTATGATAGTATGTATGATAGTATGTATGATAGTATGATAGTATGTATGATAGTGTGATAGTATGTATGATAGTATGTATGATAGTATGATAGTATGTATGATAGTATGTATGATAGTATGATAGTATGTATGTATGATAGTATGTATGATAGTATGTATGTATGATAGTATGTATGATAGTATGATAGTATGTATGATAGTATGATAGTATGTATAATAGTATGTATGATAGTATGATAGTATGTATGATAGTATGTATGATAGTATGATAGTATGTATGATTATATGATAGTATGATATTATGTATGATAGTATGTATGATAGTATGTATGATAGTATGATAGTATGTATGATAGTATGTATGATAGTATGATAGTATGTATGATAGTGTGATAGTATGTATGATAGTATGTATGATAGTATGATAGTATGTATGATAGTATGTATGATAGTCTGATAGTATGTATGATAGTGTGATAGTATGTATGATAGTATGTATGATAGTATGATAGTATGTATGTATGATAGTATGTATGATAGTATGTATGATAGTATGATAGTATGTATGATAGTATGATAGTATGTATGATAGTATGTATGATAGTATGTATGATAGTATGATAGTATGTATGATAGTATGATAGTATGTATGATAGTATGTATGATAGTATGATAGTATGTATGATAGTATGTATGATAGTATGTATGATAGTATGATAGTATGTATGATAGTATGTATGATAGTGTGATAGTATGTATGATAGTATGTATGATAGTATGATTGTATGTATGATTATATGATAGTATGATATTATGTATGATAGTATGTATGATAGTATGTATGATAGTATGTATGATAGTATGATAGTATGTATGATCGTATGTATGATAGTATGTATGATAGTATGATAGTATGTATGATAGTATGATAGTATGTATGATAGTGTGATAGTATGTATGATAGTATGTATGATAGTATGATAGTATGTATGATAGTGTGATAGTATGATAGTATGTATGATAGTATGTATGATAGTATGATAGTATGTATGTATGATAGTATGTATGATAGTATGTATGTATGATAGTATGTATGATAGTATGTATGATAGTATGATAGTATGTATGATAGTATGATAGTATGTATAATAGTATGTATGATAGTATGATAGTATGTATGATAGTATGTATGATAGTATGATAGTATGTATGATTATATGATAGTATGATATTATGTATGATAGTATGTATGATAGTATGATAGTATGTATGATCGTATGTATGATAGTATGTATGATAGTATGATAGTATGTATGATAGTATGATAGTATGTATGATAGTGTGATAGTATGTATGATAGTATGTATGATAGTATGATAGTATGTATGATAGTATGATAGTATGTATGATAGTGTGATAGTATGTATGATAGTATGTATGATAGTATGATAGTATGTATGATAGTATGATAGTATGTATGTATGATAGTATGTATGATAGTATGTATGTATGATAGTATTTATGATAGTATGTATGATAGTATGATAGTATGTATGATAGTATGATAGTATGTATGATAGTATGTATGATAATATGATAGTATGTATGATAGTATGTATGATAGTATGTATGTATGATAGTATGTATGATAGTATGTATGATAGTATGATAGTATGTATGATAGTATGATAGTATGTATAATAGTATGTATGATAGTATGATAGTATGTATGATAGTATGTATGATAGTATGATAGTATGTATGATTATATGATAGTATGATATTATGTATGATCGTATGTATGATAGTATGTATGATAGTATGATAGTATGTATGATAGTATGATAGTATGTATGATAGTGTGATAGTATGTATGATAGTATGTATGATAGTATGATAGTATGTATGATAGTATGTATGATAGTATGATAGTATGTATGATAGTGTGATAGTATGTATGATAGTATGTATGATAGTATGATAGTATGTATGATAGTATGTATGATAGTATGTATGATAGTATGATAGTATGTATGATAGAATGTATGATAGTATGATAGTATGTATGATAGTATGTATGATAGTATGTATGATAGTATGTATGATAGTATGATAGTATGTATGATAGTATGTATGATAGTATGATAGTATGTATGATAGTATGTATGATAGTATGTATGATTATATGATAGTATGATATTATGTATGATAGTATGTATGATAGTATGATAGTATGTATGATAGTATGATAGTATGTATGATAGTATGATAGTATGTATGATAGTGTGATAGTATGTATGATAGTATGTATGATAGTATGATAGTATGTATGATAGTATGTATGATAGTATGATAGTATGTATGTATGATAGTATGTATGATAGTATGTATGTATGATAGTATGTATGATAGTATGTATGATAGTATGATAGTATGTATGATAGTATGATAGTATGTATGATAGTATGTATGTTAGTATGATAGTATGTATGATAGTATGTATGATAGTATGTATGTATGATAGTATGTACGATAGTATGATAGTATGTATGATAGTATGTATGATAGTATGATAGTATGTATGATAGTATGTATGATAGTATGTATGATAGTATGATAGTATGTATGATAGTATGTATGATAGTATGTATGATAGTATGTATGATAGTATGATAGTATGTATGATAGTATGATAGTATGTATGATTATATGATAGTATGATATTATGTATTATAGTATGTATGATAGTATGATAGTATGTATGATAGTATGTATGATAGTATGTATGATAGTATGATAGTATGTATGATAGTATGATAGTATGTATTATAGTATGATAGTATGTATGATAGTATGTATGATAGTATGTATGATAGTATGTATGATAGTATGTATGTATGATAGTATGATAGTATGTATGATAGTATGTATGTATGATAGTATGTATGATAGTATGATAGTATGATAGTATGTATGATAGTATGATAGTATGTATGATAGTATGTATGATAGTATGATAGTATGTATGATAGTATGTATGATAGTATGATAGTATGTATGATAGTATGTATGATAGTAAGATAGTATGTATGATAGTATGATAGTATGTATGATTATATGATAGTATGATATTATGTATGATAGTATGTATGATAGTATGATAGTAAGTATGATAGTATGATAGTATGTATGATAGTATGTCTGATAGTATGATAGTATGTATGATAGTATGTATGTATGATAGTATGTATGATTGTATGTATGATTGTATGTATGATAGTATGTCTGATAGTATGATAGTATGTCTGATAGTATGATAGTATGTATGATAGTATGTATGATAGTATGTATGATTGTATGTATGATTGTATGTATGATAGTATGTCTGATAGTATGAAAGTATGTATGATAGTATGTATGATAGTATGATAGTATGTATGATAGTATGTATGATAGTATGATAGTATGTATGATAGTATGATAGTATGTATGATAGTATGTATGATAGTATGTATGATAGTATGACAGTATGTATGATAGTATGTATGATAGTATGTATGATAGTATGTATGATAGTATGATAGTATGTATGATAGTATGATAGTATGTATGATAGTATGATAGTATGTATGATAGTATGTATGATTGTATGTATGATAGTATGTCTGATAGTATGATAGTATGTATGATAGTATGTATGATAGTATGATAGTATGTATGATAGTATGTATGATAGTATGATAGTATGTATGATAGTATGTATGATAGTATGATAGTATGCATGATAGTATGTATGATAGTATGATAGTATGTATGACGGTATGTATGATGGTAGGTATGATAGTATGTATGATAGTATGTATGATAGTAGGTATGATACTATGATAGTATGTATGATAGTATGTATGAAAGTATGTATGATAGTATGTATGATAGTATGATAGTATGTATGATAGTATGTATGATAGTATGATAGTATGCATGATAGTATGTATGATAGTATGATAGTATGTATGACGGTATGTATGATGGTAGGTATGATAGTATGTATGATAGTATGTATGATAGTAGGTATGATACTATGATAGTATGTATGATAGTATGATAGTATGTATGATAGTATGTATGATAGTATGATAGTATGTATGATAGTATGTATGACAGTATGTATGATAGTATGATAGTATGTATGATAGTATGTATGAAAGTATGTATGATAGTATGATAGTATGTATGATAGATGTTATGATAGTATGTATGATAGTCTGATAGTATGTATGATAGTATGTATGATAGTATGTATGATAGTATGTATGATAGTATGTATGATAGTATGATAGTATGTATGATAGTATGTATGATAGTATGATAGTATGTATGATAGTATGATAGTATGGATGATAGTATGATAGTATGGATGATAGTATGATAGTATGTATGATAGTATGTATGATAGTATGTATGATAGTATGTATGATAGTATGATAGTATGTATGATAGTATGATAGTATGATAGTATGTATGATAGTATGTATGATAGTATGATAGTATGTATGATAGTATGTATGATTGTATTTATGATTGTATGTATGATTGTATGTATGATAGTATGTCTGATAGTATGACAGTATGTATGATAGTATGTATGATAGTATGATAGTATGTATGATAGTATGTATGAAAGTATGTATGATAGTATGTATGATAGTATGATAGTATGTATGATAGTATGTATGATAGTATGATAGTATTTATGATAGTATGTATGATAGTATGATAGTATGTATGATAGTATGATAGTATGTATGATAGTATGTATGATAGTATGATAGTATGTATGATAGTATGCATGATAGTATGTATGATAGTATGTATGATAGTATGTATGATAGTATGACAGTATGTATGATAGTATGTATGTATGATAGTATGTATGAAAGTATGTATGATAGTATGTATGATAGTATGATAGTATGTATGATAGTATGTTAGTATGTATGATAGTATGTATGATAGTATGATAGTATGTATGATAGATGTTATGATAGTATGTATGATATTATGTATGATAGTATGTATGATAGTATGATAGTATGTATGATAGTATGTATGATAGTATGATAGTATGTATGATAGTATGTATGATAGTATGTATGATAGTATGATAGTATGTATGATAGTATGTATGATAGTATGTATGATAGTATGATAGTATGTATGATAGTATTTATAATAGTATGTATGATAGTATGATAGCATGTATGATAGTATGATAGTATGTATGATAGTATGTATGATAGTATGTATGATTGTATGTATGATAGTATGTATGATAGTATGATAGCATGTATGATAGTATGATAGTATGTATGATAGTATGTATGATACTATGTATGATAGTATGATAGTATGTATGATAGTATGATAGTATGTATTATAGTATGTATGATAGTATGTATGATTATATGGTAGTATGTATGATAGTATGTATGATAGCATGTATGATAGTATGATAGTATGTATGATAGTATGTATGATTGTATGATAGTATGTATGATAGTATGTATGATAGTATGTATGATAGTATGTATGATAGTATGTATGATAGTATGATAGTATGTATGATAGTATGTATGATAGTATGTATGATAGTATGTATGATAGTATGTATGATAGTATGATAGTATGTATGATAGTATGTATGATAGTATGTATGATAGTATGTATGATAGTATGATAGTATGTATGTATGATAGTATGATAGTATGTATGATAGTATGTATGATAGTATGTATGATAGTATGTATGATAGTATGTATGATAGTATGATAGTATGTATGATAGTATGTATGATAGTATGTATGTATGATAGTATGTATGATAGTATGTATGATAGTATGTATGATAGTATGATAGTATGTATGATAGTATGATAGTATGTATGATAGTATGTATGATAGTATGTATGATAGTATGATAGTATGATAATATGTATGATTGTATGTATGATAGTATGTATGATAGTATGTCTGATAGTATGTCTGATAGTATGATAGTATGTATGATAGTATGTATGATAGTATGATAGTTTGTATGATAGTATGTATGATAGTATGTATGATAGTATGTATGATAGTATGTATGATTGTATGTATGATAGTATGATAGTATGTATGATAGTATGATAGTATGTATGATAGTATGTATGATAGTATGTATGATAGTATGATAGTATGTATGATAGTATGATAGTATGTATGAAAGTATGTATGATAGTATGTATGAAAGTATGTATGATAGTATGTATGATAGTATGATAGTATGTATGATAGTATGATAGTATGTATGATAGTATGATAGTATGTATGATAGTATGATAGTATGTGTGAAAGTATGTATGATAGTATGTATGAAAGTATGTATGATAGTATGTATGATAGTATGATAGTATGTATGATAGTATGTATGATAGATGTTATGATAGTATTAATGATAGTATGATAGTATGTATGATAGTATGTATGATAGTATGATAGTATGTATGATAGTATGTATGATAGTATATTAGTATGTATGATAGTATGTATGATAGTATGATAGTATGTATGATAGTATGATAGTATGTATGATAGTATGTATGATAGTATGCATGATAGTATGCATGATAGTATGTATGATAGTATGTATGATAGTATGTATGATAGTATGATAGTATGTATGATAGTATGATAGTATGTATGATAGTATGTTAGTATTTATGATAGTATGTATGATAGTATGATAGTATGTATGATAAATGTTATGATAGTATGTATGATAGTATGTATGATAGTATGTATGATAGTATGATAGTATGTATGATAGTATGATAGTATGTATGATAGTATGTATGATAGTATGTATGATAGTATGATAGTATGTATGATAGTATGTATGATAGTATGATAGTATGTATGATAGTATGATAGCATGTATGATAGTATGATAGTATGTCTGATAGTATGTCTGATAGTATGATAGTATGTATGATAGTATGTATGATAGTATGATAGTTTGTATGATAGTATGTATGATAGTATGTATGATTGTATGTATGATAGTATGATAGTATGTATGATAGTATGATAGTATGTATGATAGTATGTATGATAGTATGTATGATAGTATGATAGTATGTATGATAGTATGATAGTATGTATGATAGTATGATAGTATGTATGAAAGTATGTATGATAGTATGTATGAAAGTATGTATGATAGTATGTATGATAGTATGATAGTATGTATGATAGTATGTATGATAGTATGATAGTATGTATGATAGTATGTATGATAGTATGATAGTATGTATGATAGTATGATAGTATGTATGATAGTATGATAGTATGTATGACGGTATGTATGATGGTAGGTATGATAGTATGTATGATAGTATGTATGATAGTATGATAGTATGTATGATAGTATGATAGTATGTATGATAGTATGTATGATAGTATGATAGTATGTATGATAGTATGATAGTATGTATGATAGTATGTATGATAGTATGATAGTATGTATGATTATATGGTAGTATGTATGATAGTATGTATGATAGCATGTATGATAGTATGATAGTATGTATGATAGTATGTATGATTGTATGATAGTATGTATGATAGTATGTATGATAGTATGTATGATAGTATGTATGATAGTATGATAGTATGTATGATAGTATGTATGATAGTATGATAGTATGTATGATAGTATGATAGTATGTATGATAGTATGTATGATAGTATGATAGTATGTATGATAGTATGTATGTATGATAGTATGTATGATAGTATGATAGTATGTATGATAGTATGTATGATAGTATGATAGTATGTATGATAGTATGTATGATAGTATGTATGTATGATAGTATGTATGATAGTATGTATGATAGTATGTATGATAGTATGATAGTATGTATGATAGTATGTATGATAGTATGATAGTATGTATGATAGTATGTATGATAGTATGTCTGATAGTATGATAGTATGTCTGATAGTATGTCTGATAGTATGATAATATGTATGATTGTATGTATGATAGTATGTATGATAGTATGTATGATAGTATGTCTGATAGTATGTCTGATAGTATGATAGTATGTATGATAGTATGTATGATAGTATGATAGTTTGTATGATAGTTTGTATGATAGTATGTATGATAGTATGTATGACAGTATGTATGATAGTATGTATGATTGTATGTATGATAGTATGATAGTATGTATGATAGTATGATAGTATGTATGATAGTATGTATGATAGTATGTATGATAGTATGATAGTATGTATGATAGTATGATAGTATGTATGATAGTATGATAGTATGTATGAAAGTATGTATGATATGTATGAAAGTATGTATGATAGTATGTATGATAGTATGATAGTATGTATGATAGTATGTATGATAGTATGATAGTATGTATGATAGTATGTATGATAGTATGATAGTATGTATGATAGTATGATAGTATGTATGATAGTATGATAGTATGTGTGAAAGTATGTATGATAGTATGTATGAAAGTATGTATGATAGTATGATAGTATGTATGATAGTATGTATGATAGATGTTATGATAGTATTAATGATAGTATGATAGTATGTATGATAGTATGTATGATAGTATGATAGTATGTATGATAGTATGTATGATAGTATATTAGTATGTATGATAGTATGTATGATAGTATGATAGTATGTATGATAGTATGATAGTATGTATTATAGTATGATAGTATGCATGATAGTATGATAGTATGCATGATAGTATGTATGATAGTATGTATGATAGTATGTATGATAGTATGATAGTATGTATGATAGTATGATAGTATGTATGATAGTTTGTATGATAGTATGTATGATAGTATGATAGTATGTATGATAGTATGTTAGTATGTATGATAGTATGTATGATAGTATGATAGTATGTATGATAGATGTTATGATAGTATGTATGAGAGTATGTATGATAGTATGTATGATAGTATGATAGTATGTATGATAGTATGATAGTATGTATGATAGTATGTATGATAGTATGATAGTATGTATGATAGTATGTATGATAGTATGATAGTATGTATGATAGTATGATAGCATGTATGATAGTATGATAGTATGTCTGATAGTATGTCTGATAGTATGATAGTATGTATGATAGTATGTATGATAGTATGATAGTTTGTATGATAGTATGTATGATAGTATGTATGATTGTATGTAAGATAGTATGATAGTATGTATGATAGTATGTATGATAGTATGATAGTATGTATGATAGTATGATAGTATGTATGAAAGTATGTATGATAGTTTGTATGATAGTATGATAGTATGTATGATAGTATGTATGATAGTATGATAGTATGTATGATAGTATGTATGATAGTATGATAGTATGTATGATAGTATGATAGTATGTATGATAGTATGATAGTATGTGTGAAAGTATGTATGATAGTATGTATGAAAGTATGTATGATAGTATGTATGATAGTATGATAGTATGTATGATAGTATGATAATATGTATGATAGTATGTATGATAGTATGATAGTATGTATGATAGTATGTATGATAGTATGATAGTATGTATGATAGTATGATAGTATGTATGATAGTATGATAGTATGTGTGAAAGTATGTATGATAGTATGTATGAAAGTATGTATGATAGTATGTATGATAGTATGATAGTATGTATGATAGTATGATAGTATGTATGATAGTATGTATGATAGTATGTATGATAGTATGATAGTATGTATGATAGTATGATAGTATGTATGATAGTATGTATGATAGTATGATAGTATGTATGATTATATGGTAGTATGTATGATAGTATGTATGATAGCATGTATGATAGTATGTATGATAGTATGTATGATTGTATGATAGTATGTATGATAGTATGTATGATAGTATGTATGATAGTATGTATGATAGTATGATAGTATGTATGATAGTATGTATGATAGTATGTATGATAGTATGATAGTATGTATGATAGTATGTATGATAGTATGATAGTATGTATGATAGTATGATAGTATGTATGATAGTATGTATGATAGTATGATAGTATGTATGATAGTATGTATGTATGATAGTATGTATGATAGTATGATAGTATGTATGATAGTATGTATGATAGTATGATAGTATGTATGATAGTATGTATGATAGTATGTATGTATGATAGTATGTATGATAGTATGTATGATAGTATGTATGATAGTATGATAGTATGTATGATAGTATGTATGATAGTATGATAGTATGTCTGATAGTATGATAGTATGTATGATAGTATGTCTGATAGTATGATAATATGTATGATTGTATGTATGATAGTATGTATGATAGTATGTCTGATAGTATGTCTGATAGTATGTCTGATAGTATGATAGTATGTATGATAGTATGTATGATAGTATGATAGTTTGTATGATAGTTTGTATGATAGTATGTATGATAGTATGTATGATAGTATGTATGATAGTATGTATGATTGTATGTATGATAGTATGATAGTATGTATGATAGTATGATAGTATGTATGATAGTATGTATGATAGTATGATAGTATGTATGATAGTATGATAGTATGTATGAAAGTATGTATGATATGTATGAAAGTATGTATGATAGTATGTATGATAGTATGATAGTATGTATGATAGTATGATAGTATGTATGATAGTATGTATGATAGATGTTATGATAGTATTAATGATAGTATGATAGTATGTATGATAGTATGTATGATAGTATGATAGTATGTATGATAGTATGTATGATAGTATATTAGTATGTATGATAGTATGTATGATAGTATGATAGTATGTATGATAGTATGATAGTATGTATGATAGTATGATAGTATGCATGATAGTATGTATGATAGTATGTATGATAGTATGTATGATAGTATGATAGTATGTATGATAGTATGATAGTATGTATGATAGTATGTATGATAGTATGTATGATAGTATGATAGTATGTATGATAGTATGTTAGTATGTATGATAGTATGTATGATAGTATGATAGTATGTATGATAGATGTTATGATAGTATGTATGAGAGTATGTATGATAGTATGTATGATAGTATGATAGTATGTATGATAGTATGATAGTATGTATGATAGTATGATAGTATGTATGATAGTATGTATGATAGTATGATAGTATGTATGATAGTATGATAGCATGTATGATAGTATGATAGCATGTATGATAGTATGATAGTATGTATGATAGTATGTATGATAGTATGTATGATAGTATGATAGTATGTATGATAGTATGATAGCATGTATGATAGTATGATAGCATGTATGATAGTATGATAGTATGTCTGATAGTATGTCTGATAGTATGATAGTATGTATGATAGTATGATAGTTTGTATGATAGTATGTATGATAGTATGTATGATTGTATGTATGATAGTATGTATGATAGTATGTATGATAGTATGATAGTATGTATGATAGTATGATAGTATGTATGATAGTATGATAGTATGTATGAAAGTATGTATGATAGTTTGTATGATAGTATGATAGTATGTATGATAGTATGTATGATAGTATGATAGTATGTATGATAGTATGTATGATAGTATGATAGTATGTATGATAGTATGATAGTATGTATGATAGTATGATAGTATGTGTGAAAGTATGTATGATAGTATGTATGAAAGTATGTATGATAGTATGTATGATAGTATGATAGTATGTATGATAGTATGATAATATGTATGATAGTATGTATGATAGTATGATAGTATGTATGATAGTATGTATGATAGTATATTAGTATGTATGATTGTATGTATGATAGTATGATAGTATGTATGATAGTATGATAGTATGTATGATAGTATGTATGATAGTATGATAGTATGTATGATAGTATGCATGATAGTATGTATGATAGTATGTATGATAGTATGTATGATAGTATGATAGTATGTATGATAGTATGATAGTATGTATGATAGTATGTATGATAGTATGATAGTATGTATGATAGTATGTTAGTATGTATGATAGTATGTATGATAGTATGATAGTATGTATGATAGATGTTATGATAGTATGTATGATAGTATGTATGATAGTATGTATGATAGTATGATAGTATGTATGATAGTATGTATGATAGTATGTATGATAGTAAGATAGTATGTATGATAGTATGTATGATAGTATGATAGTATGTATGATAGTATGTATGATAGTATGATAGTATGTATGATAGTATGATAGCATATATGATAGTATGATAGTATGTATGATAGTATGTATGATAGTATGTATGATTGTATGTATGATAGTATGTATGATAGTATGATAGCATGTATGATAGTATGATAGTATGTATGATAGTATGATAGTATGTATGATAGTATGTATGATAGTATGATAGTATGTATGATTATATGGTAGTATGTATGATAGCATATATCATAGTATGATAGTATGTATGATATTATGTATGATTGTATAATAGTATGTATGATAGTATGTATGATAGTATGTATGATAGTATGTATGATAGTATGTATGATAGTATGATAGTATGTATGATAGTATGTATGATAGTATGATAGTATGTATGATAGTATGTATGATAGTATGTATGATAGTATGATAGTATGTATGATAGTATGATAGTATGTATGATAGTATGTATGATAGTATGTATGATAGTATGATAGTATGTATGTATGATAGTATGTATGATAGTATGTATGTATGATAGTATGTATGATAGTATGATAGTATGTATGATAGTATGTATGATAGTATGATAGCATGTATGATAGTATGTATGATAGTATGTATGATAGTATGATAGTATGTATGATAGTATGTATGATTGTATGTATGATAGTATGTATGATAGTATGTATGATAGTATGATAGTATGTATGATAGTATGATAGTATGTATGATAGTATGTATGTATGATAGTATGTATGATAGTATGATAGTATTTATGATAGTATGTATGTATTATAGTATGTATGATAGTATGTATGATAGTATGATAGTATGTATGATAGTGTGATAGTATGTATGATAGTATGTATGATAGTATGATAGTATGTATGATAGTATGTATGATAGTATGATAGTATGTATGATAGTATGATAGTATGAATGATAGTATGATAGTATGTATGATAGTATGTATAATAGTATGTATGATAGTATGATAGTATGTATGATAGTATGTATGATTGTATGATAATATGTATGATAGTATGTATGATAGTATGTATGATAGTATGATAGTATGTATGATAGTATGTATGATAGTATGATAGTATGTATGATAGTATGATAGTATGTATGATAGTATGTATGATAGTATGATAGTATGTATTATGGTATGATATTATGTATGATTGTATGTATGAAAACATGATAGTATGTATGATAGTATGTATGATAGTATGTATGATAGTATGTATGGTAGTATGATAGTATGTATTATAGTATGATATTATGTATGATAGTATGTATGATAATATGATAGTATGTATGATAGTATGATAGTATGTATGATAGTATGACAGTATGTATGATAGTATGTATGATAGTATGATAGTATGTATGATAGTATGTATGATAGTATGATAGTATGTATGATAGTATGATAGTATGTATGATAGTATGTATGTATGATAGTATGTATGATAGTATGTATGATAGTATGTATGTATGATAGTTTGTATGATAGTATGTATGTATGATAGTATGTATGATAGTATGATAGTATGTATGATAGTATGTATGATAGTATGTATGATAGTATGTATGTATGATCGTATGTATGATAGTATGTATGATAGTATGATAGTATGTATGATAGTATGTATGATAGTATGTATTATAGTATGATATTATGTATGATAGTATGTATAATAATATGATAGTATGTATGATAGTATGATAGTATGTATGATAGTATGATAGTATGTATTATAGTATGATATTATGTATGATAGTATGTATGATAATATGATAGTATGTATGATAGTATGTATGATAGTATGATAGTGTGTATGATAGTATGATAGTATGTATGATAGTGTGATAGTATGTATGATAGTATGTATGATAGTATGATAGTATGTATGATAGTATGGTAGTATGTATGATAGTATGATAGTATGTATGATAGTATGTATGATAGTATGATATTAGATGTGATAGTATGTATGATAGTATGTATGAAAGTATGATAGTATGTATGATAATATGATAGTATGTATGATAGTATGTATGATAGTATGTATGATAGTATGTATGTATGATAGTATGTATGATAGTATGATAGTATGTATGATAGTATGTATGATAGTATGATAGTATGTATGATAGTATGTATGTGTGATAGTATGTATGATAGTATGATAGTATGTATGATAGTATGATAGTATGTATGATAGTATGTATGATAGTATGTATGATAGTATGATAGTATGTATGATAGTATGTATGATAGTGTGATAGTATGTATGATAGTATGTATGATAGTATGATAGTATGTATGATAGTATGGTAGTATGTATGATAGTATGAAAGTATGTATGATAGTATGTATGATAGTATGATATTAGATGTGATAGTATGTATGATAGTATGTATGAAAGTATGATAGTATGTATGATAATATGATAGTATGTATGATAGTATGTATGATAGTATGATAGTATGTATGATAGTATGTATGTGTGATAGTATGTATGTGTGATAGTATGTATGATAGTATGATAGTATGTATGATAGTATGATAGTATGTATGATAGTATGTATGATAGTATGTATGATAGTATGATAGTATGTATGATAGTATGATAGTATGTATGATAGTATGTATGATAGTATGATAGTATGTATGATAGTATGTATGATAGTATGATAGTATGTATGATAGTATGTATGATAGTATGATAGTATGTATGATAGTATGTATGATAGTATGATAGTATGTATGATTATATGACAGTATGATATTATGTATGATAGTATGTATGATAGTATGATAGTATGTATGATAGTATGATTGTATGTATGATAGTATGTATGATAGTATGTATGATAGTATGTATGTATGATAGTATGTATGATAGTATGATAGTATGTATGATAGTATGTATGATAGTATGATAGTATGTATGTTAGTATGTATGATAGTATGATAGTATGTATGATAGTATGATAGTATGTATGATAGTATGTATGTATGATAGTATGTATGATAGCATGATAGTATGTATGATAGTATGTATGTATGATAGTATGAATGATAGTATGATATTATGTATGATAGTATGTATGATAGTATGAATGATAGTATGATAGTATGTATCATAGTATGATAGTATGATAGTATGTATGATAGTGTGATAGTATGTATGAATATATGATAGTATGATAGTATGTATGATAGTATGATAGTATGTATGATAGTATGTATGATAGTATGTATGATAGTATGATAGTATGTATGATAGTATGATAGTACGTATGATAGTATGTATGATAGTATGTATGATAGTATGATAGTATGTATGATAGTATGATAGTATGTATGATAGTATGTATGTATGATAGTATGTATGATAGTATGATAGTATGTATGATGGTATGTATGTATGATAGTATGTATGATAGTATGATAGTATGTATGATATCATAGTACGTATGATAGTATGTTTGATAGTATGATAGTATTTATGATAGTATGATAGTATGATAGTATGTATGATAGTATGTATGATAGTATGATAGTATGTTTGATAGTATGATAGTATGTATGATAGTATGTATGATAGTATGATAGTATGTATGATAGTATGTATGATAGTATGTATGTGTGATAGTATGTATGATAGTATGTATGATAGTATGTATGATAGTATGTATGATTGTATGATAGTATGTATGATAGTATGATAGTATGTATGATAGTATGTATGATAGAATGTATGATAGTATGTATGATTATATGATAGTATGTATGATAGCATGTATGATAGCATGTATGATAGTATGATAGTATGTATGATAGTATGTATGATAGTATGATCGTATGTATGATAGTATGATAGTATGTATGATAGTATGTATGATTGTATGATAGTATGTATGATAGTATGATAGTATGTACGATAGTATGTATGATAGTATGTATGATAGTATGGTAGTATGTATGATAGTATGTATGATAGTATGATAGTATGTATGATAGTATGTATGATAGTATGTATGTATGATAGTATGTATGATAGTAAGTATGATAGTATGATAGTATGTATGATAGTATTTATAATAGTATGATAGTATGTATTATAGTATGATAGTATGTATGATAGTATGTATGATAGTATTTATGATAGTATGATAGTATGTATGATAGTATGATAGTATGTATGATAGTATGTATGATAGTATGATAGTATGTATGATAGATGTTATGATAGTATGATAGTATGTATGATAGTATGTATGATAGTATGATAGTATGTATGATAGTATGTATGATAGTATGTATGATAGTATGATAGCATGTATGATAGTATGATAGTATGTATGATAGTATGTATGATAGTATGATAGTATGTATGATAGTATGATAGTATGTATGATAGTATGTATGATAGTATGATAGTATGTATGATAGTATGTATGATAGTATGTATGATAGTATGTATGATAGTATGATAGTATGTATGATAGTATGATAGTATGTATGATTATATGACAGTATGATATTATGTATGATAGTATGTATGATAGTATGATAGTATGTATGATAGTATGATTGTATGTATGATAGTATGTATGATAGTATGTATGATAGTATGTATGTATGATAGTATGTATGATAGTATGATAGTATGTATGATAGTATGTATGATAGTATGATAGTATGTATGTTAGTATGTATGATAGTATGATAGTATGTATGATAGTATGATAGTATGTATGATAGTATGTATGTATGATAGTATGTATGATAGTATGATAGTATGTATGATAGTATGTATGTATGATAGTATGAATGATAGTATGATAGTATGTATGATAGTATGATAGTATGTATGATAGTATGTATGATAGTATGATAGTATGCATGATAGTATGATAGTATGTATGATAGTATGTATGATAGTATGTATGATAGTATGTATGATAGTATGATAGTATGTATGATAGTATGTATGATAGTATGATAGTATGTATGATAGTATGTATGATAGTATGTATGTATGATAGTATGTATGATAGTGTGATAGTATGTATGATAGTATGTATGATAGTATGATAGTATGTATGATAGTATGTATGTATGATAGTATGTATGATAGTATGATAGTATTTATGATAGTATGTATGTATTATAGTATGTATGATAGTATGTATGATAGTATGATAGTATGTATGGTAGATTGTATGATAGTATGATAGTATGTATGATAGTGTGATAGTATGTATGATAGTATGATAGTATGTATGATAGTATGATAGTATGTATGAAAGTATGTATGATAGTATGTATGAAAGTATGTATGTATGATAGTATGTATGATAGTATGTATGATAGTATGTATGATAGTATGATAGTATTTATGATAGTATGTATGATAGTATGTATGTATGATAGTATGATAGTATTTATGATAGTATGTATGATAGTATGATAGTATGTATGATAGTATGTATGATAGCATGTATGATAGTATGATAGTATGTATGATAGTATGTATGATTGTATGATAGTATGTATGATAGTATGTATGATAGTATGTATGATAGTATGTATGATAGTATGATAGTATGATAGTATGATAGTATGTATGATAGTATGATAGTATGTATGATAGTATGTATGATAGTATGTATGATAGTATGTATGATAGTATGATAGTATGTATGATAGTATGTATGATAGTATGTATGTATGATAGTATGTATGATAGTATGTATGATAGTATGTATGATAGTATGGTAGTATGTATGATAGTATGATAGTATGTATGATAGTATGTATGATAGTATGTATGATAGTATGATAGTATGATAATATGTATGATTGTATGTATGATAGTATGTCTGATAGTATGTCTGATAGTATGATAGTATGTATGATAGTATGTATGATAGTATGATAGTTTGTATGATAGTATGTATGATAGTATGTATGATAGTATGTATGATAGTATGTATGATTGTATGTATGATAGTATGATAGTATGTATGATAGTATGATAGTATGTATGATAGTATGTATGATAGTATGTATGATAGTATGATAGTATGTATGATAGTATGATAGTATGTATGAAAGTATGTATGATAGTATGTATGAAAGTATGTATGATAGTATGTATGATAGTGTGATAGTATGTATGATAGTATGATAGTATGTATGATAGTATGATAGTATGTATGATAGTATGATAGTATGTGTGAAAGTATGTATGATAGTATGTATGAAAGTATGTATGATAGTATGTATGATAGTATGATAGTATGTATGATAGTATGTATGATAGATGTTATGATAGTATTAATGATAGTATGATAGTATGTATGATAGTATGTATGATAGTATGATAGTATGTATGATAGTATGTATGATAGTATATTAGTATGTATGATAGTATGTATGATAGTATGATAGCATGTATGATAGTATGATAGTATGTATGATAGTATGTATGATAGTATGATAGTATGTATGATAGTATGATAGTATGTATGATAGTATGTATGATAGTATGATAGTATGTATGATAGTATGTATGATAGTATGATAGTATGTATGATAGTATGTATGATAGTATGATAGTATGTATGATAGTATGATAGTATGTATGATTATATGACAGTATGATATTATGTATGATAGTATGTATGATAGTATGATAGTATGTATGATAGTATGATTGTATGTATGATAGTATGTATGATAGTATGTATGATAGTATGTATGTATGATAGTATGTATGATAGTATGATAGTATGTATGATAGTATGTATGATAGTATGATAGTATGTATGTTAGTATGTATGATAGTATGATAGTATGTATGATAGTATGATAGTATGTATGATAGTATGTATGTATGATAGTATGTATGATAGTATGATAGTATGTATGATAGTATGTATGTATGATAGTATGAATGATAGTATGATAGTATGTATGATAGTATGATAGTATGTATGATAGTATGTATGATAGTATGATAGTATGCATGATAGTATGATAGTATGTATGATAGTATGTATGATAGTATGTATGATAGTATGTATGATAGTATGATAGTATGTATGATAGTATGTATGATAGTATGATAGTATGTTTGATAGTATGTATGATAGTATGTATGTATGATAGTATGTATGATAGTGTGATAGTATGTATGATAGTATGTATGATAGTATGATAGTATGTATGATAGTATGTATGTATGATAGTATGTATGATAGTATGATAGTATTTATGATAGTATGTATGTATTATAGTATGTATGATAGTATGTATGATAGTATGATAGTATGTATGGTAGATTGTATGATAGTATGATAGTATGTATGATAGTGTGATAGTATGTATGATAGTATGATAGTATGTATGATAGTATGGTAGTATGTATGAAAGTATGTATGATAGTATGTATGAAAGTATGTATGTATGATAGTATGTATGATAGTATGTATGATAGTATGTATGATAGTATGATAGTATTTATGATAGTATGTATGATAGTATGTATGTATGATAGTATGATAGTATTTATGATAGTATGTATGATAGTATGATAGTATGTATGATAGTATGTATGATAGCATGTATGATAGTATGATAGTATGTATGATAGTATGTATGATTGTATGATAGTATGTATGATAGTATGTATGATAGTATGTATGATAGTATGTATGATAGTATGTATGATAGTATGATAGTATGATAGTATGTATGATAGTATGATAGTATGTATGATAGTATGTATGATAGTATGTATGATAGTATGTATGATAGTATGATAGTATGTATGATAGTATGTATGATAGTATGTATGTATGATAGTATGTATGATAGTATGTATGATAGTATGTATGATAGTATGATAGTATGTATGATAGTATGATAGTATGTATGATAGTATGTATGATAGTATGTATGATAGTATGATAGTATGATAATATGTATGATTGTATGTATGATAGTATGTCTGATAGTATGTCTGATAGTATGATAGTATGTATGATAGTATGTATGATAGTATGATAGTTTGTATGATAGTATGTATGATAGTATGTATGATAGTATGTATGATAGTATGTATGATTGTATGTATGATAGTATGATAGTATGTATGATAGTATGATAGTATGTATGATAGTATGTATGATAGTATGTATGATAGTATGTATGATAGTATGATAGTATGTATGATAGTATGATAGTATGTATGAAAGTATGTATGATAGTATGTATGAAAGTATGTATGATAGTATGTATGATAGTGTGATAGTATGTATGATAGTATGATAGTATGTATGATAGTATGATAGTATGTATGATAGTATGATAGTATGTGTGAAAGTATGTATGATAGTATGTATGAAAGTATGTATGATAGTATGTATGATAGTATGATAGTATGTATGATAGTATGTATGATAGATGTTATGATAGTATTAATGATAGTATGATAGTATGTATGATAGTATGTATGATAGTATGATAGTATGTATGATAGTATGTATGATAGTATATTAGTATGTATGATAGTATGTATGATAGTATGATAGTATGTATGATAGTATGATAGTATGTATGATAGTATGTATGATAGTATGATAGTATGCATGATAGTATGTATGATAGTATGTATGATAGTATGTATGATAGTATGATAGTATGTATGATAGTATGATAGTATGTATGATAGTATGTTAGTATGTATGATAGTATGTATGATAGTATGATAGTATGTATGATAAATGTTATGATAGTATGTATGATAGTATGTATGATAGTATGTATGATAGTATGATAGTATGTATGATAGTATGATAGTATGTATGATAGTATGTATGATAGTATGTATGATAGTATGATAGTATGTATGATAGTATGTATGATAGTATGATAGTATGTATGATAGTATGATAGCATGTATGATAGTATGATAGTATGTCTGATAGTATGTCTGATAGTATGATAGTATGTATGATAGTATGTATGATAGTATGATAGTTTGTATGATAGTATGTATGATAGTATGTATGATTGTATGTATGATAGTATGATAGTATGTATGATAGTATGATAGTATGTATGATAGTATGTATGATAGTATGTATGATAGTATGATAGTATGTATGATAGTATGATAGTATGTATGATAGTATGATAGTACGTATGAAAGTATGTATGATAGTATGTATGAAAGTATGTATGATAGTATGTATGATAGTATGATAGTATGTATGATAGTATGTATGATAGTATGATAGTATGTATGATAGTATGTATGATAGTATGATAGTATGTATGATAGTATGTATGATAGTATGATAGTATGTGTGAAAGTATGTATGATAGTATGTATGAAAGTATGTATGATAGTATGTATGATAGTATGATAGTATGTATGATAGTATGATAGTATGTATGATAGTATGTATGATAGTATGATAGTATGTATGATAGTATGATAGTATGTATGATAGTATGTATGATAGTATGATAGTATGTATGATTATATGGTAGTATGTATGATAGTATGTATGATAGCATGTATGATAGTATGATAGTATGTATGATAGTATGTATGATTGTATGATAGTATGTATGATAGTATGTATGATAGTATGTATGATAGTATGTATGATAGTATGATAGTATGTATGATAGTATGTATGATAGTATGTATGATAGTATGATAGTATGTATGATAGTATGATAGTATGTATGATAGTATGTATGATAGTATGATAGTATGTATGATAGTATGTATGTATGATAGTATGTATGATAGTATGTATGATAGTATGTATGATAGTATGATAGTATGTATGATAGTATGTATGATAGTATGTATGTATGATAGTATGTATGATAGTATGTATGATAGTATGTATGATAGTATGATAGTATGTATGATAGTATGTATGATAGTATGATAGTATGTATGATAGTATGTATGATAGTATGTCTGATAGTATGATAGTATGTCTGATAGTATGTCTGATAGTATGATAATATGTATGATTGTATGTATGATAGTATGTATGATAGTATGTATGATAGTATGTCTGATAGTATGTCTGATAGTATGTATGATAGTATGATAGTTTGTATGATAGTTTGTATGATAGTATGTATGATAGTATGTATGACAGTATGTATGATAGTATGTATGATTGTATGTATGATAGTATGATAGTATGTATGATAGTATGATAGTATGTATGATAGTATGTATGATAGTATGTATGATAGTATGATAGTATGTATGATAGTATGATAGTATGTATGATAGTATGATAGTATGTATGAAAGTATGTATGATATGTATGAAAGTATGTATGATAGTATGTATGATAGTATGATAGTATGTATGATAGTATGTATGATAGTATGATAGTATGTATGATAGTATGTATGATAGTATGATAGTATGTATGATAGTATGATAGTATGTATGATAGTATGATAGTATGTGTGAAAGTATGTATGATAGTATGTATGAAAGTATGTATGATAGTATGTATGATAGTATGATAGTATGTATGATAGTATGTATGATAGATGTTATGATAGTATTAATGATAGTATGATAGTATGTATGATAGTATGTATGATAGTATGATAGTATGTATGATAGTATGTATGATAGTATATTAGTATGTATGATAGTATGTATGATAGTATGATAGTATGTATGATAGTATGATAGTATGTATTATAGTATGATAGTATGCATGATAGTATGATAGTATGCATGATAGTATGTATGATAGTATGTATGATAGTATGTATGATAGTATGATAGTATGTATGATAGTTTGTATGATAGTATGTATGATAGTATGATAGTATGTATGATAGTATGTTAGTATGTATGATAGTATGTATGATAGTATGATAGTATGTATGATAGATGTTATGATAGTATGTATGAGAGTATGTATGATAGTATGTATGATAGTATGATAGTATGTATGATAGTATGATAGTATGTATGATAGTATGTATGATAGTATGATAGTATGTATGATAGTATGTATGATAGTATGATAGTTTGTATGATAGTATGTATGATAGTATGTATGATTGTATGTATGATAGTATGATAGTATGTATGATAGTATGATAGTATGTATGATAGTATGATAGTATGTATGATAGTATGATAGTATGTATGAAAGTATGTATGATAGTTTGTATGATAGTATGATAGTATGTATGATAGTATGTATGATAGTATGATAGTATGTATGATAGTATGTATGATAGTATGATAGTATGTATGATAGTATGATAGTATGTATGATAGTATGATAGTATGTGTGAAAGTATGTATGATAGTATGTATGAAAGTATGTATGATAGTATGTATGATAGTATGATAGTATGTATGATAGTATGATAATATGTATGATAGTATGTATGATAGTATGATAGTATGTATGATAGTATGTATGATAGTATGATAGTATGTATGATAGTATGATAGTATGTATGATAGTATGATAGTATGTGTGAAAGTATGTATGATAGTATGTATGAAAGTATGTATGATAGTATGTATGATAGTATGATAGTATGTATGATAGTATGATAGTATGTATGATAGTATGTATGATAGTATGATAGTATGTATGATAGTATGATAGTATGTATGATAGTATGTATGATAGTATGATAGTATGTATGATTATATGGTAGTATGTATGATAGTATGTATGATAGCATGTATGATAGTATGATAGTATGTATGATAGTATGTATGATTGTATGATAGTATGTATGATAGTATGTATGATAGTATGTATGATAGTATGTATGATAGTATGATAGTATGTATGATAGTATGTATGATAGTATGTATGATAGTATGTATGATAGTATGATAGTATGTATGATAGTATGTATGATAGTATGATAGTATGTATGATAGTATGATAGTATGTATGATAGTATGTATGATAGTATGATAGTATGTATGATAGTATGTATGTATGATAGTATGTATGATAGTATGATAGTATGTATGATAGTATGTATGATAGTATGATAGTATGTATGATAGTATGTATGATAGTATGTATGTATGATAGTATGTATGATAGTATGTATGATAGTATGTATGATAGTATGATAGTATGTATGATAGTATGATAGTATGTATGATAGTATGTATGATAGTATGTCTGATAGTATGATAGTATGTATGATAGTATGTCTGATAGTATGATAATATGTATGATTGTATGTATGATAGTATGTATGATAGTATGTATGATAGTATGTCTGATAGTATGTCTGATAGTATGATAGTATGTATGATAGTATGTATGATAGTATGATAGTTTGTATGATAGTTTGTATGATAGTATGTATGATAGTATGTATGATAGTATGTATGATTGTATGTATGATAGTATGATAGTATGTATGATAGTATGATAGTATGTATGATAGTATGTATGATAGTATGATAGTATGTATGATAGTATGATAGTATGTATGATAGTATGATAGTATGTATGAAAGTATGTATGATATGTATGAAAGTATGTATGATAGTATGTTTGATAGTATGATAGTATGTATGATAGTATGATAGTATGTATGATAGTATGTATGATAGATGTTATGATAGTATTAATGATAGTATGATAGTATGTATGATAGTATGTATGATAGTATGATAGTATGTATGATAGTATGTATGATAGTATATTAGTATGTATGATAGTATGTATGATAGTATGATAGTATGTATGATAGTATGATAGTATGTATGATAGTATGATAGTATGCATGATAGTATGTATGATAGTATGTATGATAGTATGTATGATAGTATGATAGTATGTATGATAGTATGATAGTATGTATGATAGTATGTATGATAGTATGTATGATAGTATGATAGTATGTATGATAGTATGTTAGTATGTATGATAGTATGTATGATAGTATGATAGTATGTATGATAGATGTTATGATAGTATGTATGAGAGTATGTATGATAGTATGTATGATAGTATGATAGTATGTATGATAGTATGTATGATAGTATGTATGATAGTATGATAGTATGTATGATAGTATGATAGCATGTATGATAGTATGATAGCATGTATGATAGTATGTATGATAGTATGATAGTATGTATGATAGTATGATAGCATGTATGATAGTATGATAGCATGTATGATAGTATGATAGTATGTCTGATAGTATGTCTGATAGTATGATAGTATGTATGATAGTATGATAGTTTGTATGATAGTATGTATGATAGTATGTATGATTGTATGTATGATAGTATGTATGATAGTATGTATGATAGTATGATAGTATGTATGATAGTATGATAGTATGTATGATAGTATGATAGTATGTATGAAAGTATGTATGATAGTTTGTATGATAGTATGATAGTATGTATGATAGTATGTATGATAGTATGATAGTATGTATGATAGTATGTATGATAGTATGATAGTATGTATGATAGTATGATAGTATGTATGATAGTATGATAGTATGTGTGAAAGTATGTATGATAGTATGTATGAAAGTATGTATGATAGTATGTATGATAGTATGATAGTATGTATGATAGTATGATAATATGTATGATAGTATGTATGATAGTATGATAGTATGTATGATAGTATGTATGATAGTATATTAGTATGTATGATTGTATGTATGATAGTATGATAGTATGTATGATAGTATGATAGTATGTATGATAGTATGTATGATAGTATGATAGTATGTATGATAGTATGCATGATAGTATGTATGATAGTATGTATGATAGTATGATAGTATGTATGATAGTATGATAGTATGTATGATAGTATGTATGATAGTATGATAGTATGTATGATAGTATGTTAGTATGTATGATAGTATGTATGATAGTATGATAGTATGTATGATAGATGTTATGATAGTATGTATGATAGTATGTATGATAGTATGTATGATAGTATGATAGTATGTATGATAGTATGTATGATAGTATGTATGATAGTAAGATAGTATGTATGATAGTATGTATGATAGTATGATAGTATGTATGATAGTATGTATGATAGTATGATAGTATGTATGATAGTATGATAGCATATATGATAGTATGATAGTATGTATGATAGTATGTATGATAGTATGTATGATTGTATGTATGATAGTATGTATGATAGTATGATAGCATGTATGATAGTATGATAGTATGTATGATAGTATGTATGATAGTATGATAGTATGTATGATAGTATGTATGATAGTATGTATGATAGTATGATAGTATGTATGATTATATGGTAGTATGTATGATAGCATATATCATAGTATGATAGTATGTATGATATTATGTATGATTGTATGATAGTATGTATGATAGTATGTATGATAGTATGTATGATAGTATGTATGATAGTATGTATGATAGTATGATAGTATGTATGATAGTATGTATGATAGTATGATAGTATGTATGATAGTATGTATGATAGTATGTATGATAGTATGATAGTATGTATGATAGTATGATAGTATGTATGATAGTATGTATGATAGTATGTATGATAGTATGATAGTATGTATGTATGATAGTATGTATGATAGTATGTATGTATGATAGTATGTATGATAGTATGATAGTATGTATGATAGTATGTATGATAGTATGATAGCATGTATGATAGTATGTATGATAGTATGTATGATAGTATGATAGTATGTATGATAGTATGTATGATTGTATGTATGATAGTATGTATGATAGTATGTATGATAGTATGATAGTATGTATGATAGTATGATAGTATGTATGATAGTATGTATGTATGATAGTATGTATGATAGTATGATAGTATTTATGATAGTATGTATGTATTATAGTATGTATGATAGTATGTATGATAGTATGATAGTATGTATGATAGTGTGATAGTATGTATGATAGTATGTATGATAGTATGATAGTATGTATGATAGTATGTATGATAGTATGATAGTATGTATGATAGTATGATAGTATGAATGATAGTATGATAGTATGTATGATAGTATGTATAATAGTATGTATGATAGTATGATAGTATGTATGATAGTATGTATGATTGTATGATAGTATGTATGATAGTATGTATGATAGTATGTATGATAGTATGATAGTATGTATGATAGTATGTATGATAGTATGATAGTATGTATGATAGTATGATAGTATGTATGATAGTATGATAGTATGTATGATAGTATGTATGATAGTATGATAGTATGTATTATGGTATGATATTATGTATGATTGTATGTATGAAAACATGATAGTATGTATGATAGTATGTATGATAGTATGTATGATAGTATGTATGGTAGTATGATAGTATGTATTATAGTATGATATTATGTATGATAGTATGTATGATAATATGATAGTATGTATGATAGTATGATAGTATGTATGATAGTATGACAGTATGTATGATAGTATGTTTGATAGTATGTATGATAGTATGTATGATAGTATGATAGTATGTATGATAGTATGATAGTATGTATGATAGTATGTATGATAGTATGTATGATAGTATGTATGTATGATAGTTTGTATGATAGTATGTATGTATGATAGTATGTATGATAGTATGATAGTATGTATGATAGTATGTATGATAGTATGTATGTATGATCGTATGTATGATAGTATGTATGATAGTATGATAGTGTGTATGATAGTATGATAGTATGTATGATAGTATGTATGATAGTATGTATTATAGTATGATATTATGTATGATAGTATGTATAATAATATGATAGTATGTATGATAGTATGATAGTATGTATGATAGTATGATAGTATGTATTATAGTATGATATTATGTATGATAGTATGTATGATAATATGATAGTATGTATGATAGTATGTATGATAGTATGATAGTATGTATGATAGTATGATAGTATGTATGATAGTGTGATAGTATGTATGATAGTATGTATGATAGTATGATAGTATGTATGATAGTATGGTAGTATGTATGATAGTATGATAGTATGTATGATAGTATGTATGATAGTATGATATTAGATGTGATAGTATGTATGATAGTATGTATGAAAGTATGATAGTATGTATGATAATATGATAGTATGTATGATAGTATGATAGTATGTATGATAGTATGTATGTATGATAGTATGTATGATAGTATGATAGTATGTATGATAGTATGTATGATAGTATGATAGTATGTATGATAGTATGTATGTGTGATAGTATGTATGATAGTATGATAGTATGTATGATAGTATGATAGTATGTATGATAGTATGTATGATAGTATGTATGATAGTATGATAGTATGTATGATAGTATGTATGATAGTGTGATAGTATGTATGATAGTATGTATGATAGTATGATAGTATGTATGATAGTATGGTAGTATGTATGATAGTATGATAGTATGTATGATAGTATGTATGATAGTATGATATTAGATGTGATAGTATGTATGATAGTATGTATGAAAGTATGATAGTATGTATGATAATATGATAGTATGTATGATAGTATGATAGTATGTATGATAGTATGTATGATAGTATGTATGTATGATAGTATGTATGATAGTATGATAGTATGTATGATAGTATGTATGATAGTATGATAGTATGTATGATAGTATGTATGTGTGATAGTATGTATGATAGTATGATAGTATGTATGATAGTATGATAGTATGTATGATAGTATGTATGATAGTATGTATGATAGTATGATAGTATGTATGATAGTATGATAGTATGTATGATAGTATGATAGTATGTATGATAGTATGTATGATAGTATGTATGATAGTATGTATGATAGTATGTATGATAGTATGATAGTATGTATGATAGTATGTATGATAGTATGATAGTATGTATGATAGTATGTATGATAGTATGATAGTATGTATGATAGTATGTATGATAGTATGATAGTATGTATGATTATATGACAGTATGATATTATGTATGATAGTATGTATGATAGTATGATAGTATGTATGATAGTATGATTGTATGTATGATAGTATGTATGATAGTATGTATGATAGTATGTATGTATGATAGTATGTATGATAGTATGATAGTATGTATGATAGTATGTATGATAGTATGATAGTATGTATGTTAGTATGTATGATAGTATGATAGTATGTATGATAGTATGATAGTATGTATGATAGTATGTATGTATGATAGTATGTATGATAGCATGATAGTATGTATGATAGTATGTATGTATGATAGTATGAATGATAGTATGATATTATGTATGATAGTATGTATGATAGTATGAATGATAGTATGATAGTATGTATCATAGTATGATAGTATGATAGTATGTATGATAGTGTGATAGTATGTATGAATATATGATAGTATGATAGTATGTATGATAGTATGATAGTATGTATGATAGTATGTATGATAGTATGTATGATAGTATGATAGTATGTATGATAGTATGATAGTATGTATGATAGTATGTATGATAGTATGTATGATAGTATGATAGTATGTATGATAGTATGATAGTATGTATGATAGTATGTATGTATGATAGTATGTATGATAGTATGATAGTATGTATGATGGTATGTATGTATGATAGTATGTACGATAGTATGATAGTATGTATGATATCATAGTACGTATGATAGTATGTTTGATAGTATGATAGTATTTATGATAGTATGATAGTATGATAGTATGTATGATAGTATGTATGATAGTATGATAGTATGTTTGATAGTATGATAGTATGTATGATAGTATGTATGATAGTATGATAGTATGTATGATAGTATGTATGATAGTAAGTATGATAGTATGTATGATAGTATGTATGATAATATGATAGTATGTATGATAGTATGTATGATAGTATGATAGTATGTATGATAGTATGATTGTATGTATGATAGTATGTATGATAGTATGTATGATAGTATGATTGTATGTATGATAGTATGTATGATAGTATGTATGTATGATAGCATGTATGATAGTATGATAGTATGTATGATAGTATGTATGATAGTATGATAGTATGTATGTTAGTATGTATGATAGTATGATAGTATGTATGATAGTATGATAGTATGTATGATAGTATGTATGTATGATAGTATGTATGATAGTATGTATGTATGATAGTATGTATGATAGTATGTATGATAGTATGTATGATAGTATGATAGTATGTATGATAGTATGATAGTATGATAGTATGTATGATAGTGTGATAGTATGTATGATTATATGATAGTATGATAGTATGTATGATAGTATGATAGTATGTATGATAGTATGTATGATAGTATGTATGATAGTATGATAGTATGTATGATAGTATGTATGTATGATAGTATGTATGATAGTATGATAGTATGTATGATAGTATGTATGTATGATAGTATGTATGATAGTATGATAGTATGTATGATATCATAGTATGTATGATAGTATGTTTGATAGTATGATAGTATTTATGATAGTATGATAGTATGATAGTATGTATGATAGTATGATAGTATGTATGATAGTATGATAGTATGTATGATAGTATGTATGATAGTATGTATGATAGTATGATAGTATGTATGATAGTATGTATGATAGTAAGTATGATAGTATGTATGATAGTATGATAGTATGTATGATAGTATGTATGATAGTATGTATGTATGATAGTATGTCTGATAGTATGATAGTATGTATGATAGTATGATAGTATGTATGACAGTATGTATGATAGTATGATAGTATGTATGATAGTATGATAGTATGTATGATAGTATGTATGATAGTATGATAGTATGTATGATAGTATGATAGTATGTATGATAGTATGTATGATAGTATGATAGTATGTATGATAGTATGTATGATAGTATGTATGATAGCATGTATGATAGTATGATAGAATGATAGTATGTATGATAGTATGTATGATAGTATGATCGTATGTATGATTGTATGATAGTATGTATGATAGTATGTATGATTGTATGATAGTATGTATGATAGCATGATAGTATGTATGATAGTATGTATGATAGTATGTATGTGTGATAGTATGTATGATAGTATGTATGATAGTATGTATGATAGTATGTATGATAGTATGTATGATTGTATGATAGTATGTATGATAGTATGATAGTATGTATGATAGTATGTATGATAGAATGTATGATAGTATGTATGATTATATGATAGTATGTATGATAGCATGTATGATAGCATGTATGATAGTATGATAGTATGTATGATAGTATGTATGATAGTATGATCGTATGTATGATAGTATGATAGTATGTATGATAGTATGTATGATTGTATGATAGTATGTATGATAGTATGATAGTATGTACGATAGTATGTATGATAGTATGTATGATAGTATGGTAGTATGTATGATAGTATGTATGATAGTATGATAGTATGTATGATAGTATGTATGATAGTATGTATGTATGATAGTATGTATGATAGTAAGTATGATAGTATGATAGTATGTATGATAGTATTTATAATAGTATGATAGTATGTATTATAGTATGATAGTATGTATGATAGTATGTATGATAGTATTTATGATAGTATGATAGTATGTATGATAGTATGTATGATAGTATGATAGTATGTATGATAGTATTTATAATAGTATGATAGTATGTATTATAGTATGATAGTATGTATGATAGTATGTATGATAGTATTTATGATAGTATGATAGTATGTATGATAGTATGTATGATAGTATGATAGTATGTATGATAGTATGATAGTATGTATGATAGTATGTATGATAGTATGATAGTATGTATGATAGATGTTATGATAGTATGATAGTATGTATGATAGTATGTATGATAGTATGATAGTATGTATAATAGTATGTATGATAGTATGTATGATAGTATGATAGCATGTATGATAGTATGATAGTATGTATGATAGTATGTATGATAGTATGATAGTATGTATGATAGTATGATAGTATGTATGATAGTATGTATGATAGTATGATAGTATGTATGATAGTATGTATGATAGTATGATAGTATGTATGATAGTATGATAGTATGTATGATTATATGACAGTATGATATTATGTATGATAGTATGTATGATAGTATGATAGTATGTATGATAGTATGATTGTATGTATGATAGTATGTATGATAGTATGTATGATAGTATGTATGTATGATAGTATGTATGATAGTATGATAGTATGTATGATAGTATGTATGATAGTATGATAGTATGTATGTTAGTATGTATGATAGTATGATAGTATGTATGATAGTATGATAGTATGTATGATAGTATGTATGTATGATAGTATGTATGATAGTATGATAGTATGTATGATAGTATGTATGTATGATAGTATGAATGATAGTATGATAGTATGTATGATAGTATGATAGTATGTATGATAGTATGTATGATAGTATGATAGTATGCATGATAGTATGATAGTATGTATGATAGTATGTATGATAGTATGATAGTATGTATGATAGTATGTATGATAGTATGATAGTATGTATGATAGTATGTATGATAGTATGTATGTATGATAGTATGTATGATAGTGTGATAGTATGTATGATAGTATGTATGATAGTATGATAGTATGTATGATAGTATGTATGTATGATAGTATGTATGATAGTATGATAGTATTTATGATAGTATGTATGTATTATAGTATGTATGATAGTATGTATGATAGTATGATAGTATGTATGGTAGATTGTATGATAGTATGATAGTATGTATGATAGTGTGATAGTATGTATGATAGTATGATAGTATGTATGATAGTATGATAGTATGTATGAAAGTATGTATGATAGTATGTATGAAAGTATGTATGATAGTATGATAGTATGATAGTATGTATAATAGTATGTATGATAGTATGATAGTATGTATGATAGTATGTATGATAGTATGTATGATAGTATGATAGTATGTATGATAGTATGTATGATAGTATGATAGTATGTATGACAGTATGTATGATAGTATGATAGTATGTATGATAGTATGATAGTATGTATGATAGTATGTATGATAGTATGATAGTATGTATGATAGTATGTATGATAGTATGTATGATAGTATGATAGTATGTATGATAGTATGTTAGTATGTATGATAGTATGTATGATAGTATGATAGTATGTATGGTAGATGTTATGATAGTATGTATGATAGTATGTATGATAGTATGTATGATAGTATGATAGTATGTATGATGGTATGTATGATAGTATGATAGTATGTATGATAGTATGTATGACAGTTTGTATGATAGTATGTATGATAGTATGTATGATAGTATGATAGTATGTATGATAGTATGTATAATAGTATGTATGATAGTATGATAGCATGTATGATAGTATGATAGTATGCATGATTGTATGTATGATAGCATGTATGATAGTATGATAGTATGTATGATAATATGTATGATAGTATGATAGTATGTATGATAGTATGTATGATAGTATGATAGTATGTATGATTATATGGTAGTATGTATGATAGTATGTATGATAGCATGTATGATAGTATGATAGTATGTATGATAGTATGTATGATAGTATGTATGATAGTATGATAGTATGATAGTATGTATGATAGTATGATAGTATGTGTGATAGTATGTATGATAGTATGATAGTAAGTATGTATGATAGTATGTATGATAGTATGTATGTATGATAGTATGTCTGATAGTATGATAGTATGTATGATAGTATGTATGATAGTATGATAGTTTGTATGATAGTATGTATGATAGTATGATAGTATGTATGATAGTATGTATGATAGTATGTATGATAGTATGATAGTATGTATGATAGTATGTTAGTATGTATGATAGTATGTATGATAGTATGATAGTATGTATGATGGTATGTATGATAGTATGATAGTATGTATGATAGTATGTATGACAGTTTGTATGATAGTATGTATGATAGTATGTATGATAGTATGATAGTATGTATGATAGTATGTATAATCGTATGTATGATAGTATGATAGCATGTATGATAGTATGATAGTATGTATGATAGTATGTATGATAGTATGATAGCATGTATGATAGTATGATAGTATGTATGATAATATGTATGATAGTATGATAGTATGTATGATAGTATGTATGATAGTATGATAGTATGTATGATTATATGGTAGTATGTATGATAGTATGTATGATAGCATGTATGATAGTATGATAGTATGTATGATAGTATGTATGATAGTATGTATGATAGTATGTATGATAGTATGATAGTATGTATGATAGTATGATAGTATGTGTGATAGTATGTATGATAGTATGATAGTATGTATGTATGATAGTATGTATGATAGTATGATAGTATGTATGATAGTATGTATGTATGATAGTATGTCTGATAGTATGATAGTATGTATGATAGTATGTATGATAGTATGATAGTTTGTATGATAGTATGTATGATAGTATGTATGATAGTATGTATGATTGTATGTATGATAGTATGATAGTATGTATGATAGTATGATAGTATGTATGATAGTATGTATGATAGTATGATAGTATGTATGATAGTATGATAGTATGTATGATAGTATGATAGTATGTATGAAAGTATGTATGATAGTATGTATGAAAGTATGTATGATAGTATGTATGATATTATGATAGTATGTATGATAGTATGTATGATAGTATGATAGTATGTATGATAGTATGTATGATAGTATGATAGTATGTATGATAGTATGATAGTATGTATGATAGTATGATAGTATGTGTGAAAGTATGTATGATAGTATGTATGAAAGTATGTATGATAGTATGTATGATAGTATGATAGTATGTATGATAGTATGATAGTATGTATGATAGTATGTATGATAGTATGATAGTATGTATGATTATATGATAGTATGTATGATAGTATGTATGATAGCATGTATGATAGTATGATAGTATGATAGTATGTATGATAGTATGATCGTATGTATGATTGTATGATAGTATGTATGATAGTATGTATGATTGTATGATAGTATGTATGATAGCATGATAGTATGTATGATAGTATGTATGATAGTATGTATGCATGATAGTATGTATGATAGTATGTATGATAGTATGTATGATAGTATGTATGATAGTATGATAGTATGATAGTATGTATGATAGTATGATAGTATGTATGATAGTATGTGTGATAGTATGTATGATAGTATGATAGTATGTATGATAGTATGTATGTATGATAGTATGTATGATAGTATGATAGTATGTATGATAGTATGTATGTATGATAGTATGTCTGATAGTATGTCTGATAGTGTGATAGTATGTATGATAGTATGTATGATAGTATGATAGTTTGTATGATAGTATGTATGATAGTATGTATGATTGTATGTATGATAGTATGATAGTATGTATGATAGTATGATAGTATGTATGATAGTATGTATGATAGTATGTATGATAGTATGATAGTATGTATGATAGTATGATAGTATGTATGATAGTATGATAGTATGTGTGAAAGTATGTATGATAGTATGTATGAAAGTATGTATGATAGTATGAATGATAGTATGATAGTATGTATGATAGTATGATAGTATGTATGATAGTATGTATGATAGTATGATAGTATGTATGATTATATGATAGTATGTATGATAGTATGTATGATAGTATGTATGATAGCATGTATGATAGTATGATAGTATGATAGTATGTATGATAGTATGTATGATAGTATGATCGTATGTATGATTGTATGATAGAATGTATGATAGTATGTATGATTGTATGATAGTATGTATGATAGCATGATAGTATGTATGATAGTATGATAGTATGTATGATAGTATGTATGTATGATAGTATGTATGATAGTATGTATGATAGTATGATAGTATGTATGATAGTATGATAGTATGTATGATAGTATGTATGATAGTATGTATGATAGTATGTATGATAGTATGATAGTATGTATGATAGTATGTATGATAGTATGTATGTATGATAGTATGTATGATAGTGTGATAGTATGTATGATAGTATGTATGATAGTATGATAGTATGTATTATAGTATGATAGTATGTATGATAGTATGTATGTATGATAGTATGTATGATAGTATGATAGTATTTATGATAGTATGTATGTATTATAGTATGTATGATAGTATGTATGATAGTATGAAAGTATGTATGGTAGAATGTATGATAGTATGATAGTATGTATGATAGTGTGATAGTATGTATGATAGTATGTATGATAGTATGATAGTATGTATGATAGTATGAATGATAGTATGTATGATAGTATGTATGATAGTATGTATGATAGTATGATAGTATGTATGATAGTATGTATAATAGTATGTATGATAGTATGATAGTATGTATGATAGTATGTATGATAGTATGTATGTATGATAGTATGTATGATAGTATGTATGATAGTATGTATGATAGTATGATAGTATGTATGATAGTATGTATGATAGTATGTATTATAGTATGATATTATGTATGATAGTATGTATGATAGTATGTATGATAGTATATATGTATGATAGTATGTATGATTGTATGTATGATAGTATGTATGATAGTGTGATAGTATGTATGATAGTATTATAGTATGTATGATAGTATGGTAGTATGTATGATAGTATGTATGATAGTATGATAGTATGTATGATAGTATGTATGATACTATGATAGTATGTGTGATAGTATGTATGATAGTATGTATGATAGTATGATAGTATGTATGATAGTATTTATGATAGTATGCTAGTATGTATGATAGTATGTATGATAGTATGTATGTATGATAGTATGTATGATAGTATGTATGTATGATAGTATGTATGATAGTATGTATGATAGTATGTATGATAGTATGTATGATAGTATGATAGTATGTATGATAGTATGATAGTATGTATGATAGTATGATTGTATGTATGATAGTATGTATGATAGTATGATAGTATGTATGATAGTATGTATGATAGTATGTATGTATGATAGTATGTATGATAGTATGATAGTATGTATAATAGTATGATAGTATGTATGATAGTATGATAGTATGTATGATAGTATGTATGATAGTATGTATGATAGTATGATAGTATGTATGATAGTATGATAGTATGTATGATAGTATGTATGATAGTATGTATGATAGTATGATAGTATGTATGATAGTATGTATGATAGTATGATAGTATGTATGATAGTATGTATGATAGTATGATAGTATGTATGATTATATGACAGTATGATATTATGTATGATAGTATGTATGATAGTATGATAGTATGTATGATAGTATGTATGATAGTATGATAGTACGTATGATAGTATGTATGATAGTATGTATGATAGTATGTATGTATGATAGTATGTATGATAGTATGATAGTATGTATGATAGTATGTATGATAGTATGTATGATAGTATGATAGTATGTATGATAGTATGTATGTATGATAGTATGTATGATAGTATGATAGTATGTATGATAGTATGTATGTATGATAGTATGTATGATAGTATGATTGTATGTATGATAGTATGTATGATAGTATGTATGATAGTATGATAGTATGTATGATAGTATGATAGTATGTATGATAGTATGTATGATAGTATGTATGATAGTATGTATGATAGTATGATAGTATGTATGATAGTATGATAGTATGTATGATTATATGATAGTATGTATGATAGTATGTATGATAGTATGATAGTATGTATGATAGTATGTATGATAGTATGATAGTATGTATGATAGTATGTATGATAGTATGTATGATAGTATGATAGTATGTATGATAGTATGATAGTATGTATGATAGTATGTATGTATGATAGTATGATAGTATGTATGATAGTATGTATGTATGATAGTATGTATGATAGTATGTATGATAGTATGTATGATAGTATGATAGTATGTATGATATGATAGTATGTATGATAGTATGTTTGATAGTATGATAGTATTTATGATAGTATGATAGTATGATAGTATGTATGATAGTATGTATGATAGTATGACAGTATGTATGATAGTATGTATGATAGTATGTATGATAGTATGATAGTATGTATGATAGTATGATAGTATGTATGATAGTATGTATGATAGTATGATAGTATGTATGATAGTATGTATGATAGTATGTATGATAGAATGATAGTATGTATGATAGTATGTATGATAGTATGTATGATAGTATGTATGTATGATGGTATGTATGATTGTATGTATGATAGTATGATAGTATGTATGATAGTATGTATGATAGTATGATAGTATGTATGATAGTATGATAGTATGTATGATAGTATGTATGATAGTATGTATGTATGATCGTATGTATGATAGTATGTCTGATAGTATGATAGTATGTATGATAGTATGTATGATAGTATGATAGTATGTATGATAGTATAATAGTATGTATGATAGTATGTATGATAGTATGATAGTATGTATGATAGTATGTATAATAGTATGTATGATAGTATGATAGCATGTATGATAGTATGATAGTATGTATGATAGTATGTATGATAGTATGATAGCATGTATGATAGTATGATAGTATGTATGATAATATGTATGATAGTATGATAGTATGTATGATAGTATGTATGATAGTATGATAGTATGTATGATTATATGGTAGTATGTATGATAGTATGTATGATAGCATGTATGATAGTATGATAGTATGTATGATAGTATGTATGATAGTATGATAGTATGATAGTATGTATGATAGTATGATAGTATGTGTGATAGTATGTATGATAGTATGATAGTATGTATGTATGATAGTATGTATGATAGTATGATAGTATGTATGATAGTATGTATGTATGATAGTATGTCTGATAGTATGATAGTATGTATGATAGTATGTATGATAGTATGATAGTTTGTATGATAGTATGTATGATAGTATGATAGTATGTATGATAGTATGTATGATAGTATGTATGATAGTATGATAGTATGTATGATAGTATGTTAGTATGTATGATAGTATGTATGATAGTATGATAGTATGTATGATGGTATGTATGATAGTATGATAGTATGTATGATAGTATGTATGACAGTTTGTATGATAGTATGTATGATAGTATGTATGATAGTATGATAGTATGTATGATAGTATGTATAATCGTATGTATGATAGTATGATAGCATGTATGATAGTATGATAGTATGTATGATAGTATGTATGATAGTATGATAGCATGTATGATAGTATGATAGTATGTATGATAATATGTATGATAGTATGATAGTATGTATGATAGTATGATAGTATGTATGATTATATGGTAGTATGTATGATAGTATGTATGATAGCATGTATGATAGTATGATAGTATGTATGATAGTATGTATGATAGTATGTATGATAGTATGTATGATAGTATGATAGTATGTATGATAGTATGATAGTATGTGTGATAGTATGTATGATAGTATGATAGTATGTATGTATGATAGTATGTATGATAGTATGATAGTATGTATGATAGTATGTATGTATGATAGTATGTCTGATAGTATGATAGTATGTATGATAGTATGTATGATAGTATGATAGTTTGTATGATAGTATGTATGATAGTATGTATGATAGTATGTATGATAGTATGTATGATTGTATGTATGATAGTATGATAGTATGTATGATAGTATGATAGTATGTATGATAGTATGTATGATAGTATGATAGTATGTATGATAGTATGATAGTATGTATGATAGTATGATAGTATGTATGAAAGTATGTATGATAGTATGTATGAAAGTATGTATGATAGTATGTATGATAGTATGATAGTATGTATGATAGTATGTATGATAGTATGATAGTATGTATGATAGTATGTATGATAGTATGATAGTATGTATGATAGTATGATAGTATGTATGATAGTATGATAGTATGTGTGAAAGTATGTATGATAGTATGTATGAAAGTATGTATGATAGTATGTATGATAGTATGATAGTATGTATGATAGTATGATAGTATGTATGATAGTATGTATGATAGTATGATAGTATGTATGATTATATGATAGTATGTATGATAGTATGTATGATAGCATGTATGATAGTATGATAGTATGATAGTATGTATGATAGTATGATCGTATGTATGATTGTATGATAGTATGTATGATAGTATGTATGATTGTATGATAGTATGTATGATAGCATGATAGTATGTATGATAGTATGTATGATAGTATGTATGTATGATAGTATGTATGATAGTATGTATGATAGTATGTATGATAGTATGATAGTATGATAGTATGTATGATAGTATGATAGTATGTATGATAGTATGTGTGATAGTATGTATGATAGTATGATAGTATGTATGATAGTATGTATGTATGATAGTATGTATGATAGTATGATAGTATGTATGATAGTATGTATGTATGATAGTATGTCTGATAGTATGTCTGATAGTGTGATAGTATGTATGATAGTATGTATGATAGTATGATAGTTTGTATGATAGTATGTATGATAGTATGTATGATTGTATGTATGATAGTATGATAGTATGTATGATAGTATGATAGTATGTATGATAGTATGTATGATAGTATGTATGATAGTATGATAGTATGTATGATAGTATGATAGTATGTATGATAGTATGATAGTATGTGTGAAAGTATGTATGATAGTATGTATGAAAGTATGTATGATAGTATGAATGATAGTATGATAGTATGTATGATAGTATGATAGTATGTATGATAGTATGTATGATAGTATGATAGTATGTATGATTATATGATAGTATGTATGATAGTATGTATGATAGTATGTATGATAGCATGTATGATAGTATGATAGTATGATAGTATGTATGATAGTATGTATGATAGTATGATCGTATGTATGATTGTATGATAGAATGTATGATAGTATGTATGATTGTATGATAGTATGTATGATAGCATGATAGTATGTATGATAGTATGATAGTATGTATGATAGTATGTATGTATGATAGTATGTATGATAGTATGTATGATAGTATGATAGTATGTATGATAGTATGATAGTATGTATGATAGTATGTATGATAGTATGTATGATAGTATGTATGATAGTATGATAGTATGTATGATAGTATGTATGATAGTATGTATGTATGATAGTATGTATGATAGTGTGATAGTATGTATGATAGTATGTATGATAGTATGATAGTATGTATTATAGTATGATAGTATGTATGATAGTATGTATGTATGATAGTATGTATGATAGTATGATAGTATTTATGATAGTATGTATGTATTATAGTATGTATGATAGTATGTATGATAGTATGAAAGTATGTATGGTAGAATGTATGATAGTATGATAGTATGTATGATAGTGTGATAGTATGTATGATAGTATGTATGATAGTATGATAGTATGTATGATAGTATGAATGATAGTATGTATGATAGTATGTATGATAGTATGTATGATAGTATGATAGTATGTATGATAGTATGTATAATAGTATGTATGATAGTATGATAGTATGTATGATAGTATGATAGTATGTATGATAGTATGTATGATAGTATGTATGTATGATAGTATGTATGATAGTATGTATGATAGTATGTATGATAGTATGATAGTATGTATGATAGTATGTATGATAGTATGTATTATAGTATGATATTATGTATGATAGTATGTATGACAGTATGTATGATAGTATATATGTATGATAGTATGTATGATTGTATGTATGATAGTATGTATGATAGTGTGATAGTATGTATGATAGTATTATAGTATGTATGATGGTATGGTAGTATGTATGATAGTATGTATGATAGTATGATAGTATGTATGATAGTATGTATGATACTATGATAGTATGTGTGATAGTATGTATGATAGTATGTATGATAGTATGATAGTATGTATGATAGTATTTATGATAGTATGCTAGTATGTATGATAGTATGTATGATAGTATGTATGTATGATAGTATGTATGATAGTATGTATGTATGATAGTATGTATGATAGTATGTATGATAGTATGTATGATAGTATGTATGATAGTATGATAGTATGTATGATAGTATGATAGTATGTATGATAGTATGATTGTATGTATGATAGTATGTATGATAGTATGATAGTATGTATGATAGTATGTATGATAGTATGTATGTATGATAGTATGTATGATAGTATGATAGTATGTATAATAGTATGATAGTATGTATGATAGTATGATAGTATGTATGATAGTATGTATGATAGTATGTATGATAGTATGATAGTATGTATGATAGTATGATAGTATGTATGATAGTATGTATGATAGTATGTATGATAGTATGTATGATAGTATGATAGTATGTATGATAGTATGTATGATAGTATGATAGTATGTATGATAGTATGTATGATAGTATGATAGTATGTATGATTATATGACAGTATGATATTATGTATGATAGTATGTATGATAGTATGATAGTATGTATGATAGTATGTATGATAGTATGATAGTACGTATGATAGTATGTATGATAGTATGTATGATAGTATGTATGTAAGATAGTATGTATGATAGTATGATAGTATGTATGATAGTATGTATGATAGTATGTATGATAGTATGATAGTATGTATGATAGTATGTATGTATGATAGTATGTATGATAGTATGATAGTATGTATGATAGTATGTATGTATGATAGTATGTATGATAGTATGATTGTATGTATGATAGTATGTATGATAGTATGTATGATAGTATGATAGTATGTATGATAGTATGATAGTATGTATGATAGTATGTATGATAGTATGTATGATAGTATGTATGATAGTATGATAGTATGTATGATAGTATGATAGTATGTATGATTATATGATAGTATGTATGATAGTATGTATGATAGTATGATAGTATGTATGATAGTATGTATGATAGTATGATAGTATGTATGATAGTATGTATGATAGTATTGTATGATAGTATGATAGTATGTATGATAGTATGATAGTATGTATGATAGTATGTATGTATGATAGTATGATAGTATGTATGTATGATAGTATGTATGATAGTATGTATGATAGTATGTATGATAGTATGATAGTATGTATGATATGATAGTATGTATGATAGTATGTTTGATAGTATGATAGTATTTATGATAGTATGATAGTATGATAGTATGTATGATAGTATGTATGATAGTATGACAGTATGTATGATAGTATGTATGATAGTATGTATTATAGTATGATAGTATGTATGATAGTATGATAGTATGTATGATAGTATGTATGATAGTATGATAGTATGTATGATAGTATGTATGATAGTATGTATGATAGAATGATAGTATGTATGATAGTATGTATGATAGTATGTATGATAGTATGTATGTATGATGGTATGTATGATTGTATGTATGATAGTATGATAGTATGTATGATAGTATGTATGATAGTATGATAGTATGTATGATAGTATGATAGTATGTATGATAGTATGTATGATAGTATGTATGTATGATCGTATGTATGATAGTATGTCTGATAGTATGATAGTATGTATGATAGTATGTATGATAGTATGATAGTATGTATGATAGTATAATAGTATGTATGATAGTATGTATGATAGTATGTATGATAGTATGATAGTAGGTATGATAGTATGACAGTATGTATGATAGTATGTATGATAGTATGTATGATAGTATGATAGTATGTATGATAGTATGTATGATAGTATGATAGTATGATAGTATGTATGATAGTATGTATGATAGTATGATAGTATGTATGATAGTAAGTATGATAGTATGTATGATAGTATGATAGTATGTATGATAGTATGTATGATAGTATATATGTATGATAGTATGTATGATTGTATGTATGATAGTATGATAATATGTATGATAGTATGTATGATAGTATGATAGTATGTATGATAGTATGTATGATAGTATGATAGTATGTATGATAGTATGTATGATAGTATGTATGATAGTATGATAGTATGTATGATAGTATGTATGATAGTATGTATGATAGTATGATAGTATGTATGATAGTATGATAGTATGTATGATAGTATGTATGATAGTATGTATGATAGTATGTATGATAGTATGATAGTATGTATGATAGTATGATAGCATGTATGATAGTATGATAGCATGTATGATAGTATGATAGTATGTCTGATAGTATGTCTGATAGTATGATAGTATGTATGATAGTATGTATGATAGTATGATAGTTTGTATGATAGTATGTATGATAGTATGTATGATTGTATGTATGATAGTATGTATGATAGTATGATAGTATGTATGATAGTATGATAGTATGTATGATAGTATGATAGTATGTATGAAAGTATGTATGATAGTTTGTATGATAGTATGATAGTATGTATGATAGTATGTATGATAGTATGATAGTATGTATGATAGTATGTATGATAGTATGATAGTATGTATGATAGTATGATAGTATGTATGATAGTATGATAGTATGTGTGAAAGTATGTATGATAGTATGTATGAAAGTATGTATGATAGTATGTATGATAGTATGATAGTATGTATGATAGTATGATAATATGTATGATAGTATGTATGATAGTATGATAGTATGTATGATAGTATGTATGATAGTATATTAGTATGTATGATTGTATGTATGATAGTATGATAGTATGTATGATAGTATGATAGTATGTATGATAGTATGTATGATAGTATGATAGTATGTATGATAGTATGCATGATAGTATGTATGATAGTATGTATGATAGTATGATAGTATGTATGATAGTATGTATGATAGTATGATAGTATGTATGATAGTATGTTAGTATGTATGATAGTATGTATGATAGTATGATAGTATGTATGATAGATGTTATGATAGTATGTATGATAGTATGTATGATAGTATGTTAGTATGTATTATAGTATGTATGATAGTATGATAGTATGTATGATAGATGTTATGATAGTATGTATGATAGTATGTATGATAGTATGTATGATAGTATGTATGATAGTATGTATGATAGTATGATAGTATGTATGATAGTATGATAGCATGTATGATAGTATGATAGCATGTATGATAGTATGATAGTATGTCTGATAGTATGTCTGATAGTATGATAGTATGTATGATAGTATGTATGATAGTATGATAGTTTGTATGATAGTATGTATGATAGTATGTATGATTGTATGTATGATAGTATGTATGATAGTATGTATGATAGTATGTATGATAGTATGATAGTATGTATGATAGTATGATAGTATGTATGATAGTATGATAGTATGTATGAAAGTATGTATGATAGTTTGTATGATAGTATGATAGTATGTATGATAGTATGTATGATAGTATGATAGTATGTATGATAGTATGTATGATAGTATGATAGTATGTATGATAGTATGATAGTATGTATGATAGTATGATAGTATGTGTGAAAGTATGTATGATAGTATGTAAGAAAGTATGTATGATAGTATGTATGATTGTATGATAGTATGTATGATTGTATGATAATATGTATGATAGTATGTATGATAGTATGATAGTATGTATGATAGTATGTATGATAGTATATTAGTATGTATGATTGTATGTATGATAGTATGATAGTATGTATGATAGTATGATAGTATGTATGATAGTATGTATGATAGTATGATAGTATGTATGATAGTATGCATGATAGTATGTATGATAGTATGTATGATAGTATGTATGATAGTATGATAGTATGTATGATAGTATGTATGATAGTATGATAGTATGTATGATAGTATGTTAGTATGTATGATAGTATGTATGATAGTATGATAGTATGTATGATAGATGTTATGATAGTATGTATGATAGTATGTATGATAGTATGTATGATAGTATGATAGTATGTATGATAGTATGTATGATAGTATGTATGATAGTAAGATAGTATGTATGATAGTATGTATGATAGTATGATAGTATGTATGATAGTATGATAGTATGTATGATAGTATGATAGCATATATGATAGTATGATAGTATGTATGATAGTATGTATGATTGTATGTATGATAGTATGTATGATAGTATGATAGCATGTATGATAGTATGATTGTATGTATGATAGTATGTATGATAGTATGATAGTATGTATGATAGTATGATAGTATGTATGATAGTATGTATGATAGTATGATAGTATGTATGATTATATGGTAGTATGTATGATAGCATATATATAATAGTATGATAGTATGTATGATATTATGTATGATTGTATGATAGTATGTATGATAGTATGTATGATAGTATGTATGATAGTATGTATGATAGTATGATAGTATGTATGATAGTATGTATGATAGTATGATAGTATGTATGATAGTATGTATGATAGTATGTATGATAGTATGTATGATAGTATGATAGTATGTATGATAGTATGATAGTATGTATGATAGTATGTATGATAGTATGATAGTATGTATGTATGATAGTATGTATGATAGTATGTATGTATGATAGTATGTATGATAGTATGATAGTATGTATGATAGTATGTATGATAGTATGTATGATAGTATGATAGCATGTATGATAGTATGTATGATAGTATGTATGATAGTATGATAGTATGTATGATAGTATGTATGATTGTATGTATGATAGTATGTATGATAGTATGTATGATAGTATGATAGTATGTATGATAGTATGATAGTATGTATGATAGTATGTATGTATGATAGTATGTATAATAGTATGATAGTATTTATGATAGTATGTATGATAGTATGATAGTATGTATGATAGTGTGATAGTATGTATGATAGTATGTATGATAGTATGATAGTATGTATGATAGTATGTATGATAGTATGATAGTATGTATGATAGTATGATAGTATGAATGATAGTATGATAGTATGTATGATAGTATGTATAATAGTATGTATGATAGTATGATAGTATGTATGATAGTATGTATGATTGTATGATAGTATGTATGATAGTATGTATGATAGTATGTATGATAGTATGATAGTATGTATGATAGTATGTATGATAGTATGATAGTATGTATGATAGTATGATAGTATGTATGATAGTATGTATGATAGTATGATAGTATGTATTATGGTATGATATTATGTATGATTGTATGTATGAAAATATGATAGTATGTATGATAGTATGTATGATAGTATGTATGATAGTATGATAGTATGTATTATAGTATGATATTATGTATGATAGTATGTATGATAATATGATAGTATGTATGATAGTATGATAGTATGTATGATAGTATGACAGTATGTATGATAGTATGTATGATAGTATGATAGTATGTATGATAGTATGTATGATAGTATGATAGTATGTATGATAGTATGATAGTATGTATGATAGTATGTATGATAGTATGTATGTATGATAGTATGTATGATAGTATGTATGATAGTATGTATGTATGATAGTTTGTATGATAGTATGTATGTATGATAGTATGTATGATAGTATGATAGTATGTATGATAGTATGTATGATAGTATGTATGATAGTATGTATGTATGATCGTATGTATGATAGTATGTATGATAGTATGATAGTATGTATGATAGTATGTATGATAGTATGTATTATAGTATGATATTATGTATGATAGTATGTATAATAATATGATAGTATGTATGATAGTATGTATGATAGTATGATAGTATGTATGATAGTATGATAGTATGTATTATAGTATGATATTATGTATGATAGTATGTATGATAATATGATAGTATGTATGATAGTATGTATGATAGTATGATAGTATGTATGATAGTATGATAGTATGTATGATAGTGTGATAGTATGTATGATAGTATGTATGATAGTATGATAGTATGTATGATAGTATGGTAGTATGTATGATAGTATGATAGTATGTATGATAGTATGTATGATAGTATGATATTAGATGTGATAGTATGTATGATAGTATGTATGAAAGTATGATAGTATGTATGATAATATGATAGTATGTATGATAGTATGATATTATGTATGATAGTATGTATGATAGTATGTATGTATGATAGTATGTATGATAGTATGATAGTATGTATGATAGTATGTATGATAGTATGATAGTATGTATGATAGTATGTATGTGTGATAGTATGTATGATAGTATGATAGTATGTATGATAGTATGATAGTATGTATGATAGTATGTATGATAGTATGATAGTATGTATGATAGTATGATAGTATGTATGATAGTATGTATGATAGTATGTATGATAGTATGTATGATAGTATGTATGATAGTATGATAGTATGTATGATAGTATGATAGTATGTATGATAGTATGTATGATAGTATGATAGTATGTATGATAGTATGTATGATAGTATGATAGTATGTATGATTATATGACAGTATGATATTATGTATGATAGTATGTATGATAGTATGATAGTATGTATGATAGTATGATTGTATGTATGATAGTATGTATGATAGTATGAATGATAGTATGTATGTATGATAGTATGTATGATAGTATGTATGATAGTATGATAGTATGTATGTTAGTATGTATGATAGTATGATAGTATGTATGATAGTATGATAGTATGTATGATAGTATGTATGTATGATAGTATGTATGATAGCATGATAGTATGTATGATAGTATGTATGTATGATAGTATGAATGATAGTATGATATTATGTATGATAGTATGTATGATAGTATGTATGATAGTATGATAGTATGTATCATAGTATGATAGTATGATAGTATGTATGATAGTGTGATAGTATGTATGAATATATGATAGTATGATAGTATGTATGATAGTATGATAGTATGTATGATAGTATGTATGATAGTATGTATGATAGTATGATAGTATGTATGATAGTATGATAGTATGTATGATAGTATGTATGATAGTATGATAGTATGTATGATAGTATGATAGTATGTATGATAGTATGTATGTATGATAGTATGTATGATAGTATGATAGTATGTATGATGGTATGTATGTATGATAGTATGTATGATAGTATGATAGTATGTATGATATCATAGTACGTATGATAGTATGTTTGATAGTATGATAGTATTTATGATAGTATGATAGTATGATAGTATGTATGATAGTATGTATGATAGTATGATAGTATGTTTGATAGTATGATAGTATGTATGATAGTATGTATGATAGTATGATAGTATGTATGATAGTATGTATGATAGTAAGTATGATAGTATGTATGATAGTATGTATGATAATATGATAGTATGTATGATAGTATGTATGATAGTATGATAGTATGTATGATAGTATGATTGTATGTATGATAGTATGTATGATAGTATGTATGATAGTATGATTGTATGTATGATAGTATGTATGATAGTATGTATGTATGATAGCATGTATGATAGTATGATAGTATGTATGATAGTATGTATGATAGTATGATAGTATGTATGTTAGTATGTATGATAGTATGATAGTATGTATGATAGTATGATAGTATGTATGATAGTATGTATGTATGATAGTATGTATGATAGTATGTATGTATGATAGTATGTATGATAGTATGTATGATAGTATGATAGTATGTATGATAGTATGATAGTATGATAGTATGTATGATAGTGTGATAGTATGTATGATTATATGATAGTATGATAGTATGTATGATAGTATGTATGATAGTATGTATGTATGATAGTATGATAGTATGATAGTATGTATGATAGTATGATAGTATGTATGATAGTATGTATGATAGTATGTATGATAGTATGATAGTATGTATGATAGTATGTATGTATGATAGTATGTATGATAGTATGATAGTATGTATGATAGTATGTATGTATGATAGTATGATAGTATGTATGATATCATAGTATGTATGATAGTATGTTTGATAGTATGATAGTATTTATGATAGTATGATAGTATGATAGTATGTATGATAGTATGATAGTATGTATGATAGTATGATAGTATGTATGATAGTATGATAGTATGTATGATAGTATGTATGATAGTATGTATGATAGTATGATAGTATGTATGATAGTATGTATGATAGTAAGTATGATAGTATGTATGATAGTATGTATGATAGTATGATAGTATGTATGATAGTATGTATGATAGTATGTATGTATGATAGTATGTCTGATAGTATGATAGTATGTATGATAGTATGATAGTATGTATGACAGTATGTATGATAGTATGATAGTATGTATGATAGTATGATAGTATGTATGATAGTATGTATGATAGTATGATAGTATGTATGATAGTATGATAGTATGTATGATAGTATGTATGATAGTATGATAGTATGTATGATAGTATGTATGATAGTATGTATGATAGTATGTATGATAGCATGTATGATAGTATGATAGAATGATAGTATGTATGATAGTATGTATGATAGTATGATCGTATGTATGATTGTATGATAGTATGTATGATAGTATGTATGATTGTATGATAGTATGTATGATAGCATGATAGTATGTATGATAGTATGTATGATAGTATGTATGTGTGATAGTATGTATGATAGTATGTATGATAGTATGTATGATAGTATGTATGATTGTATGATAGTATGTATGATAGTATGATAGTATGTATGATAGTATGTATGATAGAATGTATGATAGTATGTATGATTATATGATAGTATGTATGATAGCATGTATGATAGCATGTATGATAGTATGATAGTATGTATGATAGTATGTATGATAGTATGATCGTATGTATGATAGCATGATAGTATGTATGATAGTATGTATGATTGTATGATAGTATGTATGATTGTATGATAGTATGTACGATAGTATGTATGATAGTATGTATGATAGTATGGTAGTATGTATGATAGTATGTATGATAGTATGATAGTATGTATGATAGTATGTATGATAGTATGTATGTATGATAGTATGTATGATAGTAAGTATGATAGTATGATAGTATGTATGATAGTATTTATAATAGTATGATAGTATGTATTATAGTATGATAGTATGTATGATAGTATGTATGATAGTTTTTATGATAGTATGATAGTATGTATGATAGTATGTATGATAGTATGATAGTATGTATGATAGTATGATAGTATGTATGATAGTATGTATGATAGTATGATAGTATGTATGATAGATGTTATGATAGTATGATAGTATGTATGATAGTATGTATGATAGTATGATAGTATGTATGATAGTATGTATAATAGTATGTATGATAGTATGTATGATAGTATGATAGCATGTATGATAGTATGATAGTATGTATGATAGTATGTATGATAGTATGATAGTATGTATGATAGTATGATAGTATGTATGATAGTATGTATGATAGTATGATAGTATGTATGATAGTATGTATGATAGTATGATAGTATGTATGATAGTATGTATGATAGTATGATAGTATGTATGATAGTATGATAGTATGTATGATTATATGACAGTATGATATTATGTATGATAGTATGTATGATAGTATGATAGTATGTATGATAGTATGATTGTATGTATGATAGTATGTATGATAGTATGTATGTATGATAGTATGTATGATAGTATGATAGTATGTATGATAGTATGTATGATAGTATGATAGTATGTATGTTAGTATGTATGATAGTATGATAGTATGTATGATAGTATGATAGTATGTATGATAGTATGTATGTATGATAGTATGTATGATAGTATGATAGTATGTATGATAGTATGTATGTATGATAGTATGAATGATAGTATGATAGTATGTATGATAGTATGATAGTATGTATAATAGTATGTATGATAGTATGATAGTATGCATGATAGTATGATAGTATGTATGATAGTATGTATGATAGTATGTATGATAGTATGTATGATAGTATGATTGTATGTATGATAGTATGTATGATAGTATGTATGTATGATAGTATGTATGATAGTATGATAGTATGTATGATAGTATGTATGATAGTATGATAGTATGTATGTTAGTATGTATGATAGTATGATAGTATGTATGATAGTATGATAGTATGTATGATAGTATGTATGTATGATAGTATGTATGATAGTATGATAGTATGTATGATAGTATGTATGTATGATGGTATGAATGATAGTATGATAGTATGTATGATAGTATGATAGTATGTATAATAGTATGTATGATAGTATGATAGTATGCATGATAGTATGATAGTATGTATGATAGTATGTATGATAGTATGTATGATAGTATGATAGTATGTATGATAGTATGTATGATAGTATGTATGATAGTATGATAGTATGTATGATAGTATGTATGATAGTATGTATGTATGATAGTATGTATGATAGTATGTATGATAGTATGATAGTATGTATGATAGTATGTATGTATGATAGTATGTATGATAGTATGATAGTATTTATGATAGTATGTATGTATTATAGTATGTATGATAGTATGTATGATAGTATGATAGTATGTATGGTAGATTGTATGATAGTATGATAGTATGTATGATAGTGTGATAGTATGTATGATAGTATGATAGTATGTATGATAGTATGATAGTATGTATGAAAGTATGTATGATAGTATGTATGAAAGTATGTATGATAGTATGATAGTATGATAGTATGTATAATAGTATGTATGATAGTATGATAGTATGTATGATAGTATGTGTGATAGTATGTATGATAGTATGATAGTATGTATGATAGTATGTATGATAGTATGATAGTATGTATGACAGTATGTATGATAGTATGATAGTATGTATGATAGTATGTATGATAGTATGATAGTATGTATGATAGTATGTATGATAGTATGTATGATAGTATGATAGTATGTATGATAGTATGTTAGTATGTATGATAGTATGTATGATAGTATGATAGTATGTATGGTAGATGTTATGATAGTATGTATGATAGTATGTATGATAGTATGTATGATAGTATGATAGTATGTATGATGGTATGTATGATAGTATGATAGTATGTATGATAGTATGTATGACAGTTTGTATGATAGTATGTATGATAGTATGTATGATAGTATGATAGTATGTATGATAGTATGTATAATAGTATGTATGATAGTATGATAGCATGTATGATAGTATGATAGTATGTATGATAGTATGTATGATAGTATGATAGCATGTATGATAGTATGATAGTATGTATGATAATATGTATGATAGTATGATAGTATGTATGATAGTATGTATGATAGTATGATAGTATGTATGATTATACGGTAGTATGTATGATAGTATGTATGATAGCATGTATGATAGTATGATAGTATGTATGATAGTATGTATGATAGTATGTATGATAGTATGTATGATAGTATGATAGTATGATAGTATGTATGATAGTATGATAGTATGTGTGATAGTATGTATGATAGTATGATAGTATGTATGTATGATAGTATGTATGATAGTATGATAGTATGTATGATAGTATGTATGTATGATAGTATGTCTGATAGTATGATAGTATGTATGATAGTATGTATGATAGTATGATAGTTTGTATGATAGTATGTATGATAGTATGATAGTATGTATGATAGTATGTATGATAGTATGTATGATAGTATGATAGTATGTATGATAGTATGTTAGTATGTATGATAGTATGTATGATAGTATGATAGTATGTATGATGGTATGTATGATAGTATGATAGTATGTATGATAGTATGTATGACAGTTTGTATGATAGTATGTATGATAGTATGTATGATAGTATGATAGTATGTATGATAGTATGTATAATCGTATGTATGATAGTATGATAGCATGTATGATAGTATGATAGTATGTATGATAGTATGTATGATAGTATGATAGCATGTATGATAGTATGATAGTATGTATGATAATATGTATGATAGTATGATAGTATGTATGATAGTATGTATGATAGTATGATAGTATGTATGATTATATGGTAGTATGTATGATAGTATGTATGATAGCATGTATGATAGTATGATAGTATGTATGATAGTATGTATGATAGTATGTATGATAGTATGTATGATAGTATGATAGTATGATAGTATGATAGTATGTATGATAGTATGATAGTATGTGTGATAGTATGTATGATAGTATGATAGTATGTATGTATGATAGTATGTATGATAGTATGATAGTATGTATGATAGTATGTATGTATGATAGTATGTCTGATAGTATGATAGTATGTATGATAGTATGTATGATAGTATGATAGTTTGTATGATAGTATGTATGATAGTATGTATGATAGTATGTATGATTGTATGTATGATAGTATGATAGTATGTATGATAGTATGATAGTATGTATGATAGTATGTATGATAGTATGATAGTATGTATGATAGTATGATAGTATGTATGATAGTATGATAGTATGTATGAAAGTATGTATGATAGTATGTATGAAAGTATGTATGATAGTATGTATGATAGTATGATAGTATGTATGATAGTATGTATGATAGTATGATAGTATGTATGATAGTATGTATGATAGTATGATAGTATGTATGATAGTATGATAGTATGTGTGAAAGTATGTATGATAGTATGTATGAAAGTATGTATGATAGTATGTATGATAGTATGATAGTATGTATGATAGTATGATAGTATGTATGATAGTATGATAGTATGTATGATTATATGATAGTATGTATGATAGTATGTATGATAGCATGTATGATAGTATGATAGTATGATAGTATGTATGATAGTATGATCGTATGTATGATTGTATGATAGTATGTATGATAGTATGTATGATTGTATGATAGTATGTATGATAGCATGATAGTATGTACGATAGTATGTATGATAGTATGTATGATAGTATGTATGATAGTATGTATGATAGTATGATAGTATGTATGATAGTATGTGTGATAGTATGTATGATAGTATGATAGTATGTATGATAGTATGTATGTATGATAGTATGTATGATAGTATGATAGTATGTATGATAGTATGTATGTATGATAGTATGTCTGATAGTATGTCTGATAGTGTGATAGTATGTATGATAGTATGTATGATAGTATGATAGTTTGTATGATAGTATGTATGATAGTATGTATGATAGTATGTATGATTGTATGTATGGTAGTATGATAGTATGTATGATAGTATGTATGATAGTATGTATGATAGTATGTATGATAGTATGTATGATAGTATGATAGTATGTATGATAGTATGATAGTATGTATGATAGTATGATAGTATGTGTGAAAGTATGTATGATAGTATGTATGAAAGTATGTATGATAGTATGAATGATAGTATGATAGTATGTATGATAGCATGATAGTATGTATGATAGTATGATAGTATGTATGATAGTATGTATGTTTGATAGTATGTATGATAGTATGTATGATAGTATGATAGTATGTATGATAGTATGATAGTATGTATGATAGTATGTATGATAGTATGATAGTATGTATGATAGTATGTATGATAGTATGTATGTATGATAGTATGTATGATAGTGTGATAGTATGTATGATAGTATGTATGATAGTATGATAGTATGTATGATAGTATGATAGTATGTATGATAGTATGTATGTATGATAGTATGTATGATAGTATGATAGTATTTATGATAGTATGTATGTATTATAGTATGTATGATAGTATGTATGATAGTATGAAAGTATGTATGGTAGAATGTATGATAGTATGATAGTATGTATGATAGTGTGATAGTATGTATGATAGTATGTATGATAGTATGATAGTATGTATGATAGTATGAATGATAGTATGTATGATAGTATGTATGATAGTATGTATGATAGTATGATAGTATGTATGATAGTATGATAGTATGTATGATAGTATGTATGATAGTATGTATGATAGTATGTATGATAGTATGATAGTATGTATGATAGTATGTATGATAGTATGTATGTATGATAGTATGTATGATAGTGTGATAGTATGTATGATAGTATGTATGATAGTATGATAGTATGTATGATAGTATGATAGTATGTATGATAGTATGTATGTATGATAGTATGTGTGATAGTATGATAGTATTTATGATAGTATGTATGTATTATAGTATGTATGATAGTATGTATGATAGTATGAAAGTATGTATGGTAGAATGTATGATAGTATGATAGTATGTATGATAGTGTGATAGTATGTATGATAGTATGTATGATAGTATGATAGTATGTATGATAGTATGAATGATAGTATGTATGATAGTATGTATGATAGTATGTATGATAGTATGATAGTATGTATGATAGTATGTATAATAGTATGTATGATAGTATGATAGTATGTATGATAGTATGATAGTATGTATGATAGTATGTATGATAGTATGTATGTATGATAGTATGTATGATAGTATGTATGATAGTATGTAGGATAGTATGATAGTATGCATGATAGTATGTATGATAGTATGTATGATAGTATGTATGATAGTATGATAGTATGTATGATAGTATGATAGTATGTATGATAGTGTGATAGTATGTATGATAGTATTATAGTATGTATGATAGTATGGTAGTATGTATGATAGTATGTATGATAGTATGATAGTATGTATGATAGTATGTATGATACTATGATAGTATGTGTGATAGTATGTATGATAGTATGTATGATAGTATGATAGTATGTATGATAGTATTTATGATAGTATGCTAGTATGTATGATAGTATGTATGATAGTATGTATGTATGATAGTATGTATGATAGTATGTATGATAGTATGTATGATAGTATGATAGTATGTATGATAGTATGATAGTATGTATGATAGTATGATTGTATGTATGATAGTATGTATGTATGAGAGTATGTATGATAGTATGATAGTATGTATAATAGTATGATAGTATGTATGATAGTATGATAGTATGTATGATAGTATGTATGATAGTATGTATGATAGTATGATAGTATGTATGATAGTATGATAGTATGTATGATAGTATGTATGATAGTATGTATGATAGTATGTATGATAGTATGATAGTATGTATGATAGTATGTATGATAGTATGATAGTATGTATGATAGTATGTATGATTATATGACAGTATGATATTATGTATGATAGTATGTATGATAGTATGATAGTATGTATGATAGTATGTATGATAGTATGATAGTACGTATGATAGTATGTATGATAGTATGTATGATAGTATGTATGTATGATAGTATGTATGATAGTATGATAGTATGTATGATAGTATGTATGATAGTATGTATGATAGTATGATAGTATGTATGATAGTATGTATGTATGATAGTATGTATGATAGTATGATAGTATGTATGATAGTATGTATGTATGATAGTATGTATGATAGTATGATTGTATGTATGATAGTATGTATGATAGTATGTATGATAGTATGATAGTATGTATGATAGTATGATAGTATGTATGATAGTATGTATGATAGTATGTATGATAGTATGTATGATAGTATGATAGTATGTATGATAGTATGATAGTATGTATGATTATATGATAGTATGTATGATAGTATGTATGATAGTATGATAGTATGTATGATAGTATGTATGATAGTATGATAGTATGTATGATAGTATGTATGATAGTATGTATGATAGTATGATAGTATGTATGATAGTATGATAGTATGTATGATAGTATGTATGTATGATAGTATGATAGTATGTATGATAGTATGTATGTATGATAGTATGTATGATAGTATGTATGATAGTATGTATGATAGTATGATAGTATGTATGATATGATAGTATGTATGATAGTATGTTTGATAGTATGATAGTATTTATGATAGTATGATAGTATGATAGTATGTATGATAGTATGACAGTATGTATGACAGTATGTATGATAGTATGTATGATAGTATGTATGATAGTATGATAGTATGTATGATAGTATGATAGTATGTATGATAGTATGTATGATAGTATGATAGTATGTATGATAGTATGTATGATAGTATGTATGATAGTATGATAGTATGTATGATAGTATGTATGATAGTATGTATGATAGTATGTATGTATGATAGTATGTATGATTGTATGTATGATTGTATGTATGATAGTATGATAGTATGTATGATAGTATGTATGATAGTATGATAGTATGTATGATAGTATGATAGTATGTATGATAGTATGTATGATAGTATGTATGTATGATCGTATGTATGATAGTATGTCTGATAGTATGATAGTATGTATGATAGTATGTATGATAGTATGATAGTATGTATGATAGTATGATAGTATGTATGATAGTATGTATGATAGTATGTATGATAGTATGATAGTAGGTATGATAGTATGACAGTATGTATGATAGTATGTATGATAGTATGTATGATAGTATGTATGATAGTATGATAGTATGTATGATAGTATGTATGATAGTATGATAGTATGTATGATAGTATGATAGTATGATAGTATGTATGATAGTATGTATGATAGTATGATAGTATGTATGATAGTATGTATGATAGTATGATAGTATGTATGATAGTATGTATGATAGTATATATGTATGATAGTATGTATGATTGTATGTATGATAGTATGTATGATAGTATGATAATATGTATGATAGTATGTATGATAGTATGATAGTATGTATGATAGTATGTATGATAGTATGATAGTATGTATGATAGTATGTATGATAGTATGTATGATAGTATGATAGTATGTATGATAGTATGTATGATAGTATGAATGATAGTATGCATGATAGTATGTATGATAGTATGATAGTATGTATGACGGTATGTATGATGGTAGGTATGATAGTATGTATGATAGTATGTATGATAGTAGGTATGATAGTATGATAGTATGTATGATAGTATGTATGAAAGTATGTATGATAGTATGTATGATAGTATGATAGTATGTATGATAGTATGTATGATAGTATGATAGTATGTATGATAGTATGTATGACAGTATGTATGGTAGTATGATAGTATGTATGACAGTATGTATGATAGTATGTATGATAGTATGTATGAAAGTATGTATGAAAGTATGTATGAAAGTATGTATGATAGTATGTATGATAGTATGATAGTATGTATGATAGTATGTATGATAGTATGATAGTACGTATGATAGTATGTATGACAGTATGTATGATAGTATGATAGTATGTATGATAGTATGTATGTATGATAGTATGTCTGATAGTATGTCTGATAGTATGATAGTATGTATGATAGTATGTATGATAGTATGATAGTTTGTATGATAGTATGTATGATAGTATGTATGATAGTATGTATGATAGTATGTATGATAGTATGTATGATAGTATGTATGATAGTATGATAGTATGTATGATAGTATGATAGTATGTATGATAGTATGATAGTATGTGTGAAAGTATGTATGATAGTATGTATGAAAGTATGAATGATAGTATGATAGTATGTATGATAGTATGATAGTATGTATGATAGTATGTATGATAGTATTATAGTATGTATGATAGTATGTATGATAGTATGTATGATAGCATGTATGATAGTATGATAGTATGATAGTATGTATGATAGTATGTATGATAGTATGATCGTATGTATGATTGTATGATAGTATGTATGATAGTATGTATGATTGTATGATAGTATGTATGATAGCATGATAGTATGTATGATAGTATGATAGTATGTATGATAGTATGTATGTATGATAGTATGTATGATAGTATGTATGATAGTATGATAGTATGTATGATAGTATGTATGATAGTATGTATGTATGATAGTATGTATGATAGTGTGATAGTATGTATGATAGTATGTATGATAGTATGATAGTATGTATGATAGTATGATAGTATGTATGATAGTATGTATGTATGATAGTATGTATGATAGTATGATAGTATTTATGATAGTATGTATGTATTATAGTATGTATGATAGTATGATAGTATGTATGGTAGAATGTATGATAGTATGATAGTATGTATGATAGTGTGATAGTATGTATGATAGTATGTATGATAGTATGATAGTATGTATGATAGTATGAATGATAGTATGTATGATAGTATGTATGATAGTATGTATGATAGTATGATAGTATGTATGATAGTATGTATAATAGTATGTATGATAGTATGATAGTATGTATGATAGTATGATAGTATGTATGATAGTATGTATGATAGTATGTATGTATGATAGTATGTATGATAGTATGTATGATAGTATGATAGTATGTATGATAGTATGTATGATAGTATGATAGTATGTATTATAGTATGATATTATGTATGATAGTATGTATGATAGTATGTATGATAGTATGTATGATAGTATGATAGTATGATAGTATGATAGTATGTATGATAGTGTGATAGTATGTATGATAGTATTATAGTATGTATGATAGTATTATAGTATGTATGATAGTATGGTAGTATGTATGATAGTATGTATGATAGTATGATAGTATGTATGATAGTATGTATGATACTATGCTAGTATGTGTGATAGTATGTATGATAGTATGATAGTATGTATGATAGTATGTATGATAGTATGATAGTATGTATGATAGTATGTATGATAGTATGTATGTATGATAGTATGTATGATAGTATGTATGTATGATAGTATGTATGATAGTATGTATGATAGTATGATAGTATGTATGATAGTATGATTGTATGTATGATAGTATGTATGATAGTATGATAGTATGTATGATAGTATGTATGATAGTATGTATGTATGATAGTATGTATGATAGTATGATAGTATGTATAATAGTATGATAGTATGTATGATAGTATGATAGTATGTATGATAGTATGTATGATAGTATGTATGATAGTATGATAGTATGTATGATAGTATGATAGTATGTATGATAGTATGTATGATAGTATGTATGATAGTATGATAGTATGTATGATAGTATGTATGATAGTATGATAGTATGTATGATAGTATGTATGATAGTATGATAGTATGTATGATAGTTGTATGATAGTATGATAGTATGTATGATTATATGACAGTATGATATTATGTATGATAGTATGTATGATAGTATGATAGTATGTATGATAGTATGTATGATAGTATGATAGTACGTATGATAGTATGTATGATAGTATGTATGATAGTATGTATGTATGATAGTATGTATGATAGTATGATAGTATGTATGATAGTATGTATGATAGTATGTATGATAGTATGATAGTATGTATGATAGTATGTATGTATGATAGTATGTATGATAGTATGATAGTATGTATGATAGTATGTATGTATGATAGTATGTATGATAGTATGATTGTATGTATGATAGTATGATAGTATGTATGATAGTATGATAGTATGTATGATAGTATGATAGTATGTATGATAGTATGTATGATAGTATGATAGTATGTATGATAGTATGTATGATAGTATGATAGTATGTATGATAGTATGATAGTATGTATGATTATATGATAGTATGTATGATAGTATGTATGATAGTATGATAGTATGTATGATAGTATGTATGATAGTATGATAGTATGTATGATAGTATGTATGATAGTATGTATGATAGTATGATAGTATGTATGATAGTATGTATGTATGATAGTATGATAGTATGAATGATAGTATGTATGTATGATAGTATGTATGATAGTATGTATGATAGTATGATGGTATGTATGATAGTATGTTTGATAGTATGATAGTATTTATGATAGTATGATAGTATGATAGTATGTATGATAGTATGTATGATAGTATGTATGATAGTATGACAGTATGTATGATAGTATGTATGATAGTATGTATGATAGTATGATAGTATGTATGATAGTATGATAGTATGTATGATAGTATGTATGATAGTATGATAGTATGTATGATAGTATGTATGATAGTATGTATGATAGTATGTATGATAGTATGATAGTATGTATGATAGTATGTATGATAGTATGTATGATAGTATGTATGTATGATTGTATGTATGATTGTATGTATGATAGTATGATAGTATGTATGATAGTATGTATGATAGTATGTATGTATGATAGTATGTATGATAGTATGTCTGATAGTATGATAGTATGTATGATAGTATGTATGATAGTATGATAGTATGTATGATAGTATGATAGTATGTATGATAGTATGTATGATAGTATGTATGATAGTATGATAGTAGGTATGATAGTATGACAGTATGTATGATAGTATGTATGATAGTATGTATGATAGTATGTATGATAGTATGATAGTATGTATGATAGTATGTATGATAGTATGATAGTATGTATGATAGTATGATAGTTTGTATGATAGTATGATAGTATGATAGTATGTATGATAGTATGTATGATAGTATGTATGATAGTATGATAGTATGTATGATAGTAAGTATGATAGTATGTATGATAGTATGATAGTATGTATGATAGTATGTATGATAGTATGATAGTATGTATGATTATATGGTAGTATGTATGATAGTATGTATGATAGTATGTATGATAGTATGTATGATAGTATGATAGTATGATAGTATGTATGATAGTATGATAGTATGTATGATAGTATGTGTGATAGTATGTATGATAGTATGATAGTATGTATGTATGATAGTATGTATGATAGTATGATAGTATGTATGATAGTATGTATGTATGATAGTATGTCTGATAGTATGTCTGATAGTATGATAGTATGTATGATAGTATGTATGATAGTATGATAGTTTGTATGATAGTATGTATGATAGTATGTATGATAGTATGTATGATAGTATGTATGATTGTATGTATGATAGTATGATAGTATGTATGATAGTATGATAGTATGTATGATAGTATGTATGATAGTATGATAGTATGTATGATAGTATGATAGTATGTATGAAAGTATGTATGATAGTATGTATGAAAGTATGTATGATAGTATGTATGATAGTATGTATGATAGTATGTATGATAGTATGATAGTATGTATGATAGTATGTATGATAGTATGATAGTATGTATGATAGTATGATAGTATGTATGATAGTATGATAGTATGTGTGAAAGTATGTATGATAGTATGTATGAAAGTATGTATGATAGTATGATAGTATGTATGATAGTATGATAGTATGTATGATAGTATGTATGATAGTATGATAGTATGTATGATTATATGATAGCATGTATGATAGTATGTATGATAGCATGTATGATAGTATGATAGTATGATAGTATGTATGATAGTATGATCGTATGTATGATTGTATGATAGTATGTATGATAGTATGTATGATTGTATGATAGTATGTATGATAGCATGATAGTATGTATGATAGTATGTATGATAGTATGTATGTATGATAGTATGTATGATAGTATGTATGATAGTATGTATGATAGTATGATAGTATGTATGATAGTATGTGTGATAGTATGTATGATAGTATGATAGTATGTATGATAGTATGTATGTATGATAGTATGTATGATAGTATGATAGTATGTATGTATGATAGTATGTCTGATAGTATGTCTGATAGTATGATAGTATGTATGATAGTATGTATGATAGTATGATAGTTTGTATGATAGTATGTATGATAGTATGTATGATAGTATGTATGATAGTATGTATGATTGTATGTATGATAGTATGATAGTATGTATGATAGTATGATAGTATGTATGATAGTTTGTATGATAGTATGTATGATAGTATGATAGTATGTATGATAGTATGATAGTATGTATGATAGTATGATAGTATGTGTGAAAGTATGTATGATAGTATGTATGAAAGTATGTATGATAGTATGAATGATAGTATGATAGTATGTATGATAGTATGATAGTATGTATGATAGTATGTATGATAGTATGATAGTATGTATGATTATATGATAGTATGTATGATAGTATGTATGATAGTATGTATGATAGCATGTATGATAGTATGATAGTATGATAGTATGTATGATAGTATGTATGATAGTATGATCGTATGTATGGTTGTATGATAGTATGTATGATAGTATGTATGATTGTATGATAGTATGTATGATAGCATGATAGTATGTATGATAGTATGATGGTATGTATGATAGTATGTATGATAGTATGTATGATAGTATGATAGTATGTATGATAGTATGTATGATAGTATGAAAGTATGTATGATAGTATGTATGATAGTATGTATGATAGTATGATAGTATGTATGATAGTATGTATGATAGTATGTATGTATGATAGTATGTATGATAGTGTGATAGTATGTATGATAGTATGTATGATAGTATGATAGTATGTATGATAGTATGATAGTATGTATGATAGTATGTATGTATGATAGTATGTATGATAGTATGATAGTATTTATGATAGTATGTATGATAGTATGTATGTATGATAGTATGTATGATAGTATGTATGATAGTATGATAGTATGTATGATAGTATGATAGTATGTATGATAGTATGTATGATAGTATGTATGATAGTATGTATGATAGTATGATAGTATGTATGATAGTATGTATGATAGTATGTATGTATGATAGTATGTATGATAGTATGTATGATAGTATGATAGTATGTATGATAGTATGATAGTATGTATGATAGTATGTATGTATGATAGTATGTATGATAGTATGATAGTATTTATGATAGTATGTATGTATTATAGTATGTATGATAGTATGTATGATTGTATGATAGTATGTATGGTAGAATGTATGATAGTATGATAGTATGTATGATAGTGTGATAGTATGTATGATAGTATGTATGATAGTATGATAGTATGTATGATAGTATGAATGATAGTATGTATGATAGTATGTATGATAGTATGTATGATAGTATGATAGTATGTATGATAGTATGTATAATAGTATGTATGATAGTATGTATGATAGTATGATAGTATGTATGATAGTATGTATGATAGTATGTATGATAGTATGTATGTATGATAGTATGTATGATAGTATGTATGATAGTATGTATGATAGTATGATAGTATGTATGATAGTATGTATGATAGTATGATAGTATGTATTATAGTATGATATTAGGTATGATAGTATGTATGATAGTATTTATGATAGTATGTATGATAGTATGTATGATAGTATGATAGTATGTATGATAGTATGTATGATAGTGTGATAGTATGTATGATAGTATTATAGTATGTATGATAGTATGGTAGTATGTATGATAGTATGTATGATAGTATGATAGTATGTATGATAGTATGTATGATACTATGATAGTATGTGTGATAGTATGTATGATAGTATGTATGATAGTATGATAGTATGTATGATAGTATGTATGATAGTATGTATGTATGATAGTATGTATGATAGTATGTATGTATGATAGTATGTATGATAGTATGTATGATAGTATGTATGATAGTATGATAGTATGTATGATAGTATGATAGTATGTATGATAGTATGATTGTATGTATGATAGTATGTATGATAGTATGATAGTATGTATGATAGTATGTATGATAGTATGTATGATAGTATGTATGTATGATAGTATGTATGATAGTATGATAGTATGTATAATAGTATGATAGTATGTATGATAGTATGATAGTATGTATGATAGTATGTATGATAGTATGTATGATAGTATGATAGTATGTATGATAGTATGTATGATAGTATGTATGATAGTATGATAGTATGTATGATAGTATGTATGATAGTATGATAGTATGTATGATAGTATGTATGATAGTATGATAGTATGTATGATAGTATGTATGATAGTATGATAGTATGTATGATAGTATGTATGATAGTATGATAGTATGTATGATTATATGACAGTATGATATTATGTATGATAGTATGTATGATAGTATGATAGTATGTATGATAGTATGTATGATAGTATGTATGATAGTATGTATGTATGATAGTATGATAGTATGTATGATAGTATGTATGATAGTATGTATGATAGTATGATAGTATGTATGATAGTATGTATGTATGATAGTATGTATGATAGTATGTATGATAGTATGTATGTATGATAGTATGTATGATAGTATGATTGTATGTATGATAGTATGATAGTATGTATCATAGTATGTATGATAGTATGATAGTATGTATGATAGTATGTATGATAGTATGATAGTATGTATGATAGTATGTATGATAGTATGTATGATAGTATGTATGATAGTATGTATGATAGTATGATAGTATGTATGATAGTATGATAGTATGTATGATTATATGATAGTATGTATGATAGTATGTATGATAGTATGATAGTATGTATGATAGTATGTATGATAGTATGTATGATAGTATGATAGTATGTATGATAGTATGATAGTATGTATGATAGTATGTATGTATGATAGTATGATAGTATGTATGATAGTATGTATGTATGATAGTATGTATGATAGTATGTATGATAGTATGATAGTATGTATGATATGATAGTATGTATGATAGTATGTTTGATAGTATGATAGTATTTATGATAGTATGATAGTATGATAGTATGTATGATAGTATGTATGATAGTATGTATGATAGTATGACAGTATGTATGATAGTATGAATGATAGTATGTATAATAGTATGATAGTATGTATGATAGTATGATAATATGTATGATAGTATGTATGATAGTATGATAGTATGTATGATAGTATGTATGATAGTATGTATGATAGTATGATAGTATGTATGATAGTATGTATGATAGTATGTATGATAGTATGTATGATAGTATGTATGTATGATAGTATGTATGATTGTATGTATGATAGTATGATAGTATGTATGATAGTATGTATGATAGTATGATAGTATGTATGATAGTATGATAGTATGTATGATAGTATGTATGATAGTATGTATGTATGATAGTATGTATGATAGTATGTCTGATAGTATGATAGTATGTATGATAGTATGTATGATAGTATGATAGTATGTATGATAGTATGATAGTATGTATGATAGTATGTATGATAGTATGTATGATAGTATGTATGATAGTATGTATGATAGTATGATAGTAGGTATGATAGTATGACAGTATGTATGATAGTATGTATGATAGTATGTATGATAGTATGATAGTATGATAGTATGTATGATAGTATGTATGTATGATAGTATGTCTGATAGTATGTCTGATAGTATGATAGTATGTATGATAGTATGTATGATAGTATGATAGTTTGTATGATAGTATGTATGATAGTATGTATGATAGTATGTATGATTGTATGTATGATAGTATGATAGTATGTATGATAGTATGATAGTATGTATGATAGTATGTATGATAGTATGTATGATAGTATGATAGTATGTATGATAGTATGATAGTATGTATGATAGTATGATAGTATGTATGATAGTATGATAGTATGTGTGAAAGTATGTATGATAGTATGTATGAAAGTATGTATGATAGTATGAATGATAGTATGATAGTATGTATGATAGTATGATAGTATGTATGATAGTATGTATGATAGTATGATAGTATGTATGATTATATGATAGTATGTATGATAGTATGTATGATAGTATGTATGATAGCATGTATGATAGTATGATAGTATGATAGTATGTATGATAGTATGTATGATAGTATGATCGTATGTATGATTGTATGATAGTATGTATGATAGTATGTATGATTGTATGATAGTATGTATGATAGCATGATAGTATGTATGATAGTATGATAGTATGTATGATAGTATGTATGTATGATAGTATGTATGATAGTATGTATGATAGTATGATAGTATGTATGATAGTATGTATGATAGTATGATAGTATGTATGATAGTATGTATGATAGTATGTATGATAGTATGATAGTATGTATGATAGTATGTATGATAGTATGTATGTATGATAGTATGTATGATAGTATGTATGATAGTATGATAGTATGTATGATAGTATGATAGTATGTATGATAGTATGTATGTATGATAGTATGTATGATAGTATGATAGTATTTATGATAGTATGTATGTATTATAGTATGTATGATAGTATGTATGATAGTATGATAGTATGTATGGTAGAATGTATGATAGTATGATAGTATGTATGATAGTGTGATAGTATGTATGATAGTATGTATGATAGTATGATAGTATGTATGATAGTATGAATGATAGTATGTATGATAGTATGTATGATAGTATGATAGTATGTATGATAGTATGTATAATAGTATGTATGATAGTATGATAGTATGTATGATAGTATGATAGTATGTATGATAGTATGTATGTATGATAGTATGTATGATAGTATGTATGATAGTATGTATGATAGTATGTATGATAGTATGATAGTATGTATGATAGTATGTATGATAGTATGATAGTATGTATTATAGTATGATATTATGTATGATAGTATGTATGATAGAATGTATGATAGTATGTATGATAGTATGATAGTATGTATGATAGTGTGATAGTATGTATGATAGTATTATAGTATGTATGATAGTATGGTAGTATGTATGATAGTATGTATGATAGTATGATAGTATGTATGATAGTATGTATGATACTATGATAGTATGTGTGATAGTATGTATGATAGTGTGTATGATAGTATGATAGTATGTATGATAGTATGTATGATAGTATGTATGTATGATAGTATGTATGATAGTATGTATGTATGATAGTATGTATGATAGTATGTATGATAGTATGTATGATAGTATGATAGTATGTATGATAGTATGATAGTATGTATGATAGTATGATTGTATGTATGATAGTATGTATGATAGTATGATAGTATGTATGATAGTATGTATGATAGTATGTATGTATGATAGTATGTATGATAGTATGATAGTATGTATAATAGTATGATAGTATGTATGATAGTATGTATGATAGTATGATAGTATGTATGATAGTATGTATCATAGTATGTATGATAGTATGATAGTATGTATGATAGTATGTATGATAGTATGATAGTATGCATGATAGTATGTATGATAGTATGATAGTATGTATGACGGTATGTATGATGGTAGGTATGATTGTATGTATGATAGTATGTATGATAGTATGTATGATAGTATGATAGTATGTATGATATGATAGTATGTATGATAGTATGTTTGATAGTATGATAGTATGTTTGATAGTATGATAGTATTTATGATAGTATGATAGTATGATAGGATGTATGATAGTATGTATGATAGTATGACAGTATGTATGATAGTATGTATGATAGTATGTATGATAGTATGATAGTATGTATGATAGTATGATAGTATGTATGATAGTATGTATGATAGTATGTATGATAGTATGTATGATAGTATGATAGTATGATAGTATGTATGATAGTATGTATGATAGTATGATAGTATGTATGATAGTATGTATGATAGTAAGTATGATAGTATGTATGATAGTATGATAGTATGTATGATAGTATGTATGATAGTATGTATGATAGTATGTATGTATGATAGTATGTATGATTGTATGTATGATTGTATGTATGATAGTATGTCTGATAGTATGATAGTATGTATGATAGTATGTATGATAGTATGATAGTATGTATGATAGTATGATAGTATGTATGATAGTATGTATGATAGTATGTATGATAGTATGATAGTATGTATGATAGTATGATAGTATGTATGATAGTATGTATGATAGTATGACAGTATGTATGATAGTATGTATGATAGTATGTATGATAGTATGATAGTATGTATGATAGTATGATAGTATGTATGATAGTATGATAGTATGTATGTTAGTATGATAGTATGTATGATAGTATGATAGTATGTATGATAGTATGTATGATAGTATGTATGATAGTATGATAGTATGTATGATAGTAAGTATGATAGTATGTATAATAGTATGATAGTATGTATGATAGTATGTATGATAGTATGTCTGATAGTATATATGTATGATAGTATGTATGATTGTATGTATGATAGTATGTATGATAGTATGTATGATAGTATGTATGATAGTATGTATGATAGTATGATAGTATGTATGATAGTATGTATGATAGTATGATAGTATGTATGATAGTATGTATGATAGTATGCAAGATAGTATGCATGATAGTATGTATGATAGTATGATAGTATGTATGACGGTATGTATGATGGTAGGTATGATAGTATGTATGATAGTATGTATGATAGTAGGTATGATAGTATGATAGTATGTATGATAGTATGATAGTATGTATGATAGTATGTATGATAGTATGATAGTATGTATGATAGTATGAATGACAGTATGTATGATAGTATGATAGTATGTATGATAGTATGTATGACAGTATGTATGATAGTATGTATGATAGTATGTATGAAAGTATGTATGATAGTATGTATGATAGTATGATAGTATGTATGATAGTATGTATGATAGTATGTATGAAAGTATGTATGATAGTATGTATGAAAGTATGTATGAAAGTATGTATGAAAGTATGTATGATAGTATGTATGATAGTATGTATGATAGTATGATAGTATGTAGGATAGTATGTATGATAGTATGATAGTATGTATGATAGATGTTATGATAGTATGTATGATAGTCTGATAGTATGTATGATAGTATGTATGATAGTATGTATGATAGTATGATAGTATGTATGATAGTATGTATGATAGAATGTATGATAGTATGTATGAAAGTATGTATGATAGTATGATAGTATGTATGATAGTATGTATGATAGTATGTATGATAGATGTTATGATAGTATGTATGATAGTCTGATAGTATGTATGATAGTATGTATGATAGTATGATAGTATGTATGATAGTATGATAGTATGTATGATAGTATGTATGATAGTATGATAGTATGTATGATTATATGACAGTATGATATTATGTATGATAGTAGGTATGATAGTATGATAGTATGTATGATAGTATGTATGATAGTATGATAGTATGTATGATAGTATGTATGATAGTATGTATGATAGTATGTATGTATGATAGTATGTATGATAGTATGATAGTATGTATGATAGTATGTATGTATGATAGTATGTATGATAGTATGATAGTATGTATGATAGTATGTATGTATGATAGTATGTATGATAGTATGATAGTATGTATGATAGTATGTATGTATTATAGTATGTATGATAGTATGATAGTATGTATGATAGTATGATAGTATGTATGATAGTATGATAGTATGTATGATAGTATGTATGATAGTATGATATTATGTATGATAGTATGATAGTATGTATGATAGTATGTATGATAGTATGATAGTATGTATGATAGTATGTATGATAGTATGATAGTATGTATGATAGTATGATAGTATGTATGATTATATGATAGTATGATAGTATGTATGATAGTATGTATGATAGTATGTATGTATGATAGTATGTATGATAGTATGATAGTATGTATGATAGTATGTATGATAGTATGTATGATAGTATGTATGATAGTATGATAGTATGTATGATAGTATGTATGATAGCATATATGATAGAATGTATGAGTATGTATGAAAGTATGTATGATAGTATGATAGTATGTATGATAGTATGTATGATAGATGTTATGATAGTATGTATGATAGTCTGATAGTATGTATGATAGTATGTATGATAGTATGATAGTATGTATGATAGTATGTATGATAGTATGTATGGTAGTATGTATGATAGTATGTATGATAGTATGTATGATAGTATGTATGATAGTATGATAGTATGTATGATTAAATGACAGTATGATATTATGTATGATAGTATGTATGATAGTATGTATGATAGTATGTATGATAGTATGTATGTATGATAGTATGTATGATAGTATGATAGTATGTATGATAGTATGTATGATAGTATGATAGTATGTATGATAGTATGTATGATAGTATGATAGTATGTATGATAGTATGATAGTATGTATGATAGTATGTATGTATGATAGTATGTATGATAGTATGTATGTATGATAGTATGTATGATAGTATGTATGTATGATAGTATGTATGATAGTATGTATGATAGTATGATAGTATGTATGATAGTATGTTTGATAGTATGATAGTATGTATGATAGTATGACAGTATGTATGATAGTATGTATGATAGTATGTATGATAGTATGTTAGATAGAATGATAGTATGTATGATAGTATGATAGTATGATAGTATGTATGATAGTATGTATGATAGTATGTATGATAGTATGATAGTATGTATGATAGTAAGTATGATAGTATGTATGATAGTAAGTATGATAGTATGTATGATAGTATGTATGATAGTATGATAGTATGTATGATAGTATGTATGATAGTATGTATGATAGTATGTATGTATTATAGTATGTATGATTGTATGTATGATTGCATGTATGATTGTATGTATGATAGTATGTCTGATAGTATGATAGTATGTATGATAGTATGTATGATAGTATGATAGTATGTATGATAGTATGATAGTATGTATGATAGTATGTATGATAGTATGACAGTATGTATGATAGTATGACAGTATGTATGATAGTATGATAGTATGTATGATAGTATGTATGATAGTATGTATGATAGTATGATAGTATGATAGTATGTATGATAGTATGTATGATAGTATGTATGATAGTATGTATGATAGTATGATAGTATGTATGATAGTAAGTATGATAGTATGTATGATAGTATGTCTGATAGTATGATAGTATGTATGATAGTATGTATGATAGTATGTATGATAGTATGATAGTATGTATGATAGTATGATAGTATGTATGATAGTATGTATGATAGTATGATAGTATGTATGATAGTATGATAGTATGTATGATATGATAGTATGTATGATAGTATGTTTGATAGTATGATATTATTTATGATAGTATGATAGTATGATAGTATGTATGATAGTATGACAGTATGTATGATAGTATGTATGATAGTATGTATGATAGTATGATAGTATGTATGATAGTATGATAGTATGTATGATAGAATGTATGATAGTATGTATGATAGTATGATAGTATGTATGATAGTATGATAGTATGTATGATAGTATGTATGATAGTATGTATGATAGTATGTATGATAGTATGTATGATAGTATGATAGTATGTATGATAGTATGTATGATAGTAAGTATGATAGTATGTATGATAGTATGTATGATAGTATGATAGTATGTATGATAGTATGTATGATAGTATGTATGTATGATAGTATGTATGATTGTATGTATGATTGTATGTATGATAGTATGTCTGATAGTATGATAGTATGTATGATAGTATGTATGATAGTATGATAGTATGTATGATAGTATGTATGATAGTATGACAGTATGTATGATAGTATGATAGTATGTATGATAGTATGATAGTATGTATGATAGTATGTATGATAGTATGATAGTATGTATGATAGTATGATAGTATGTATGATAGTATGATAGTATGTATGATAGTATGTATGATAGTATGTATGATAGTATGATAGTATGTATGATAGTAAGTATGATAGTATGTATCATAGTATGTATGATAGTATGATAGTATGTATGATAGTATGTATGATAGTATGTATGATAGTATGATAGTATGCATGATATGATAGTATGTATGATAGTATGTTTGATAGTATGATAGTATGTTTGATAGTATGATAGTATTTATGATAGTATGATAGTATGATAGTATGTATGATAGTATGTATGATAGTATGTATGATAGTATGACAGTATGTATGATAGTATGTATGATAGTATGTATGATAGTATGATAGTATGTATGATAGTATGATAGTATGTATGATAGTATGATAGTATGTATGATAGTATGTATGATAGTATGTATGATAGTATGTATGATAGTATGATAGTATGTATGATAGTATGTATGATAGTATGATAGTATGTATGATAGTATGTATGATAGTAAGTATGATAGTATGTATGATAGTATGATAGTATGTTTGATAGTATGTATGATAGTATGTATGTATGATAGTATGTATGATTGTATGTATGATTGTATGTATGATAGTATGACAGTATGTATGATAGTATGTATGATAGTATGTATGATAGTATGATAGTATGATAGTATGTATGATAGTATGTATGATAGTATGTATGATAGTATGATAGTATGTATGATAGTATGATAGTATGTATGATAGTATGATAGTATGTATGATAGTATGTATGATAGTATGATAGTATGTATGATAGTAAGTATGATAGTATGTATTATAGTATGATAGTATGTATGATAGTAAGTATGATAGTATGATAGTATGTATGATAGTAAGTATGATAGTATGTATTATAGTATGATAGTATGTATGATAGTAAGTATGATAGTATGTATGATAGTATGTCTGATAGTATATATGTATGATAGTATGTATGATTGTATGTATGATAGTATGTATGATAGTATGATAGTATGTATGATAGTATGTATGATGGTATGTATGATAGTATGATAGTATGTATGATAGTATGTATGATAGTATGTATGATAATATGATAGTATGTATGATAGTATGTATGATAGTATGTATGATAGTATGCATGATCGTATGCATGATAGTATGTATGATAGTATGATAGTATGTATGACGGTATGTATGATAGTATGTATGATAGTATGATAGTATGTATGATAGTATGTATGATAGTATGATAGTATGTATGATAGTATGTATGACAGTATGTATGATAGTATGATAGTATGTATGATAGTATGTATGACAGTATGTATGATAGTATGTATGATAGTATGTATGAGAGTATGATAGTATGTATGATAGTATGTATGATAGTATGATAGTATGTATGATAGTATGTATGATAGTATGTATGAAAGTATGTATGAAAGTATGTATGATAGTATGTATGATAGTATGATAGTATGTAGGATAGTATGTATGATAGTATGATAGTATGTATGATAGTCTGATAGTATGTATGATAGTATGTATGATAGTATGATAGTATGTATGATAGTATGTATGATAGAATGTATGATAGTATGTTTGAAAGTATGTATGATAGTATGATAGTATATATGATAGTATGTATGATAGTATGTATGATAGTCTGATAGTATGTATGATAGTATGTATGATAGTATGTATGATAGTATGTATGATAGTATGATAGTATGCATGATATGATAGTATGTATGATAGTATGTTTGATAGTATGATAGTATGTTTGATAGTATGATAGTATTTATGATAGTATGATAGTATGTATGATAGTATTTATGATAGTATGTATGATAGTATGACAGTATGTATGATAGTATGTATGATAGTATGATAGTATGTATGATAGTATGATAGTATGTATGATAGTATGTATGATAGTATGTATGATAGTATGATAGTATGTATGATAGTATGTATGATAGTATGATAGTATGTATGATAGTATGTATGATAGTAAGTATGATAGTATGTATGATAGTATGATAGTATGTATGATAGTATGTATGATAGTATGTATGATAGTATGTATGTATGATAGTATGTATGATTGTATGTATGATTGTATGTATGATAGTATGTCTGATAGTATGATAGTATGTATGATAGTATGATAGTATGTATGATAGTATGTATGATAGTATGACAGTATGTATGATAGTATGTATGATAGTATGTATGATAGTATGATGGTATGTATGATAGTATGATAGTATGTATGATAGTATGTATGATAGTATGATAGTATGTATGATAGTATGATAGTATGTATGATAGTATGTATGATAGTATGATAGTATGTATGATAGTAAGTATGATAGTATGTATTATAGTATGATAGTATGTATGATAGTATGTATGATAGTATGTATGATAGTATGTCTGATAGTATATATGTATGATAGTATGTATGATTGTATGTATGATAGTATGTATGATAGTATGATAGTATGTATGATAGTATGATAGTATGTATGATAGTATGTATGATAGTATGTATGATAGTATGTATGATAGTATGCATGATAGTATGCATGATAGTATGTATGATAGTATGATAGTATGTATGACGGTATGTATGATGGTAGGTATGATAGTATGTATGATAGTATGTATGATAGTAGGTATGATAGTATGATAGTATGTATGATAATATGTATGATAGTATGTATGATAGTATGTATGATAGTATGATAGTATGTATGATAGTATGTATGATTGTATGATAGTATGTATGATAGTATGTATGACAGTATGTATGATAGTATGATAGTATGTATGATAGTATGTATGACAGTATGTATGAAAGTATGTATGATAGTATGTATGATAGTATGATAGTATGTATGATAGTATGTATGATAGTATGATAGTATGTATGATAGTATGTATGATAGTATGTATGAAAGTATGTATGATAGTATGTATGATAGTATGATAGTATGTAGGATAGTATGTATGATAGTATGATAGTATGTATGATAGTCTGATAGTATGTATGATAGTATGTATGATAGTATGATAGTATGTATGATAGTATGTATGATAGAATGTATGATAGTATGTATGAAAGTATGTATGATAGTATGATAGTATGTATGATAGTATGTATGATAGATGTTATGATAGTATGTATGATAGTCTGATAGTATGTATGATAGTATGTATGATAGTATGATAGTATGTATGATAGTATGATAGTATGTATGATAGTATGTATGATAGTATGATAGTATGTATGATTATATGACAGTATGATATTATGTATGATAGTAGGTATGATAGTATGATAGTATGTATGATAGTATGTATGATAGTATGATAGTATGTATGATAGTATGTATGATAGTATGTATGATAGTATGTATGATAGTATGTATGATAGTATGATAGTATGTATGATAGTATGTATGTATGATAGTATGTATGATAGTATGTATGATAGTATGATAGTATGTATGATAGTATGTATGATAGTATGTATGATAGTATGATAGTATGTATGATAGTATGATAGTATGTATGATTATATGGTAGTATGTATGATAGTATGTATGATAGTATGTATGATAGTATGTATGATAGTATGTATGTATGATAGTATGTATGATAGTATGTATGTATGATAGTATGTATGATAGTATGATAGTATGTATGATAGTATGATAGTATGTATGATAGTATGTATGATAGTATGTATGATAGTATGTATGTATGATAGTATGTATGATAGTATGATAGTATGTATGATAGTATGATAGTATGTATGATAGTATGTATGATAGTATGTATGATAGTATGATAGTATGTATGATAGTATGTATGATAGTATGTATGATAGAATGTATGATAGTATGTATGAAAGTATGTATGATAGTATGATAGTATGTATGATAGTATGTATGATAGATGTTATGATAGTATGTATGATAGTCTGATAGTATGTATGATAGTATGTATGATAGTATGATAGTATGTATGATAGTATGTATGATAGTATGATAGTATGTATGGTAGTATGTATGATAGTATGTATGATAGTATGTATGATAGTATGATAGTATGTATGATTATATGACAGTATGATATTATGTATGATAGTATGTATGATAGTATGTATGATAGTATGTATGATAGTATGATAGTATGTATGATAGTATGTATGATAGTATGATAGTATGTATGATAGTATGTATGATAGTATGATAGTATGTATGATAGTATGTATGATAGTATGATAGTATGTATGATAGTATGATAGTATGTATGATAGTATGTATGTATGATAGTATGATAGTATGTATGATAGTATGTATGTATGATAGTATGTATGATAGCATGTATGTATGATAGTATGTATGATAGTATGTATGATAGTATGATAGTATGTATGATATGATAGTATGTATGATAGTATGTTTGATAGAATGATAGTATTCATGATAGTATGATAGTATGTATGATAGTATGTATGATAGTATGACAGTATGTATGATAGTATGTATGATAGTATGATAGTATGTATGATAGTATGTATGATAGTATGTATGATAGTATGATAATATGTATGATAGTATGATAGTATGATAGTATGTATGATAGTATGTATGATAGTATGATAGTATGTATGATAGTATGTATGATAGTAAGTATGATAGTAAGTATGATAGTATGTATGATAGTATGTATGATAGTATGATAGTATGTATGATAGTATGTATGATAGTATGTATGATAGTATGTATGTATTATAGTATGTATGATTGTATGTATGATTGTATGTATGATAGTATGTCTGATAGTATGATAGTATGTATGATAGTATGATAGTATGTATGATAGTATGATAGTATGTATGATAGTATGTATGATAGTATGTATGATAGTATGTATGAAAGTATGATAGTATGTATGATAGTATGTATGATAGTATGACAGTATGTATGATAGTATGACAGTATGTATGATAGTATGATAGTATGTATGATAGTATGTATGATAGTATGATAGTATGTATGATAGTATGATAGTATGATAGTATGTATGATAGTATGTATGATAGTATGATAGTATGTATGATAGTATGATAGTATGTATGATAGTATGATAGTATGTATGATAGTATGTATGATAGTATGTATGATAGTATGATAGTATGTATGATAGTATGTATGATAGTATGATAGTATTTATGATAGTATGTGTGATAGTATGATAGTATGTATGATAGTATGTATGATAGTATGTATGATAGTATGATAGTATGCATGATAGTATGTATGATTGTATGACGGTATGTATGATGGTAGGTATGATAGTATGTATGATAGTATGTATGATAGTAGGTATGATAGTATGATAGTATGTATGATAGTATGTATGATAGTATGTATGAAAGTATGTATGATAGTATGTATGATAGTATGATAGTATGTATGATAGTATGTATGATAGTATGATAGTATGTATGATAGTATGTATATTAGTATGATAGTATGTATGATAGTATGTATGACAGTATGTATGATAGTATGATAGTATGTATGATAGTATGTATGACAGTATGTATGATAGTATGATAGTATGTATGATAGTATGATAGTATGTATGATAGTATGTATGATAGTATGATAGTATGTATGATAGTATGTATGATAGTATGTATGACAGTATGTATGATAGTATGATAGTATATATGAAAGTATGTATGATAGTATGTATGACAGTATGTATGATAGTATGATAGTATGTATGATAGTATGTATGAAAGTGTGTATGAAAGTATGATAGTATGTATGATAGTATGTATGATAGTATGTATGATAGTATGATAGTATGTATGATAGTATGTATGATAGTAAGTATGATAGTATGTATGATAGTATGATAGTATGTATGATAGTATGTATGATAGTATGTATGATAGTATGTATGTATGATAGTATGTATGATTGTATGTATGATTGTATGTATGATAGTATGTCTGATAGTATGATAGTATGTATGATAGTATGTATGATAGTATGATAGTATGTATGATAGTATGATAGTATGTATGATAGTATGTATGATAGTATGTATGATAGTATGTATGATAGTATGATAGTATGTATGATAGTATGATAGTATGTATGATAGTATGTATGATAGTATGATAGTATGTATGATAGTATGATAGTATGTATGATAGTATGATAGTATGTATGATAGTATGATAGTATGATAGTATGTATGATAGTATGTATGATAGTATGATAGCATGTATGATAGTAAGTACGATAGTATGTATGATAGTATGTCTGATAGTATATATGTATGATAGTATGTATGATTGTATGTATGATAGTATGTATGATAGTATGATAGTATGTATGATAGTATGTATGATAGTATGTATGATAGTATGATAGTATGTATGATAGTATGTATGATAGTATGATAGTATGTATGATAGTATGTATGATAGTATGTATGATAGTATGCATGATAGTATGCATGATAGTATGTATGATAGTATGATAGTATGTATGACGGTATGTATGACGGTAGGTATGATAGAATGTATGATAGTAGGTATGATAGTATGATAGTATGTATGATAGTATGTATGATAGTATGTATGAAAGTATGTATGATAGTATGTATGATAGTATGATAGTATGTATGATAGTATGTATGATAGTATGATAGTATGTATGATAGTATGTATGACAGTATGTATGATAGTATGATAGTATGTATGATAGCATGTATGACAGTATGTATGATAGTATGTATGAAAGTATGTATGATAATATGTATGATAGTATGATAGTATGTATGATAGTATGATAGTATGTATGATAGTATGTATGATAGTATGTATGACAGTATGTATGATAGTATGATAGTATGTATGATAGTATGTATGAAAGTATGTATGATAGTATGTATGACAGTATGTATGATAGTATGATAGTATGTATGATAGTATGTATGATAGTATGTATGATAGTATGTAGGATAGTATGTATGATAGTATGATAGTATGTATGATAGATGTTATGATAGTATGTATGATAGTATGTATGATAGTATGTATGATAGAATGTATGAAAGTATGTATGATAGTATGATAGTATGTATGATAGTATGTATGATAGATGTTATGATAGTATGTATGATAGTCTGATAGTATGTATGATAGTATGTATGATAGTATGATAGTATGTATGATAGTATGTATGATAGTATGATAGTATGTATGATTATATGACAGTATGATATTATGTATGATAGTAGGTATGATAGTATGATAGTATGTATGATAGGATGTATGATAGTATGATAGTATGTATGATAGTATGTATGATAGTATGTATGATAGTATGTATGTATTATAGTATGTATGATTGTATGTATGATTGTATGTATGATAGTATGTCTGATAGTATGATAGTATGTATGATAGTATGATAGTATGTATGATAGTATGATAGTATGTATGATAGTATGTATGATAGTATGTATGATAGTATGATAGTATGTATGATAGTATGATAGTATGTATGATAGTATGTATGATAGTATGACAGTATGTATGATAGTATGACAGTATGTATGATAGTATGATAGTATGTATGATAGTATGTATGATAGTATGATAGTATGTATGATAGTATGATAGTATGATAGTATGTATGATAGTATGTATGATAGTATGTATGATAGTATGATAGTATGTATGATAGTATGATAGTATGTATGATAGTATGTATGATAGTATGATAGTATGTATGATAGTATGTATGATAGTATGATAGTATGTATGATAGTATGTGTGATAGTATGATAGTATGTATGATAGTATGTATGATAGTATGTATGATAGTATGATAGTATGTATGATAGTATGTATGATAGTATGTATGATAGTATGATAGTATGCATGATAGTATGTATGATTGTATGATAGTATGTATGACGGTATGTATGATGGTAGGTATGATAGTATGTATGATAGTATGTATGATAGTAGGTATGATAGTATGATAGTATGTATGATAGTATGTATGATAGTATGTATGAAAGTATGTATGATAGTATGTATGATAGTATGATAGTATGTATGATAGTATGTATGATAGTATGATAGTATGTATGATAGTATGTATATTAGTATGATAGTATGTATGATAGTATGTATGACAGTATGTATGATAGTATGATAGTATGTATGATAGTATGTATGACAGTATGTATGATAGTATGATAGTATGTATGATAGTATGATAGTATGTATGATAGTATGTATGATAGTATGATAGTATGTATGATAGTATGTATGATAGTATGTATGACAGTATGTATGACAGTATGATAGTATGTATGAAAGTATGTATGATAGTATGTATGACAGTATGTATGACAGTATGAAAGTATGTATGAAAGTATGATAGTATGTATGATAGTATGTATGATAGTATGTATGATAGTATGATAGTATGTATGATAGTATGTATGATAGTAAGTATGATAGTATGTATGATAGTATGATAGTATGTATGATAGTATGTATTATAGTATGTATGATAGTATGTATGTATGATAGTATGTATGATTGTATGTATGATTGTATGTATGATAGTATGTCTGATAGTATGATAGTATGTATGATAGTATGTATGATAGTATGATAGTATGTATGATAGTATGATAGTATGTATGATAGTATGTATGATAGTATGTATGATAGTATGTATGATAGTATGATAGTATGTATGATAGTATGTATGATAGTATGATAGTATGTATGATAGTATGATAGTATGTATGATAGTATGTATGATAGTATGATAGTATGTATGATAGTATGATAGTATGATAGTATGTATGATAGTATGTATGATAGTATGTATGATAGTATGATAGTATGTATGATAGTAAGTATGATAGTATGTATGATAGTATGTCTGATAGTATATATGTATGATAGTATGTATGATTGTATGTATGATAGTATGTATGATAGTATGATAGTATGTATGATAGTATGTATGATAGTATGTATGATAGTATGATAGTATGTATGATAGTATGTATGATAGTATGATAGTATGTATGATAGTATGTATGATAGTATGTATGATAGTATGCATGATAGTATGCATGATAGTATGTATGATAGTATGATAGTATGTATGACGGTATGTATGACGGTAGGTATGATAGTATGTATGATAGTAGGTATGATAGTATGATAGTATGTATGATAGTATGTATGATAGTATGTATGAAAGTATGTATGATAGTATGTATGATAGTATGATAGTATGTATGATAGTATGTATGATAGTATGATAGTATGTATGATAGTATGTATGACAGTATGTATGATAGTATGATAGTATGTATGATAGCATGTATGACAGTATGTATGATAGTATGTATGAAAGTATGTATGATAATATGTATGATAGTATGATAGTATGTATGATAGTATGATAGTATGTATGATAGTATGTATGACAGTATGTATGATAGTATGATAGTATGTATGATAGTATGTATGAAAGTATGTATGATAGTATGTATGACAGTATTTATGATAGTATGATAGTATGTATGATAGTATGTATGAAAGTATGTATGAAAGTATGTATGATAGTATGTATGATAGTATGTAGGATAGTATGTATGATAGTATGATAGTATGTATGATAGTCTGATAGTATGTATGATAGTATGTATGATAGTATGTATGATAGAATGTATGATAGTATGTATGAAAGTATGTATGATAGTATGATAGTATGTATGATAGTATGTATGATAGTATGTATGATAGATGTTATGATAGTATGTATGATAGTCTGATAGTATGTATGATAGTATGTATGATAGTATGATAGTATGTATGATAGTATGTATGATAGTATGATAGTATGTATGATTATATGACAGTATGATATTATGTATGATAGTAGGTATGATAGTATGATAGTATGTATGATAGGATGTATGATAGTATGATAGTATGTATGATAGTATGTATGATAGTATGATAGTATGTATGATTGTATGATAGTATGTATGATAGTATGATAGTATGTATGATAGTATGATAGTATGTATGATAGTATGTATGATAGTATGTATGATAGTATGATATTATGTATGATAGTATGATAGTATGTATGATAGTATGTATGATAGTATGATAGTATGTATGATAGTATGTATGATAGTATGATAGTATGTATGATAGTATGATAGTATGTATGATTATATGATAGTATGATAGTATGTATGATAGTATGTATGATAGTATGATAGTATGTATGATAGTATGTATGATAGTATGATAGTATGTATGATAGTATGATAGTATGTATGATAGTATGTATGATAGTATGATAGTATGTATGATAGTATGTATGATAGTATGATAGTATGTATGGTAGTATGTATGATAGTATGTATGATAGTATGTATGATAGTATGATAGTATATATGATTATATGACAGTATGATATTATGTATGATAGTATGTATGATAGTATGATAGTATGTATGATAGTATGATAGTATGTATGATAGTATGTATGATAGTATGATAGTATGTATGATAGTATGTATGATAGTATGTATGTATGATAGTATGTATGATAGTATGATAGTATGTATGATAGTATGTATGATAGTATGATAGTATGTATGATAGTATGTATGATAGTATGATAGTATGTATGATAGTATGATAGTATGTATGATAGTATGTATGTATGATAGTATGTATGATAGTATGATAGTATGTATGATAGTATGTATGTATGATAGTATGTATGATAGTATGTATGATAGTATGATAGTATGTATGATATGATAGTATGTATGATAGTATGTTTGATAGTATGATAGTATTTATGATAGTATGATAGTATGTATGATAGTATGTATGATAGTATGACAGTATGTATGATAGTATGTATGATAGTATGTATAATAGTATGATAGTATGTATGATAGTATGATAGTATGTATGATAGTATGTATGATAGTATGTATGATAGTATGATAGTATGTATGATAGTATGATAGTATGATAGTATGTATGATAGTATGTATGATAGTATGTATGATAGTATGATAGTATGTATGATAGTATGTATGATAGTATGTATGATAGTAAGTATGATAGTATGTATGATAGTATGTATGATAGTATGTATGATAGTATGATAGTATGTATGATAGTATGTATGTATTATAGTATGTATGATTGTATGTATGATAGTATGTCTGATAGTATGTCTGATAGTGTGATAGTATGTATGATAGTATGTATGATAGTATGTATGATAGTATGATAGTATGTATGATAGTATGTATGATAGTATGTATGATAGTATGATAGTATGTATGATAGTATGATAGTATGTATGATAGTATGTATGATAGTATGACAGTATGTATGATAGTATGACAGTATGTATGATAGTATGATAGTATGTATGATAGTATGATAGTATGATAGTATGTATGATAGTATGTATGATAGTATGATAGTATGTATGATAGTAAGTATGATAGTATGTATGATAGTATGTCTGATAGTATGATAGTATGTATGATAGTATGTATGTATGATAGTATGTATGATTGTATGTATGATAGTATGTCTGATAGTATGATAGTATGTATGATAGTATGTATGATAGTATGATAGTATGTATGATAGTATGTGTGATAGTATGATAGTATGTATGATAGTATGTATGATAGTATGTATGATAGTATGTATTATAGTATGATAGTATGTATGATAGTATGTATGATAGTATGTATGATAGTATGATAGTATGCATGATAGTATGTATGATTGTATGATAGTATGTATGACGGTATGTATGATGGTAGGTATGATAGTATGTATGATAGTATGTATGATAATAGGTATGATAGTATGATAGTATGTATGATAGTATGTATGATAGTATGTATGAAAGTATGTATGATAGTATGTATGATAGTATGATAGTATGTATGATAGTATGTATGATAGTATGATAGTATGTATGATAGTATGTATGATAGTATGATAGTATGTATGATAGTATGTATGACAGTATGTATGATAGTATGTATGACAGTATGTATGATAGTATGTATGACAGTATGTATGATAGTATGATAGTATGTATGATAGTATGTATGAAAGTATGTATGAAAGTATGTATGATAGTATGTATGATAGTATGTATGATAGTATGTATGATAGTATGATAGTATGTATGATAGTATGTATGATAGTATGTATGATAGTATGTATGACAGTATGTATGATAGTATGATAGTATGTATGAAAGTATGTATGATAGTATGTATGACAGTATGTATGATAGTATGATAGTATGTATGATAGTATGTATGATAGTAGGTATGATAGTAGGTATGATAGTATGATAGTATGTATGATAGTATGTATGATAGTATGTATGAAAGTATGTATGATAGTATGTATGATAGTATGATAGTATGTATGATAGTATGTAGGATAGTATGTATGATAGTATGATAGTATGTATGATAGATGTTATGATAGTATGTATGATAGTCTGATAGTATGTATGATAGTATGTATGATAGTATGATAGTATGTATGATAGTATGTATGATAGTATGTATGATAGAATGTATGATAGTATGTATGAAAGTATGTATGATAGTATGATAGTATGTATGATAGTATGTATGATAGTATGTATGATAGATGTTATGATAGTATGTATGATAGTCTGATAGTATGTATGATAGTATGTATGATAGTATGATAGTATGTATGATAGTATGTATGATAGTATGATAGTATGTATGATAGTATGTATGATAGTATGTATGATAGTATGATAGTAAGTATGATAGTATGTATGATAGTATGTATGATAGTATGTATGATAGTATGTATGATAGATGTTATGATAGTATGTATGATAGTCTGATAGTATGTATGATAGTATGTATGATAGTATGATAGTATGTATGATAGTATGATAGTATGTATGATAGTATGTATGATAGTATGATAGTATGTATGATAGTATGTATGATAGTATGTATGATAGTATGTATGATAGTATGTATGATAGTATGATAGTATGTATGATAGTATGTATGATAGTAAGTATGATAGTATGTATGATAGTATGATAGTATGTATGATAATATGTATGATAGTATGATAGTATGTATGATAGTAAGTATGATAGTATGTATCATAGTATGTCTGATAGTATGAAAGTATGTATGATAGTATGTATGATTGTATGTATGATAGTATGTCTGATAGTATGATAGTATGTATGATAGTATGTATGATAGTATGATAGTATGTATGATAGTATGTATGATAGTATGTATGATAGTATGTATGATAGTATGATAGTATGTATGATAGTATGTATGATAGTATGATAGTATGCATGATATGATAGTATGTATGATAGTATGTTTGATAGTATGATAGTATGTTTGATAGTATGATAGTATTTATGATAGTATGATAGTATGATAGTATGTATGATAGTATGTATGATAGTATGTATGATAGTATGACAGTATGTATGATAGTATGTATGATAGTATGTATGATAGTATGTATGATAGTATGATAGTATGTATGATAGTATGATAGTATGTATGATAGTATGTATGATAGTATGTATGATAGTATGTATGATAGTATGATAGTATGTATGATAGTATGTATGATAGTATGATAGTATGTATGATAGTATGTATGATAGTAAGTATGATAGTATGTATGATAGTATGATAGTATGTATGATAGTATGTATGATAGTATGTATGATAGTATGTATGATTGTATGTATGATTGTATGTATGATTGTATGTATGATAGTATGATAGTATGTATGATAGTATGTATGATAGTATGACAGTATGTATGATAGTATGATAGTATGTATTATAGTATGTATGATAGTATGACAGTATGTATGATAGTATGTATGATAGTATGTATGATAGTATGATAGTATGTATGATAGTATGATAGTATGTATGATAGTATGTATGATAGTATGATAGTATGTATGATAGTATGTATGATAGTATGATAGTATGTATGATAGTATGATAGTATGTATGATAGTATGTATGATAGTATGATAGTATGTATGATAGTAAGTATGATAGTATTTATTATAGTATGATAGTATGTATGATAGTATGATAGTATGTATGATAGTATGTCTGATAGTATATATGTATGATAGTATGTATGATTGTATGTATGATAGTATGTATGATAGTATGATAGTATGTATGATAGTATGTATGATAGTATGTATGATAGTATGATAGTATGTATGATAGTATGTATGATAGTATGATAGTATGTATGATAGTATGTATGATAGTATGTATGATAGTATGTATGATAGTATGCATGATAGTATGTATGATAGTATGATAGTATGTATGACGGTATGTATGATGGTAGGTATGATAGTATGTATGATAGTATGTATGATAGTAGGTATGATAGTATGATAGTATGTATGATAATATGTATGATAGTATGTATGATAGTATGTATGATAGTATGATAGTATGTATGATAGTATGTATGATAGTATGATAGTATGTATGATAGTATGTATGACAGTATGTATGATAGTATGATAGTATGTATGATAGTATGTATGACAGTATGTATGATAGTATGTATGATAGTATGTATGAAAGTATGTATGATAGTATGTATGATAGTATGATAGTATGTATGATAGTATGTATGATAGTATGATAGTATGTATGATAGTATGTATGAAAGTATGTATGAAAGTATGTATGATAGTATGTATGATAGTATGATAGTATGTAGGATAGTATGTATGATAGTATGATAGTATGTATGATAGTCTGATAGTATGTATGATAGTATGTATGATAGTATGATAGTATGTATGATAGTATGTATGATAGAATGTATGATAGTATGTATGAAAGTATGTATGATAGTATGATAGTATGTATGATAGTATGTATGATAGTATGTATGATAGATGTTATGATAGTATGTATGATAGTCTGATAGTATGTATGATAGTATGTATGATAGTTTGTATGATAGTATGTATGATAGTATGTATGATAGTATGATAGTATGTATGATAGTATGTATGATAGTATGTATGATAGTATGATAGTATGCATGATATGATAGTATGTATGATAGTATGTTTGATAGTATGATAGTATGTTTGATAGTATGATAGAATTTATGATAGTATGATAGTATGATAGTATGTATGATAGTATGTATGATAGTATGTATGATAGTATGACAGTATGTATGATAGTATGTATGATAGTATGTATGATAGTATGATAGTATGTATGATAGTATGATAGTATGTATGATAGTATGTATGATAGTATGTATGATAGTATGTATGATAGTATGATAGTATGTATGATAGTATGTATGATAGTATGATAGTATGTATGATAGTATGTATGATAGTAAGTATGATAGTAAGTATGATAGTATGTATGATAGTATGATAGTATGTATGATAGTATGTATGATAGTATGTATGATAGTATGTATGATTGTATGTATGATTGTATGTATGATTGTATGTATGATAGTATGTCTGATAGTATGATAGTATGTATGATAGTATGTATGATAGTATGATAGTATGTATGATAGTATGATAGTATGTATGATAGTATGTATGATAGTATGACAGTATGTATGATAGTATGTATGATAGTATGTATGATAGTATGATAGTATGTATGATAGTATGATAGTATGTATGATAGTATGATAGTATGTATGATAGTATGTATGATAGTATGATAGTATGTATGATAGTAAGTATGATAGTATGTATTATAGTATGATAGTATGTATGATAGTAAGTATGATAGTATGTATGATAGTATGTCTGATAGTATATATGTATGATAGTATGTATGATTGTATGTATGATAGTATGTATGATAGTATGATAGTATGTATGATAGTATGTATGATAGTATGTATGATAGTATGATAGTATGTATGATAGTATGTATGATAGTATGTATGATAGTATGATAGTATGTATGATAGTATGTATGATAGTATGTATGATAGTATGCATGATAGTATGCATGATAGTATGTATGATAGTATGATAGTATGTATGATAGTATGATAGTATGTATGATAGTATGTATGACAGTATGTATGATAGTATGATAGTATGTATGATAGTATGTATGACAGTATGTATGATAGTATGTATGATAGTATGTATGAAAGTATGTATGATAGTATGTATGATAGTATGATAGTATGTATGATAGTATGATAGTATGTATGATAGTATGTATGATAGTATGTATGATAGTATGTATGATAGTATGTATGAAAGTATGTATGATAGTATGTATGATAGTATGATAGTATGTATGATAGTATGTATGATAGTATGTATGATAGTATGTATGATAGTATGCATGATAGTATGCATGATAGTATGTATGATAGTATGATAGTATGTATGATAGTATGATAGTATGTATGATAGTATGTATGACAGTATGTATGATAGTATGATAGTATGTATGATAGTATGTATGACAGTATGTATGATAGTATGTATGATAGTATGTATGAAAGTATGTATGATAGTATGTATGATAGTATGATAGTATGTATGATAGTATGATAGTATGTATGATAGTATGTATGATAGTATGTATGATAGTATGTATGAAAGTATGTATGAAAGTATGTATGAAAGTATGTATGATAGTATGATAGTATGTAGGATAGTATGTATGATAGTATGATAGTATGTATGATAGTCTGATAGTATGTATGATAGTATGTATGATAGTATGATAGTATGTATGATAGTCTGATAGTATGTATGATAGTATGTATGATAGTATGATAGTATGTATGATAGTATGATAGTATGAATGATAGTATGTATGATAGTATGATAGTATGTATGATTATATGACAGTATGATATTATGTATGATAGTAGGTATGATAGTATGATAGTATGTATGATAGTATGTATGATAGTATGATAGTATGTATGATAGTATGTATGATAGTATGTATGATAGTATGTATGTATGATAGTATGTATGATAGTATGATAGTATGTATGATAGTATGATAGTATGTATGATAGTATGATAGTATGTATGATAGTATGTATGTATGATAGTATGTATGATAGTATGTATGATAGTATGATAGTATGTATGATAGTATGTATGATAGTATGTATGATAGTATGATAGTATGTATGATAGTATGATAGTATGTATGATTATATGGTAGTATGATAGTATGTATGATAGTATGTATGATAGTATGATAGCATGTATGATAGTATGTATGACAGTATGTATGATAGTATGTATGATAGTATGATAGTATGTATGATAGTATGTATGATAGTATGTATGATAGTATGATAGTATGTATGATAGTATGTATGATAGTATGTATGATAGAATGTATGATAGTATGTATGAAAGTATGTATGATAGTATGATAGTATGTATGATAGTATGTATGATAGATGTTATGATAGTATGTATGATAGTCTGATAGTATGTATGATAGTATGATAGTATGTATGATAGTATGATAGTATGTATGGTAGTATGTATGATAGTATGTATGATAGTATGTATGATAGTATGATAGTATGTATGATTATATGACAGTATGATATTATGTATGATAGTATGTATGATAGTATGTATGATAGTATGATAGTATGTATGATAGTATGTATGATAGTATGTATGATAGTATGATAGTATGTATGATAGTATGTATGATAGTATGATAGTATGTATGATAGTATGTATGATAGTATGATAGTATGTATGATAGTATGATAGTATGTATGATAGTATGTATGTATGATAGTATGATAGTATGTATGATAGTATGTATGTATGATAGTATGTATGATAGTATGTATGTATGATAGTATGTATGATAGTATGTATGATAGTATGATAGTATGTATGATATGATAGTATGTATGATAGTATGTTTGATAGTATGATAGTATTTATGATAGTATGATAGTATGTATGATAGTATGACAGTATGTATGATAGTATGTATGATAGTATGTATGATAGTATGATAGTATGTATGATAGTATGTATGATAGTATGTATGATAGTATGTATGATAGTATGATAGTATGTATGATAGTATGATAGTATGATAGTATGTATGATAGTATGTATGATAGTATGATAGTATGTATGATAGTATGTATGATAGTAAGTATGATAGTATGTATGATAGTATGTATGATAGTATGATAGTATGTATGATAGTATGTATGATAGTATGTATGATAGTATGTATGATAGTATGTATGTATTATAGTATGTATGATTGTATGTATGATTGTATGTATGATAGTATGTCTGATAGTATGATAGTATGTATGATAGTATGATAGTATGTATGATAGTATGTATGATAGTATGTATGATAGTATGATAGTATGTATGATAGTATGATAGTATGTATGATAGTATGTATGATAGTATGACAGTATGTATGATAGTATGATAGTATGTATGATAGTATGTATGATAGTATGATAGTATGTATGATAGTATGATAGTATGATAGTATGTATGATAGTATGTATGATAGTATGATAGTATGTATGATAGTATGATAGTATGTATGATAGTATGATAGTATGTATGATAGTATGTATGATAGTATGATAGTATGTATGATAGTATGTATGATAGTATGATAGTATGTATGATAGTATGTGTGATAGTATGATAGTATGTATGATAGTATGTATGATAGTATGTATGATAGTATGATAGTATGTATGATAGTATGTATGATAGTATGTATGATAGTATGATAGTATGCATGATAGTATGTATGATTGTATGATAGTATGTATGACGGTATGTATGATGGTAGGTATGATAGTATGTATGATAGTATGTATGATAGTAGGTATGATAGTATGATAGTATGTATGATAGTATGTATGATAGTATGTATGAAAGTATGTATGATAGTATGTATGATAGTATGATAGTATGTATGATAGTATGTATGATAGTATGATAGTATGTATGATAGTATGTATATTAGTATGATAGTATGTATGATAGTATGTATGACAGTATGTATGATAGTATGATAGTATGTATGATAGTATGTATGACAGTATGTATGATAGTATGAATGATAGTATGATAGTATGTATGATAGTATGTATGATAGTATGATAGTATGTATGATAGTATGTATGATAGTATGTATGACAGTATGTATGATAGTATGATAGTATGTATGAAAGTATGTATGATAGTATGTATGACAGTATGTATGATAGTATGATAGTATGTATGATAGTATGTATGAAAGTATGTATGAAAGTATGTATGATAGTATGATAATATGTATGATAGTATGTATGATAGTATGTATGATAGTATGATAGTATGTATGATAGTATGTATGATAGTAAGTATGATAGTATGTATGATAGTATGATAGTATGTATGATAGTATGTATGATAGTATGTATGATAGTATGTATGTATGATAGTATGTATGATTGTATGTATGATTGTATGTATGATAGTATGTCTGATAGTATGATAGTATGTATGATAGTATGTATGATAGTATGATAGTATGTATGATAGTATGATAGTATGTATGATAGTATGTATGATAGTATGATAGTATGTATGATAGTATGATAGTATGTATGATAGTATGTATGATAGTATGACAGTATGTATGATAGTATGTATGATAGTATGATAGTATGTATGATAGTATGATAGTATGTATGATAGTATGATAGTATGTATGATAGTATGATAGTATGATAGTATGTATGATAGTATGTATGATAGTATGATAGTATGTATGATAGTAAGTATGATAGTATGTATGATAGTATGTCTGATAGTATATATGTATGATAGTATGTATGATTGAATGTATGATAGTATGTATGATAGTATGTATGATAGTATGTATGATAGTATGATAGTATGTATGATAGTATGTATGATAGTATGATAGTATGTATGATAGTATGTATGATAGTATGTATGATAGTATGCATGATAGTATGCATGATAGTATGTATGATAGTATGATAGTATGTATGACGGTATGTATGACGGTAGGTATGATAGTATGTATGATAGTAGGTATGATAGTATGATAGTATGTATGATAGTATGTATGATAGTATGTATGAAAGTATGTATGATAGTATGTATGATAGTATGATAGTATGTATGATAGTATGTATGATAGTATGATAGTATGTATGATAGTATGTATGACAGTATGTATGATAGTATGATAGTATGTATGATAGTATGTATGACAGTATGTATGATAGTATGTATGAAAGTATGTATGATAATATGTATGATAGTATGATAGTATGTATGATAGTATGATAGTATGTATGATAGTATGTATGATAGTATGTATGACAGTATGTATGATAGTATGATAGTATGTATGATAGTATGTATGAAAGTATGTATGATAGTATGTATGACAGTATGTATGATAGTATGATAGTATGTATGATAGTATGTATGAAAGTATGTATGAAAGTATGTATGATAGTATGTATGATAGTATGATAGTATGTATGATAGTATGTATGATAGTATGATAGTATGTATGATAGTATGTATGATAGAATGTATGATAGTATGTATGAAAGTATGTATGATAGTATGATAGTATGTATGATAGTATGTATGATAGTATGTATGATAGATGTTATGATAGTATGTATGATAGTCTGATAGTATGTATGATAGTATGATAGTATGTATGATAGTATGTATGATAGTATGATAGTATGTATGATTATATGACAGTATGATATTATGTATGATAGTAGGTATGATAGTATGATAGTATGTATGATAGGATGTATGATAGTATGATAGTATGTATGATAGTATGTATGATAGTATGTATGTATGATAGTATGTATGATAGTATGATAGTATGTATGATTGTATGATAGTATGTATGATAGTATGATAGTATGTATGATAGTATGTAAGTATGATAGTATGATAGTATGTATGATAGTATGTATGTATGATAGTATGTATGATAGTATGATAGTATGTATGATAGTATGATAGTATGTATGATAGTATGTATGATAGTATGTATGATAGTATGATATTATGTATGATAGTATGATAGTATGTATGATAGTATGTATGATAGTATGATAGTATGTATGATAGTATGTATGATAGTATGATAGTATGTATGATAGTATGATAGTTTGTATGATTATATGATAGTATGATAGTATGTATGATAGTATGATAGTATGTATGATAGTAAGTATGATAGTATGTATGTATGATAGTATGTATGATAGTATGTATGATAGTATGTATGATAGTATGATAGTATGTATGATAGTAAGTATGATAGTATGTATGATAGTATGTCTGATAGTATATATGTATGATAGTATGTATGATTGAATGTATGATAGTATGTATGATAGTATGTTAGTATGTATGATAGTATGTATGATAGTATGTATGATAGTATGATAGTATGTATGATAGTATGTATGATAGTATGATAGTATGTATGATAGTATGTATGATAGTATGCATGATAGTATGCATGATAGTATGTATGATAGTATGATAGTATGTATGACGGTATGTATGACGGTAGGTATGATAGTATGTATGATAGTAGGTATGATAGTATGATAGTATGTATGATAGTATGTATGATAGTATGTATGAAAGTATGTATGATAGTATGTATGATAGTATGATAGTATGTATGATAGTATGTATGATAGTATGATAGTATGTATGATAGTATGTATGACAGTATGTATGATAGTATGATAGTATGTATGATAGTATGTATGACAGTATGTATGATAGTATGTATGAAAGTATGTATGATAATATGTATGATAGTATGATAGTATGTATGATAGTATGATAGTATGTATGATAGTATGTATGACAGTATGTATGATAGTATGATAGTATGTATGATAGTATGTATGAAAGTATGTATGATAGTATGTATGACAGTATGTATGATAGTATGATAGTATGTATGATAGTATGTATGAAAGTATGTATGAAAGTATGTATGATAGTATGTATGATAGTATGTATGATAGTATGTAGGATAGTATGTATGATAGTATGATAGTATGTATGATAGATGTTATGATAGTATGTATGATAGTCTGATAGTATGTATGATAGTATGTATGATAGTATGATAGTATGTATGATAGTATGTATGATAGAATGTATGATAGTATGTATGAAAGTATGTATGATAGTATGATAGTATGTATGATAGTATGATAGTATGTATGATAGTATGTATGATAGTATGATAGTATGTATGATTATATGACAGTATGATATTATGTATGATAGTAGGTATGATAGTATGATAGTATGTATGATAGGATGTATGATAGTATGATAGTATGTATGATAGTATGTATGATAGTATGTATGTATGATAGTATGTATGATAGTATGATAGTATGTATGATTGTATGATAGTATGTATGATAGTATGATAGTATGTATGATAGTATGTATGTATGATAGTATGTATGATAGTATGATAGTATGTATGATAGTATGTATGTATGATAGTATGTATGATAGTATGATAGTATGTATGATAGTATGATAGTATGTATGATAGTATGTATGATAGTATGTATGATAGTATGATATTATGTATGATAGTATGATAGTATGTATGATAGTATGTATGATAGTATGATAGTATGTATGATAGTATGTATGATAGTATGATAGTATGTATGATAGTATGATAGTATGTATGATTATATGATAGTACGATAGTATGTATGATAGTATGTATGATAGTATGATAGTATGTATGATAGTATGTATGATAGTCTGATAGTATGTATGATAGTATGTATGATAGTATGATAGTATGTATGATAGTATGATAGTATGTATGATAGTATGTATGATAGTATGATAGTATGTATGATAGTATGTATGATAGTATGATAGTATGTATGGTAGTATGTATGATAGTATGTATGATAGTATGTATGATAGTATGATAGTATGTATGATTATATGACAGTATGATATTATGTATGATAGTATGTATGATAGTATGATAGTATGTATGATAGTATGATAGTATGTATGATAGTATGTATGATAGTATGTATGTATGATAGTATGTATGATAGTATGATAGTATGTATGATAGTATGTATGATAGTATGATAGTATGTATGATAGTATGTATGATAGTATGATAGTATGTATGATAGTATGATAGTATGTATGATAGTATGTATGTATGATAGTATGATAGTATGTATGATAGTATGTATGTATGATAGTATGTATGATAGTATGACAGTATGTATGATAGTATGTATGTATGATAGTATGTATGATAGTATGTATGATAGTATGATAGTATGTATGATATGATAGTATGTATGATAGTATGTTTGATAGTATGATAGTATTTATGATAGTATGATAGTATGTATGATAGTATGTATGATAGTATGACAGTATGTATGATAGTATGTATGATAGTATGTATAATAGTATGATAGTATGTATGATAGTATGATAGTATGTATGATAGGATGTATGATAGTATGTATGATAGTATGATAGTATGTATGATAGTATGATAGTATGATAGTATGTATGATAGTATGTATGATAGTATGTATGATAGTATGTATGATAGTATGATAGTATGTATGATAGTATGTATGATAGTATGTATGATAGTAAGTATGATAGTATGTATGATAGTATGTATGATAGTATGTATGATAGTATGATAGTATGTATGATAGTATGTATGTATTATAGTATGTATGATTGTATGTATGATAGTATGATAGTATGTATGATAGTATGTATGATAGTATGTATGATAGTATGATAGTATGTATGATAGTATGATAGTATGTATGATAGTATGTATGATAGTATGACAGTATGTATGATAGTATGACAGTATGTATGATAGTATGATAGTATGTATGATAGTATGTATGTATTATAGTATGTATGATTGTATGTATGATAGTATGTCTGATAGTATGTCTGATAGTATGTCTGATAGTGTGATAGTATGTATGATAGTATGTATGATAGTATGATAGTATGTATGATAGTATGTATGATAGTATGTATGATAGTATGATAGTATGTATGATAGTATGATAGTATGTATGATAGTATGTATGATAGTATGACAGTATGTATGATAGTATGACAGTATGTATGATAGTATGATAGTATGTATGATAGTATGATAGTATGATAGTATGTATGATAGTATGATAGTAAGTATGATAGTAAGTATGATAGTATGTATGATAGTATGTCTGATAGTATGATAGTATGTATGATAGTATGTATGTATGATAGTATGTATGATAATATGTCTGATAGTATGATAGTATGTATGATAGTATGTATGATAGTATGATAGTATGTATGATAGTATGATAGTATGTATGATAGTATGTGTGATAGTATGATAGTATGTATGATAGTATGTATGATAGTATGTATGATAGTATGTATGATAGTATGATAGTATGTATGATAGTATGTATGATAGTATGTATGATAGTATGATAGTATGCATGATAGTATGTATGATTGTATGATAGTATGTATGACGGTATGTATGATGGTAGGTATGATAGTATGTATGATAGTATGTATGATAGTAGGTATGATAGTATGATAGTATGTATGATAGTATGTATGATAGTATGTATGAAAGTATGTATGATAGTATGTATGATAGTATGATAGTATGTATGATAGTATGTATGATAGTATGATAGTATGTATGATAGTATGTATGATAGTATGATAGTATGTATGATAGTATGTATGACAGTATGTATGATAGTATGATAGTATGTATGATAGTATGTATGAAAGTATGTATGAAAGTATGTATGATAGTATGTATGATAGTATTTATGATAGTATGTATGATAGTATGATAGTATGTATGATAGTATGTATGATAGTATGATAGTATGTATGATAGTATGTATGATAGTATGTATGACAGTATGTATGATAGTATGATAGTATGTATGATAGTATGTATGAAAGTATGTATGATAGTATGTATGACAGTATGTATGATAGTATGATAGTATGTATGATAGTATGTATGAAAGTATGTATGATAGTATGATAGTATGTATGATAGTATGATAGTATGTATGATAGTATGTATGATAGAATGTATGATAGTATGTATGAAAGTATGTATGATAGTATGATAGTATGTATGATAGTATGTATGATAGATGTTATGATAGTATGTATGATAGTCTGATAGTATGTATGATAGTATGTATGATAGTATGATAGTATGTATGATAGTATGTATGATAGTATGATAGTATGTATGATAGTATGTATGATAGTATGTATGATAGTATGATAGTAAGTATGATAGTATGTATGATAGTATGTATGATAGTATGTATGATAGATGTTATGATAGTATGTATGATAGTCTGATAGTATGTATGATAGTATGTATGATAGTATGATAGTATGTATGATAGTATGTATGATAGTATGTATGATAGTATGTATGATAGTATGATAGTATGTATGATAGTATGTATGATAGTATGATAGTATGTATGATAGTATGTATGATAGTATGATAGTATGTATGATAGTATGTATGATAGTATGTATGTATGATAGTATGTATGATAGTATGTATGATTGTATGTATGATAGTATGTATGATAGTATGTATGTATGATAGTATGTATGATTGTATGTATGATTGTATGTATGATAGTATGTCTGATAGTATGATAGTATGTATGATAGTATGATAGTATGTATGATAGTATGTATGATAGTATGTATGATAGTATGATAGTATGTATGATAGTATGATAGTATGTATGATAGTATGACAGTATGTATGATAGTATGTATGATAGTTTGTATGATAGTATGTATGATAGTATGATAGTATGTATGATAGTATGATAGTATGTATGATAGTATGTATGATAGTATGTATGATAGTATGTATGATAGTATGTATGATTGTATGTATGATAGTATGTCTGATAGTATGATAGTATGTATGATAGTATGTATGATAGTATGATAGTATGTATGATAGTATGTATGATAGTATGTATGATAGTATGATAGTATGTATGATAGTATGTATGATAGTATGATAGTATGCATGATAGTATGTATGATAGTATGATAGTATGTATGACGGTATGTATGATGGTAGGTATGATAGTATGTATGATAGTATGTATGATAGTATGTATGATAGTATGTATGATAGTAGGTATGATAGTTAGTATGATAGTATGTATGATAGTATGTATGAAAGTATGTATGATAGTATGATAGTATGTATGATAGTATGTATGATAGTATGTATGACAGTATGTATGATAGTATGATAGTATGTATGATAGTATGTATGAAAGTATGTATGATAGTATGTATGAAAGTATGTATGATAGTATGATAGTATGTATGATAGTATGTATGATAGATGTTATGATAGTATGTATGATAGTCTGATAGTATGTATGATAGTATGTATGATAGTATGTATGATAGTATGTATGATAGTATGATAGTATGTATGATAGTATGATAGTATGATAGTATGTATGATAGTATGATAGTAAGTATGATAGTATGTATGATAGTATGTATGATAGTATGTATGATAGTATGATAGTATGTATGATAGTATGTATGATAGTATGTATGTATGATAGTATGTATGATAGTATGTATGATTGTATGTATGATTGTATGTCTGATTGTATGTCTGATAGTATGATAGTATGTATGATAGTATGTATGATAGTATGTATGATAGTATGTATGATAGTATGACAGTATGTATGATAGTATGTATGATAGTATGTATGATAGTATGTATGATTGTATGTATGATAGTATGATAGTATGTATGATAGTATGATAGTATGTATGATAGTATGATAGTATGTATGATAGTATGTATGATAGTATGATAGTATGTATGATAGTATGATAGTATGATAGTATGTATGATAGTATGTATGATAGTATGATAGTATGTATGATAGTATGTATGATAGTATGTATGTATGATAGTATGTATGATTGTATGTATGATAGTATGTCTGATAGTATGATAGTATGTATGATAGTATGTATGATAGTATGATAGTATGTATGATAGTATGTATGATAGTATGATAGTATGTATGATAGTATGTATGATAGTATGTATGATAGTATGATAGTATGTATGATAGTATGTATGATAGTATGTATGATAGTATGCATGATAGTATGTATGATAGTATGATAGTATGTATGACGGTATGTATGATGGTAGGTATGATAGTATGTATGATAGTATGTATGATAGTAGGTATGATAGTATGATAGTATGTATGATAGTATGTATGATAGTATGTATGAAAGTATGTATGATAGTATGTATGATAGTATGTATGATAGTATGTATGATAGTATGTATGATTGTATGATAGTATGTATGATAGTATGTATGACAGTATGATAGTATGTATGATAGTATGTATGATAGTATGTATGATAGTATGATAGTATGTATGATAGTATGTATGATAGTATGTATGAAAGTATGTATGATAGTATGATAGTATGTATGATAGTATGTATGATAGTATGATAGTATGTATGATAGTATGTATGATAGTATGTATGATAGTATGATAGTATGTATGATAGTATGATAGTATGTATGACAGTATGTATGATAGTATGTATGATAGTATGTATGAAAGTATGTATGATAGTATGTATGACAGTATGTATGATAGTATGATAGTATGTATGATAGTATGTATGATAGTATGTATGAAAGTATGTATGAAAGTATGTATGATAGTATGTATGATAGTATGATAGTTTGTATGATAGTATGTATGATAGTATGTATGATAGTATGTATGATAGTATGATAGTATGTATGATAGTATGTATGAAAGTATGTATGATAGTATGTATGACAGTATGTATGATAGTATGTATGATAGTATGTATGAAAGTATGTATGATAGTATGTATGATAGTATGTATGATAGTTTGTATGATAGTATGTATGATAGTATGTATGATAGTATGATAGTATGTATGATAGTATGTATGATAGTATGTATGAAAGTATGTATGATAGTATGTATGACAGTATGTATGATAGTATGATAGTATGTATGACAGTATGTATGATAGTATGTATGATAGTATGTATAAAAGTATGTATGATAGTATGTATGACAGTATGTATGATAGTATGATAGTATGTATGATAGTATGTATGATAGTATGTATGATAGATGTTAAGATAGTATGTATGATAGTATGACAGTATGTATGATAGTATGTATGATAGTATGATAGTATGTATGATAGTATGATAGCATGTATGATAGTATGATAGTATGTATGATAGTATGTATGATAGTATGATAGTATGTATGATAGTATGATAGTATGTATGATAGTATGTATGATAGTATGATAGTATGTATGATAGTATGATAGCATGTATGATAGTATGATAGTATGTATGATAGTATGTATGATAGTATGATAGTATGTATGATAGTATGATAGTATGATAGTATGTATGATAGTATGTATGATAGTATGATAGTATGTATGATAGTATGTATGATAGTATGTATGTATGATAGTATGTATGATTGTATGTATGATAGTATGTCTGATAGTATGATAGTATGTATGATAGTATGTATGATAGTATGATAGTATGTATGATAGTATGTATGATAGTATGATAGTATGTATGATAGTATGTATGATAGTATGTATGATAGTATGATAGTATGTATGATAGTATGTATGATAGTATGTATGATAGTATGCATGATAGTATGTATGATAGTATGATAGTATGTATGACGGTATGTATGATGGTAGGTATGATAGTATGTATGATAGTATGTATGATAGTAGGTATGATAGTATGATAGTATGTATGATAGTATGTATGATAGTATGTATGATAGTATGTATGATAGTATGTATGATAGTATGTATGATAGTATGTATGATAGTATGTATGATTGTATGATAGTATGTATGATAGTATGTATGACAGTATGATAGTATGTATGATAGTATGTATGATAGTATGTATGATAGTATGATAGTATGTATGATAGTATGTATGATAGTATGTATGAAAGTATGTATGATAGTATGATAGTATGTATGATAGTATGTATGATAGTATGATAGTATGTATGATAGTATGTATGATAGTATGTATGATAGTATGTATGATAGTATGATAGTATGTATGATAGTATGATAGTATGTATGACAGTATGTATGATAGTATGTATGATAGTATGTATGAAAGTATGTATGATAGTATGTATGACAGTATGTATGATAGTATGATAGTATGTATGATAGTATGTATGATAGTATGTATGAAAGTATGTATGAAAGTATGTATGATAGTATGTATGATAGTATGATAGTTTGTATGATAGTATGTATGATAGTATGTATGATAGTATGATAGTATGTATGATAGTATGTATGATAGTATGTATGAAAGTATGTATGATAGTATGTATGACAGTATGTATGATAGTATGTATGATAGTATGTATGAAAGTATGTATGATAGTATGTATGATAGTATGTATGATAGTTTGTATGATAGTATGTATGATAGTATGTATGATAGTATGATAGTATGTATGATAGTATGTATGAAAGTATGTATGATAGTATGTATGACAGTATGTATGATAGTATGATAGTATGTATGACAGTATGTATGATAGTATGTATGATAGTATGTATAAAAGTATGTATGATAGTATGTATGACAGTATGTATGATAGTATGATAGTATGTATGATAGTATGTATGATAGTATGTATGATAGATGTTAAGATAGTATGTATGATAGTATGACAGTATGTATGATAGTATGTATGATAGTATGATAGTATGTATGATAGTATGATAGCATGTATGATAGTATGATAGTATGTATGATAGTATGTATGATAGTATGATAGTATGTATGATAGTATGATAGTATGTATGATAGTATGTATGATAGTATGATAGTATGTATGATAGTATGATAGCATGTATGATAGTATGATAGTATGTATGATAGATGTTATGATAGTATGTATGATAGTCTGATAGTATGTATGATAGTATGATAGTATGTATGATAGTATGATAGTATGTATGATAGTATGATAGCATGTATGATAGTATGTATGATAGTATGATAGTATGTATGATAGTATGATAGTATGTATGATAGTATGTATGATAGTATGTATGATAGTATGAAAGTATGTATGATAGTATGATAGTATGTATGATAGTATGTATGATAGTATGATAGTATGTATGATTATATGATAGTATGTATGATAGCATGTATGATAGTATGATAGTATGATAGTATGTATGATAGTATGTATGATAGTATGATCGTATGTATGATTGTATGATAGTATGTATGATAGTATGTATGATTGTATGATAGTATGTATGATAGTATGATAGTATGTATGATAGTATGTATGATAGTATGTATGTATGATAGTATGTATGATAGTATGTATGATAGTATGATAGTATGTATGATAGTATGTATGGTAGTATGTATGATAGTATGATAGTATGTATGATAGTATGTATGATAGTTTGATAGTATGTATGATAGTATGTATGATAGTATGTATGATAGTATGATAGTATGTATGATAGTATGTATGATAGTATGTATGATAGTATGATAGTATGCATGATAGTATGTATGATAGTATGTATGATAGTATGATAGTATGTATGATAGTATGTATGATAGTATGTATGAAAGTATGTATGATAGTATGTATGATGGTATGTATGATGGTAGGTATGATAGTATGTATGACGGTATGTATGATGGTAGGTATGATAGTATGTATGATAGTATGTATGATAGTATGATAGTATGTATGATAGTATGTATGATAGTATGTATGAAAGTATGTATGATAGTATGTATGATGGTATGTATGATAGTATGTATGATTGTATGATAGTATGTATGATAGTATGTATGACAGTATGTATGATAGTATGATAGTATGTATGATAGTATGATAGTATGTATGATAGTATGTATGATAGTATGATAGTATGTATGATAGTATGTATGATAGTATGTATGAAAGTATGTATGATAGTATGATAGTATGATAGTATGTATGATAGTATGATAGTATGTATGATAGTATGTATGATAGTATGTATGATAGTATGATAGTATGTATGATAGTATGATAGTATGTATGACAGTATGTATGATAGTATGTATGAAAGTATGTATGATAGTATGTATGACAGTATGTATGATAGTATGATAGTATGTATGAAAGTATGTATGATAGTATGTATGATAGTATGTATGATAGTATGTATGATAGTTTGTATGATAGTATGTATGATAGTATGTATGATAGTATGATAGTATGTATGATAGTATGTATGATAGTATGTATGAAAGTATGTATGATAGTATCTATGACAGTATGTATGATAGTATGATAGTATGTATGAAAGTATGTATGAAAGTATGTATGATAGTATGATAGTATGTATGATAGTATGTATGATAGTATGATAGTATGTATGATAGTATGTATGATAGATGTTATGATAGTATGTATGATAGTCTGATAGTATGTATGATAGTATGTATGATAGTATGTATGATAGTATGTATGATAGTATGTATGATAGTATGATTGCATGTATGACAGTATGATAGTATGTATGATAGTATGATAGTATGTATGATAGTATGTATGATAGTATGTATGATAGATGTTATGATAGTATGTATGATAGTATGATAGTATGTATGATAGCATGTATGATAGTATGATAGCATGTATGATAGTATGATAGCATGTATGATAGTATGATAGTATGTATGATAGTATGATAGTATGTATGATAGCATGTATGATAGTATGATAGCATGTATGATAGTATGATAGTATGTATGATAGTATGATAGTATGTATGATAGTATGTATGATAGTATGATAGTATGTATGATAGTATGTATGATAGTATGTATGATAGTATGATAGTATGTATGATTATATGATAGTATGTATGATAGTATGTATGATAGCATGTATGATAGTATGATAGTATGATAGTATGTATGATAGTATGTATGATAGTATGATCGTATGTATGATTGTATGATAGTATGTATGATAGTATGTATGATTGTATGATAGTATGTATGATAGTATGATAGTATGTATGATAGTATGTATGATAGTATGTATGTATGATAGTATGTATGATAGTATGTATGATAGTATGTATGATAGTATGATAGTATGTATGATAGTATGTATGGTAGTATGATAGTATGTATGATAGTATGTATGGTAGTATGTATGATAGTATGTATGATAGTTTGATAGTATGTATGATAGTATGTATGATAGAATGTATGATAGTATGTATAATAGTATGATAGTATGTATTATAGTATGTATGATAGTATGTATGATAGCATGTATGATAGTATGATAGTATGTATGATAGTATGTATGTATGATAGTATGTATGATAGTATGTATGATAGTATGATAGTATGTATGATAGTATGTATGATAGTATGATAGTATGTATGATAGTATGTATGGTAGTATGTATGATAGTATGATAGTATGTATGATAGTTTGATAGTATGTATGATAGTATGTATGTTAGTATGATAGTATGTATGATAGTATGTATAATAGTATGATAGTATGTATGATAGTATGTATGATAGTATGTATGATAGCATGTATGATAGTATGAGAGTATGTATGATAGTATGATACTATGTATGATAGTATGATAGTATGTATGATAGTATGTATGATAGTATGATAGTATGTATGATAGTATGTATGATAGTATGATAGTATGTATGATAGTATGTATGATAGTATGTATAATAGTATGTATGATAGTATGTATGATAGTATGATAGCATGTATGATAGTATGATAGTATGTATGATAGTATGATAGTATGTATGATAGTATGTATGATAGTATGTATGATAGTATGATAGTATGTATGATAGTATGTATGATAGTATGATAGTATGTACGATAGTATGTATGATAGTATGATAGTATGTATGATAGTATGATAGTATGTATGAAAGTATGTATGAAAGTATGTATGATAGTATGATAGTATGTATGATAGATGTTATGATAGTATGTATGATAGTATGATAGTATGTATGATAGTATGATAGTATGTATGATAGTATGTATGATAGTATGATAGTATGTATGATAGTATGTATGATAGTATGTATGGTAGTATGTATGATAGTATGTATGATAGTATGTATGATAGTATGATAGTATGTATGATTATATGACAGTATGGTATTATGTATGATAGTATGTATGATAGTATGATAGTATGTATGATAGTATGTATGATAGTATGATAGTATGTATGATAGTATGTATGATAGTATGTATGATAGTATGTATGTATGATAGTATGTATGATAGTATGACAGTATGTATGATAGTATGTATGATAGTATGATAGTATGTATGATAGTATGATAGTATGTATGATAGTATGATAGTATGTATGATAGTATGTATGTATGATAGTATGATAGTATGTATGATAGTATGTATGTATGATAGTATGTATGATAGTATGATAGTATGTATGATAGTATGTATGTATGATAGTATGTATGATAGTATGTATGATAGTATGATAGTATGTATGATATGATAGTATGTATGATAGTATGTTTGATAGTATGATAGTATTTATGATAGTATGATAGTATGTATGATTGTATGTATGATAGTATGACAGTATGTATGATAGTATGTATGATAGTATGTATGATGGTATGATAGTATGTATGATAGTATGTATGATAGTATGTATGATAGTAAGTATGATAGTATGTATGATAGTATGTATGATAGTATGATAGTATGTATGATAGTATGTATGATAGTATGTATGTATGATAGTATGTATGATAGTATGTATGATTGTATGTATGATAGTATGTATGATAGTATGTATGTATGATAGTATGTATGATAGTATGATAGTATGTATGATAGATGTTATGATAGTATGTATGATAGTCTGATAGTATGTATGATAGTATGATAGTATGTATGATAGTATGTATGATAGTAAGTATGATAGTATGTATGATAGTATGTATGATAGTATGATAGTATGTATGATAGTATGTATGATAGTATGTATGTATGATAGTATGTATGATAGTATGTATGATAGTATGATAGTATGTATGATAGTATGTATGATAGTATGTATGTATGATAGTATGTATGATTGTATGTATGATAGTATGTCTGATAGTATGATAGTATGTATGATAGTATGTATGATAGTATGATAGTATGTATGATTATATGACAGTATGGTATTATGTATGATAGTATGTATGATAGTATGATAGTATGTATGATAGTATGTATGATAGTATGATAGTATGTATGATAGTATGTATGATAGTATGTATGATAGTATGTATGTATGATAGTATGTATGATAGTATGACAGTATGTATGATAGTATGTATGATAGTATGATAGTATGTATGATAGTATGATAGTATGTATGATAGTATGATAGTATGTATGATAGTATGTATGTATGATAGTATGATAGTATGTATGATAGTATGTATGTATGATAGTATGTATGATAGTATGATAGTATGTATGATAGTATGTATGTATGATAGTATGTATGATAGTATGTATGATAGTATGATAGTATGTATGATATGATAGTATGTATGATAGTATGTTTGATAGTATGATAGTATTTATGATAGTATGATAGTATGTATGATTGTATGTATGATAGTATGACAGTATGTATGATAGTATGTATGATAGTATGTATGATGGTATGATAGTATGTATGATAGTATGTATGATAGTATGTATGATAGTAAGTATGATAGTATGTATGATAGTATGTATGATAGTATGATAGTATGTATGATAGTATGTATGATAGTATGTATGTATGATAGTATGTATGATAGTATGTATGATTGTATGTATGATAGTATGTATGATAGTATGTATGTATGATAGTATGTATGATAGTATGATAGTATGTATGATAGATGTTATGATAGTATGTATGATAGTCTGATAGTATGTATGATAGTATGATAGTATGTATGATAGTATGTATGATAGTAAGTATGATAGTATGTATGATAGTATGTATGATAGTATGATAGTATGTATGATAGTATGTATGATAGTATGTATGTATGATAGTATGTATGATAGTATGTATGATAGTATGTATGATAGAATGTATGATAGTATGTATGAAAGTATGTATGATAGTATGTATGATAGTCTGATAGTATGTATGATAGTATGTATGATAGTATGATAGTATGTATGATAGTATGTATGATAGTATGATAGTATGTATGATAGTATGTATGATAGTATGTATGATAGTATGATAGTAAGTATGATAGTATGTATGATAGTATGTATGATAGATGTTATGATAGTATGTATGATAGTCTGATAGTATGTATGATAGTATGTATGATAGTATGATAGTATGTATGATAGTATGTATGATAGTATGATAGTATGTATGATAGTATGTATGATAGTATGTATGATAGTATGATAGTATGTATGATAGTATGTATGATAGTATGATAGTATGTATGATAGTATGTATGATAGTAAGTATGATAGTATGTATGATAGTATGTATGATAGTATGATAGTATGTATGATAGTATGTATGATAGTATGTATGTATGATAGTATGTATGATTGTATGTATGATTGTATGTATGATAGTATGTATGATAGTATGTATGTATGATAGTATGTATGATTGTATGTATGATTGTATGTATGATAGTATGTCTGATAGTATGATAGTATGTATGATAGTATGATAGTATGTATGATAGTATGTATGATAGTATGATAGTATGTATGATAGTATGTATGATAGCATGTATGATAGTATGATAGTATGTATGATAGTTTGATAGTATGTATGATAGTATGATAGTATGTATGATAGTATGTATGATAGTATGTATGATAGTATGTATGATAGCATGTATGATAGTATGATAGTATGTATGATAGTATGTATGATAGTATGTATGTATGATAGTATGTATGATAGTATGTATGATAGTATGATAGTATGTATGATAGTATGTATGATAGTATGATAGTATGTATGATAGTATGTATGGTAGTATGTATGATAGTATGATAGTATGTATGATAGTTTGATAGTATGTATGATAGTATGTATGATAGTATGATAGTATGTATAATAGTATGATAGTATGTATGATAGTATGTATGATAGTATGTATGATAGCATGTATGATAGTATGATAGTATGTATGATAGTATGATAGTATGTATGATAGTATGATAGTATGTATGATAGTATGTATGATAGTATGATAGTATGTATGATAGTATGTATGATAGTATGATAGTATGTATGATAGTATGTATGATAGTATGTATGATAGTATGTATAATAGTATGTATGATAGCATGTATGATAGTATGATAGTATGTATGATAGTATGTATGATAGTATGATAGTATGTATGATAGTATGTATGATAGTATGTATGATAGTATGTATGAAAGTATGTATGAAAGTATGTATGAAAGTATGTATGATAGTATGTATGATAGTATGTATGATAGATGTTATGATAGTATGTATGATAGTATGATAGTATGTATGATAGTATGTATGATAGTATGATAGTATGTATGATAGTATGTATGATAGTATGATAGTATGTATGATAGTATGTATGATAGTATGATAGTATGTATGATAGTATGATAGTATGTATGATAGTATGTATGATAGTATGATAGTATGTATGATAGTATGATAGTATGTATGATAGTATGTATGATAGTATGATAGTATGTATGAAAGTATGTATGATAGTATGTATGATAGTATGATAGTATGTATGATAGTATGTATGATAGTATGTATGATAGATGTTATGATAGTATGTATGATAGTATGATAGTATGTATGATAGTATGTATGATAGTATGTATGATAGTATGTATGATAGTATGATAGTATGTATGATAGTATGTATGATAGTATGTATGATAGTATGATAGTATGTATGATAGTATGTATAATAGTATGTATGATAGTATGATAGCATGTATGATAGTATGATAGTATGTATGATAGTATGTATGATAGTATGTATGATAGTATGATAGCATGTATGATAGTATGATAGTATGTATGATAGTATGTATGATAGTATGTATGATAGTATGTATGATTATATGGTAGTATGTATGATAGTATGTATGATAGTATGATAGTATGTATGATAGTATGTATGATTATATGGTAGTATGTATGATAGTATGTATGATAGTATGATAGTATGATAGTATGTATGATAGTATGATAGTATGTATGATTGTATGAATGTATGTATGATAGTATGTATGATAGTATGTATGATAGTATGTATGATAGTATGTATGATAGTATGATAGTATGTATGATAGTATGTATGATAGTATGATAGTATGATAGTATGTATGATAGTATGTATGATAGTATGTATGATAGTATGTATGATAGTATGATAGTATGTATGTATGTATTGTTGTGGATAAAAAATGTCATAAAATAAACATAAGGGAGACCTAGTATCCAGCAAAGGGGAGAGGAAGGACTGACGACGGGCACCTAGACACATAGAAGCGGGATTAGGCGGACATTGACAAATTGGAATTACACTTTAAAGATCTTTAAGAGCAGTAGTAGTCAAAAAAGTCAAACAGAGATATACGAGCTGAGCTGAGGAGTGCTAACACACACACACACACACACACACACACACACACACACGCTTGTACAGTCAAGGGCGGGCAAGTAGACATAACACACACACACACACTCTCCCTCTCACACACTTACTACAATAACTTTATAAGAATAATAAAAAGGAATATTAAGATATTTTAAGGGTAATATCTTATAATAATAATATATATACTCTTTATAAAAACCAGAATAGTAGGATATGTGGGACAGTAGAAGGGTAATATAATGATATTATGAAGTAGGAAGTACAGTAAACCGTGTTTTCCAGCAGTATAACTATATATAAAATAGAGATATAGAGCTAATATGAAAATAAATTATAAACTAGAAATGCAGGCTCGCAAGGAAGGCCTTAAATTTAAGAAAGAACCATGAGGAGCCATTTATAAGGGTGGCTGAGTCAAGCTGCCCCCCCGTGAGATAACAATAAGACCAAGGTCACTCTAGATTGTTTAGTCTTGTCCACTTTCTATTTTACGGGTTATTCAAATTCTCTGGTTTCGATTCTCTGGGTAATTCAAAACTCTGGGTTTTTATTTTCTGGGTTATTAGAAATGCCTGGGTTCTGATTTTATGTGTAAATTAAAACCCCTGGTTTCAATTCTATGTGTAAGTGAAATAGCCCTTTTCTGGAACATAAGAGTAAGGTAAATGAGCTCTTTTTTAACCCTATTGGTAGTGAGATCATAGTCTTCTTGAAACATATGGGTTATTTAGTGTGTAAGTACAGTATAAATACTGGAGCTTAAGCTCAGGGTATTGGGATCACCTCTGAGAATTCTCATCGGTGTGGATCTCGTGTGGTGGAACGGAACAATAAAGCTGGACCCTTGCTTCTTTTCACTCACGGCTGGTGTATTTTTTTCTATCTCCAACTGGGCTCAGAGGTAGATGTGAGTATTGGCTTCTAAGTTGAATTTTAAATGTTTTTGGGTAATAGGCTAAATTTGAACCAACAGTATGATAGTATGTATGATAGTATGTATGATAGTATGTATGATGGTATGTATGATAGTATGTATGATAGTATGATAGTATGTATGATAGTATGTATGATAGTATGATAGTATGTATGATAGTATGTATGATAGTATGATAGTATGTATGATAGTATGTATGATAGTATGATAGTATGTATGATAGTATGTATGATAGTATGATAGTATGTATGATAGTATGATAGTATGTATGATAGTATGATAGTATAACACAACACCTGTGCCACCCTGTGACCACTTCCTGTGTCTTGGCCTTGAACACAAGTTCCCGGTCCTGGTCTGGGAACCCCCAGCCCTTTCTCTGTTCCAAACACACCTGACCAAACTTAATTGAGAGGTTGTTAATTATCTGCTTAGTTGAATCTGATAGGTTGGGAGAAGAGAAACCAGTAAAATGGCCAGGACAAGGGGAACTCCTGGACCAGGGCTGGGAATCTGTGTTCGTTTAACTGTGTGATTATTCCTGGTCTTGGCCACAAGGTGGAGATGTGCATCAACACTGAAGCATGCTCCTTCAAATCCTGCAGAGTACAAACAATAAATACAGTATAAACATTTTCAACAATTTGTTAAAGAACAGCTTTGCATTAAAGTATATTAGTATAAATCCAGTCTCTTTCTGTTAGCATGTTGTGTTACAGGGACAGTGGATTGGAAGGTTAAATGTGACTTTAAATCCCAAGACTCTGTGCTTGCCGTGTGTTCTGCCCGTCTTGTACGCCTCTGCCAAATCTCAAATTCCAAAGTAAATCTCAATGATTTTGTGAACTTTATGTTTTGAAGTTATTTACATCTTAACGCCTGATTCTAATCTAATTGCAGTCATTCCATTCATATGCACACATTCATTTCAGGGTGGTCTGGCATGCACTTGGTCTTGTGTTCACTGAGAACTTGGACTGCTCTTCTGCCTCCAAGTAGCTCTCTTCAGATCTCAACTGAGAGCAGAGCCTCAGAGCTCGGTTATCAGTAGATTAGAAAAATTGCCAAGGTGCTAGATTTTTATTGCCTTGCCATTGAACTCACTAGACCATATTTACAAGCAATTACTGCAACATTTACAGAGGCTGTTAAAACTAATTTAATGAATGCACGAACCAGCTGCTAGCTGTTTACATTGCTTCATCAGCTGCAGAAGGAGGGCCAATTTGTAGAGATGACTTGTCTCTTATGGTGTTCAGTGTAGAACAACCTACAGTTTAGGTTTTGAGATGGGAAAATGTGAGTACTTGGAGTAATGCAGAAATTGATTGTTAAAGAGATGGTTAACTTAGTAACTTTCATTCCTAGGGCACACCTGAGCACTTTAATCGGGACACCTGCACAACTACTCATTCATGCAATTATCTAATCAGCCAATCATGCAGCAGCATGGGCTACAACATGTTACTCTTCTGTCAGCCAAGAACGGTGGAGGCTACAGTGGACACAGACAAAACTGGACAGTTGAAGACACACAGATGATAGGGTCACAATTTGGTGCCAACAGCATGAATCCATGAGACAAACCTGCCTTGTGTCTGCAGTCCAGGCTGGTGGAGGTGGTGTAATGGTGTGGGGAATGTTTCCTTGGCATGCTTTGGACCTGTTAATACCCATCACTCATCGTTTGAATACCACAAACTATTTGAGTATTGTTGCTGACCATGTGCATCCATTCATGCCCACAATTCACCATCTTCTAATGGCTACTTCCAGCATGATGATGCACCACATCACAAAGCAAAAGTCATCTCAAACTGGTTTCATGAACATGACAGTGAGTTCAGTGTTCTTCAGGGGTCTTCCCAGTCACCGGATCTGAATCCAGTAGATCACCTTTGGGATGTGGGAGAACGGGAAATTCACGGGATGTAGTCATGTCAACATGGACCAGAATCTCAATGGAATTGAGGCTTTGACAGTAAAATGAGGCCCTACCCGGTATTAGTATAGTGTTTCTAATAAAGTACTTGTTGAGTGTATCACTCACTTCTAATAAACTGCCTAACAAATCTATTATGCAAGTTTAATTTATTATAATATGATGGTTTCGGTCCATTTAGAATGAGAAGGCAATCATTGTTTGGTCTAAAGTTTGACATCTTTGACCAGTGTTAAAGTATTTCATGTCATAGGCTATAAAAAATGTGTCAAGATACAAGAGAATAAGTGAAGTCTGTCCTTGTTTATAAGATTTTAAATGTTGATATTTATTGGAGTTATTGCTCCAAATCAGGGATTTATATTGTTTTGGCCTCTTTTGGAGAGCAACTGGATGTTTATGATGAAATATCGCCCATGATATGAATCTGTTTTCCATTTTTCCACTGAAGCCTCATTTATTAAAAGATGAGTTGAAACAGGTGTGTTTGAGCTGGAAAACATCTCCGAACTTTGTTGGACTCCGAGCTGTGCATGGCTGTCTTAAATGTTCTATCTGGCTGACTGTAGCCATCCTGTCAAGTCCTCATAGTCTCAATGAAACAGTATTCTGAGCAAATCTGATTGGTTCCACCACACACGAAAGTGTAAGACCTCATAATTCCGTCTCGAAATTTGTGCATGCTTAGAAATACAGGTTAAATCTAGAACCCTGAAGTGTCTTATTGTCCCTATGGATGGATCTCTTGTTACATTTTTTATCTATAACCTCATAACTTAAACAATTAAATGACACTTAATTACCATGCCATCACTGGGCACCATGCACACACAAACATTCACACCTATGTGTAATTTATCGTAAACAATCCACTTAGTCGCATGTTTTTTTGGACAGTTGCAGGAATGTGAACATGGGAAGAACACGCAGAACTCAGCACAGACAGAAACCTGAGCTCTGGATCGAACCCATTAGGCAGCAGTGCTACCCAGTGCACCACCATACTGCCCAAAGCTTCAAATTCTTAACCCTGATTATTCAACGAGTGTATTGTATAAAAAAAATGTAATCACTTTGTGAGCTACATGTTTAGAAAAGGGGTTCTTTGAAAGTTAAGAGCCTCCTTAAGGGGTTCTACTTGGAACCCTCTTTGATAATTGTAGATTTCTGCATCGAACCTTTAGGAGACCGATTTAACCTTTTTTTTTCTTTGTAGAAAATAGTTATCAAGTAATATGTTTCCTTAATAAATAAGACTCTTTGATAAATCTGACAGGAAGGTTTGCTACACCCAGCCTCTGGTGAGTTTTCTTTCAGTCTCCGAATCTCCATTTTGCTAAAGAGTCTTAAAGTATTGGCTTTTGTATAAAATAATCAGCTGACTTTTGTATAACATATCGATCCAGTAGCGTGACTCCTGACTTCTCCCATTCTAATGAGTCAGCATGTATAAAGCAGCTGATGTGGACTTTCTCCTTGACTTACAGCCTTAATTGATTAGCTGTTTCACTTTGCTTTCACAAGTAAGAATTAGCAGCCCATAGTGCTAGTTGCTATGTACCATTGTTTATTATGACTAGTGGTAAACGTTGTGCTAGTCTTTGATTAGCCTGTAGTTGTAATTTCAGATTGTAATGTGTGTGTGGAGTAAAAAAAAAAAAAAAAACGATTGTCACTTATCTTATGGTTGGGGATCAGCAAGCCTGGTTAATTCAAGGAAACCTTTTAATCTAAAGAGGGTATGGAAACCAAAATATAGTTAGCATTGATCCCCATTGCGTATTCTGATTAATGAATGTTGTTTTCTTTTCTTTTTTTTGAACATTAAATCACATTCAATATGAGGGTGGGCATAAAACTGATTTCATTTTCATCTTCACAGGCCCCTTGAGAGTCTGTGAGTGCACCTCTGCTCTCTCTTAATTGTATGCACCCCGAATTGAACAAATGCTTCTATGAATACCTTTGATATCAGTGTTTGTTGGAAGGTTTTCTGGGTAATGGAGAGCACGCTGGTAATCCACTCAGCAGAACCTGTTAGAATCTCTGTCTTGAACCTTTTCTCATTACATATCACAACAATAGATCTGCAGGACAACATAACCTTTTAGTATTGTTTAGCATACAGATGCATTGGTTGCTATAAAGTAATGGATGAGATAAGCTCAGTGTTTATGATGCATTTATTGAAGTCTTCCAAAAATGTAAACAATTTGTAAAACAAAAAAGAACTTTCTGTATGTAAATGTAAGTGGTGGTATGTAGACACCTTATGAGAGTCACACAATTTCTCCAAACAATAGACTACACTAGTACTACGTATATGAGGTGTAATATAGATATTTATAGATATTCATAGTAAATTATATTTATAATACATATTCATACCAATCATGATATAAATGTTAAATATTTATTCCCATTGTGCTAAGTGAATCTTTGGCTGGGAAGCATCTCTTACACAACCAGTGGCAAGTGAAAATTGAGGCACACGATGGAGCTTAAATGAATAAACTTCCAAACCACGAGAATCCCACCACTGAATAATTTACACAGTGCTGAGCCACGGGAATCCAATACACTGCAGCCAAACTTCTCACACACTGGGATTTGGCTGCTTGCAGTATCAGTCAAACACACAACTTGACACACACACACAAAAAAAAACTTAAATGGGGCAATGTGCAGACCTTCATGACTGATAATATGTTGTTTGAAAAGCTTGCCTTTGACAGACAAGATGGAAGGAACATTCTGCAGTAGCCCATAAGCTGTCCCAGAGGAAACTCTCTCTTCAGCCACGTGCCTTGGTGCCATCTGAGGAGAGATGATGACAGACACATACTTTATGCTTTACACATACTTTACACAGACTTCTGATTGATCTATATGAGCATAAAGAGTGTATAAAGAGTGTAGACTAAATCTAAGGTCAGAATATTGCAACAGAGCTGAGAAACGTGTTTGAATTTCCCCTTGGGGATCAATAAAGTATCTATCTATCTATCTATCAATGTTGTGGGGAAAAAAAATACATGTAAGTTCATGTAGTATTTACTTTAACAAAATCCAGGCTAGATACTCTGAACAAAATCCAGGGTAGTTACTTGAACAAAATCCAGGCTAGTTACTTGAACAAAATAAAGACTAGTTACTTGAACAAAATCCAGGCTAGTTACTTGAACAAAATCCAGGCTAGTTACCTTAACAAAATCCAGGTTAGTTACTTGAACAAAATCCAGGCTAGTTACTTGAACAAAATCCAGGCTAGTTACTGAACAAAATCCAGGCTAGTTACTTTAGCAAAATCCAGGCTAGTTACTTGAACAAAATCCAGGCTAGTTACTTTAGCAAAATCCAGGCTAGTTACTGAACAAAATCCAGGCTAGTTACTTGAACAAAATCCAGGCTAGTTACTGACCAAAATCCAGACTAGTTGAAATTTCTATAATAACAAACAGTGTTCAGTCCAGAATAATACTTTAAATGTGTTTTACAGTTCAGCCTGTTTGGTATTGTGGGAATTACTGTTCTGGCAGACAAAAGATCTGCACGGGTGTCAAACTCATTTTAGGTCATGGCCCACATTATACTTAGTCCAGAGTCAAGCAGGCTGAACCAAAAGAAAATCAGTTTAGAAAATCAGCAGCTCCTCTTAAAGGTGTTCATTTATCAGCATTTATCTAAAAGCTACATTCTGAACACACAAACGGATAGATAACCTGCAAAACAGATGAACCGACTGCTGTTCATCAATCGGGATTATATGTAAAGATTGTACGCAAAATAATAATACTCAACTGGGGAGAAAAAAAAATCAATAGAATAATTACAATATCAATAAAACATTGTGAAGTATTCAGCCCTGTTGCTGTGAAAACGTTCAAGAGACATGATTACAAGTCCATCTATTTATTTTCTGTACGTCTTATCCTACACAGGGTCGCGGGGAGCCTGGAGCCAATCCCAGTAGACTCAGGACACAAGGCACAAGGGGGGACACGCTGGACAGGGTGCTTGGACGTTTGTGAAGCCCTTAGATTTTCACACGAGTCCTAAAAGTAGACAAATAGAAATCTATTAAACACATGAATTTATAATAGAAATATTATACTTGGACATTTTTTTGTTGAGAAAAATGATCCAATATTACATATCTAGCCCATTCCTCAGTACAGAACTGCTTCAACTCTGGCATGTTGGTGGGTTTCATCACATGTCCTTCCACAACAATTCCATAGGATTAAGGTCAGGACTTTGACTTGGTCATTCCAAAACATTAATTTTAGTCTTCTTTAACCATTCTTTGCTAGAACGACTTGCGTGCTTAGGGTCACTGTCTTTCTGCATGACCCACTCTCTCTTGAGATTGAGTTCATGAACAGATTTTCTTTAGAATTTGCTGTTTTACAAAGCAAGCAAAGGTTCAAATACTTTTGTCACTCACAGTTATGTAATATTGGATCATTTTCCTCAATAAATAAATGACCAGATATTAGATTTTTGTCTCATATTTTTAATTGGGTTCTACTTTTAGGACTTGTGTGAAAATATGATCATGTCCATCCATCCATCCATCCATTCATCTTATATACTGCTTATCCTTTCCTTCAGGGTCACGGAATGTGATCATGTTTTACATCACATTTATGCAGAAATATAGAAAATTCTACAAACTTTCAATCACCACTGTGTTTCCTTTTCACACCAAAAACAGTGCATTGTGGGTATACTTCTAGTGTTTTATCATTATGGTAAATAGATAAAGGCCATGGTTTAGGTTGAAATTTCACAATTGAAAGCACTGATCACTGTGCACTGCTTTTGATAGTGTTGATAGTGTTATGGACATTGTGTTTTTCAAGAAAATAAAAGTAGATTTTAATGTGTGTTCTAAACATTTTTAAAAAAATCACAAGTACAGTATAAATTTTTATTTGGTTTCAACCTAGAAAGACCTAGAAAATGTTGCTCCTTCCAGTCAAATTTTAAAACATTGTTGCTGTGTGTGCTTATCAGTGAGTTTTCCTCTTTATTGTCCTTTAGATGTCATTCAAGAGCATTATTCACCATTGTTACTGGACCAAACCCCATCAATTCGAAACCCCACCTGATACCCATAATCCCAGAAAATCCCAGAAAAAACCTAATCAGTGAGACTAATTCTTTAAAAATTAAAAATGAAAAAGATATGACTACTAACCCAATCACAACTCCAAACCTTAGCCTTCCATACCTTTTCGCAAAATCTTACACATTTCAAACAGTTAGGCCATATTACACGGTGAGTGCGAGCATGGCCAGCCAAGCTCCTCTTACACACAGCAGATGTAAGGCCTCAGTTTCTCAGTGAAGCACAGCTGCAGGCTTTTCCTTCCTCTCAGAGATGTTTATAGTCACCATGATCTGAAGGCAGCAGTGTGTTTCACAACCCACTTACCTGATCCTCAGTCTTTGGCCAAGACCTAATCAGTATTCACAGTGAACAGTCTGTCCCCACACGGTCTCTTGACCTTAATAACCAAAGTATAAACCGAAAAAGGGATTGAATGACTTTAGGGTGTGATTGCTTGGAAATCACTATTTTCCGCATACAGCTGCCATTTTTACTGGGATTTTCTTGCCCCAGACGGTATGTTTGGACTGCGGTTTTCATTCGTCATGTCACAAACCTCTCTCATTAGCAGAAAGCAAGGGGAAGCCTTTAGCGATGGATGCCATGCCAGGAGAGAAATCTCAGCCCGGGTGCTGGGATTACATTTAGACCACACAAAACAGAAATTTTCTCAGCACCCTAGTGGATTTTTATAAACGCACACTTGCAGACAGAGGTATTTGTAAAATCCCTGTTGGGTCTTGGAGATGATCTTTTTGCATGAGCATGAAATAAAAAGTCTCGCTCCAATTATTTAAATGAACACAGCGTTTAACATTTAATCCTGTTATGAAATTCTATTTAAATACATACATGTGCGTATTATATGCTAAGGTGTAACACAGTCTTTCTCACAGCTGTCAGGCATTATTATTACAAGTTACTCTCAAGGTCATTATTCTGAGGTGGGAAAAAAAATCAACATTGCTGCCGATACATGACTTAAACCCATGTGTTTTTCCATCGCTCTATGGAAACCAAACAAATGTGTTGATCCACATCTAAGTGACACATCTATAACCCTGACTGGATCATCAGTCATAATTGCACTCAGTTTCATTGACTTAAACACAGCCTTCATCAAAAGAGAATTTAAAAAGTCAGTCTAAACCTGTTTGAGTTCGGGAAAAAAAAGGATGTTAATGATGGAGGTCGGGTGTGGTATTTAAATTTAATTTACTGACTTAAAAAACAATCCTAGTTACTATGAAACTACTAGCTTGAAGCAATATTTCAATTTAGACACATATATCTTTTTTTGTTTGTTTGTTTTTTTACACTCAAACACCCATGTATGAAAGTGTTCTATAAATAATTTACTGTATGTTTTCGTCACCAAAAATAAAAAGCGTAAAATGTCTTTAGACTTTACATTAGATCTTAAAATATTTCATTTTAAAAGTCCTCAAAGTATGTTAAATGGGCAGATTGTTGGGAAGCGTAATTCTGAAACTGTATATAGTAGCATAGTAGTCTGAGACTAACATAGGAAATGTAATTCCTAAACTGTACACAATCTCTCCCTTGAAATGTAAACTCATTACCTCTGTGCTCATGGTCACTGTTTGGAGTTTGGACAGTTGGTGGGCTACTTAGATTATCACTCAGATTCTCTGAAATCACACAGTGAATTTCTTAAATGGAATGATATTTTCAACAATATATAGTACAAATATATCAAATTAAGGAGCGAACACTTTTTCACAGTGTTGGTCATGCAGGACAAAACAAGGCAAACCTCCAGCACCATTTCTAGCTCAATGTAATAGGAAACAGATCATGTACATGCACAGAAACTATAGAGCGACAAATTCGTACATTTTATTCCCAAATATCTTCTTGATATTGTAATGATGCAATCTTACCCACCATCTTATCAATTCCAACCAAGCAGGAACCACGCCTGAGACCGAAATCACCAGTTATGATGATGATGATGATGATGATGATAATAATAATAATCATAATAACACTAATAACAACAATAATAATAACAATTAATAATAATAACAGCAATAATAATAGTAGTAGTAATAATAATAACAACAACAACAATAATAATAATAAGAAGAAGATGAAGAAGAAGAACAACAACAACAACAATAATAATAATAATAATAAGAAGAAGAACAACAACAACAATAATAATAATAATAAGAAGAAGAAGAACAAGAAGTAGAAGAAGAAGAACAACAACAATAATAATAATAATAAGAAGCAGAAGAAGAAGAAGAAGAAGAAGAACAACAACAACAACAACAACAAAATAATAAGAAGAAGAAGAAGAGGAAGAAGAACAAGAAGTAGAAGAACAACAACAACAACAACAATAATAATAATAATAAGAAGAAGAAGAAGAAGAACAACAACAACAACAACAACAACAACAACAACAACAACAACAACAACAACAACAATAATAATAATAATAATAATAATAATAATAATAATAATAATAAAGAAAAAAACCACAACACATCACCCCGAAACTGGGCATGTTTCTCTTGCACCTCCAGGGTTGGGGGTTTGATTCCTGCCTCTGCCCTGCTTGCGTGGAGTTTGCATGTTCTCCCCAAGTTCAGGGGCTTCCTCCGGGTCCTCCAGTTTCCTCCTCCAGTCCAAAGACATGCACTGTTGACTGATTTCCAAATGGTCTGTAGTGTGTGAATGGGTGAGTGAGTGTGTGTGTGTGTGCGATTGTGCCCTGTGATGGGTTGGCACCTCATCCAGGGTGTCCCCCGCCTCCTGCCCCGTGTTCCCTGGGATAGGCTCCGTGCTTCCCACGACCCTGTGTAGGGTCAGCGGTACAGAAAATGGATCAATGGATGAGATCCTGAACCAAATGACTGAAGTGACCTCATGCTGGCTCCTGTTGTTAAAAAAAGTAGAAAATGAAGGGCCGGGGGGTGGAAGGAACGCTAAACTGCCTACTTCCATAAAAGCATGTCACACCTGTCATAATGAACCACTTATTGATATACAAGTCACAAGTCATATATTCTGAATTATAATTATAATTATAAACAATACACATAAAACAGTGTTCTCCATAAACATTTGGAAAGTTTTAACTGAAGGGAATATGTGAAAATGACTATAAAAACACAAGACGTTGTGATACTGTGTACCGTACAAATATACATAATGGAAATATACACAATTAGACATTGCTACTGGTCAGTGTACAGGAATTTTTTAGTGACAAATCTATAATTAACTTTTTTCCCCCCTCACTATCCCAGAGGAGGAGCTTATTTATCTTGCATGTGTGTCTCTAACAACACTCCCCATAGTGTCCCCCCTTTCTCCCTCCCATCTCTTCTCCTGAACCATCCCTCTGCAGCAGCGCTTCAGCATTAAACCAGCGTGAGAATCATCTTCACACACCAGTCTGTTCACTACACAAGAAACTGGTCTGGTCATGCTGTGGTTGTTAGACATCTAGTAGCAGCAGATTTGGGTGACTTTTTTTTAATTACTTGGAGAACATTTTATAAGCTTAACATATGGGATTTGTCGGAGCAAAACAAATGTGCTGCCACCAGCTATTCCTTCATTTTAGTGAATCACTGCGAAGGAATTCTGCAGAATAAACAACTTTCTCAAGGCGTTTTATCTTTCAGCGTTGTATTTCATGACAAGCCTGGTGAGAACTAGTAAATTGCGTGCAGAGCTTTTTTTTTTTTTTTTGAAAAAGCACGTGCTTTTTAAATTACTTTTGTGTTTTGTCAGAATATATTTATCACTATTTTGGTCAGTCTTACAGTGTTTTGGTTTTTTTCCTTTTCTTATCATCACATCAACTTTCTGAAATTTATGTTTCTGACTCTGAATGCATAACAAGACCCTGACAACAAGATGTGGATTTGGAGATGTTTTTTACACACCCTGAACTCCTGGATGTCTGATGATCCCTTGAAGCTGAAAGAATGCTGCACTTTGGGGGGCTAATGCTCTAGACTCCTGAATGAAACCTGTGCAAGACAGCAATAAACAGGAGACGAAATAACTACACTGTCTTTCACCGCTCTCAAGTGTAAGAGCTGGAATATTGATTAATGCCATTTTTACCCAGAGGTCAACTGAAAACATTAGCACTCTGACACGTCTGGATAAGCCGGGCAAACGGTAAGAATACATCCTCTATTCCCCACTGAAGCTGGTGCTTAAGATGTCGTTCAAATTTGAATATTAATATTAATTATTATAATGTCAAATTCAAATTTTTTTATAAATAAATATTGCTCTTTAAGTCAACTCCAACAGAAAGTTCTTGTGAAGTTCATGTAAACAAAGCTGTGTAATCTGGAAGAACTTTTCTAAAGTAGCTTAGACTTCCTTATTTTTCTTTCACAAAAACCTTTCCACTTAAACTTGAATTGTAATGGTGCTAGGCGTCAAACCTGCTAGATCTGTGTTTTGTCATTTTATTTACTCGTTCATTGAGTCTTTTCCCACGGTGCGTCATGAAAGAAATGCACTTCAATATTAAATGTACTTTGATATCTACAGATAAAAATGTATTAGTCCAAATGTAGATCATAAAACACTCAAAACGTTGTTTTCTTAGTGACTGAAACGTGTAACTCTCATGCTCACTCTCACATGTAGATATCCAAGGACAGCCTCAGGCGTAAAACACGTGACCTTATGTATTTCTGTGAAAGCACACATGATGTGTAATGTAGCACAGGAGCAGAAAGAAAGCCACTCATGCAAAACCAGCTGGGATTGTTAACACTGTGTGGTGAGCTTTATTTATTAGGCACGCACTTGTACATTAGGCAGAATACAATCCAAGCATAAACCTAAAAAACTTAAGTTTTAGGGTCTTGCTACAACGGCCCAACACGGCCTTCGTCTGGTTCCCAGAACAGATAATGTTGCTGGATCAGGACACATATTTAAATATTATGTATATGTTTTAAATTCAAATACAAACACACTCACCACTGTATTAGGAACACATGTGCACTTGCTCATTTATCAATTAACTAATCAGCCAATCATGTGGCAGCAGAGCAACGCATAAAATTATACAGCTACAGGTCAAGAGCTACAGTTAATGTTCACATCAAGCATCAGAATGGCAGGAGTGGAGCTCAGCGTGGTCTTCTGGTGTTGTAGCCAATCCACCTTACGGTTCATCATATTGTGCTTCCTGAGATACCATTCTGCTCACCACCGTTGTAACGAGCGGTTGTAACAAGCGGTTATTTGAGCTACCGTATCTTTCTTGTCAGCTTGAACCAGTCTGCCTGTTCTCATCTGAAGTTTCTCAACAAACACAGCATTTCCACATTTTTTTATTTTTATTTTTTAGGTTTTTTTTAGGTTTTTTTTCTCATCGTTCTGTGTAAGCCTTAGAGACTCTTGTGTGTGAAAATCCCAGGAGCACCAACATCCATCCACAGTCACCATCAAAGTCACTGAGATCCCATTTTTAACCCGTTTTAATGTTTAACGTGAACATGAACTGAAGCTCTTGAGCTGTATCTGCACGATTGTAGCATTTATGCATTGTGCTGCTGCCACACAATTGGATTGATTGGGTAACTGCATTAATGAGCGGGTGTACCGGTGTTCCTAATAAAGTGGTCAGTGAGTGTATATTTAATGTATAATAATGACTGATTGTACTGAGAATATTCAGCATGAAATTGTCATCAGAAAGTTTAAAAGCCAGCTTTGTTGAATCAGAAAGGAAGAGTTATGGGCCTATTGAGGTGTAGAAATAAATACAGACTACACAGCCATTATGGCTAAACTCTGAGCAATTGCTCCTGGCAGAACAAAGACAAAGGATTGAGAGATGAGATCACTGATAGTGTTCACTTTTCTCTACTTTGACCACCTGGCCAAAGATAGCATGATGTGTGTCTACAGCATGATGTCAGTCTGTTAAATAGAACGTGTCGTAGCGGCCCATTTTGTGTGTTTATTTTTATCTAATCCATAAAGTATATTTAAGTAATCAAATTACATATATACAATGGGTTATAATGATAATTGTTGTTTTATATATATATATATATATATATATATATATATATATATATATATTATAATATATGAATGAGGACTATACTAAAGTCACTGTTAACAACTATAACAACTTAACAAAGTGTTTTTGTTTAATATTGCTCTATTTGGATGCTGAGTTCATATAAAATCATTTCTATATTTCTATTAATATGATCATATTAAAAAGCAATTTTTAAAAGCAAAGAGTTTAATATTTGTATATGGTATCTGCAGGTACAACCCCTGGCAAAATTGATGGAATCACCACACTAAGACGATGCTCACCTGGCTTTTTTACTTTGTAGAAAATAAACAAAGCACAGATATGACACTAAACAATTTTTGTTTAATAGCTGAACATTCTGGTGTCGTGAAACACATCTCAAACAAGTTAAATTAAATTGATTTAATTAGTGGCATATTCATTTCCATATCAATTACACGAAGAAAAAAAATATGGAATCATCAACAACAACAACAACAACAACAAAAATCACAATTAGTACTTTGCTGCTCATCCTCAGGCTTTTATGATGGCATGAATTCTCTGAGGCAGGGACTTCACTAATGAAAAACAATATTCTCCATCAAGCTGGTTACAACCTTCTCGAATAGCGTTTGAAAGATCGGTTTTGCAGGATGGAGCCTTGTCATGGACAATTTTTTAAATTTCCGGATTGAGATCTGAACTGTTTGCTGGCCATGTCATTGAGTTGATCTGCCTTTCCTGAAGAAAAGCTTTAACACTCTTTGCTCTGTGGCAAGATGCATTATCATCCTCAAAAATTACTTCATCTTCACCAAACCTTTTTTCTATTGGGATGAGAAAAGTGTCCAAGATTTCAGTATACACTGTGCATTGACTGTTCATGTCTCTCCTGGTCCTTTACTTGACATGCAACCCCATTTCATAAATGAGTGGGGATGTTTTATTGTTTTCTTTAGGCATCTTTATATGTTTCATTAGAACGGCACCAGACAAAAGTTTCAGCCTCATCTCCTTGGCCAATGCAAATTCATGATTCACCACTGAATGTCACTTTCCTCCACACGCCATGATTGCTTCTCTTCAGCCCACTGTAACCTTGTTTTCTTCTGTTTTGGTGTTAGTGCTGGTTTTCGTTTCGTTTTTCGTTTTCTATACATAAATCCCATTTCATTCCACCGATTTCTTACAGTTCTGTCACAAACATTGACTACAATTTCCGCCCATTTGTTTTTCATTTGTTCTATTTTCAAGGCATATCGCTTTGTGTTTTCTATCCTGAGGCTTTGACGTCTTTCTTGGTCAACCCGTATGTTTTCCTTTTATAACCTTCCCGTTTTGTTTATACCTGCACCAAATTTTAGACAAAGCTGACTGGGAACAACTGACATCTTTTGCCACACTCCGTGTTGGGGCTAGGTTTCCTTTCAAAAAAGTCCAAGGTTAAGGTCTGTAAGCACTCTTTTAAGGTCTGTAAGCACTCTCTTTTAACTGCAGACTAATTTGCATTTTTAGACTTGCTGGTATTTATTTTAGAAATACAAATTACAAGGTGATTCCATCATTTTTTTCCTCTCAACATTGAGTGATTCCATATTTTTTTTTCCTCTACTTGATCTGGAAATAAATATGTCATTAATTAAAACAATTTCATTTAATATGTTTGAGGTATGCCAGAATGTTCAGCTATTAAACAAACATTGTTTGTGTCATATCTGTGATTTGTTTAGTTGCTACGAAATAAAAAAAAAATGCTGGGTGAGCATCCTCTAAGTGTGGTGATTCCATCATTTTTGCCAGGGGTTGTACAATAAGTTGTTTTCATATTATCTATTTGTAGAGTACTAAAAAAACTGAGCCATATTATTAAATATGCCAATCAAGAAAAAAAAAGAACAGCAAACACAAAAGGATACTTCTCACTCATACAGAATAATAATAGCTTGTGTTCTATGCAGTTGCTAGATAAAAAGCCTGAAGGTATGGAAATGAAAAATAAGGATACAAGGTTACATAAAGGTATTTCTGTCTCATGCTTGTCCTATCAACATTGAATATACTGCAGTTCATAAATAATACATTATTTACATTCACTCTTCAGTGAACTTTCCTGGGTAAAAGCAGTTACTATGACAGACTAAATACAACTAGACATAAACATGCAATATAGCAGCAGCAGGCAGGGGAAAAAAAACAAACAAGGGTTTTGAACTAAACATTCATCATATGGCCTATAAACACTGGAGAAGTTCCCTTCATTTGGCAGACATCTGTCTAGTTTCATTCACTTCCATAGAGGGTGTGATTAACTAGCATAAACTTGACGATGAACATAGAACACAAGTCCAATGTTGGCTAAAATTCCAGACCTACACCATGCATGAAATGAACATTATTGTTGGAAAATATAATAAACTCGGTGTTTAGTGTTTTGGACCGTCTCAATATGATCGACATTAGTCTCGCCTATGCTTATGAAGACACCTGGAATACTCAAGTGTTACCCTGAGATTAGCGCTTTCTTCCCTATTCTTGCCAACTTTGTATGTGAGGAAATCATTATCTATTCCCAGTTCAGCATTTAATGGAAGTTACACGATAAAAAACAAATCAAGGTGTGCTTATTGAACAAACCCTGGTGGGACGTAAAAAGAGGACCATGACATCAGAAGGCATAAATATCTTCAGTACAATCAGCAAGAAAGAGGGAGAACGAGGGACTATCATGCAGACTATTATTCATATATTTTACACTGATTACACAGTATGGGGTTGAACAGGGGAGTCTGCTGTCAGGTTAAAGGATAATGCTGTCACTCAACCAAAGCATTTCAACATGTTCTTTTGAGTAGAAACAAATCTGAAAACTTACTGTAATGTTTGGTCCACTTTGATGTTTATTAATGTTGATGAATGATGAGGTCGTAGTAGAAGAATGTTTTGTGGATCATTGTTTGTATCCAAGTAACAAGAGGCCTCTGGGATAGAATAAATAGTTACCAAAACTGACAGAATGTCAGATGTATTATATTTTCTTAAGGACTACACCATGTCACACTTGTAAAATCGTTGTGAATACAGACACATCCTGTTGTCTCAGGATTCATTTGATGATATTTCTACCACACTTAGCTAAAACAGCATATTTTTTTCACCGTTTTAGTTAAGTGTTCAACAGTCATGCTAGTTCATTGTTTCTAAAAAGGGAGCTAGTTTAAGAAATGCATTGGTAAAATCAACATACGCCTAATCAATACTAGCTGTCAAATCGTCCAAGATGCACCTGCACCACAGATTTTTAAAGTGCTATAACTTTGTATGCTGTAGCATTACAATTTCCCTTCACTGGAACTAAGTGGCCCAAACCTTTTCCAGCATAACAATGCTCCTGTGCACAAGGTGAGGTCCATGAAGACATGGTTTGAGAAGGTTGGAGTGGAAGAACTCGAGTGTCCTACACAGAGCCTTGACCTAAACCCCACTGAACACCTTTGGGATGAACTGGAACACTGAGTGCACCCCAGACCTCCTCACTCAACACCAATACCTGACCTCAACCCCACTGAACACCTTTGGGATGAACTGATACACGGACTGCTCTTGTGGTTGAATGAACACAAATCCCCACAGCCACGCTCCAAACTCTAGTGGAAAGCCTTCCCAGAAGAGTGGAGGTTATTATACCAGCAAATGGGGACTAAATCTGGAATGGAATGTTCAACAAGCACGTATGATTGGATGGTCAGATGTCCACAAGCATACTTCAAAAAAAGAGAAACATACTTCATTTCAGGAAAGCAGTTAGTTTGTAGAACTACATTAGAAAACATCAACATGTCACCATTTGAATGGTTTTCCAAGGAAGCCGCACATATGCTCATACGAGTATACGCATTCATTGAGGATGACCGAAAGAGAAAACATCAAAGATAATAGGAGAACAATTGTATATTGTATTTATGCATGTGTATATAGACGTGTTTTGTGAGCGCGTGTGTCTGTCCATGCCTGATGAGCCACGCTGAGTTCTAGGAATGACCGTTTTGATATTAGTTCCCAGGATGTTAGCCTCCACATGATTGACAAAGTAAATAGGATGGTCTTAACACTAATCCAATAAAGCTTTAAATAGCTTTTCCATCCCTTCGTTGTGTTCGTTCATGCATCTGAGTTAATGTGTATGCTTGTGAGACACAGAATTTTTTTGTGTGTGTTGATAACCCGAAATATTTCAAACTGAAATTGATTTTGTATCAGATTACTTGCTCAGGGTCAAAGCTGTTTTCTGAGGTGTATGAAATCAACAAGTATATGATTATACTGTGATAGAGTGCTGTGATATGAGAGTTCATTTCCAATTGTTTCTCTCGCATGAGAACCTCGCGTTAAGGAAAGGTAGTCCTTAAGGTCTTATTGTGTCCGTCTTTGTATTGTTAAGAACCCACTCGACTAAAGAATCTGTTTTATTTTTAGTCTTGTTTTCTGTATTCCATAAATACATATAACATTCCAGTTTCTTTTGTAATGGAAATGCAGATATAGGTTAGTTGGAAGTGGGCAACTTTTCAAAAGCATTCTGTAAACAATTGCATGTTTCCTAATAAAGGAAAAAGGCAGTTAAGTGTCAGATTTAGGGAGAGAGAATAACCTGGACCCCACTTCCGGTGTAGCTATTGAAACAAAGAAACTTCTCTGCGAATGAAGAACAAGGCCTATTAGTCAGGTAAGTGTTTAGACAAGACTGAAGGCGCAAAGACTCACACATAACAAATTATACACACAGAGACGCCATGGTCAAGTGGATATTTCAACAATGACAGTATGAAATACTGATTTTGAATGGAAAATACATTTGAGAACAAACATAAAAAAACGTTAAATGCTTAATTAATGTTCGAGTTTAAACACCTGATCATATTTTTCTATCTGTCCTATTAGAAGTAGATATTTTCCATTACTTCAGGACTACTTTAATCAAATGAAACTATATTATCATGATCTGTATGTCTGGACCTAATCAAGGTGATAATAATAATCATCATCTTAGGGCTCACAAGTCATGCATGGTTGAGGGTGGGGGGTCGTACAGATGTTTGACTCCCGACAGCAGCAAAGCTGTCTGTGGCCAGGAGTCAAAGACAGCAACATTGGCCACTCTTCGTCATCTTTGAGCGTAAAATGTCAGATAGCGATTTTCTCCAAGGGTGTTTGTCTGCCCCTGACATTTAACAAGTGACACTGCATGACCAGCAGTTCAGAAAGATGCGGTGGCAGTGCTGTTTATGTCTCTCAGGATGTGCGTTAGCTCTCAGCCTCTATCATATCGTACAACTAGGCAGTTTCCTCCTCCAGTCCAAAGACATGTGTTGTAGGCTGATTGGCATTTCTAAATTGTCTGTAGTGTGTGAATGTTTGTGGGATTATACCCTGCAATGGGATGGTGCTAAAGAAGTCCTTCATTTCTTGTTCCTATTTCTAAATTTCTTTTCATTTGGTACTTTATGTGTAACCATGATGCTTGGAAAGATTTCATAGTATTGAAATGCTTTCTTTGTCATCACTTCCATACCAGAATAAGATCTGCTTTATTGAATTATTTTAAATCCTTTATTGAATACAATAGTGGAGGATTTGTGACCATTAACTTGTTAGAGGAATTAAGATACATATCCATGTTAAAGCTTAATAAAAAAAATATGGTAGTAAACAGGGCTTGTTTTTACGTGAGTGTTAAGACGCTGGAATGAATATCAGCACCTCCAAGTCAGAGACCATGGTTCTCTGCTGGAAAAGACTGGGATGCTCGTTTCAGGAGAGGGGAGAGACCTTGCTTCTGGTGGAGGAATTTAAGCATATATTCACAAGTGCTGGAAAAAGATAGTGTAAGATTGGGACACAACAGATTGGGTAAGTGTAAGTCACTGTACTGGTGGTGAAACAGGAGCTCTGTTTTTGGACAAAAAACCAAGGATTCCCCCTGGTTGACTCCCACTAGAGCTGTATCAAGCACATCCCACTGAACCTGCTAGAGAGATTAGATTTCACAGTTGGCTCGGGAAAATCTGGGAATCCCCCAGGAGGAGCTGGAATCTGTAGCCATGGCTAGTGAAGTCTGGGCTGACTTTTTCAGTTTGTTGCCATCATCAATGAATGATTTTTTTTTTTATTGTAGTCTCTTTATAAGTAAATGATATGTATCACACTAGAGGCAGGAGCTAGTCGGATATTTAAGAGACACTTGATAATTTTTCCATTCAAATGCCTTTGACCCTCATCCTTCAAATGCTGTGTAATGACTAATTTACTTCACAGTGCATGAAGTTCTTTTCCGCTGACACTTCTTTCAAGACATCAAGCGCACTAAGCTCCAAAGTGCATTTAAAACATTTTAAAGAAACTTTTACGACCCCCAAATTTCCAGCGCAGGTTTAAATTCTTAAAATTAAACCCAGGCAACATTTTTAGGTTTCAAGATGGGTTGTTTAAATCTTTAATTGTATATGCGGAATGAAATGAGCTTAGAAGGAGATCGTAAACACCTCAGATTGGAAGTCACTCTTCATAGGACTGTAAAATATCAGTATCTTCAAAGCCATTCATTTTTCCAAGCATGGAATTCAAAATCTTGGTCACTTTGTTTCTCTGTTCCATATTTGACTCTTTCTAAGTTCTTCTGGTTAAGAACCAAATGCTAATTGAAGTCAAGGTATACTTTATATAAAAAAAAAAAATAAAAAAAAAAAACCTCTGGAAATGTACTTTGAGAAGTTGTTGGTCTGGAGAAATCCTCCACTGTGAGATTATTTTTCCTGATTTACAGAACTGTTTTGCATCCAAGTGTCTCTAGTCTCCTCCAAATACATCGTAAAAAACTAGAAAATAAGGAATGAGGTAACAAAAATAGCATAATATTTTCTGTTAAAGTTATTTGAAGCATATATGAGAAATAGTTACATTACACAACATGGATATATAGAAAAATGCCTATAAATCTATGAACGAAAATATCCCCATAAGGCTAGATACCCAAGAACCCACAGAGTGCACTAACCGGGTAGATCAATGAAAGAAACGCACTAATCTGCTTTTCGTGTGTGTCTTGGCAAATCCCCAAAAGAGGATCCTATGACTAATGTAACACCATAATAGTTTATCCAGAACCTGTGCTGGATTTCCAGTTTCAAGTGCAACAAGAGATTCAAAATAATAAAACAATAAATAAGAGCATGTAGGGATTGAATGTTCAAGGTGGTTCTCTGAACACGAACCATCAATCGAGGGACATCGCATCCCTTCAAACACTCCACAGCAGTGAGTATTAAATGACGAGGAAAGTTCAAAAGAGAGCTAAAATATCTTACCATTTGTAATAACATCTGTGAAGGAAATTGCTGAAGGGTGAAGCTTTCTACAGGAAACCCTTTTCACAGAAGGGAAAATACTCCAGTGCACATGCAATTTGTTTGGTATGCGTCATTTGGTACGGCACAACATCGCAGCATTTCATTGAAAATTTCTGAGTGTAAGATGACGAAGCAATTTTTAATGTTTCCGAGGGTTTGTTTATGAGTAAGAGCAGCTGTTCTCAGAGAGGAGTACGGGGAATTACAATTACAGTCCAACCATTATCAAAGTTTATTATACACATTTAAATAATACACATGAAATAAATTTGTATTGACTTTATTTCACAGTATAAAGGGTCACTGGTTACAGAAGGATTAGCGAATAGTATTAGACAATGGTATTAGGGTAATAATGAATAATATGTAGAGCTTTCTTTACAAGTCATGTTTATTTAAAAATAATAATTGGGTGCATTGATATGAAACCCTTTTTTTCCCTTGCAGAGTGCCAATGCTCTTAATCATTTTAAGATGAAGTTATGGAAGTGTGTTGCCATCGTCTTGATGCTCTGCGGTGCTGCACTCTCCGTCTTCCTCTCTAGAATTCTGCTTTCCTCCAAAGCACATGTTCTTCCTCACTTTGAGCATTCATCTTCCTTATTAACATCATCAGCATCAGCATCTGCAGCATCAATGTCTTCAAACATCTCCTCATCTGGGACTAGGGGGAAGTTTCGGAGGGTCAGATCGGCAAATGGGGACAACTCGGCCATCTCGGATTGTAAGCTACAGTCTTTTATCTCTCAGTAATCTGGGAAGTATGTAATATATTTACTGGCTTAATGAAAAAGCCTTTATATAGCAATGAATCAATGTATTTCGAGGCTCAGTGGCTGTATCAGAATGAAAAGCATTGTTTGCGATTCTTTAAAAGGCATACCCTATATTGGTCCAGTCAATACAATAATATAACAATGCAGTAATGCAATAATGCAAGAGGTCACGAAGTCAGAGAGAAAGCATTGTTTAATCTGGATTCTTCTTATACAGAATATGAAGTACAAATTGATTTTTTATTTTTTTGTATTTTCATATGAATAGTTATGGATACAGGAACTAACTGTAATGGATCGCCTGATCAATTGCTTTAACATACAATAAGGTAACATAATAATTAATGCATAATGATGCAAACAGACACAAGCACACACTTTCAGCAGAGATGAATTCTCGAGAATCCAATTGACTACCGAGTCGTCTGATTAGAGGACGGATCAGAGAATTACTCGTGCTAAGCAGGTCAGCGAGGGCTCAGCGTACTCTTTGGCCACCTGTCCTTAAACTCTAGTGCTTAGCACAACACTAAGGATAATGTATAAAGTGATCTGAAATGACATTAAGATTCCGAAAAATTTGTTCCATACTGTGTAAAACTTAACATAAGTACAATATCGGGTATATACATACAGTATATCAAGAGGCTAGCAAGACATTTGTCCCGTTTCATCTTCTGACTCAGTGAAAGGGCTGAATAATTAGTTAAATGTAACAGAAGCATTTTTTTTTTGCAATGCAATATCTTTATGGAAATATTCATGTTCAGGCTATACACATACTGTTTTTTAATGACAAACAGATGGATATTTTTTGAACGATTTTCCATTCATACATGCAGTAAGAGCTTAGCAAAGAATTCTGGACCCCCTGGAAGAATACTGCTCTGGGCCCCAAACTCGTTTTAAGTTTATATTGCATTTTGGATATATTAGCCATATATTCTGACATACTACTGGAATTTTTGTGGCTGTGTGCCCCTGGAATGATTGTCTCCTTTCACCCCACTAGATCTGGCTTTGTATGCAGTTCAAGCAAGCGCTTACTATAGTAAATTGTTACCAGTTTAGGCGAAGCATGAATGGAACACATTAGTATTAGCATATCCTGTTACTATTAGCTTATTTTGTATGAACCTTTAACCCTCTTATTCTGTTTGCTAGTTAGCAATGGTTGTGGGTTTGAGCCAGGTCTCCTATTCAGATTTTTATAGAGATACAAATGTAAAATTGGTTAAAATACCCAAATAAGCCTTATTGTTCATCCCATATTAGGTACATTTACAATACATGTGAAAATAAATGTGCAAAACTACGTCACATACTTGAAGATGCTAGCAACCAATGGCAAAGGTATAAATGCCAGAGATGAAGGTAGTTATTTATATAGTATATAGTTATTTTAATCTTAGTTACACTTGTTAGTGTTTATTAGAGAACCTACCCCTCTAAAACAATTAAATCTGACTAGCATAACCAGCTAAGACTAGATAAATGTCCCAGGCTGTTTTTTTGTTTTATTTTTTTTCTAGCAGGGAAACATTTTGGAATTTCATTTTGGAAGAAAAACTGTATATTTATTCTGACCTAAGTAAAACATTGGAGTTCACTGTATCTCCTTCTTCTATCCTGTCTCCAGTCATGCACCTATTCCAGAGTTTCACGGAGGGTGAGTTGAAACAGGTCATCGGCACGCTGGTGCAGAGGAAAGCTCAAAGGGATGCTAAACTGGGTAAAAGAACTAAGCGGGCCAAGAAGGGTACCAAGCCATGTTCACTGACAGACAAGGAGGTCACGGTAAGCCAACTGGGCTTGGGCTACGTCAGCGACGAAGTTATCCTTTTCCGGTACTGCAGTGGCAAATGCGTGGCCAGTCGCCGCAACTACGACCTGGCGCTGGCGAAGCTGAAAGGTCAGCGTTTGTTGACTAGAGAGAACGTGGACAGGGCTCGGCACAGCCCATGCTGCCGGCCCACGGCCTATGAAGAGATTACCTTCCTGGACAACCACAGCCACTACCACACCATCCATGAGGTTTCTGCACTGAAGTGTGCTTGTGTATGACATCAGTCACATGGCAAATGAGGATTCTTCTTTTTCAAGTAAAGGCATAGTTCGTATGAAGTACAACAAAATTAATAACATGGGGAACATGTCATGACAGCTCTAGGGAAACTGAAATGGAAAGAGGCCAGGTTAAGAATACAGAGGCTGCAATTGAAATGAACAGTATAGCCTTATATTGCTGGTCTTAAAAACAGAAGAAGCTGTTTTTATGTTTTTATTTGCCTTTCTGGGATAAGGTTGTTTTTTTTTATTTAGATATAATTAGTCAGTCAGCAAATAAACTGCAAGACTAAACAGGATTTTAAATAATCAATCAATCATTTTCTTCTCCACTAAACTTCTCGAGCAGTCAGAAGAATCTGCTCAGCCTGAAAAGTCCTACTCTATAACTCAAAGACGTACTTAAAATATACGCATACTTGTTTCCCTTACAAGCAAGTCTAATCCCACATCCCCCAGACCACACACTTAACAAGACTATGACACAAAAGCAGCAACAAATTGCATGAAAAGATGAAATGAACATCGATACTGTAGACACTGGTAATGAAAGTAAAGGTAGAGATAGATATTGACAGATATACTGTATAAAAAAGAGTAGCTCCACTATTAAGTAACAATGCATAACATTTCGTCTTTAAAATACGCTACAAGGTCAAGACAGCTTGTCCTTTTGCACAGAGTGGCCATTAGAGAAAAAGAAAAAAAAAACAGAAAAAGACTGAAATGCAGAGAGATTGTAGGCAACATAAGAAAGGACAAAGTCTGCCCCATGAAAATTTGTAAAAGCCTGTATACCTCAAGACAAACCAATCCATCTGTTGGTGTTTCGCAACCTGTCATTTAATTGTTGGCAGTGGATGGTAATATGTTTTACTGTTAAAGTTCTGGCAGCCTGATCAGTTCACTTGATCAAAAAAGAAAGAGAAAGTACATCAATAATTTATTTGTGGTCTGTTTAACTGGAAAACAAACTTACATGAATGTACAGTGTTTCTGCATGACCTATCTATGTCTATCTATGAAAAATCAGTAAGCATTTTCAAAGTTGTCATCCATGTCGTCATATCAGATTCCATTTTAGCGATCCAGGCCACAGTCGAGCTGTTTTTATCAGACTGATCTAATCAGTCTTCAGAGGAAATGTTCCTTGGGGGGAAACTATGACTCATCAACTTTTGCACAAACATTAATTCACATGCACTGCACAGGTCATAACATAACACAAAATCTCCTTTTCTTGTGAAATAGAACCAGCTACTGTACATATATGGATAAAGACCCAGCAGATGGTTAGAAATATTTCTTTCATACCCAATGCATGATTTGAGAAAACCTTGAGAAAATCTTCCTGATGCATAGATACAATATGGGATAAGATATAGGCACTATTGTAGAAACAGTAAAGGTTTCAATAACCGATTCGCATATAGAATTAGATCTGATTGTCGTATTTGACTGCAAAATCAGTCGAGGAGCAGGTGTCCTGTTAAGACTGTGACAGGAGGATTGTGCCTGAGATAGCCTCACCAAATCCATTCCATTTTTGTAAATCCTATAACAGACTACTCTAATCCACTTAGTGCCTTTCGTAGAGACTCACACAAACACTGAATGCTGAAGTGGACAGAACAGTAGGACTTTACTGTACATTATTAAATCAATATTCTACATACGTAAAGGAGTTATTCATTAGTACTTCATATTCATTTTAGTAAAATGCGTAGTTCCTTCTATAGTAAAATCATTAAAACAATGCATTAGAACAGAGGTGTCCGGACGATCTTTTCCGGAAAGGATGCGAGTGCTCATTCTAAACAAGCACACCTTGAACAGTCTATTGAAAGCCAAGATCAACTGATTAAACAGGTGAAATCCTGCACCCACACCGGCTTTTCTTTTGCGGATAAGATTGGACACCCCTGCTTTAGTATGACAAGATACCTCTGTGCAATCCCTCGAACTCCTATCCCTGGGTTTGTAATACAAAATAATTCCATCCAGAAATGTCGCAACGTCAGGCAGATCAAAAAGGAGCTCGGAGTACAAGTGCTTTTCACATATCTGCTCTGTTTTTAATGGAACATTTCAGATAATCAAGGAAAGAAAGAAAGAAAAAAAAAACATCCCGAGTCCAACTATTTAATTAGACTCTCAGCAGGCAAGACATTGTGCTAAAAAAAAAAAAAACACCCAAAAAACCTCCAGGATATAACACTGATATTTATAGCTTATTCCCAAACCTGTGCATTTAATAAAACAGACGTCAGGATGTTGGAGGATTTTGTGCATGCAGTTAAGCCACATTGCAGCATGATAAACTATAACTACGGCACATTATAATATTCGTATTTTTGTTGTTATTCACTGGATGTACCGATTGGAACACTACTTGTCTTTCAAAATTCCAAAATGTATGAATTAAACAGTTATTATGAACGTATTATAAAAAGAAAGCAAAAATACACCGATACAGACACTTTGCCGGGGCTTTGTTGGACCCTGTCAACCAACGACAATAAACATTGATGCAATGCATCTGTATAAAAAGGTTTATCTATATTTATTACAGAGTAAATTATGGTTTATTTATTTACATATCATCACAGACAAAACAGGAGCATTTATTTATTTGAATGTATTGGTGCCAAAGTCTCATGCATTATGTTCTTATCACAGTTTAATAAACTGTACAAGCTTTAAAACATGCCTGTTGTTTTTTATTATTGTGTCTTCTGTTGCCTAATATTCTTTTCGAAATTTATATATATATATATATATATATATATATATATATATATATATATATATATATATATATAGTAAAGTTCATTGTTAGCGCAACATTCTTTTTTTAATGCTTAGTTTAAACATCATGCGCCCTTCACACAGTATCCTACAAAGCTGCACACATGAGCAATATACGCTTTACAATAGCAGTGTGAACATTTTCAAAGATAAAACCATTCATACTCTGATACTGTATACATCAATACACTCTACAAAATGGTGTGTTGAACCTTTTGGGTCATTGAATTGGGTTAATTTCTCAGTCTTGGGTAGTTTTTGGGTAGTTTTGTCTAACCCACCTGTTGGGTTAATGGCTGGGTCATTGTCACTGACAGTTGAATCAATGCAACCCTTCCCCAACCCTGACACCTCAGCCCAACTACTTGGGTCGTATCAACTCAGCGCAGACTGTTTATATTCACCTCAGGTGGAGATAGCGGTTTTTGAGGAAAGGAAAAAAACGACCACATGTAAGTTAGTGTTCATCACCATTTAGCGTTAAAGCCTGGCCGAGTTTGTGATATTTAGGCAGGGAGCTCTCGAAGATGTATTCACTGTAAAACAGTAACTCAGCGAGTGATAATTCACTTTACCTATCGCCACGGCTTCAAAAGTGAATATCATGTACTGCTTCCTCAGTGTTGGAGTTACACTACTAGTGTCGTGTTTATGTTGGCTGTGAAATATGGACTGAGGTTATTATATAATTCTCCGGGTCTGCATCTTATCTGAGGCTCTGAGTGAGGGTTATCTACCTGGATGCTGTCACCAGTAGGGATGAGTGATGCTAACCTAGACCCTCAACTGAGGTAATAACATTACTTTAGTATACAGCTCACGGTAATATTAGACATTCCCATTACCTTTTTGAGAGTTAATGATAACATAGCATTACGGCTGTTCACCATGATGTAATACAGAGATTGGGTTACATTTAGCAGGTGTTTTGGACAAGGCAAGCTGTAGTAATTAGCATTAGGAGGATGGGTTAGGGCAGTGTTTCTTCATGTATTCGGTGAATGTTCATGCAGGTTAACAGGTGCAGACTGTCAGTGGCTAACGGCACTTAGCTAGCTCAGTAATGTCGAGGCCAAAATTTCTACACAAGGTTAACGTGTGTCTGTCTGTCTGTCTTATTATTTCTGTGTCTGTCTTATTATTTCAGACATCTGATATTTATCATATATATTAAATGTTTTATAAACATGTTAGCATTTTAGAAATGTTTGAAGGATTTTTACACACCACCCTGATTGGGAAACACTGGTGTAAGACATCAGTAAGATTTCCTCAGAGCTAATAAATCTAATCCGTCTTCAAAGGGATTGTTCTTCAGGTGAAACTATGATTAATCAACTTTTGCACAATCATTAGCACATGCACTCAAACACACACTGCACAGGTCATAACAAAAACACATTTTGAATGTTCTTTTTTTAATAATTGTTGATATGGTAAAGTTTTCTGAGAGGAGCATGGTGTTAAAGGAAAATAATCAAGTTTGAGCTGGTAACGCACCACTCCATCATTTATTATTTCTCTATAACTGTAAGCCTAATTATATATTATTCCTTGTGTAATCCATGTCATCATGAGGAAAACAGGTCATCTTGTGTCTGAACACATAACAGCACACCAAATCTACCAGAAAACCTGGACTAGAAAGCGTACACAGGGTGATTCAAGAGTGCTATGGTACAAGATTGCTCAGGATTCCTTGGTATTGCCCTTTTGTGCTCTCAGAAAAGTCTATAAGCACCTTTAAAAAGTTAAGTCTACTTACCTACCTCTTGAGTATTTATACTTTCTTTCATTATTTACACTTCTAAAGACTTTGAACATTTACTCCTTTGCCTTTAAAGGAGATTTATCGTAGCACTACTTTTCAACTCCGCTGCATTCATCGAACACCTCATTACGTTGTTTAAACTGAATGTTTTGATGTCTGAGTGACTTGCTAATGAAAACCACCTAATCACGAACTTCATTTTTATGTCAGTATATCTGTGTAATTGTTTGAGTGTTTTTTAAACACGTACAAATTATTCATTTGAGCTCCAGTGCCTCTTGCATGCAAATTCAACTTGAAATTTGATTCACATTACAACATACCGTACATAATACCTAATGTCAACAATTAAATAATCTATATAATGTTTGTTTTTACTTAAACACTTGACAAAGATGTCTGATGGATTTCTGAGTGCTGGGTGTCCTTCACATCCCTCGAACGATTTCAGTTACATTTACAATTTTCCAATGCTGTGACTTCTCTATTCTTAGATCACTTTCAAGCGCACAAATACTGTAACTTTTGGAGTTTCAATATCCATGGTATCCCCATGACCATAAGGGCAGCAGGGTTTTGTTTTCATCTTCTTTTTTCCTCCCTATGTGTGATGTATAAATGTATGTCAAGAGCAATGCTCCTTTTCTCTAGCTTGTTATTATCAGTTAATTTGATATACAATCATGGGAAAAAGAAAGTACACCCTCCTTCAAGTCTATGTTTTTATTTACCAGCAAATCGACATCCAAATGGCTAAAGAAGAAAAAAAATCAAGGTATTGGAATGGCCAAGTCAAAGGTCCAGACCTCAACCCCATTGAAATGCTGTGGCAGGATCTTAAGCTGTGCATAGACGAATGCCCTCAAACATCAATGAACTGAAGCAATGTGGTAAAGAAGAGTGGGGGAAAATTTCTCCAAAAAATTGAGAAAGACTGATAAACTCTTACAGAAAACATTTACTTCAAGTTATTGTTGCTAAAGGAGATTCTAGTAGATTCTACATATTACTGGATTATAGGGTGTACTTATTTTTACCAATCTGGTTTCTGATTGTTGGTTTACTTTCTTTTTCCCATGACTGTAATCTATCAGCAGCAGTATGATGCATTAAATCTGTTCCCAAATGCAGGTACATAAAATGTCCTACTGGTACTCTGTGTTGTGAAACTGGATATTGTGTTTACATAGGAGGTTAGGATGGGATTCATATTTGGGATTCAGACTAAAACAGACATAGACTCTACAAAACCTCTGAAGGTGTGCTGTGGTATCTGGCACCAAGATGTTCCTAACAGATCCTTTAACTTGAGTGGTGGGGCCGGTTCCTCAAACCGTTCCTGAACAATGTTTGGAGTGTCGCAGGGTGCATTATCCTTATGAAAGAGGCCACTGCCATTAGCGAATACCGTAACTATGAAGAGGTGTACTTCATCTGCCACAATGTTTAGGTACGTGCTACGTGTCAAAGTAACATAGACATGAATGCCAGGACCCAAGGTTTCCCAGCAGAACATTGCCCAGAGCATCACACTTCCTCCGCCATCTTGCCTTCTTCCCACAGTGCATCCTGTTGCCATCTCTTCCCCAGGTAAGCGACGCGCACACACACACACACACACACACACACACACACGGTCATCCACATGATGTAAAAGACAACATGATTCATCAGACCAGGCCACTTTTTTCCATTGCTCCCTATGTAGGCACTTTCGGTGTTGGACACGGGTCAGCATGGGCACTCTGACCGGTCTGCAGCTACACAGCTCTGTACACAGCTGTGCGTTCTGACGCCTTTCTATCATAGCCAGCATTAACTGTTTCAGCTATTTGTGCTACAGTAGCTCTTCTGTGGGATTGGACCACACACCTTAGCCTTCGCTCCCCATGTGCATCAATGAGCCTTGGGAACCCATGACCCTGTCACCGGTTGTCCTTCCTTGGATCACTTCTGGTAAATACCAACCATTGCATACCAGGAACACCCAAGAAGACCTGCTGTTTTGGAAATCCTCTGACCCAGTTGTATAGCCATCACAATTTGGCCTTGGTCAAACTTCGAGAACTGAATGGTCACTTGCTGGATAATACATCTGACAGGCGCCATTTTTCACTCATATAATAAATAAAATATTAAACTATTTGCAACAATGTTGCACCATCTGCTTAAATGTTTATAAATGACTGCTCTTTGACACTGAAATTAGAATAATTCATGTGATCATTCAGCACAAACATTAGCCTGCAGGCCTTTAGTGCCAGGTCCAAACCCCTCCCCATTCTACCTTCTGGGACGGAGATCCAAATCAGTCCAAAGAAGAAAAAAAAAAAACTTACTTCGACTTGTATATATCATTTTATCTCCACTACACAAACACCATCCATCACAGTCTCCCACTGTCTTCATTTGTTTATTTTCACTGCATTCAGCCGTTACGTGTGAATATCACTGGGATCTAGGAATAACAGTGTAATGCTTCAGAAAACTCAGAAAGACTATACATGTATATGACTTTAGTTCATTAAAAAAAGTGTTTAGAGCGTTGATTTATTTTAGAAGTGTTGTGAAATCGCTATGATCATAATCCATGTAGTAGTATTCTTTAATAATATAAATAAATAAATAAATCAAATGCAAAAGAATACCACCACAAAATGTATTACTCTTTTTAAACAACAGCAATTTGCCAAAGATTGCCATTTTATTATTGATTAAAGAACAGCATAATTGTTTTATTCATTTATAGTTATGGTGTGGAACATCTATGAAACAAATTAGTTTCCCCTCAAATTAGTCGTTTCCCCTCACCAACCCCACCAACCTTTCTTTCTTTCTTTCTTCAGACAAAACAAATGTAACTTGTGTTACTGAGAAAAAGAAAAGCTCTCCATCCTGAGTTACAGCTTGACCTCTGACTGTTACAAAGAGCTGACAATGAAGACTGGTAAAAACGCTAAATAAATGTTTCCCCACAGAAAACAAAACTAAAACAATGATTAAACATTTTTATACGGCACATCCAACATATAAGTCCCTGTGTTAGATGTTACTACAGAAAATATAATGTATTAGAACAAGCGCATTAATATAAACCATGCCGCTGAAACTACTGTCTGAGGTGTGCTATAACAGAAAATCAATAAACACCTTTTGACCAATCAGAATCAAGCATTTAAGGTCATCAAGTTTGACTAGCTGTTTGCAGTAACGGCATACAAATAACATTCTTCATTTGTTTCTGCAGTTTGATTGAAACTCTGATCATACACACTTATCAAATCTTGAACGCTGGATCCTGAATGCTCGAGTAACTGAATTAGGTGTGTTAAATTAGACATCTTTCCATGATTTTTTTTTTTTTTTTAAATGGTCAAGATGTAATTTAAGAGAGGCTGTTATCAGTAGACAGACTGTATTAGAACATATCCCCCGTATAATACATTAAAGAAGCTGAAGTCTAAGAGGTTATAAACTAAATGCGTGCTGTGGGTTATTGTCTAATTGACTTAATTGTAAAATATGAACAAATCACCGCTTACATATATTTTGAAAACACAGCACTTGTGAGTTACATGTGTGAGTTAACATCTCAGGGCATTGTTTGCAACTGTTTGGAAAGTTCTGCATTTATATTCGCCGCTCATTTTGGAACAGTCTGTTGGAGTGTAATTAAAAGTCATTTTTTAAATCCATGGGATGTCAAAGAGTTGATTTTGTTATTTGATAAGATTGTCATACTCTAGCTTTTGAGCTGATGGAATCTATTTTTGCCTGTTCAGCTCTTGTAAAAAAGACTGAAGTCTCAGTAGAGCCACCCACCAGAGATGACCCTCTCCATAGTTTTAAATAGGAGCCATGTTTGTGGTTCTATCCTGCAGGCAGACATAGAAAGTCGGCTTGTAATGTTCGGAAAGCCTTCCAACTTATTTTTTTTTTTTTTTGTTTGAGCTCTTAAAACATCAATAAGAGTCTAAACTCAGAGAACGTTTTTGTCACATGTGATACACATGGACAAGCCTGGCAGCCCTAGAACACATGAAAAGATTTTATTATGTATAGCTGGCGAAGAAATGCCCTCCCTGTTCAAAAATCCATATGTTACTCAACAGGATTGGTTCCTTTAATGAGTCACAGTTTAGTCACAAAGGCTCCAGGTTTTAAAAGGCTGCTGCAGAACTTGAATCAGTGCCATGGTTATACTGCAAACATAATGATGGAGTCGGTAATTGGAGTTACCACTTTGGACACTTAGGTGACTCATGTGCAACTCTGTTTTCGCTGCTCACCATCTTTGCTTACTTTGAGGTGGAGTGGAAAACCAAAAGTGTGGTCGGGCCACGGCTGTCGCTCGCAAATGTGATTATTATGCTTTTAAATCATGGTTACCTTTGGGTACACAAGGTTCATTTTAGCTATCGGAATTCATAAACATTTGGAAAACGCCAAAACATAAGAGTGTGTTTTCTGACATATCCATTGTGCTTGGAATAGCACCGTTTGCAAAACTGTGAAATACAACGTTACATGATATGTACGGTAAAACACTCCGATTTTGTAATTTGATCACAGTAAATCGTCATGTTTTACAGAGCCGTGATAATCGGTTTTTTCGCCATTTGTCTCTTTTTATGGAAACCCGACTGTTGTTTAAATGTTTTTCCCGGTTTCCTCATTCTCATTTTATTTCACTATTTGAAGTCTATTTCTGCTTACAGCAGGTATATGATCTCAAAATATTCCTACACTAACACAAATTATGGTGTTTCTGACCATGTGGTCACTCCTGAAATAAAAGAGAGCGCTGAGTAATGCCTGCTTATGGAATATACAAGTATCATGAGAGTCAACTGGTTAAAGAAATGTAATCGGCACACAATTCCTCAGGGAAGAAAAACAACATAGCAGCTAAATTAGAACTACTTTTGAATATGATGTACCTTAAAAGGCTAGTTTTAGATTATTATTTTTTTCCTTAAATGTTTTCATTTTGTCCAAGTTATACAGTAAACAGTAACATATTTAAGGCTGTGAACATATGAACGCTTATATTTAAAACGATAAAAAAATTTCACATGTCTGAGCATAAGGAGTTATCTACAAAGGAAAAACATGCTAAGTTTACTTGACATTGTTTTACTGTTTGAAAGACAACGATTCATATTTTCAGCACCTTTAAACCAATTTCAAATAGACTTCATATTTACAGAGCATAACAAATTCTCTCATGCTTCGCTATTGTCCTCCAGCTGCTAACTGTGCAGTGGTAGGATTGGATTCTGCCTCAGTAGTCGGTTATCTTGTATTAAAAACAGCTAATTGATTAAATCTAGCTTTCTTTCAGAGGGAAGCAAAAGATGGACATATATTATTGACGACCCAGACATAGCACTTTTCATAATTTAGTTGAGTGAACAATTGTAAATAATTCAAAATCCAATTGATCACATTAAGAAACTAAAATCATGCTGTTGCAAAGATCTACATATATATTCCCCCCAAAAAAACAGTATCAAATCCCAAACATTTCAAGGTAAAATAACCTGTCTCGAACTGACAGAGCTGTCAAAACTGACATTTTCTCTAAAACCTTAATCGAAATTCCATGTTGGTCTTATATTTCCTAAAATAAAAAATAAAAATAAAAAACCACTTCTGGCCCTTCCAGACACATGAAAGCAATTTTCAATACTCATAATGGACCATATATCGAAATATTTTTTCGAATAAGTGGAAAGTTGACTCCTGAATTGTGAGTAAGACGTTTTAGAGATGTGATATAGTGCGTGAAATGTACATAAACCTGCCATAACCCAGTTACAGTCTGTAAAATATTTCAATTTGATATTTCATTAATATTTATACTACAGAATTATTGATGTGCGTTTACCCTACAGACATAATTTCTCACTTCTACTAATCACAGTTTGACTCCACGTTGGCAAAACAACAGAACCTGGATCAAGCTGCCTTTCAAACCCTCAGTAATTTATTTGGAAGACTGCGCTGAAAGAAAGAAAGAAAATTACAAGCATATTTCAGCATCTTGCCAAGTATCCAAAATTTGTTGAAATGAGCCACAAACCAGTTCACAATTTGATATATTAACAGCTGTCTCAAGTAGCCTACATTTCATATGGGTCCTTTTTTCAGTACTTTTAGGAGGAAAAACATCATCATAATATTACTCCAAGATCATTCTGCAGCTTGAATTCTTGTTTTTAGTCTTGTTTATACTGTCTCCTAATCACTCTTCTTTTTCCTGGATCTTGCAGGAGGAATTTAACAATTGAGCAAATTAATTACAACCATCACAAAAACATTCAGAGAGAAACGGACGCAGAAAACACGTAGAACGGATGCTGTGCTGATACAAATACATCTCCTGAACTTTGCACTTTGCTTAATATTCAGGGAGGTCAGTAAAAAATATCACATCTAAATGCAGTTCTCTGTTTAGTAAGCTGGCATTGCATCAAATTGCTCTCAAGCATTATGTAGAAAGCAGCATCACGGGGTATTCATATAATGAATACCTATAGCTTGTTCTAGGGCATGCTAGCGCCGGGATGAGAATGTATCTGGTCAGTGGTGGTCACTGATGGAGGGTTTACAGAATATCTGACAAAATTCAGCAGATGGACTATAATCTGTAATTGTACATCTGCAAAAGTACAACTGTATGGTATGTTTACCTAATGAACTGGCAACCCAGTGTGGGATTGTGATGATTTATGGTATAGTACATAGTGATGATATGCTCTGCTTCATGCATGGATAGTTTATGGATGGCAATGTCGCAAAAAAATTTTTAGGTTATTCACTAGGAGCGTGATTAATTTCTTTTCCTGAGAAATGTGTACATCAACATTGCTTTGATATACTACTGCTTACAACTAACATGATTTACAGAAAACAGATAGCAAACCATGACATTTCCTTGTTCTCTTAACTGTTACAACGTGTATCTACAAATTAGTAACATCATTAGAAATGAGTTTTTTTCCCCCTCAGAGATCGTCTACTCCTGTGTTCCTGCAGGTGAAGACGCATTTTCCACTGGTGTGAACATTTTTAAATTCAACCCAAAAGAGAGCATGTTAGCAGTAATCTCCAAGATCTGTCAAGGCTCCGGTTATGGTCCAGTGATTTGACATGAACTGATTGAAAATGTTTTTACATCCGACTTGTTTTAACCTGTAAAAATCGCTTTCCAGCTCGTCTCTAGTCATCACTTCCGCTCCTCCAGCAAGCAATTCTTAGCTGCAGCTTTGTTGTTTGCGGCTGCTGACTCTACTGTCACTATCTATCAGACACACACTGATAGAAAAAAGGAAAATAGTAAAAGCAGTTCGTTTTGTGAATACCAGCCAAATGTCCTCATAATTTCATTATGGCGCCATTTCAGCCTAATAAAAGGCTCAAAGCCTGCACCACACATGCACACACACATGCACAGGCTGTTTTGAAATCATAATTCACTCAGTCCGCCTGTCAGTTTACCACGCTGATGACAGGTACCCTAATTTATTCTGGCATGCATATCCTGACCTTCCAGTTTCCAAACACAACTGCATTTAAACAGAATGAATATGTGAAAAATTTAAATTAGCTGCATGTTTCACTAAGCTTACTGGCAGGTTAAAAAATGGAAATCATTTTGGTTTTTAACTGAAACAGCAAAAAACAGGTCAAGTGTCATTAGTCCACGTGTCAAATTCATAGAAAATTAAGGATAATGAGTGCACTTTTCCCTCTCCAGTTACGTTTATGTTTAGACAGCATACTTTCCTCTGAATTGACAGCTGGTGATGAGCAGGTTCTCTGGCTTGGCCGCTGGATGATTTTGACTCCACACTGCTCTCTGCTGTTGCTTTGCTGCTTTTCCCAAGCTTCTGAAAACCACAGCACACTGCTCAACATCATGCCTCAGCAAACACTGCTGTGCTTCTGTGACATCTTTTTTTTTATTCTGACATGAATAATGTATAATATGATGTAGATACAGAGCTCAGTCGCTGAGACAGCTCCTATAATGCCTGATGAGGTTGGAGAATACATGGCAAGGGATCTGAGACCAGAATCTCTCCAGATTCTTCACATTTTGAGGTCCATGCTGGTGGACTCTCCGGTTCAGTTCACCCCACAGGTTTTCTTTTTCTTCAACCATTTTTGTGATGATTTTGATTTTGATCATTGTCCTGCTGGAAAATCCATCCACGGCCCATTTTAAGCTTTCTGGCAGAGGCAGTCAGGTTTAAATTTAATATCTGTTGATATTTGATAGTCCTTTTTGGATAATTCTGTGTTGTGTTTGCAGTTGTTTGATATCTATGAGAGCAGAGTATTTTTGTGAATTTTCTGAACAAAAGATCAACGGGTCAATTTTTCACCACTTTCTTTGCTAATATTTACCGAGGGTGCCAAATATTCGCGGAGGGCACTGTACGTTCGACTATTTTCAAGATATTTTCACTTGCTAAGATGTCAGTTTTTGCAGTGTGGTTGTGAAACACAGTTCGACTCTTGGCTGCATACCGTACATCATTCATCCTGCATGCTGTTATAATCTAGTATTTGGATCAGAGTGTGAAAATGGATAGTCTGCAGATAATTTTCCACCTTTTCCTAAACTTAAAACTAATGCAGAGATTGGCATATGCTAGGATTGGGATATTCTGAGCTTAAGTCAAATTCCTTACTAATTTCATCATGAATGCAAATAGTGAAAGGTCTGGTGAGAGATGTCTGAAGCACAGAAAACGCCATACACACAAAATACATTCTGACAGCACAAGGTTCACTGCACACAAGCCATGATTATAATAGAACCATCAGAGATGCTCATGTGAGCAGTGTTGATGAATGATCAATGGACAGCAGAGAGAGACACTCTTTTGAGTGGTTTACCTATCTAAATTCACCACATTGTGCTAGAACACAGTAGAGAATATTGTACCATAGAATGTAAAAGAAAATGTGTGATGTACAGTATGAACTCACCAGGCTATGAATCAACAATTCCAGATGGTGAAGGCAGAGACTAGATGGCAAGGAAATATTATTCTTAGACACTGGAAAAGTGAAAAGAACAACCATCAATCAAAAAAACCCACAAATAAATACGGAACGATCAGATAACTCGACAAAGTTCCGAAACGAAACAAATATGCCTTACTGTGAGTAACAGGAGAAGTAAAATTATAGCCACAGAGGGTAGAAGGTGTGTGTATGATGGTGTGTCTCATTTAGTGGGATGGCTGTAGCTGTTATAATCTGGGAAACATGGGACCCAATTTAGTAAAGACTGTAAAGCAGACCTTCTGACTGATATATTTCTTAAATACAACCTGGAACAGTTGTAGCAGGTTTATCTGCAATATAGAGATACATTTGGTGAACTGCATTAAGTGCAAAACGTCTAATATTTCAAAAAGTATTGTAAGATTGCCACATGCATTCATTTTTAACTGATAAAACTTGGATAACCAGTAACAAACAGTGCCATCCATGACTTTATTTATTAACAACAGCACAGATTTTGAAGTGAGGAGACATTTTAATATATTCATTTTGATGGAATTGGGCTTTGGCTAATTATGCACCATTATCCAAATTACGGCCCGTCACAGTTTCTAAAACAACCTGTGATGTACTTTAGAAACAAAATTAAAGTTATCTCATTATTAAGAAAGTACAAAAAAAAAAAAAAAAAACAAGGTTCCTAATTTGTAATACTGTATAATGTAATACTGTCTTGTCACATACAAGTACAATACAAGTACAAAGGAAAAAATTGATTTTTAAATGTCAGTGTGCTTACAGATTTGACCTAAACACCAATGTATATAATTAAAGTAATACATCTACTAGTAGTTAAACATAAAACATCAAATCTTTGAATTTAGGCGTACTTTAAATATATATTTAAAATTTTTTAAAGCATAACAGAATGTGCAATTATCCTTCTTAAGAATCATTTAGAGGAAATAAAATATCAATTTCTTTTGTCCAGCTACCTACTGACAGTAATTTGTGTTTAAAGGATTTGGTCCAAAATGTTATGCATATAAAACCTATATTAAAAATCATTATAAAAATCATTATTCTCTTGTGCAGAGTGTCCAATGTCCTACTACTTTAAGGCACCTTTACCTGAACCGCAACACAACTGCACATAATCAGAAGTCCTTCCCAATTCAGAACACTGGGTGTCCCTATAGTGTAAAACGAGCCCACATTGTTAATGACGTTAATTTTACATGCCGATGTTAATGATGGCCAGCTATCATGACTGGCGGCACCAAATACACAAAAAAATAGAAGTTTGCAGTAAATGCAGAAAATTTCAGTCATGTTGACAAATGTTCAGAGGGAAGTGTCTGTTTAGTTTGGGGTAAGGGGTAAATGTTAAGCGACGTTATGAAATGAAACACTCTTTCAAGTCGTATGCTGGTGCTGAACGAGAATTGAACGTAATACAACTGGAAGCTCCTGTTTTTTATCCTCCTCAATAAAAAACAGTATTTTGTTTTGTGCTCAACTGATAGCCCAGCGTGGAAAACCGTTTGCAGAGGGAGACTGTATAAAGCAGTGCTGATGAAAGTCATTTCTATAACATAACTATGCCAGAGCCATATCTCCCTGCAGTTCTGGCCTGGTTTCCCAACTGAAGCTAAGCAGGGTTGAGCCTGGCCAGTACCTGGATGGGAGACCTCCTGGGAAAAACGAAGGTTGCTGCTGGAAGTGGTATTAGTGAGGCCAGCAGGGGGTGCTCACCCTGTGGTCTGTTTGGGGCTTAATGCCCCAGTATAGTGACACGGACACTATAATGTAAAAACAGTACAGTATTGCGGATGAGATGTTAAACCTAGGTCCTGACTCTCTGTGGTCATTACAAACCCCAGGACCTGTCGTAAAAGAGTAGGGGTATAACCTCGGTGTCCTGGCGAAATTCCCCCATTGGCCCTTCCCGATCATGGTCCCCTAATAATCGCCATTCCTGAATTGGCTACATCACTCTCTCCTCTCCACTAATAGCTGGTGTGTGGTGGGTGTTCTGACGCACTATGGCTCACAGTGGATGCTACACACTAGTGGTGGTTTAGGAGACCCCCCCCCCCATACTATGTAAAGCACTTTGAGAGTCTAGAAAAGCACTATATAAATGTAACTGTAACTAACTAACTAACATACCCAGAAAAGACGCAAGAATTTAACATTAACCTTTCAAGAAACACAGTGGCCCAATGAATCAAAGATCCGTCAACCAACCAAAAGCAGGAAGTATCTTTACCTGATACTGGGCATGTGAATTAGATTTTTATTCAGTCATTTATGATGGCTCAACATGTACTTATACATGAGCAAACAATTTTTTTTAATGAAGCTAAACAAATGCCGAATGAGTTCCAGGATAACCGAGTCACCTTTGCGATGTGCTTCGAATCTCCACAATAAGACTTATTAATAACCAGTGAGAGTAATCTTTATTTACACAACTCTGTTAAGCATTCAGAATAAAGTGTTTAAAGCCCTCTATTCAGTTAAACAAAAATACAGTGGTGATAATTTTACTGAAACAGACTGTGCCCCTTAACTGCACAGTTTTCTTTTACATCATGTGGACGGACAGGTGTGTGTGTGTGTGTCACTTACCTGGGGAAGAGATGGCACCAGGATGCACTGTGGGAAGAAGGCAAGCTGGCGGGGGAAGTGTGATGCTCTGGGCAAAGTTCTGCTGGGAAACCTTGGGTCCTGGCATTCATGTGGATGTTACTTTGACACGTACCACTGACCTAAACACTGCTGCAGACCAAATACACCATGGCAATGTTGCTGCCTAATGGCAGTGGGCCCTTTCAGGAGGATAATGTGTCCTGCCACACCGCAAAAAATGTTCAGGAACGGTTTGAGGAACAGGACAGAGTTCAAGGTGTTGAATTGGCCTCCAGTTCCCCAGATCTCAATCCAGTTGGGCATCTGTGGGATGTGCTGGACAAACAAGTGCAATCCATGGAGGCCCCACCTAGCAAATTACAGGACTTAAAGGATCTGCTGCTAATGTTTTGCTGCCAGATACCACAGCACACCTTCAGAGGTCTTGTGGAGTCCAGGAGTCAACGGGTCAGAGCTGTTTTGGTGGCACAAGGGGGACCTACACATTAGTAGGTAGGTGGTTTTAATGTTATGGCTGATCAATTTATATTCTTATTCAATCGGTCTACACTACACCGTTATTATCTAGAAATTATTCCCATATTCTGTGTGTGATAAGTGTGAGGTGGAGCCGAGTACTCTCTCTCACACAATCTAGTCATGGTTGTTTTGGCAATTAATTTTCCAGAGCTTTTGGGAGTGATCATTTAGTCCACTGCTATTATTGTGATATTTGGAGCAGTTGCAGATTAACTTAGTGTATCTAATTCTGCTAAAGCAATGATAGCATTCTCTATAGCTAATAATAATCAAATCTGGCAGTTCTGATGTTTATAGGTTCCATAAATAAGTCTTTCTTTGTCTGATGATGTATTGTACTGACAATTCAGCATTCCTTAAAACAAAACACAACTAAAACTAGAAAGTTTGTAATGTAGTCGATTTAAAAATCTTAAATGAATTAATGTTTGAAACCCTATAAACCCTCGGCATAAAAAAAAGATTTGTAAACCTGTTTGAAAGTCTCCCTTTCTCTGCCTCTTGCATCCCCTACTGGGAAAGAATAAAATCATCTAAGATTGTACTTGTAATCCAACTCTTTTTCCCCCCATCCAGTTAGTAACAAACAAAAAATATCAGAAACCTCCACAATTCAGACTGCCCGTTTTTATTTTGCACAAATAAAGAGATAAATGAATACAATAACTGTTTAATGAAATATATTAATAGGCAGGCAGGCTTGAATGGAATTAAAGGTTTTACATTTCATTATTAAAGTACTCCTGAATGCAGAAAGCATAAAAATAATTCATATATAATATACAATTTGGAAGCCGCTCAATTTTCTCTCGTCATCAGTATCGTCGGTAACATTAGGTAATTTAGCCAGCCTGCAGGCTAACCTAGTAGACCTGAGGAGGATAGATTTTATCAGTAGGCAGAAACTGTCACAATATACACTCAAAACTCATTTGTTACTATTTCACTAGCCTCAGTCAAACAGCTAAAAGTTTCCAGGCACGTCCTCGAATCTGGGACGTGATTGCTCCAAAGCTGTGGAGCTTATTTTATGACATCATTCAGTACGTTTACATGGACAACAATAATCCGATATTAACCCGATTAAGACAATACTCTGATTAAGAAACTAGCATGTAATCAGTGATTACTGATGACCTTAATCCGACTAAAGTCATACTTGTAGTAAATACAAAATGAATAAAGACATGTGGAGTATTCCTGTTTAAGTGTATTACAGACATGTACACACCTTAATCACACTATTAACATCATGTGGGAGTTTTCACACCTTTTTGCGACAGGACACGTACACACACGGCAGCGCTCAACTGTTTGATGGCAAACAAGAGAGCACGGCTGCGTCCGAAATCGCGTACTTATTTACTAAATACATGTATCTCGGCTACTATATAGTAGGTAAGTACGCAGTTTCGGAGGCAGCCCACGGCTTCAAGCAGTCGTCTATTTGCACGTACAGCATGACAAATAATTAACTGCACTTGAAGTGTTCGTAAAATTATAAATGAAACACCCAAAACTGTATACGGTTCCATAACGAAGACAAACTGTATGTCGATACGTGAAATTCTGGAGGGAACGTCGGACGGCGTGGCGTGGGGACGTAATGACGTGTGCTGTTAATCGATCTGTGTTCTATAACATGTAACATGGGAACATGAAAGGAATATTCCAAAAGTGACTAATGTAAACACCTTAATCACAATATTGTCTTATTCAGAATAAGGTCAAGAATTAGATTACTGCTGTCCATGTAAACGTAGTCATTAACTGTGTATGTAATACTGTCTTGTTACATACAAGTATTGGGGAAAAAATGGATTTTTAAATGTCAGTGCATTTTCAAATTTGACCTGAACACCAATGTATATAAATTTTAAAGTAATAAATCTACTAGTAGTTAAACATAAAACATCATATCTTTGAATTAAGGTGTACTTTAAATATTTAAATGGAAAAAAAAACCCAACATTTTTAAAGTATAACAGAATGTGCAATTATCCTTTTTAATAATTATTTAGAGAAAATAAAATATCAAATTCTTTTTGTCCAGATACCTACTGACAGTAATTTGTGTTTAAAGGATTTGGTCCAAAATGTTATGCATAGAAAACCTATATTATAAATCATTATAAAAATAATTATTCTCTTGTGAGGCATGTCCCATGTCCTACTACTTTAAGGCACCTTTACCTGAACCACAACTCAACTGCACACAATCAGAAGTCCTTCCTATTAGTCACCGCTCAGTACCTGATATACAGGATCTTTACTGCGATAAAGGCAGTAGTGCTGTATCATAAATATGATGTCGAAAAATATTGAGAAGATGCCCAATCCGAATTTTGTTGGGTCTCCAAATATGAGTTTCCACTGATCTGCAAAAGGAACAGAAATACAGAAAGAGTTACAAAGTATATAGAAGCTATATTTAGCTATTTATATTTTTATATTAGCTATCTTTATATGTACTGTTCCTAAGTTCAGTTTTGATGTTTGTGTGCATTTGCTGTCCCTCCATCCATATCTATTTCTGAACTGTATACCCCAGGAGAAAGCCAGATGACGTGACACTGGGATTTACACACAGGAAACTTCATCACAGGATAATAAAAAGGAGAATGCCAGCAGCACATCTGAACCCATTATGTCTCTCAGCTTTAATAAAACTCTGTACATTTCCAGGGTACGTTTTAACAGGTAACAGATCAGGATTCTAACTCCATAGTCTGGAACATGGCATAATGCTGTATCCAGCTTAACTTAAATTCAGAATTACATCATTTTATTCATTCAATCTAAAAAAAAATTTTTAAATAATTTTTTTAAAAAAATCAACGCTTCCATGAAAGCTTGGATGGAAACAAGCTAGCCGGTTAACCTTGGCCATATGAGCGCTATTTAAAGTTCATGATATAGACAATATGGCCAAAAGTATGTGGACACATGGCCATCACACCCACCACAAAGTGTGGTCCATGAAGACGCGAGTTCTTCCACTCCAACCATGGCAAACCGAGTTTGAGCACGGAATGAGCACAATTCCCCACAGCCACACTCCAAAATCTAGTGGAAAGCCTTCCCAGGAGAGTGGTGGTTATTATAACAGCAAAGAGGGACTAAATCTAGAATGGGACGTCCAAAAAGCACATAGGGGTGTGATGGTCAGGTGTTCACATACTTTTGGCTATACAGTGTATTTAAATGTGTGCAAATTTCACTCTTTAAGAGATTTATAAAACATTTACAGTGGGGGGGAATAAGTATTGAACGCGTCAAAATTTTTTTCAGTAAACATATTTCCAATGAGGCTATTCACATGAAATTTTCACAAGAATTTGGTATTAACTCAAGAAATCCACACATATCATTAAAGTCCATCAATGAAGTTATGTGTAATAAAGAGGAATGACACAGGAAAAAGTATCGAACACGCTAACTGAAATGTATTTAATACTTAGTGGAGAAGCCTTTGTTTGTAATGACTGCTTGAAGACGCTTCCTGTATGAAGAAATTAATTGGCCGCAGTATTCAGGAATGATTTTGGCCCATTCTTCTAAACATATTGTCTTTAAATCTTGTTCAATTAGATTCAGTATATTTAATATATTGTGGTGTAGGGATTGGAGTAGAAAGTGCTGCAGCAGGGATGTCTAAAAGGTCATGTCCAAATAAAATAAACACTTTAAAAACACAAAATGTAACAAATTCCTGTGCAGTTATGATTATTCTATTCGGTGTTGATCCAAATAAAAGTATTAAACTGTGTGTGTGTGTGTGTGTGTTTATTCTTACCGTTGTTGTAGGACTGCAGGAACATCTGAAGCAGGCTGAAACTGCCTCCTGTTAAATCCAGTAACACATTGCCAATGCTCCACCCTTCTGTGCTTTGTCTGCGATAGTTCATGTAAGCCTAAAAATGGTTAATGTGAGACAATTATAAATCATAAACATAGCTACAAGCAGTGACTAGCGGGTCCAAGCACCAAGGGTGTGGCAACGTCAGTTGCACGACATCCCAATGAGGTATCAGTGAAGACAACTGGTGGTAAAGGTCTGATACGAACTGGATGAATCCACTCCAGAAAGAGTATTTAAAAGTTTAGTCTAATGAAGTTTAGCGTCACTTCCTGCTGCCAGTTAGTGGCGCCATGACAGTGAATCACTACTGACATGTGATTGTGTCTACGCACCATTAATATAACATAAATGTGAACTTTAGGCCACAATGCATATGCACAATTGCGTGGCACAACGATTGATTGTTTCGTCATGGTCACACCATTTGAGATATCTAAAATTCATTCTAAAATTAATTAGCATGGATATCTTGATGTCATCCTGACCAAACCTGGTATGAACTGGATGAACCCTCTAGGAGGAGTATGCATAAGTTTGGTACAATAATAAGAAAAAGAATCTTGCCAAAAAAACAATAGGGTCCTTTCTACCTTTGGTGCTTGGACCCCAATAAACAAATACATGTGCTAAATTCTTAATTCAAGCTTCTTTAAGACATAGTAGTCTATTGGGCTATGAAAGACCAATAGCCAAAGCTGCCTTAATGTTTAACATGTAACATTTTAAAAAGCTTTGCGCACTCTTATGGAAATCTTAACTTCAACAACATAAGACCTGATTGTATTTCAAGTAATAAACTTTCTCAAAGGCTTCCATGTAAGAGTACAAAAAAAAGCCATACCTGAGGGACATACTTAATCAGTGTTATGCCAAGTTTAATGTAGGAGAAGTAGTACAGGTAAGTGAGCCACGAGATCTTCTGAGCAATAGCAACAAAAAATGTGACGAAAGCGAACGTCCAAGAGACCACCAGGAAAAAAATGGCCACCTTGGACACCTTTTGGCCTCCTCTCTAAACAAAACAAACAAAAAAGTTTTCAGATTTCAGATATTGATGCTAAGGGTCCAAATGCATAACGGGTGCTTAAGTAGTGTTACATATACATATTGATTTCTTCTAAAATGTACAAATTGTACGCACTTATGTATGCATTATTTTATTCGATACATGAACATGAAACAAAAACAGGCCTGGTCTGACCTCGTATATTGCACACTGGCAGATGTAGATCAGAGTAAGGACCACTGCATGCAGACTGAAAAACACATCATTGGCATCCACTGGATTGACCCCATTTGGATTTCCCTTCAAGAATTCTTCCTGTTGATATAGTTATTCATAAAGAATTATTAAATAACTCCTGGGAAAATGTCACCTGATAACTTTTCATGTTTGTAAAGAAACTTCATCAACAAAAGTTTGTTGCAGTACAGATAATGCAATGATGTACTACACATAATGAAAGATTATTTGGTGTCTAATGAATCAAAAACAAGGTCGATTCTGTGTTTACCTTTATGTAAGGTATCCAAAAGAGGCCGATATTGAAGACACTGTAGGCAATGAATCCGGTGAGGTTGAGGGCGAGAAAATCAAAGCTCAGGCCCACCACGCTGTAAAATAATATTACAGTATTGATTCAGATAAAGTGGAACATGTAGCCAAATCATAATACTAGTAACCATTTCTACCTCCGTCTTTTCCAGTTGTCAAACGCCTGCGGATAGAAGGAAATAGACCAGGCCAGAAAGTAGATCCAGCCGATGATTTGGTTGATGATGTCGAGAATATTGCTTCTGATTACCACAAATCTGATTCGAGTTTGTAGGCTACGGATGAAAAGTAGTTATAGAACATGGAAGTTAGAATCCTTGTCATCAGCTGAAGAATTGAACATGACCATACATCAGGATACCATAACATACTGGTAAAGCCATGCTGAGGAAATGTACTGTAACCAGATACTGTGACTGAATTTGATAAATATCGTAATGTGATATTTATCTGCTCTGCTACCATTTATCTCATCTGCTCCCATTGGTGTGCGAGTGTGTGTGAGAGTATGGGTGAATGAGACACAGTGTAAAGCGCTTTGGATAAAAGCGCTATATAAGTGCAGACCATATACATATATATGAATATTTATTTCATTTTTTATAAAGTACAGTACATTTTCATGGTAGAGTCTGTACTGTTTATTCTTGTAATAAAGTTCAGCGATATTTCACTTTGAGCGTTGTGTTTTCATTCCGTATCAATTTTTAAAACTATCGATTGATTAATCGGTTAACAGCAGGTACCGCCCAACAGTATCGGTAAAATCCAATATCGGTCAACCTTTACTTCTGGAAGTCTGAATCTGATTTTGGCGTTCCTTTTTGTGAGGAAGAAAAGGAGCACTTGCTTTTTGTGTTTTTATGAGATAACTGCTAAACCTGACAATTATACCTTTTTTTAGTTTGTTGATTTTTTTTTTCTTTTCTTTAAACATCATTAGAACTGACCTAGCAACGTCCCCCTGTCATGTCAGCACCGCAGACATCCCCTAACTTCTTCCAGGAATAACAAAAATGTACCATCAACCAACAAAATTATCACCATGCACTCTACGCACATAAATATTTCAATACAAGTATGTTTAATGCTTTCCTTCAGAAAAGAACCAGAAAAAAAGCAGTCAGTAGTAATCATGTGAAGCTTTGATCTAACTGAAGTGCAACCCAAAGACACGGATTAATGATATGCTGCATACCTTTGGATTTCAGTGTTGTTGCTGTACAGATAAGCGGTGACCTGTCCGACGTGTTTCGCTTGCACTTCAAAATAGGTCGATACATTTTCTGCTGTCAAAACAACCTGCGGAGCCAAACCGAGTGAAAACGCAGTTTCAAACAAACGCAGTATGAAGTTTCGGTTCAAAGTAAAAGTAACGAGGCATTGTATGTGCCATAACGCCCGGCTTAGCTTACCTCTCCTGGAAGATGAATTATTGAAGAGGTGTTTGTTGAGTGATATGTAATATTGAAGAAGATGTAAACGGTAACATTCAGAGGAGAACTGCAACAACAAAAAAAAATAAAAGGAAATGAAAGTAAATGAATTTGAATGTTTTCAGCACTACACTCAAAGGCTGTTTAACCGAAATATATATCTGCATTAAGATCATAAATAATCAGACAGACTGACAACACATGCAGTATTTGAGTGCTTGTCACACCTTGCTGTAATGGTGATATTTTTAGAGACTTTCTCCTCCAAATCAACAACTTCTGGAGCACTCAGGTACACTCTGTCGTCTGTATAGAGATCAGAGAATACAATGATATGTTAGGATCATACCATACCACCTGCACTATGAATTAGGTTCAATAATAAAAAGTTAAGACTCACCACAAAATGCCGTGGATGCCCACACAGACAGAAACAGCAGTGCTACTTCTCGTGTCTGCATCTTCTTCAGCTCAGCCTGCGTGGAAGGAAGCGGACAGACTGCTATTATTAACACAACTACTTCCTCAAATGAACAAATAACACCCAGCTAAGGTACAATGACGCTGCCATACAGATAGCTAAGCCAACATACAGTATGGGGTAAGATATCCATTTTAGCGCTGCCGAGCTACATCTCCCCAGCTCTTTTTCTCTCTCTCTCTCTCTCTCTCTCTCTCTCGTCATTAATAAACCGTGTCTATAACTACACGAAAGGCTACCATACTTTGAATAAACGTGTTCAATGGAAAAACAAGAAATGAAAACAATTACCAGCGTCTACATAATATTAAGTGTCTCACTGTGCAGCCATTTCATGATCATATGACATAAACCAGCTGACTTGGAGATGACGCGAGTCACGTGTTCATAACAGAGCCCGGTGTGTATCGCTGCAGCCCGGAGACCGCCAAGTGGGAGGTACTTAACGCCAAGTGGGAGGTACTTACCTCCAAGTGGGAGGTACTTATGCCACAAGCGGGAGGTACTTACCTAAGTGAGAGATACCAACCGCCAAGTGGGAGGTACTTAACTCCAGATGGGAGGTACTTAACTCCAGATGGGAGGTACTTAACGCCAGGTGGGAGAGAAAATGGGCGAAAATCCAGAAGTGATTGCATGGATGCGGAAATTCCCAATCGCCCCGAGTGCGCGGTGATAAAAGATGACAAAAACACCGACTTAAAACTAAATAGCAACTCTTCTTCTTGTAGTTTTAATTTAATTTCTTACAGCTTTGTTGTTGATGGCAAGTATGCGGAAGTCCCCAATCGCCCCGAGTGCGCGGTGATAAATGACCGGAAGTAGCGACACTAGTGAAAAAACACAGATTTAAAACTAAATATTAACACTTTTTCTTATAGGTTTAATTTAACATCTTACAGCCTTGTCGTTATTGTATGCATGTCCAAAGCCATTCTACTGGCTGAAGTTTATATAATAATTGTCTAATATTAAATATTAATTTTAAAATTCAACAGTATCACGATGGAAGCAAACTTAAAACGAGATCTAACTGTACTCAGTGAGGTGAATGTGTAACAACATTACAACAGACAATTTTTTATTGCTCACTGAGTTTGTTTCTAGGTGAACTATTCATTCACAACAAAATCTACTACAAAATATGTACAAGTTACTCAGAAATAAAAACTACATCGTACATATATTTACAGTACATACCCTTACCAGCGTAACCTGGTGCATACACAAGCACATTATAAAACGGATTTTAAAAAAAGTCTTTTAACAAATTAATATTTAAAATGTAATACCTGCAAGTTTACCTGTTTAACTCGGTCAAGCCACCGTATTTCCTCTGGGGAAAAAAAACAACAGTTTAACCCAACATGACAGACACTACAGTAACCAATCAAAGTCCTCTGGAGGGTTGTACAGCCCACCTGGAGCTAAAGTCCCACCCATTTGGAGCTGACCCTCCAATTTGGAGCTTACCCTCCCATTTGGAGCTGACCCTCCCATTTGGAGCTGACCCGATATAAGATAGAATTAATGAAGAGATATGCAACTATTACTTATGAATTGAAGAGATCTGATACTATTAATTGTAAACTGACACGATATGAGATTATTATATCATTATCATATGAGACTATTATACCATCACAGAACACTAATGGTCCATCCATCCATTTTCTATACCGCTTATCCTTCAGGGTCACGGGAAGCCTATCCCAGGGAACATGGGGCACAAGGCGGGGTACACCCTGGACAGGGTGCTAATCCATCGCAGGGCACAATCACATACACATTCACACACTAGAGACACTTTGGAAATGCCAATCAGCCTACCATGCATTGGACTGGGGGAGGAAACCAGAGTACCCAGAGAACATGTAAACTCTGCGCACACACAGGGCAACAATTACCATTACCATTATTGGTCCTTGATGATATAGACTAGATATGACATACAGAAGGCAACAAATTATCTGAGACCTAAAGGGACCATTACAGTTTCCATTAAAACCAATCCAATCCGCATTATAACCATTAAACCCATTAAAATTCTATTAGGGTTTCTATTGTTTTTTTTGTTCAATTGTTTTCATTTGTTGATATCGCACAAAAATGTGTTATATTATATATGTGGAAATATATAATTAATGCACTGAACTGCTTATAAAAAGTGTACATTGCATCACTCTACAATAGGAACATATGCCCCACATGTCCACCAGAGGGCACAGTCACCAGAATTCATTCGATTACTAGTTACTTCTGCCATTGTCTGGACTATTAAAAAACAATCCTAGCATTCAGTCACTTTTTCACGTGCTGTATTGCACAGTGGGTCTGAACTGTGAAACCCCACCAGATTACTTTGTATTTTTAACCCTGGGCTGTTTACTGTCTTGGATTATCCCTAGTGCCTGTTTGGCCCAACTACTTGTTTTTGGATATTATAAGGTTTATTTACCCCGTCTTTTGAATTATGATATTTGTCTTGGATGTTTGTCTTGGATGTCTTTTTCTGATAAACCACACTGCTCATGGCTCCCCTAAACTCCATCTGTAGTTTATATAATTTATATCTAGTTTAAATTATTATCTGGATGCAGTGACACAGTAGATATTAGAGATGCGCTGATATTAAATTTCTCAGCAGATACGATAACCGATTATTCGGAGTGATATCGGCCGATAACCGATACCGATAGTTCTGCCATTTATGCCTCCTTTTAAATGAATAATAATTAATTCACAATTCTGAAGGAAATGCAAATAAAAACTTTCTTCTCTCCATTTCAACAAGTTGTTTCACAGTAACTGGTCTCATAAACACAAAACACTTTACTCTAATTAACATTAACACATGAACTCAATTCTGAAGATTAAAGTAAGATTTCTTAACTTATTGAATGTTATTAATTCATATTAACATTGACTGAATACTGAAAAACCTCCTGTTAGACTCACATTCACTCTCCACAAACACAAGCATTTCTACTTCATCATTAAATATCAAAGTGGTCATATATAATATCAACTTTTTATATATATTAACATTAACTGGATATGAAATACACTACTCTTCAAATATATTTTTCTGTGCAATATATACTTTTTTTGTCAATTCATCCTCATTTAAATATTTCAACAGTGTACTGGTGCTTTAATTCAGCGCGAGCAGTGGTAATAAAAAAATTTTTTGACTTGACCCGAAACTCCCGCTTCACTGCTGCAGCGTCCGGTGTAAAATTTTAGCAGTGCAGAGTCAACCATTAGCTTACTCTCAGCGAACACGCGAAGGTGAAGTGCTGTTGTGTATGGCATCAAACAGTTGCTTGACAATAGCAGCAAATGACAGCAGTCCTGAGAGGAAACACTGCTTTGTGTCACATGGTCATTCAAATGTGTAAATGTTGGCAGAAGGTACATTCGTGGCATCTGATATTTAATTTTATTCCATGGACAGTCAAAAGAATGTAGGAAGAAATGTCAAATGTGGACAGAATGAAATCACTTTTATTGATATATATTTATGTGATGCTAATAATGTGTCTTTTTCAGTGTATTAAAGTCTGCATTCATAGTAACACTGTTTTGAACATGAAGAATAGATCATATTGCTTTAGATCATATATCCCCCCACCCCCCACCCCCCCCCCCCACACACAAAATTTCAATGGGATTCAAATCCAGGCTTTTTCTAGACCATTCCATAACCCTCAGTTTCTTCTTTTTGAGCCATTCCTTGGTGGATTTGCTGGTGTGCTTAGCATCATTATCCCGTTGAAAGGTTCACTTTTGGTTCAGCTTCAACTTTTGGCCTCACATTATCTTCAAGCACTCTTTGATATGATGCAGAATTCATAGTTGAATCAATGAATGCAAGCTGTCCAGTCCCTGAGGCTGTGAAGCAACCCCAAACCATAACATTTCCACCACTGTGCTTTTGGTATGAGCTGCTTCTCCTGAAACGCTGTTTTTGGTCTGTGCCAAACGTGTCTGTTGTTACTGTGGTCAAACAGCTCTATCTATGATTCATCTGTCCAGAGCACATTATTCCAAAAGGTATGTCTTTGCTTATACAGTGGGGGAAATAAGTATTGAACACGTCAACATTTTTTTCAGTAAATATATTTCCAATGAGGCTATTCACATGAAATTTTCAACAGACATCAGTATTAACTCAAGAAATCCACAAATATATAGAATTCACAACTTTAAAGTCCATAAATAAAGTTATGTGTAATAAAGTAGAATGACACCGGAAAAACGTATTGAACACACTAAGAAAAAGCAGTTCTCCAAGGCAAGGTAAGACAAGGAACCAGCTGAAATCCGTAAGTAATTATACCTCCTATCTGTGCAAATTAATATCAGCTGGGTTAGTAAATTGATGGTCTATAAAAAGGCTTTTCATTACCAAGGTGTCACACAAGAAACATCTCATGATGGGTAAAAGCAAAGAGCTCTCCTAAGACCTTCACAACCTTATTGTTGTGAAACATATTGATGGAATCGGATACAGACGCATGTCAAAACTTCTTAATCTTCCAGTAAGCACCATTGGGGCCATTATCTGCAAGTGGAAGCAACATCACTCCGTCATCATCCGACCACACACAGGAGCTTCTCACAAGATTTCTGACCAGGCAGTCAGAAGAATAGTCAGAAGAGTAGCCCAAGAGCCAAGGACCACTCGGAAAGATACTTAATACTTCTCCACTAAGTATTAAATAAATTTCAGCTAGCATGTTCAATAAGTTTTTCTTGTATCATTCCTCTTTTTACACATAACTTAATTTATGGACTTTAATGTTTTGATTTCTTTATATGTGTGGATTTCTTGAGTTAATACTAAAGTCTTGTGAAAATTTCATGTGAATAGTGTCATTGAAAAAAATGTTGACGCGTCCAATAGTTATTTCCCCCACTGTATGCTCATTTGCAGACTGTAGTCTTGCAAAGGATTTATCCTGGCACACCTCCTATAAATTTGTGCAATCTGTTTCTGATTGTAGAAGCATCCACTTTGACACCAACAGTTGCAAGACTTACTCACAGATCCTGAGATGAAATTTTGCGGTTCTTGGAAACTTCTTTTTGCATCAGACGGTCTGCTCTTGGGCTGAATTTGCAGGAACGGACAGTTCTGGATGAATTGACAGTCATTTAAAATCTGCTCCACTTGTAGATTTTGTTCCTTACAGTGGAATGATGTATTTTAAATAATTTGGGGATCCTTTTAAATCCCTTGCCAGACATCCACAACCTTTTTTCTGAAGGCCTTACAGAACTCTTTAGATCTTGGCATGATGACACCACACACCTCAATAGCAAAGGGAACACCAGACACTAGATATGAGCGGAGAATAAATAAGACCGGTTCCACCTGCACTCCCTAAGCAAGTTCTAATCACTGGCTTGAACACCTGAATTTAATTTTATGGATTTGAATGTGTGATAAATGTAGGGGTGTCCTTACTTTTTCCATGTGACTGATTGGTTTTTCGTTCATTTAAATTGTGAAAATTACTACAAAATGTCAATTTTATGTGTCATTTGATAAAGTGTATTGCCTTCATTAATAGGCACTGTTTCAAAGAGGACCAAATGTTTGCTTGCCCAAATATGTCAAAAAAAGCCAACAATTTCCATAGGGTCATATATATATGATGGCCACTGAGGAACACTGAACTCATTATTATGTTCATGATAGAAGATGGTGAATTGTGGGCATGAAATGATGCACATGGTCAGCAACAATACTCAGCAATAGTCTGTGGTATTCAAGTGATGATTGATGGGTATTAACAGGCCCAAAGTGTGCCAAGAAAACATTCCCCACACCAATACACCACCTCCATCAGCCTGGACTGTTGACACATTGACACAAGGCAAGGTCAAAGAGTTATAAAAAGTGTTTGCAAGTGATCAAATGCTAGCAGTCGTTTTGCATACATGTATGCAAGATTAGGATCTAGTAATTACATAGTACTTCACCAGTAGGAAATGCAAATTTCTAACTGACATTTGGAAGCAAAGATTGAAAACCTTAAAAAAAAATGGTCATGGTCATTTCATATTCTTGCCTTCTCTTGAATTAATAATATCTAGTCTATTAACAATTAATAATATCTAATGTATCTAGTAATATTATTTATGTTTGACCTCATCAGTGAAGATACTGTACTAAAATCTGGTGTATTATTATTATTATTATTATTATTATTATTATTATTATTATTGACGCCTTTGCAACTTAGCAACATTATATCTATCTGAAACTTACCAAGTAATTTCCTTATAAAACGGCACAAACTGTACCAGAGACTACTATTTTTTTTGTGTGTGTGTCACACCAAAAATTGATTTAATTTACTACTGTTTACTGCTCTTTACGGTATTTTCTTTTTAATGTAGAAACATTTAATTGCATTATTTTGAAGGCATCTTTGCTCTACAGCAAAACTTTAAAACATTTGCACAGTTATGTATATATATATATATATATATATATATAGAGAGAGAGAGAGAGAGAGAGAGAGAGAGAGAGAGAGATGCTGTAATGAATGACTTACATAATAAGTCTTAAAACAGGGACATGTGAAGAAGTTTCAACAAATGCGATGAAGCAGTCTGAATGAACTGCATGTGTATTTTGCCCCCATGCACAGTAAGGATAATTACTTCTTCCTGTGAAAAGAAAAGAAAAAATTCCACACTGTTTGCTGTGTCTTGTTATAGCCTTATGAAAGCTCTTAAGTTTTCAGTTAAATGCTGTTAAGTTTTATTTGGGACCAGGTTGTATGAAAACATTTGTATGTCAACAAACACCACAGATTTGTTGTATATATGAAAACTACAGGAAACTAATTTCAATGTAAATGTGAAACATTGCAGTAAATGTGAACGCTGAAAAGAATCATGATTTCCAAGTAAGATGTTTTTTTCTTCTTCTTCCAAAGATTCATGGGAAACTTGCTTTTGAAATCATTTTACGGTAAATAGGATCATGAACTTGCGGAACAAAATCTGGCAGCCGTCACTAAATATGCAACATTGATTATTTTAGGTTAAGTTGTTTTAGGCTGCTTGTTGGATGTTTCAGCAGGATAACGATCCAAGAATGTTCTCAAGAGATACCCAAAACTGAGTCCTTGAACCCAGACCAAGGTCCTCCCCCCATCCAACTTACGGAAAACCCAAATCCCACTGAAAATGTGTGAGATCCACAGAGGATGAGAATGTGGAGATATTCTGAATATCAAGACATCATAATATCTGCAGATAATCCTAATAAAGAATAGAAGTGATATATATTCACTCATGAAATCACTCATGATTCATGAAATATTATACTATGAGTCAGGACATTAGTGAGGCTTATAAGTGAGGACAACCATGTGTCCAGGAAATTGATCTTTTTTCCCTCCAAGTTTGCAATCAAATCAAAAAGTTTGGAATTGATTAACAAAATGTCCTCACACCTCTATCCCTCAAATGTATTTGTACTTATTTTATCAATAGTAATAAATCTGTACTTTAGGCAGTGTGGAATTTTGTTTATTCCTTGGTTGGGTTATAGAAAAAAAAGGGGGTGTCAAAATATTTAGCAATAAAATAAACAGTTCTGGTTCACAGGTAGATGCTATCTTCAAGGTGATATACTGGAAGGATATTTATGTAATGCAATGCTAAGTGTCATTAAGTCCTGAAATATATTCACAAAGACAAAATATATTAAAAATGTGCATCATAAAATCTGGAAAGATTTTTTAAACTTGTATTTTGTTTCACTAGACATCTAAAAACGTGCACTACAGAACACCTAAGGCTCAAGTTACTTTTGTTTTCGACAGTGTTTTCAAAAAAGAGCACATGAACATGTTTCAAGCTGTGTATGTACAGAGTTCATGCAAATCATTGCACAATCTCACTTCTCAGGTTTTTGTTTTTATTGGCTTTTATGTGTTCCAGATGTGCATGATCAAGAGTTGGGGGACAATATGCAAGCAATCCCATATTGCACAGCATTGACTTGGTTAGTTTATCAGAATAAGTCTTTAAAAGTTTATGAACAATCCTTCTTTCCTATTGAAACAGAAACCAGTGAACTCTTGGAAGGCTATTTCTTGAAGTAGCCATGAAGATGACTGTTTAAGGATTGTACTGTTGTAATGTTGTTATAGTTTTGTTCTACCAACCAGAAAAAAAAAAAGAAGAAGAAGAATCTGGTTTCAAGTTAATGTCTTCTTCATCATTGGTAGGATCCTTTGTGAAATGAGAGGAAGAGGCGTGTTCGTGTAATTGCTGGAAGCCATAAATGGCAGAAGCTCCCCCAAAGGGTGCATACGAGCAGTGGACTTTCAGCGATTGAGCAACATTCTCTATTCTTCAGACTGCCAAGGTATGTGTTTTAACCCCACACCGATTTGATCCCAGCTCAGGAATTGATTACATACAGAAGTATTAGATTCATTTAATGCTAGAGCTCAAAGCGAATGTTTTATTCTGTCTCAGGTCAAATCAGATTGAGCAGCAATGAAGTTTTATGTCCTCTGTTTTCTCCTGCTTCTGGCATGCATGTACCCAAGTTTGGCACAAGGTCGGTAACCACTTTTCTGCATCTGCACCATCCTTTTGTAATGACTGACATGTGTTTCGGGGTTTAATTGCACCATTCCAAAAGCCATGAAAACGCAGATGATTTATAGTATTATACTTTTTTTTTTCTTTTAAACTAAATTTGTTATTCGGAATAAATTTTCAATGCCTCATGTACATTCAGCTGAAAATATTGAAGATATTATGAAATGCTATGAATATTATGCAGCTCATATTTGATCCATTTTATGAAGATTAATATTATCTCCATTTTGTAACAGGTTCTTATGAAAATTGTTGCTTAAGGTATGGTAATGAGCCTAACAGAAAAGTCAAACGCAAAGTTGTGAGATTTAGGATTCAGGAGACTGATGGAGGATGCAACATCCCTGCTGTTGTGTAAGTCCTGGTTATTTTCCAATCTGACTCGGAGAGATTAATAAACTTCTCAACATCTAGACTAGATCTCCAAATGGAGAGTGAGAGTATATTCTCTTTATTTTAATAACAGTCAACATGTTATTCCATGATATTTTAGTGAAACTGTTATGTTATTGATATATTCATTGATCAATATTTTCTTCTCTATGTTTCCAAAAAGATTCACTTTTCGAAAGAAATCACTCTGTGCTGACCCCAAAAAAGCCTGGGTGCAAGAACTGATGAAAAGACTAAAATGATTTGTTTTAATTGAAAGTGCTCTGGAAGCCAAGGTGGGAAACAATTTATTGAAATCATTCCAACTGTTTTCATCTATTTGTGTGCTGATTATGATTTTTTTTTTTTTTAAAGAAGCAGTTAATAAAAACGTTTGAGCTGAGTGTTAGCAGCTCGTAACCTTAATAACCTAAATGTATTACTCTTTCTAAGAAATTATGTTTAAAGTTTTTTTTAATCACAGATCATTTTAAGTGCAAAGATTTTTATTTAAGCTTCACAATGAATGTTTTATGTATTTGACTGTATTCTTCTGCAGTTCAGTGTTTGCAAATGAATGCATTGTAAATATTAGACGTACTTGCTCTATTTTCTGTGTTTCCTGTATACGCTGTGCTGTTACACTTTTAATCAAGTGCCCAGTCCTTTCTGGTTTCAAGGCATCGATTGAACCTATTAGGTTTTGTTTGTTTTGTTTCATGATATATTTTTTCATTTTTTATATTTTATATCAATGTAATTTTGTTCATAGACATTCCATTACAATACATCACGTTGCATTAAATGTGAATATGTGTGTGGGGGGGGGGGCATTTATGTATTGTTCTTCATAATAAAACACTGAAAATATTTCCTTAAAATTTGTCTGGGATATTAATGATTATTTTTTCAGTGATAAGATCACATTTATTTTGTGGTGTTTAAAAAGCACTACAGAAAAAGAGCACACCAGTGCATCATTAACCCTCTTACCCTTTAGTTCCCACAGTATTATGTCCCACAACCCTATATTCCCCATAGAAACAGCACGCCAACCCTGAGTTCCCAGGCCAAAATTGGCCCCAAAATCAACATTTTAATTTTAACATTTTTAGGCCTTGAGACAACTTATAATAATGTGTGTAATAATACTTTGAAAATGAAGCAGTTCAGTGTTTTTACTCCACTTAGAGCACAATTCTTAACTAGAGAAATGACGAAAAATGCTCGCTAAAATCCTTATACTCCTTTAGAAGTACCATACGAGCATCAGCATGGACAATGCCTTTGAATAAATTCAAGTAAATAATAAATAAATAAATAAATGCATTTTAGCGCCAAAAGTCAAGTTTATGGTGATAATCAATCCATCTCCAGAATTCATAAAACTGAGCACAAAATGAATATCCAAAATAAAGAATGATCTGGGCTAGGTTCCCCAAAAGCACTGCAAGGTTCATTTGAACAGGGAGAGAGAACGTTCAATGTGATGCTCACTCCACCATTTAATGATGCTCTTTGTTCAGGATTGCTCTGTGAAACGCGGTCGTTTATAGTTGTATTTTTTTACATAGACATTACAGCCATTTTTAACTAGTCCTCCATTTTCACAGGTCCAAAAGTAATTGGACAAACTCACATACTGTAATTATAAATATCTATTCCTCCAACCATCCATCCATCCATCCATCAGTCCATCGCAGGGCACAATCACATACACCCATTCATACTCTACGGACACTTTTTTGGACATGCCAATCTCTTTGGGTTCAGGGAGGAAACCGGAGTACCTGGAGGAAACCCCCGAAGCACTTGGAGAACATGCAAACTCCGCACACACAGTGCCAGTGTGAGGCAAACAGGCCTAGCACTAAGCCACCTTTAATTATAAGTATAAGGATTATTTTTAATACTTGAATGCAAATCCTTTGCAATCAATGACTGCCTGAAATCTGGAACCCATGGACATCATCAAATGCTGAGTTTCCTCTCTTGAGATGCTTTGCCAGGTCTTTACCACAGCTGCCTTCAGTTGCTGCTTGTTTGTGGGTCTTTCTGCCTTTGCATGTGAAAGTGAAAGCATGCTCAACTGGGTTGAAGTCAGGTCACTGACTCGGCCATTTAAGAACATTCTGTATCTTTGACTTAATGGTTGCTTTCACAGTATGTTTTGAGTCATTATCTATTTGTACTGTGAAGCACCCGTCTTCAGAGAACAGAATGTTGTGAAAAATTGTCTTTATTGTTTAAACTTTTGATCTTTTGTTCAAACAATTCCCAAAAATACTCTGCGCTCATGGATATCAAACAATTGCAAACACAACACAGGTATATTAAAAAAAAATCTTTGCCTTTGCCAGAATGATGTGTTAAAATATCAAAAGGTTAAACATTAAAGACAATTTTTGACAGCATTCTTTGCACATATTTACCAAGGGTGCTAATATTAATGAAGGGCACTGTATCGCTAAACACTTCAGAATTCATCCTGCTACGTCTATCAGCAGTCACATCATCAATAAACACAAGTGACCCAGTTCCACTGACAACCATACATGCCCATTCCTCCACCATGTTTGACAGATGATGTGTATGCTTTGGATCATGAGCCCTTCCTTTCCTTCTTAATACTCTTCTCTTCCCATCATTCTGGTACAAGTTAATCCCGGTTTCATATGTCCAAAGAATCTTTCTACAGAACTGGACAGACTTTTTAGATGCTTTCAAGCAAAGTCTAATCTGGCCTTTCTGTTCTTGAGTGTAACTAGTGGTTTGCATCTTTAGGTAAACTCTTTGTATTTACATTCATGAAGGCATCTCTTAATTGTAGACTTTGACAATGATATGTCTACTTCCTCGAGAGTGTTCTTGACTTGTCCACTTTGATAATTTTCAGTAGTCTTCCAGGCCTTTTGGTGTTGCTGAACTCACCGGTGCATTCCTTCTTTTTAAGAATGTACCAAATTGTTGATTTGACAACTCCTAAAGTTTCTGCTATCTCTCTGATAGGTCTGTTTTGTTTTTCCAGCCTAATGATGGCAAACTTCACTTGCATTGACACCTCATTGGACCGCATATTGAGAGTTCCCCTGAACAGCTACCAAATGCAAATTCAACACATGGAATCAACTCCAGACCTTTTATCTCCTTAGTTTGTCATGAAATAATGAGGAAACAGGCCACACCTGTTCATGAAACTGCTTATCAATCAAGTGTCCAATTACTTTTGAGCCTGTGGAAAATTGATGGGGGGTGGGGGGTGGGGGGCCTGATGGCTGTAATTCTTAAATGGTTAATGCAATATTTTTTGTTAAACCCCTTGAATTAAGACTGGAAGTCTACGCTTCCATCACATCACAAACGATTGGGTGATACAGATAAACCAGATCAAAAACAAAGGTAACGCAAAAGGCTTAAGCTGGATTAGGATCCAGATGGATCCTGAGTGGTAGTTCCTGGATTGGCAGTGTACCAGTGCTGTGAAAAAGTATTTGCCCTCATTCTGATTTCTTCTGTTGAACACACTATGCCAAAGTTGAAAGAAATTCCAGAAATGATGAGGAAGAAGGTGATTGAAATACATCAGTCTGGGAAGGGTTACAAAGCTATTTCAAAGGCTCTGGGACTCCAGAGAACCACAGTGAGAGTCATTATCTCCAAATTGAAAAACTTGGCACAGTAGTGAACCTTCCCGACCTTCCAAAATTCCTCCAAGAGCACAGCAACGACTCATCCAGCAAGTCACAAAAGAGCTAAGGACAACATCAAAGAACCTACAGGCCACTATTGCACCAATAAAGGTCACTGTTCATGACTCCACTATCAGAAAGACACTGGGCAAAAATGGCATTCATAGAAGAGTGGTGAGGAGAAAGCTCCTGCTAACCCAGAAGAACATTAAGGCTCGTCTGAATTTTGCCAAAACACATCTTGATGATCCTCAAACCTTTTGGAAGAATGTTCTGTGGATTGATGAGTCGAAAGTGGAACTGTTTGGAACACAGGGGTGTCCTTACATCTGGCGTAAACCAAACACAGAATTCCACAAAAAGAACATCATACCTACAGTCAAGCATGGTGGTGGAAGTGTGATGATGTGGGGATGCTTTGCTGCATCAGGACCTGGGCAACTTGCAATAATTGAGGGAAACATAAATTCTGCTCTCTACCAGAAAATCGTAAAGGAGGATGCCCTGCCATAAGTCCATAAATTGAAACTCAAGCACAACTGGATTATGCAGCAAAACAATAATCCAAAGCATAGGAGTAAATCCTAATCCTAGAAGTAAGTGAAAGACTGATCTCCAGTTATCTGAAGAGTTTGGTTGCAGTTATTGCTGCTAAAGGTGACACAAGCGGATTTTAAGTTTAAGAGAGCAAATAGTTTTCCACAGTGGTGATAGGTGCTGGTTTTTTTTTTTTGCTTCCAAAAAAATAATTAATTAAATAAATAAAAACTGTACTGTGTGTTTACTCAGCTTGCCTTTGTTTTATGATTATTTCGTTTGAAGATCTAAAACTATTTAGAGTGAGATACTCACAAAAACCGGAGGTGAGATATGAAAGATCTTATCTGACTACAACTCACTTTCATTCAACTGATGCTTGATCATGCTTTGAGTTCATGGGCTGCATTTTGGGGGGGGGGGGTTGTTTGTTTGTTTGTTTTTTCAAAAAGAGCTCCATTCATGCAAATTTTACAACAACTTGTTTTTATTGAAGTGGTGTTTAATAGTCCATTTTGAAACTCAAAACCATCAGGAACTTGTTCAATTGTGTAATTCTAATACAGTGATCTTTGGATTCTTCACACACCATCCTTGTCACTGTGAGGAAGAACAGCATTACCATGCATCCTCCTTTTGGTGATTTTTCTGTTGTTCCAGAGCATTGAAACTTTTTATTATGCCTTTAATTATGGCCATTGAAAGCTTTAACTATTTATATTTAAAAAAAATGTCAGTCATACTGTCATTTAAATTCTTAAAAGATCTTATTGGTGACTGAATTTGGAATGAGTGAGAAGTCAGTTAGGCCCAAACTGAAAGCTTAAAAAATGAAAAACATACTTTGAAGTGAAATGGGCCAAGGAATACTGAACATGAGATCACATTTCATCTGAACTTGTGAAAGCTGGACATTTTGGTGGATGACTTTTGCAAGGAGAAAATAAGAAAAAAATCTAAAGTCGCCTAAGGTAAGACTGCCTTCTTCAAAGCACAGAGGCTACTCAAATACTCATAATGGATGTGCAGTGTAGTAATGTTTGTTGGTTGCTGTATGTATGGGTTGCAGGGCAGTCAGGGATCCATGCATTGGTTCATGCAAGGTGAGGAGGAGAGCCCTGCTTACTATTCTGTCCCTGCTGATTTGAACAATCATTTTTGCCTATTCTCTTGATCAATTTGAATGATTCCTGAGTTGATTGTAAATTGTAATCATTTGTTGTAAAACCAAGAAATCCATTCTATTGTTGATTGTGCCTAGAAAGATGGTCAAACCTGAGAAGCCAAGTGGAACAACACATTGACAACATTGCAAGGAGGTTCCAGAAATACAAACCATCCATCCATTTTCTATACCGTTTATCCTACAGGGTCGCGAGGAACCTGGAGCCTACCCCAGGGCATGGGGGACAAGGCGGGGTACACCCTTGACCGGGTGCGAATTCATCGCAGGGCACAATCACATACATATTCACACACCCGTTCATACACTACGGACACTTTGGACATGCCAATCAGCCTACCATGCATGTCTTCGGACAGGGGCGGGGGCGGGGTTGGGGGGGGGGGGTCATAGGACCAGGCGTAGGAGAGGAAACCCCCGCAGCAGGGGAATTGTGCTGGATTTGTGTGTAATACGCTTAAGACACATTTAAATGTCTAATACATCATGTACATGAAAAAGTTGCACAATATGGAAGGTTGCACAATAAGAACATTCTTTTATGAGAACGTTATGGACAAACATTTTTCATAATAAAAAGTCACTAATCTAATGTGGATAAGTTCTGTCAATATGCCTGTTATAAATATGATTCAGCGTGACAAGATGTGATATGTTGTGTTTTTCACTAACAAAAGTACAGTGTAGTGTTGCCAAGTTCCTGCATTTGATTGGAACCTTAATTAGGAAATCTCAATACTTTGTTGTACTACTGTGTTAACTGTCAGCTAGTTCTTTATGCCTCATTAACTTCCCTCATCAATGGTATACAAATCAGACTCATCTGTTGTAATGTTCAATCTGTGATACATAACACTGGCATTGATTTCAAGCTGTTCTGCAAGTTAGTTCATGCTGTGACATCCTTATGGGGAGAGTACCCAAACCGGTTTATCTTTTCCTCAGTCATCAATCCTCTGCTTCATCAGCGTGGGATAAAGAAGCCTGTACTCCCTTGAGGGGATAGGATTACAAAAAAGATTTGGTTTTTTCTCTCTCTCTCTGAGCTTAACGCTACTCTAAATCTATCATCAAATCCAACAGGCTTTACGTGGAGGAATTTTAATATTTGGTACAAACAATGAATTTTTTTTTTTTCTTACACCTTATAAACTTAATGTTAGTTCTGATTTATTGTGATCGCATTTACTGTAAATGAAAGACTTGATATCCTGTGATAAATCATGTTAGGTGTGGATAATTGTGGTTAAGCAATATGTTCTGACTAATATCATTCAGATAAACCACTCTCACTTTTATGGGGGGAACCAATAAAATGTAGAGACATGTCTAGTCAGCTGAATGCCAACTATTTCAGCACAAGCACTGCATACACTTTAACTCTTGTGCTGAAATGTAGACCTGTGATTTTTAAAACAGTTAAAAAACCACTAGCATTCTGGGTTGTCTGAAATGATGTCATTAGGTCAATCATAGGCTGTTATGCAGTAGCAATAGTGTGGTTATCTTGTATATCATCATGGCTGTGATTTGGCACAGACATGAGCCCGCAGGACGAGAGGTGTAAGTAATCCAATACTGCAGACTGATCCTGACGAAGCCACACCCACTTTATAGCTTAAAGGTTCCAGAAAATTAGCGTCCCTTCTTCCTTTTCATCTTCAGATGATGAGCTTTCATATATATTAAACCAAAAGTTATGTTCCTGAAAATGATTGTTTGGCATGTCCGCTGATGATGCTGCTGCTAACACTGCCGTAGTAACGGTTTCGAACTAGAAAGTGGAATTTTACGTGGCGAACACAGACGAGCAGACTGATACACACAGTAAAACGTCTCGTGACCAATCAATTTAGTGGACTGGAACGAAGTGCCTTTCTAGAATGTTGTAGGCACCAACAAAACAGCAATAAAACCTTGTTTTTGTGAAAACTGCATTACTTAGTCATGAAAGTAAAAAGTATAAAACACTAATAATACAGCTTGTGTGAAGGTAACTTGAGGGAACATAAAAAAAAAATCTAAGGCTAGCAAAGACTTGCCAGTGTGTACTTTTGCTTCTTGCTACTCTCTCCAGAAAATGTTTCAGCAGATATTGACAGATGTGTGTGTGCTGTGTGCGTGTCTATGCATGTGAGTATTGCAAAAGCTTTGCCACTGGAATTCATAAAAGTAACAAGCAAAAACTCAAACACAGTAAAATATCAATGGACTTTTTTGAGAAGGGTCTGGCTGCAGACTTTCACTCTCCGGCTTGCACACTCACTCACCTGCATTTCCTCTGCAAATGACGTCACGTGCAATAGCCACCTGCAGTGACGTCACTTACAATCGACGCAAAGAAACATTTCCTCATTCTGTTCACGTTTTCTACACATTTTCTACAAAGACTGAGAGCGAAATCTATTTTTTTAAAGATTTTTGTTGTTGCAAGAGTTTATGTTTATTGCGCGATTATAATAAATTGTATACTTAAGCATTCAAGTTGGCTACACACTATTTATTTATAATAGCAAAAGTAATAATATATAGCCCATACCAAGGAGCGCTGAAAAAAATGGAATATGTGGTCGTATTACATTTCTCATCAAAACGTGATTTCATTGCTTACGCTAAACTTAATTTAAACAACTTTCTAATTAATTAGATTGAAATATGTAAAGTGAGAATGATCAATTCACATGGAATTAACATAAACCAATTACATTATGAAATCTTGCGGAGATGTTGGCACTGACAGGTACTATAGCTATACTGTTTAAATTAATATGATTAAAATGTGTGTGGTAGATTGGTGCGGTGGTAACGTCGCAGCTGTGGCATGTTGGCTCAGGTGAGAGTGCGGAGTTCACTTTTTTCATCACTGTAAAACCGGACAGTTCATTTAACTCAAAAAATTTGAGGAAACTAATTACCTCAAAATTTTTAAGTTGATAAATCAATTTCTTTAAGCCAAATTCACTTAAATATAACAAAAATTTAACTCAAACTTTGTCATTTAAAATTAATTTTTGTTATATTTAAGTGTAACAACACTTAATATAACAACAAATTTATAGTATCTCTAACAGTTTGATCTTTCTTTTTTTTTCTGAAAGAAAATATCCCAAAACAATTTGTAAAGAAAACTAAAATGCAATACAAAGATGCACATGGCCAGCTATGGGACGGTCTGATTCTGTGTGTCAGAAGATCAACATTCATCATATCCCTTACCTGTTCAAGGAACATTTGTATATCCTGTATCTGTCAAAAGACAAGGCTGAAAGGTTGTACAGCCTGAAGCCTGTCTCTGGAAATTAATAAGTTGTCCATGGACTCAGCAACATCTTGGTTCTCCATGACGTTGTCATAAACCAATAACAGCACTATAGCACCTTCACTGAACCCCATAGAGAATCTATGAGAGACACCGGACCCAACAATACAGACGAGCTGAAGGCCGCTATCAAAGCAACCTGGGCTTCCAGAACACCTCAGCAGTGCCACAGGCTGATTGCCTCCATGCCACGCTGCATTGACGCAGTAATTCATGCAAAAGAATTAAAGCCCTGACCAAGTATCAAGTGCATAAATTAACATACTTTTCAGAAGGTCGACATTTCTGTATTATAAATTCTTTACTCTAATATTTTGAGAAGCTGGATTTTGGATTTCCATGAGCTGTAAGTCATAATCATTGAGATTAAAAAGAAAAAAAAGGCTGGAAATATTTCACTTTATGTGTACTGAATATATGAAAGCTTCACTTTTTGAATTAAACTCAATGGGGTTCGTTCTTTGAGCCATTCAGAGGTGCTCTTGTACCTGCTCTATAACTTAATTGTGCTTGAGCAGCAGATCATGGACTGACGACCAGACGTTCTCCATCAGGATTTTCTGGCAGAGAGCAGAATTCATAGTTTCTCAGAAGCAGCAAAGCATTCCCACACCATCACACTAACACCAGTGTTACACTGTTTGTATGATGTTGTTATTGTGGAATGCTGTGTTAGCTTTAGGCCAGATGTACCGGAGCCAAGTCTTCCAAAAAAGTTCCACTTTTGACTCAGCAGTCCACAGACCATTATCCCAAAAGGCTTGGGAGTCATCAGGGTTGGTTTTTTTTGGCTAGATAGGCCTTTATGTTCCTCTTGGTTAGCAGGGATTTTCACCTTGAAACTCTCCCATGGATACAATTTTTGCCCAGTCTCTCTCTAATCATGGAATTATGAATGCTGACCTGATGAGGCTAATGAAGGAGGCCTCCGATTCCTTAGATGTTCATGTAGGTTTTGTACTCTTGGGAGGAATTTTGTTAGTCTGACCCATTTGTTTGTTTTCTCCATTTGTATATAATGGCTCTCAGTGTGTTTGAATAACTTTCTTTGTCATCACTGCTGGAATTTCTTTTGATCAGAGCATAGTGTGCTGCATGTTGAGACCTTTTAGCATACTTCACATTGTTGCAGGACCGGCACCACCTATAGGCAGAGTAGGCAATTGCCTAGGGTCTCGGGCGTGGAGGCGGTTCCTCCATAACTGTAACATCCCTATATGTTGTTCCACCAATCAAGACAGGCAGCAAAAGACTAGGCTCTTTGTCAATTAGATATAGATGAAATGCCACTCCCCTGTAGTGACACCAATTAATGTCACCGTTTCAAACTGGGTCCCACTCTCTGAATGTATGAAAACATATGGTACGATGAACAAAATGCAAAAATGCAACTTTTCTGCAGCTGACTGACTTTATGTCAGTGACTTATTATTGCGCAGAAACAACCACATCCTTTGGGGGTTGCTGAGCGAAAGGCTAAACAGGCACGCAAAGAAAGTTCAACTCGGGTATGTGAGTTATTATCGTCCATTTTGGAGTGATCGTAATGTATTCTAATAATAAACTGGGCCTTGTTCTGTCGATCAGCGTCATATCCGGATAGATCATTTGCCATTTTATTCTGAGTTCAAAAGAACGTGAGCGCCGTCCACACGTCGAGACTGTCAGACACTTTAAATTCACAATGACATTGCGTTGGGAGCCGACTAGCAAAATACTAAAGTTTGTATTCAAAGTCAAAGACCAAACACACTAGAGCATTAAAAAAAAGTGCCTCAACTGTCTGTATATCTTCTAAATTCCACTAAATGGTAAATGGTTTGCACTTATATAGCGCTTTTATCCAAAGCGCATTACACCGTGTCTCATTCACCCAGTCACACACACACGGTAGCAGAGCTGCCATACAAGACGCTAACTTGCTACCGAGAGCAACTTGGGGTTCAGTGTCTTGCCCAAGGACACTTCGGTATGTGGAGTCACGTGGGCCGGGAATCGAACCGCCAATCCTACGATTAGTGGACAATCCACTCTACCACCTGAGCCACAGCCATGAGCACTAAAATAAGCATACAATTTTATGAAGAAATTAACTATTCATTCTGCTTAGTAGTTTGTCTCTTTTACTTCCACTAGCAGTTGATTTGTGTATATACAGTGAGGGAAAAAAATATTTGATCCCCTGCTGATTTTGTATGTTTGCCCACTGACAAAGAAATGGTCATTCTATAATTTTAATGGTAGATTTATTTGAACAGTGAGAGACAGAATAACAACAAGAAAATCCAGAAAAACGCATGTCAAAAATGTTATAAATTGATTTGCATTTTAATGAGGGAAATAAGTATTTGACCCCCTCTCAATCAGAAAGATTTCTGGCTCCCAGGTGTCTTTTATACAGGTAACGAGCTGAGATTAGGAGCACACTCTTAAAGGGAGTGCTCCTAATCTCAGCTCGTTACCTGTATAAAAGACACCTGTCCACAGAAGCAATCAATCGATCAGATTCCAAACTCTCCACCATGGCCAAGACCAAAGAGCTCTCCAAGGATGTCAGGGACAAGATTGTAGGCCTACACAAGTCTGGAATGGGCTACAAGACCATTGCCAAGCAGCTTGGTGAGAAGGTGACAACAGTTGGTGCGATTATTCGCAAATGGAAGAAACACAAAAGAACTGTCAATCTCCCTCAGCCTGGGGCTCCATGCAAAATCTCACCTCGTGGAGTTGCAATGATCATGAGAACAGTGAGGAATCAGCCCAGAACTACACGGGAGGATCTTGTCAATGATCTCAAGGCAGCTGGGACCATAGTCACCAAGAAAACAATTGGTAACACACTACGCCGTGAAGGACTGAAATCCTGCAGCACCTGCAAGGTCCCCCTGCTCAAGAAAGCACATATACATGCCCGTCTGAAGTTTGCCAATGAACATCTGAATGATTCAGAGGACAACTGGGTGAAAGTGTTGTGGTCAGATGAGACCAAAATGGAGCTCTTTGGCATCAACTCAACTCGCCGTGTTTGGAGGAGGAGGAATGCTGCCTATGACCCCAAGAACACCATCCCCACCGTCAAACATGGAAGTGGAAACATTATGCTTTGGGGGTGTTTTTCTGCTAAGGGGACAGGACAACTTCACCGCATCAAAGGGAAGATGGACGGGGCCATGTACCGTCAAATCTTGGGTGAGAACCTCCTTCCCTCAGCCAGGGCATTGAAAATGGGTCATGGATGGGCATTCCAGCATGACAATGACCCAAAACACACGGCCAAGGCAACAAAGGAGTGGCTCAAGAAGAAGCACATTAAGGTCCTGGAGTGGCCTAGCCAGTCTCCAGACCTTAATCCCATAGAAAATCTGTGGAGGGAGCTGAAGGTTTGAGTTGCCAAACGTCAGCCACGAAACCTTAATGACTTGGAGAAGATCTGCAAAGAGGAGTGGGACAAAATCCCTCCTGAGATGTGTGCAAACCTGGTGGCCTACTACAAGAAACGTCTGACCTCTGTGATCGCCAACAAGGGTTTTCCCACCAAGTACTAAGTCATGTTTTGCAGAGGGGTCAAATACATATTTCCCTCATTAAAATGCAAATCAATTTATAACGTTTTTGACATGCGTTTTTCTGGATTTTTTTTGTTGTTATTCTGTCTCTCACTGTTCAAATAAATCTACCATTAAAATTATAGAATGATCATTTCTTTGTCAGTGGGCAAATGTACAAAATCAGCAGGGGATCAAATACTTTTTTCCCTCAATGTAGTGCATGTTTAACGTATTGCACTACAACACATAATATGACTATATCTGGGCCTCCAACATAAATTTTGCTTAGGGCCTCTAAATGTCTAGACCGGCCCTGCATTGTTGGAAAGGTTCTATTTAAGTGATGTTTATATTCAGCAGGGTTGGCAGTAATTACTTCTGGGTGTGTCTAGCCTAATTGTACCCAATTATTAATTACATTTGGCTAATAAATTGTTTGCGTAACTAAGGAGTCAGTTACTTTTTCACACAGGGTCAGTTGCTGTTTTCCTTTTTACCTTCAATAAATAAAATGATCTTTCAAAAGCGGTGTATTTTGTAGTTTTTCAGGTTGTTTTTGTCTTCATTTACATTTTGTTTGAAGATCTGAAACATACAAGAGTGTCAAATATGCAAAAAATCCGAAGATATCATGAACAGGCAAATGCTTCCTTGTGGCACTTGTATGAGCAGATGCCTCAGTAAGGCCTCTTTTTTTCTAGAAATTTCACCTCGGGCTTCAGGAAGTCATGTAGGAAGATTCGCTGACGTTTCTTTACATTCTAACTTTTTACAGCAGGGTGAGGACAGAGTGTTGGCCAATTTCAGTTGGGTAAGTCTTACTTTCTGATGAAATATACCCTAAAATGTTGATGTTGGCATGGATTTCGTTGCAAACTTTGTGGAAAAGTACTAAAGGAGCTTCATAACTTGTTATATGATACAGTAGGAAGTAGCATACACACATCCAACTGTATCACATAAGTTACAGTTTCCTGCATGTTAAATTTGTACTGTAATATAACAATGATTTGTAGCTAGTAGCTCTTTATTGGCTGTTGGACCCTAAAGTACTTGTATTTAGGACAAGAGGTAACTTGGTTTTAAAGTGGGTAAAACAGACACTATCATGTATCTTGTAAACACATGGCATGCGGAAATATGGATGTACTGAATGCAGGTACTTACATGTGGAATAGCAAGCGATTGACTTTAGGAAAAGATGCATAATACCATTCCAGCTGGTACAGTTGTAGGGCTATTTGTTAACACTGGTAAATTTGGTAGCCACCAAACATGTCAATTTTTTCCTGATCTGAGCATGAATAGCACCATAGTCATATCCACTTAAAGAGTTACTACTAGAGTACTATGGCCAGTATTATAAATGAATTTTAACCTTAAATTGCACAGGTTTAGTCTGTTTCAAGAGCAACAGAGAGCATTTCACAGACGTGATGCCACATTTTAAGGTGTCTTTTTGTGCAATGCAGCACGTGTTGCTGTTATGTGTCTTATTACAATTCCATTTCAAAAATGATCTTAGTAGAGGAAAAAAGGTGAAAAGGAGACTGTATCACACCAGGGCAACCTGCATGAAGATGCCAAACCATCTAATCTAAACAACTTAGATTTGGAAAGTAACCGTGCAGCCAACCGACCCATGTGGCCACCAAGGACCGATGACGTGATTCTGACATGCCTAAAGTTTGGTTTAGACGCTGACTGTCTTCATTGGGGCAGGTTTTGTGCAATTCTGTGTACATGAGCAGTCAGGTCAAAAAAATGAAGGAAGTGGTTGCAACAGAGTGAAGTATGTATCATAATGTTCATTTACATGAAGTTAAACGCGGCTCACGATCCAGTCCAAATGAGCACCAGGTGGCAGTAGTTACAACTGTCTGGGTTTTGGCAGAGAAATTTCATACAAAACTCTGTTGCCTGCTGAGACTCTGATGTTGTGGAAATTAGGCAACACTCGCAGACTCGTCCTCTGAAGATAAAAAGGTTTATTACAGAAAGATGGTTAATACAGGATAGAATAAAGCATGATAGAATAATGAGAGCACTCTAAAGCATTTGTACTAAATCACTACTATATATATGAAACGCAGAGCATGACATAATTCTGTGTACCGATAAGAAGCAGTTTGAGGCAGTTCAAACAGGCTTTGTTTTAGGGTCTTGGAAGATGTTTAGACGAACCTTGAACAGAAGAACATGTTTGTGTCTCTGTAAGCAGATACACATTCTGTACTGATCTCAGTGACATGACATGGCCTTCTTAGGCGTTATCCTCAGATGAGAATGAAATAGAACAAGAACAATCTTATTTCAAAGTAAAAATGAGTAATTCCCCTCAAATTTCCCTCATTTTATCATTCCAAAATATGATAACTAAAATTAACAGAGAAATTACAATGCTGTGAATACATCAGAACTTCAGAATCCTTTCACGGTTCAACTGAATTCATCGTAAAACAGAAATAATGACGGCGCTAAGGGTTTTTTTTTTTGTAGATATAAAGTATCCTGTCATCAAGCAAGCTCATTTAGGCTGAAATGAGAGTCGTCATGGTCAAAGGAATATTTACAATAGGTGTGAAATGGATGTCAATGGGTCGTCATTGTCAGTGTCACTGAGAGAATCTGATACCCAGTCAGGTTTAGGATACAAGTCAGGTTGGTCATCATAGGGATTTCACTCAGTCTTTGTCAACATCAGCGTTTGGTCATTAGTGATTTCAACGAGCGTGAGAGACTGCTCCGAATGAGAGAAACAATACAAGGCAAAATGAGCAAGACAAGAAGAATTATTGCACCTATTGGTAGACAGACGGTTAATACTCACGAGCCCCATTCCCCGAGTACTGAGTTCAGCCAATCAAACCCCATCTTTGTAGTCTGTGGAGGGTTGCGTATCGCAGACCGCATGTGTTCAATGATAGAATAATCATTATGTGTCTGTGTGACGAGGGGACATGTGATGTTGTGTGGGTAGCACTGTTGGCAATGATTCTTATTCTTATGAAGTTCATCCCCAAACTTTCGTCCTCCTACTTCGCGTAGAGCCGGCAGATGCGTCATGCTGCTCCTGATGTCTTCCAATGTCCAGGGTCTGTGAACTAGCATAGGGCCTCCTTCTCTGACCACTTCTAGCATTGGGGCATTTACCATGGCGTGCACTGTCCCTTCTCTGTCTGATTTTGTTGGTCTGAAGCTCTCAGGCAACAATGTTGTTGGTCCCTTCACTTGGGATCTTGTGTGTAACGCAACCGGTGAGGATAGGACAGCTGGCGCATAGTTCAGTGGGGGTTGGAGGCTCAGTTCTGACAGGTTCGGATGGAGTGGCGTAGGCTGGGCCACTTCATCATGAGGAGGTGCCTCTGAAACTGCAGGTTCCTCCCTCCTTACTGGCTGTGGGCGTCGTGGTGGGGCGGAGTCCAGGTTGGGATCGGCTTTCTGCAATTTAGCACACTGAGAAACAGATGAGGGCCCTGCCTGACATTTTTTCTCTCTTTTATGTGCCTCGCTCTGCCATTCAGCAAATGCCTTCCAGTCAGCTAAAAACTGCACTTCCCTCTTTGTTTTAGGGGTCTGTCTCTCTCTCTCTCTCTCTCTCTCTCTCTCTCTCTCTCTCTCTCTCTCTCTCTCTCTCTCTCTCTCTCTCTCTCTCTCCTTTGTCTCTAAATTAAGTTTCAGTTGTTCTAACTGTCTGAGGCTAAAACTACCCTTTTCAGGGAAAGCACATTCTTTAACCCATAAATCATATTGGTTCAAACATCCTTCCCCATAATTCACACACATAAATGTGATATTAGGACCAGCATATGAGCATCCTGTACATACCATAGCATGTGTCACAGGATATCCTTTGCTACATGTTTTTCTCATATTATTTTTTTCTTTTTACACCTTCTATAACTTTCAAAGTTTTAATCAATTTAACATGCTATGAAAATCAAGTGAATATGCGTTCTCGTGCACAGACAGAAAAGGTTCTAAATGCGTGCCAAATCTCTAGACATTCAATTAATCATATAACCTATAGGTTCAATAGAGCAAACCTTAAGAATGTAAAAGAGTTTACCTGTGAGGGCGAGTCCACATACAGCAATTTGGTAGGACTTACAGTTTTCTCTTCCCTTCTTTTTTTTAAGAATAATTTTATTATTATTATTATTATTATTATTATTATTATTATTATTTATCTCAGTAAAATTTACTTGTGCATTAAATTTGCCAAATATATCATGTACCGTTGATATGATGGAATGAGTCAATGGGGCATGCCACTTGATAATAATCCGCCGTAAAAATACTGCACCTCTTGCACTTCTTAATAAGCACTCTCTTTACTTATTTATTCCTCGAAACTGAATCTTTCCGTTTATTTTACCATTATTATCTCTCTCTATATATATACCCATCGGTATATATCTTAGTTTTGAAGCTGTGATCTAAGAAACACCAATCTATCTGCCGTCGCAGAGGTGAAGTTCCCCGAACTTCTTATAAGAAATCGCCTCCTTGTAATATTTCTTATATCATTGACTTGCTTCCATACAGACAGCAATACACTATGACTTCATAAAATTCGAATTCTAATTCTATATCATTGACTCCCTTCCATACAGACAGCAATACACTATGACTTTATAAAATTCTCATTTACCTTAAGGCTGTTTTTTTTTATGACTCCTATCAGTCAGTGGTAAGGCTACATTGGTCTTTCACTCTGCACAACAAAGGGCAAACCGCCTGTATCAACACGGACTTCAGGGTGAAAACTTTTCCAGGAGCGTTCTCTGGCTTGCTTGTTGTCCAGAAAAACTGAAAGACTCGCGCAGCCCAGCCAGGAGACGCCAAATTGTCGTGGAAATTAGACAACACTCGCAGACTCGTCCTCTGAAGGTAAAAAGGTTTATTACAGAAAGATGGTTAATACAGGATAGAATAAAGCAGGATAGAATAATGAGAGCACTCTAAAGCATTTGTACTAAATCACTACTATATATATGAAATGCAGAGCATGACATAATTCTGTGCACCGATAAGAAGCAGTTTGAGGCAGTTTAAACAGGCTTTGTTTTAGGGTCTTGGAAGATGTTTAGACGAACCTTGAACAGAAGAACATGTTTGTGTCTCTGTAAGCAGATACACATTCTGTACTGATCTCAGTGACATGACATGGCCTTCTTAGGCGTTATCCTCAGATGAGAATGAAATAGAACAAGAACAATCTTATTACAAAGTAAAAATGAGTAATTTCCCTCACATTAGACAGCACCAGATAGCAAGCACACAGGGCCTTCAGTTTTAGACACATCACAAAATAACGACAGTCAAAACAAATGGTTGTCCATTTGGCAAGTCATCATGTCATCACATCAGCTATAGACAACCATATAAATATTTGCATATGTATGGAAAATCAGGCATGATTGTAAGCTCAGTTATGATGAAAACTAGATATGTATCTGCTATTACATAATTATTTAATTAGGTCATATAATTCATGTAATTTTATTCCCATCCAGAGCTAGATAAATTTAGTATATCTATTTAAAACTACTCTGACAGGATGCACATGTAGTAGTTAGTATCATTACTATAATAAAACAACAACAGCAAAAATACCAATAAGAATCAAGGTGTGCTGAGGACCTGTTATATTTGGAGTTGAAAAGTAGCAAGATGGAAGCAAGAATGTAATTGATGTCTGGAAAGTTGACCCTGAATAGTAGGTCTGTATCTGAATCTGTTTAGAACTCCAAATATCAGCATCTGTAACTGTTTTCATATTTAAATCCGAAATTGGCATGACCTAAAAGTGAAAGGATGTTTGTTTGTTTTTGTTTGTTTGTTTGTTTGTTTGTCTGAGGATAAAACTGAGATAGAAATGCCAGCACTGTCAGCGTGGACAATGAATTCTGGCTCTCACAGTTCATCAACCTCAGCTACATCACTACAATTCATCATTGGTCTCAACATGAGTTTTGCGCAGGACTTAGGGTTTTGTTTTTGTTTTTGTTTTTGTTGCTTTTTTTTTGTTGCGTTTATGCCGCAATATTTTCTAACAAATTTATATGATTGTAATTCCCAAAATATAAACAACCAGTATCCTAATCTAAACTGGGACTCTTAGCAGGTAGTTACTAATGCTGTGTTTCACTAGAGGTCATAACTTGTAATTCCCAACTTCCAACCAGGAAAAGTCAAAGAAAACACCCCCTCAACTCAAAATTCCTACTCATGAACTTTCCTTGTTAAAGCTATAACATTATCTATACCATCTCAAACTCTGACTTAACACTTTTAATGTAAGTCAAATGCAGCATACAGATACGTCCAGATTAATGAATGTGGTCTTTATTTTCCCCCGAGCTTCATATCAAGTCTGCATTAAAGTAAAAACCTCCTGTTTATGCAACTTTTTGTTGCATCTCGAAGGATCTCAGTCCCGATGCAAAACTTTAGTCTCGCCCTGTGAATCTTTCTAAAAAAATTAAAAATAAATAAAAACATATTTGTATTTGTTTCTGTTTAGACATGCATTATTTGTTCATCCCGAATAATGTATTTGTATTTGGTTACAGCCCAACTATATAGATCCAGCACTGGGACCAGGGCCAATAATACAATCTGTTTTTATATGCTGATTTGAGACTGGTTTTGGGTTTGCTACTTATATTTAACACTATAGGGCTTTGTTGTTCTTGGTCAGTGCTAAAGGGCAACCTTTACCCAGTATTGCCCAGCGTGTGGTCGAGGGGAGGGAGAACGGAGCTTCTGATGGTCAGGTCAGGGGAGATGACAGACTGTTTCATGTTTATCAGCACATGAGTATAGCAATGTGCCACCAGTCATAAACGTGAACTCTTCTATGAATTACAGTTCTATTGCTCCATAGACAGCAAGTACCCGCAACATCTTAAAATCATGAGTGGTAAGTGGACATAGTGAAGTTGGTTTATGTTGGGCAGTAGCTACTTAATCTGAAAATAAAACATTTAAAGATAAAAATGTAAAGGTAAAGTTTAAATATGGATCTTTGCAATATGTTGGATTAATTGTTACATGTTTAAAGAATTAATTTTGGGCTAATTCTGTGCTACCTTATAATATGATATGGTGATTCTGATATGATGATTTTTTTTAATAATCTAACTGGGATATTCTATTTAACTTACATACAACTAAGTAATGTACTGTCAGTGTGATCTTCAGTTACCCATGGAATTTTGGTGATTGAAGATGCTCAGGTATCTGAGATATACCACCTCTCTAAGCAGTTACACTGAACACAACACATTGTGCACTGTACATGAATCAATAGCACTTGAAAACAAATTCAGTTTGTTGAACTTAGCTTTAACATGCATGTCTTCAATGTGGACTGTGTACTTTGTAGGCCACCATGAAATGAAGTTGTATTTACTAACCATTAGAATCTTTGTGCACAGGTTGTTTGCTTGTATATGACTCTGCCATTTGTAGAGTCAGAATGCTGACTTGCAGCCTGGGGCTCAAACACCTTTCATTTGACCCAGCTGGTCAAGATGAACTAGAACCACTCTAGCAGAATAACTGTGAAGTAGAGACTGACAGCAAAATCTTTACCTTTGTTTTTTAAAGGATGTATTTTAATTGCTCATGATGATGATCCTGTCATTTGAAAGACATATTTAACAGTTGAATATTTAAATTGTAGTAAAATAAGAGCTCCCAATGATGATGCAACAGCTATAGTACTACAGGAATTGATGCATACACTGATTTGGTGGTAGTCTTGCTCTAAATAACTTCCTTATGGCATAAAGGTGAACGTTCTATACTGGACTTGATAAGTATAGATACTAAGCTCTCTGTACTAAACCTAGGGTACAGAACAAGTGGAGAATATGAGCATATTGTTAAGTATGACTTAGAAAATAAAAAATAAGCAATTATGCATAATGCAATATTAGTTTTTTTTTTGTTTTGTTTTTTATTTTAACCATAACAATGGTTAGAAATTTAAAGAAAGGTAAATTTAGATTAACACACAAATAAAAACGAAAAGCAGTCCTCTAACCTGGAAGTCAACAAAGTATTTACATAGAAATAAAGTAAACTAATTTAAGATGTGAATGAGTGGTGGTCTCTTTTAATGTTTTATCCTATTATTATTATTATTATTATTATTATTATTATTATTTTATTATTATTATTTTTTTTTTTTTTTTTTAAAAAAACCCACACACATATTACTAATATAATGTAATGTAATGTCTCAGTCAGTTACCATGTATGGGGTTGCCTCGCACCTCCGGGGTTGGGGGTTCGAATCCCACTTCTACCCTGTGTGCGTGGAATTTGCATATTCTCCCCATGTTTTGGGGTTTTCACTGGGTACACCAGTTTCCTCCCTCAGTCCAAAGACAAATGCTGTAGGCTGATTGGCATCACTAAATTGTCCGTAGTGTGTGAATGGTTGTGTGAATGTGTATGCGACTGTTCCTTTCAATGGATTGGCACCCTGTCCAGGGTGTCCCCCAACTTGCAACTTGTGCCCCAAGTTCCTTGGGAAAGGCTCCGGACTCCCCGTGACCCTGTGTAGGATAAGCCATATGGAAAATGGATGGATGGATGGAACATGTATCTTTATTTTATATTTAGTATATATATATATATATATATAGTCTTGTTCCAAGATCACAGGTTTGGCAAGTAAGATATTGCCAGAGGTTGACAGTGAGAATTAACTTGCAACCCATCTTCCACACTCATGAGAAATGCAATATTGAAGGAAAGCAGAATCCAGGGCATAGACACACAGCAACATATCATTCTTGTAAATCAAAAAACAAACAGGAGGAATGAGTAGATATGCTGGCCTGAACCAAATGTACCAAATGTTCCTGAAACAAGTGTAACCATTGGTGGATTGAGGTATTACGCAGATAAACATCCATGGTTGCCAAAGACGAGATGCAACAAGTTGAATTATATCTGGAAGTTAAAACTTGGGTGTTGATGAAAGACAAGTCGAATACCAAATTACTATACACTCTTCTGGGAAGAGCAAATGCTTCTATTGGTAGAAGATTTACCTACACTTGAGCGTGTTGAATATAATGGAGAATATGATGGAATCTTCTCAAAACTGTAAAGCTTTTAATCTAGGCCCCCGATACCAAGGAGCACTTAGTTCCACTATTCCCTCACTGTGACACTCTTACGTCATTATCTATGCTTGTGGGGTAGAGACTGTTAATGAAGTTTCAGTAAAATTAGCCTAAAATGCCTATCCAAGGCATACCCAAAGATAAATTAAAGCTGTTCTTGAACCACTTGGTGTACATGAATGGTTTTGGTTTCTTTTGAAAGGGGACACTATAAGGTTTTGTTCCCAGAAGAATCACTGTAAGTGCTATTGGTGTTGAGTAATAGAGGTTTGAACATACTGAAACAGAAGGGGTTTTTTTCTGTCTGATTTGTTTATTTTTTTTGCATACACAGGCCTGCAGATGCCTACAGCTGGGATCTATTAGCTGGAAAACACAGTTGGACCACACCATAAAGCCTTTCCTAGTCCAAGTTCCAATTTGATAACAATAGCAAAGAAAATGAACATTTTACGCATGTTTTTCTACCAAAAACTTTTGGAGACTCATATTGGGTCAAATGATGTGTCATTCGATAGGTCTCAGCCCGAGGGCCATTTTAAGCTCTGCGTTAGGTGTATTCACTCGTGCACTGAGGAGATATGGAGAACAATGCAGTCTTCTGAGATGATTTGGAACGACGCAGCAGCAGTTCTTTTGGATCTGTTGATGTAAAATGTGTTTTGGACTAAATATTTTTACATAATTGGATTCTTTGGATCTTTGGCAGTGTAACAAGACTGTTTTTTGTTGGGATGTTATGGTTCAGTGGACTGCTATCTGGCTGCATAGATGGGTTGGCTCCGTTTGGTGTTCTTTTGTTTGTATTGCTGGTCGTCTGACAAAGACGGTGATTGTAGCTGCTTTTGTGTCTGTATCTTTAAATGGTTTATATCACTCGAATCACAAGACTCTTAGCTTTCCAGTGGAATATCGCAAGAGAACATAAGTACTACATACAGCTGTGGAAATGGCAAAGTTCTCCTAATAACACTGCATAAAAGGATGTTAAAATTCCTATGGCCCAGGTCCTAACACCAAGCACTCTCCTTTCACATTCTTTGTTGAAATATGCAGAGCAATATTTTTAAAAAAAAAAAAAAAAAAAAAAAAAAAAAAAACCTTTGTAAGGAATCAAACAACAGAGTGTTGTTCTAGAAAAATAATCAACAACAGCATGGTACGATGTGGCCCAGCACTGATTACAACCCCAAAGCCGATTATTTTCAGCACATCCTAAAGTTTTATGCCTTTTACACTACAGTAATTTGCCAACAATTAAAAAAATATATTAATTAAAGAATACTGTATACAACCAAAGTGAGTAAACCTCTGTGCAATATCACTTAAATGTCAAATGATTCAAAATTGTATCACCCCTCTGTAATTGCAGCATTTCTAAATTGACACATAGAGTATTTCCTCTTATGAACAATATAAAACAAATGATTTAGATAGACTGTATTGAAAATACAGGCCCCAAAGTAGAAAATAAGTGAATACACCTGTGATCATTGACACACAAGTTAGAAAAGCTGTGATCATTGAAACAAAATTGAGTATACCTGTGATTTCCATTTAGCCTAATTGCATGAACATGGTTATACATTCAGCTGTGAAACCAGAACTTTCTCAATTTTGGGCCTATGGGCTGTGTCTCTCTGCACAGAATTGCCAGAGGAATTGAAAAATCTGATTGTTCCTGAATCTTCCACAAAGATAGAAAATTATACAGGAAGATCATGACCAACTAAAAACCAGTTGAACCACAGTTGCAGAGGTAATCAGGAGGTATAGAACGAGCCATAGTACCCCTGATCAGAGCTGTAGTTGCCGTCCTCCTAAAACGACGCCACAGACAGTGTGCTACGCTCTTCGGCACAAATCTGCAAGATTAAACTTTGCTAAAGAACATGAGTATAAGTGAATATTGGGAGCACATTCTTTGGTCAGATCAGACTGAGATAAATTTGTTTGGCTAAGATGTTTGGCATGAACCTGGCCAGGACTACCACGGTGAATGCATAGTCCTGACAGTGAAGCATGGTGGTGGGAGTGTGATATGGGGCTGCATGAGTGCAAAATGTGTTGGGGAGATGATATTTATATACAGCACCATGAATATTTGTGGATATGCCAAAATACTGGCTGACAAGATGACTCGCAGGCTCCAGAAGCTCTGCAGAAGAGGAATAATCCAGCAGGGTAACTGGCAAAATCATGCCAGAGTTTCTAAAGAAGAAAAAATTGAAAACTATGACCTGGCCAAGTATGTCGCCTGACTCGAATACAATAGAACACCTTTGGGATATTTTAACGAGAAAGGTAGAGCAGATGATGAAAAAAATTGTCTCTGAAGAATTGCAAAGCAGCTCTCTAGACATTTGTGCAACACTGGTATCTTCCATGCTGAGGATGATTGAGTTTGTCATCAAAAATAAAGGTGGACATACAAAGTATTGAAAAAATAAAAGATTTGAATCTCAGTAAAGAACGGTGCACTGGCTTTTGTCGCATTGAGTTCGACAAAATTGAGTAAAAATGTATTTTTAATACAATTTTTTTTAAAAAGTCAATCTAAACAAAGCAAATACCCTGCTGTTTTTAGATGTAATGCAATTACTATAAGGTGTTACAATTTTAAATCATTTAACATTTAAGTGATAATGCCAGTCATGCTAATGGAAAATAAGCTGGTAGAAATTGGAGAAGAGTGAAACAAGAGCACATACACAATGCCAGAAGTTAATGGTAGCGTTTAGGTAGTTATCTGGAACAATGAAGCTGTTAAGTCATTATAGGAACTTGTGATGACACCAACCCCAATGAGGAAGTGAAACATTTATAATATATTCAGGCAACAACAGCACTCAGTGTAGGCATTTGGGTAGGTGTAATGTTGAGTGAACAGTTTAAAACTGAATATTCTCTAAAGTTCTTCTCTATCTTTCACCTTTACTCTTGATCAGTTTCTCATGAAACCTGCCTCCTTGACCAAGTCTTTGAGTTGATTATAAACGAGAAGCCCCCAAACAGCAACAGCCTCTTTCTTGACGAAGACTCTGAGAAGCCCCATCACCCTGAGAAGGACCTTCACTGGTTGCACAGAGCCATGCAGAAACAAGTGTCTGGAACCAAAGTCAGGATGTGCTCCATCAACCGAAATGCCATCAAGGCGTTCCTGCATCGCAACTCCTTTGTGCTCTTCACTGTGGGAGCAGTTGTAATAGGTAAGGTTTACCAAATCAGTATTATACATAGATGCCCATTTTTTAAATTAAGACACACTAACACATACAGTATATATTTGTTCTAGTGTTTTAGGAAGTCACTGGGCAGTAAATATCAAGTGGCAGCTTTGGTGAAGTTAAATTTCATCTTAAGACTTATTATTTCTTGTTGTTCAGGAATCATTTTGGGATTTGCTCTGCGACCTCAAAACTTATCATTGAGAGAAATAAAGTATATATCCTTCCCTGGGGAGATACTGATGAGGATGTTACAGATGATGGTCCTTCCACTCATTGTATCCAGTCTTGTTACAGGTATGTGGACAAAGTCAAGTAGAAAACCATATATGGCCCCTTTTAGTGTAATAATATATTTACACCATATGTCCAAAAGTAGGTAGACACCTGACCATCACACCCATATGTGGGTCTTCCCCAGCCTGTTGTTACAAAGTTGGAAGCACACAATTGTCTAGAATGTCTTTGTATGCTGTAGCTTTAAGAATTTCCTACACTGGAACTAAGAGGCCCAAACTTGTTCCAGCATGACAATGCACCTGTACACAAAGTAAGCTCCATGAAGACATGATTTGTTAAGGTTAATGTTGCAGAACTCGAGTGACCTACAAAGAGCCCTGACCTCAACCTGACCTGAACACCTTTGGGATGAACTGGAACACCTACTGCAAAATCCCCACAGCCACGCTCCAGCATCTAGAGGAAAGCCTTCCCAGAAGAGCGTAGGTTATTATAACAGCAAAGGGAGACAAAATCTGGAATGATATGTTCAAAAAGGACATATGGGTGTGATTTGTAAGGTGTCCATATACTTTTAGTATATAGTAGTGCATGTTTCAAATGGATCTCTTCATTCTCAAAAGCATCTTATCTCAATTATAAGTTACACTGGTTTGGTTCACTTTGAGAGTCTGTTGCTTCTGTTATATTACAATAAGTATGTGGGGAAATTATTCTTTTTAATTTTACCAGGTATTTCATATTTGGACAGTAAAGCCACTGGAAAGATGGGAGTGCGGGCTATCATTTACTATATTGTGACTACTTTTATTGCTGTGATCATTGGTATTCTCATGGTGACCATCATAAGACCTGGAAAAGGCCAAAGAGACACTCCAATGTCTACTAGTGGTATGGTTGAATCGGTGACAGCTGCTGATGCATTTCTTGATCTCATTAGGTAAAAAGAAACACATGATTCTATTTAGTACCTTGTTTGAAGATTTATTATTGTGACATTATGCAAGCATGTGTTTTATTTTTCTTACAGAAATATGTTCCCTTCTAATTTAGTGGAAGCCTGCTTTAAACAGGTAGATAAATGTTGCTTCTCTACAATATGGCAGTATCTAGTTTGCCTTTACTTTAAAAATGAATCCTTATTTATCTGTTCCAGTACAAAACACTTTACAAGAAAACGGTTTTGACAAAGAACATCACTGTTATGGTGAATGGAAGTGGCATTCTTATTAATGCCACTGAGTCCAGCCAAATGGGAAATTACAGCTCAGTCCTGCAGACCATTCAGGAGACAGTGGAGGAGATTGTTCCAGTCTCTGGCTCCTCTAATGGAGTGAATGCTCTGGGTCTAGTGGTATTCTCCATGTTCTTTGGCTTTGTGATTGGAAATATGAAGCAGCAGGGCCAGCCATTGAAGGATTTCTTCGACTGCCTCAATGATGCCATAATGCGCTTAGTAGCAATCATTATGTGGTGAGTACCAGCCTATGTTCTGTTATTAACTAATTCTGTGTGGATTGGTTTTGTCTATTCCGTCTTCGTTCAGCTCATGTTCCATCAGAACTTGTTTCAGTCATTAACTATTAATCAGTTCCCTATTTAAGGTGTTGAATTTGGTGTGTTAAAGGAGGATAAAGTCTGTGAATACACACATACCCAAGGAGCAGGAAATTTTATTTTAAATTTTACATATATATATATATATATATATGTATATACTGGCAGACTTCATATAATTAAAGGAACGATGAATGGAGCCCTTTACCGGGAGATTCTTGAGAAGAATCTGCTGCCATCCACCAGGATGATGAAGATGAGACGTGGGTGGACCTTCCAGCAGGACAACGGTCCAAAGCATACAGCAAAGGAAACTCTCAATTGGTTTCAGAGAAAAAAAGAAAAAGAATCAAGGTGTTAGAATGGCCCAGTCAATCACCTGACTTGAATCCAACTGAACAAGATTTAAAGACAATATGTTTAGAAGAATGGGCCAAAATCGCACCTGAATACAGCGGCCCATTCATTTCTTCATACAGTCAGCGTCTTGAAGCTGTCATTACAAACAAAGGCTTCTCCACTAAGTATTAAATACATTTCAGTTAGCGTGTTCAATACTTTTTTCCTGTGTCATTCCTCTTTATTACACATAACTTCATTTATGGACTTTAATGTTGTGAAACATTTTTATTTCCGGAATTCTTGAGTGAATAGCCTCATAGGAAATATATTTACTTAAAATAATTTTGACGCGTTCAATACTTATTTCCCCCACACACCCCCGTTTATATGGCAGGTATTTTGTGATGATAAATCAACATATGAAACGTGAAATTACAACATGTAAAATTAAGTGAAAAACAATCAAAACAATTTGGGGGAAAATAGGAAAAAATAAGAAACCATATAATTACAATAACAATTACAACAACCTGGCTGCATGAGTGTACATACCTTTTTACAATTGTAATTATCATACAGCTGTCATCAATGAAATTATTCTAATTAACCCCAAATAAAGATCAGCTGTTTCTGTAGGATTTTCTCCAAATCTTACTGGTTTCATTCGACTGCAGAAGCCCTGGTCCGCAAAGAGCTTACAAAGCATGCATGGTATCTCATTTGCTCAAAGGTATCGATAGGGAGAGGGGTATAAAAGATTTTCCAAAACATTATATGTACCATGGAACACAGTGAAGGCCATCATCAATGAATAAAAAAAATGGAGCACCATACTGACATCACTAAGAACAGAATGTCCCTCCAAAATTTATAAAAGAACAAGACAAAAACTCACCAGGGAGGCTGCCAAGAGACCATCGGCAACATTAAAGGAGCTGTAGGAATATCTGATAAGTACTGATTTTTCTCGGCATGTGAGAACACTTATATTTTTCATATTGTCTGGGCTTTGGGGTAGGGTGGCTAGATGAAAGCCCTTTCTCACAAAAAACATCCAAGCTCAACTAAATTACCCCAACCCATGTGGTAAAATGTGTTATGGCCTGATGAGACCAATTTCAAAAAGTATAATAAATTCCATAATTCCAAAAGGTATGTTTGGTGCAAAAAAATAAAGCACATGACCAAAAACACCATATCCATGATGAAGCATGGTGGTGGCAACATCATGCTTTACGGCTGCTTTTCTTCAGGCAGAACTGTTGTTTTTATTTATTTATTTATTTCTTTCTTTTTTATCAACGTGGAGGGAATCTTGAATAGCTTCAAATACCAGTTGATTTTAGTACTTTCAGGTGTCTGCTAGTAAGCTGAAGATGAAAAAGGAATTTCGCCTTTCTGCAAGACAGTGACCAAAAGCATACATCCAAATCAACAAAGGAATAGCTTAACCAAAAGTAGATCAATGTTTTAGAATGATCTATCCAGACCCAGACCTGAATCCAACTAAAAATCTGTGTGGTGACCTGAAGCAGGCGGTGCACAGGAGATACCCTTACAATTTGATGGATCTGGAATGTTTTTGCAAGAAACAGTGGAAAATATTGCCAAGTCAAGATGTGCCACACTGATATTATTACACCATTCAGTCTTTTTGGGTAAGAATATAAAATCAATTGGTGCGTCAATATAGTATTAATTTAGGGGTGTGCACACTTATGCAACCAGGTTACTGTAAGTTTTTTTTTCCCCCCATAAAAACGTTTCTGATTGTTTTTCACTTTATTTGTATACTTTGCAATTTCACATTAAAGGTGGAAAAAGTTCTGACATGATTATTTTAATTGCATTTTTTTACTTCACAAAAAACTGCCATTTTAGCAGGGGTGTGTAGACTTTTTATATCCATACTGTATATAGTGGTTACCACATTTGCCTTGCACCTCCAGGGGTGGGGGTTCGATTCCCGTCTCCACCCTGTGTGCACTGAGTTTGCATGTTCTCACCGTGCTTCGGGGGTTTCCTCCAGGTACTCCGGTTTCCCCCCCCAGTCCAAAGACATGTGGTGTGTTGACTGGCAATTCCAAATTGTCTGTACTGTGTGAATGGGTGTGAAAAGTGTGTGTGAGATTGTGCCATGTGATGGGTTGGCACCCCGTCCAGGCTGTCCCCCGCCTTGTGCCCCGAGTACCTTGGGAAAGGCTCCAGCCTCCCTCTGACCCTGTGTAGGATAAGCGGTATAGAAAATGGATGGATGAATTGCCATTCTGTTATTTCTCTTCAAACATTCTCTCTTAGGTATGCTCCAGTTGGAATCCTCTTTCTAATTGCTGGGAAGATTATTGAAATGAAAGACCTGTTGCAAGTTGGAGGACAGCTGGGAATGTACATGTTGTGTGTCATCGTCGGTCTGCTCATCCACAGCCTCATTGCTCTGCCTCTGCTTTTCTATTTGGCAACACGGAAGAACCCCTACACCTTCATCTCTGGTCTGCTCCAGGCTTTAATTACGGCCTTTGGAACATCCTCAAGGTAGTAAAACGATCTTAACATGCAATGGAGCTCTATATTCATAGAGAAAATATGATATTTTATTGTTTAGAGTTTTTGTTTAATTGTAGTGTGTATGGAGTTTCAGAAAGGACATTATAGAGAATTACTATAACATAATATATTAAGGGAAATATCCCTGCTGAAAAATCCAGCTTGATCTGACCAGCTACCAAAACACGGGCAGAGCTGGTCAAGCTGGTAGACCATCTTTGCCAGCTGGTAAGTTATTTTCCAGCTTCTGAATTATTTGAATTAATTGCTAAATAAATGTTTTAGATTTTCTATCTTATCATTGGACTATTATTTTCTTAAAAATAACGTCTATTTTGTTGCATTAGTATCAGTCATTCAGAAACTCTTTCTTTTCTACCAGCACTAACCAACTAACAAAGACAGTCTATCAGTTGTGCTTTGCCAGCTAGACTTTTAAGCAGGAAAGGTATTAGATGTTTGATTTCTTTTCTGCAGTTCAGCCACCCTTCCCATCACCTTCCGTTGTTTGGAAGAGAACAACCATGTGGACAAACGTGTAACACGCCTTGTTTTGCCTGTGGGAGCCACCATAAACATGGATGGTACAGCTCTTTATGAAGCAGTGGCTGCCATTTTCATAGCCCAAGTTAATGACATGGACCTGAACTTTGGACAAATACTTACCATCAGGTAACAATAACAAAGCCACTAAAAATAACAATATGTTACTGTATAAAGTGGATCCATAGAGTTAAAGGGCTTATAGCCCAAGACAAGACCAAAACTATAAACCAATAATGCGTAATCTAGTCTGTCCCTCAGTGCATACTTTATTTAGAATTTTCAGTATGTTTCATACTTCATACATCACTTCTCAGGACACATTCCTGCACTGCAAAAAAAAAAAAAAAAAATGCTGTATATTTCACAGTAATTTATTGCCAATTTTGCAGTAAACACCTGTAAAACAAACTTTTACAATAAATAAATTTACAATAAAGTACTGTAATATCTTAAAAGTTGTATAAAATAACACAGGATACAACTGTGATAAAGGTTAATGGTCTTGCCCAACCATGCCAGCATGGCGGTGCTGGGATTTGAACACAAAACCTTCCGCTCTGTGACTCAAAGCCTTAACCACAACTACATCACAACTACACCACAACTAGCTTACACTGATTCAACTACTTTACCACTGACCTAACGCCACTTAAAGATTGCATCGAAGCAATCCAAGCTAGTCGAGCTAGTTGTGGTGGCTCAGTGGCTCACACAAAAGAAGGTCATGTGTTCAAATCCCAGCACCACCAACCTGCCTTGAGTGGGTCCTTGAGCTCAATTGTTTCCTGCATCAACCAAATGAGCAAATGTACCTGGTTATGTGTTACTTTTATACTAAGAAAGCTATTATAGTTCTTTTTTGTAAATACTGTATGTTTTATGTTACAGTTGTTTACTGTAAATTTTACAGTACTTAATTGGCAATCCAGGTTGCAAGTAAATTACTGAAAAATCTACAGTAATTTTTTTTTTACAGTGTGCTGTATTTTCTTACTGTTAAAATGTCATTTTCCAGCATCACAGCAACTGCTGCCAGCATTGGAGCAGCAGCTATTCCTCAGGCTGGTCTGGTAACCATGGTGATTGTATTGACATCCGTGGGACTGCCCACCGAGGACATAACACTCATCGTTGCTGTGGATTGGTTCCTGTAAGTCTTGACTAAATGTCACATTTGTCACATCTCCAGCAGAGAGCACTCTTGCAAAAAGGTTATTGATACATAATGCAGATACAACGTAAGAGAATATGAAATGGTCTAATAGCTATACAACAGCCACCAAACTGACTGGAGAATTATTGTGTATTTAGCCGTTTTCAGAATTATTCTGTCAGAACCACTTCCATACATTCTCTTTATAAAAATCAAAGTTTATTGCAAAGACTTTTAGATGTCTATAACGTCTGTTCCTATTTTCACTGAGACAGGGATCGCCTCAGAACCACCACCAATGTGCTGGGAGACTCATTAGGGGCTGGTATTGTGGGACATCTATCAAGAGAGGAACTGCAGAACCTGGATGCTGGGATCAGCAGCTCTGTGATTGAGGTCAATGAAAAACCTTACCAGCTCATCTGCCAGGAGGATGACTGTCTCAGACATCGAAACAGCGAAACGACAATGTAATAACCATTATACTAAACGGCATCTAGAATAGTACAGTGGTATTGTTTTAAGTGTTGCAAACAAGAGCAAAACATGGAAAACACAAATATTTCAAGACAAAAACTTTTAATCAGCATGTTCTTACCAAGTACATTAAAACCATATCAGCCATTAACCCTTTAACAAGCACACAACAAAATACTTGTGGAAAAAATAGTTTTACCTTAATTCTTAAAAATTGGCTCACATTCAACAGAATGACGCTGATTTTTCTTTTAATTCACCCATTTGATTAGGAGTCATAAAAGTCTACCGTCCGGTTAAGCTGCCTGTTTATGGAACAGTAGAAGTGCTTATTGTGCACAATGGACTAGTATTATAGTTTAACTTTTGCAACTACAAATTTAACGAATTTTCATTGTAAACTTTTCCAAGTGCTTCGATATGAAATTACAATCAAATATTTTTTTGGTATTTAGTCTCCCACACACATTAGACAGGACAAGACCATGACTATAAGCTTCTATAATAAACAAACAAATAAATACAACAACATAAATTATATTACATATCCTACACGCACAGTTGGAAACTTTATTCTACATATTTTAGTAAAAAGCTCACAAAAGCTTAACCCATAGCCACTCAGTTTATGGGTTAAGCTTTTAACCCAGTAAACCCTGAGGACTGTGTATCATGAGTGCGGTCTCTTTTATTGATTTATTATTTTTCTTTTTGATAATCACTGTAAAACAAGTTGATAAAAACATACTTGTGAAACTGCTGATAAATCTAGGTCACAGCTGACTGACAACTGCTAATTAAAATCAGTTTAGCAACTTAGTAACACAACTCATATGTAAATACAAGGGCATGACTACAATTTAATACCTGCATTGTGTCAAGAGTGGAAAGTCAAAAACAACTTTGACTAATTTTTGACATTTTAGCTCGGTAACTTGATGAATGAAGAGTGGCGCTAATGATATCACTGTCTGGTTTTCATTCCAATTTCAAAGCTATGTTTCAAAAACGGAAACGACCCTGTTGTGGATATATTATTTAGAGAAAAAAAAACACTCTTTGTAATCCCTTGAGATAAAGGGAAAAGTTGGAGAGGAATTTATGACACTGTATAATGGAATTACAATGGTGTGTAACTGTGTGGTTGAGCTGCCTGTGAGACCTAATATATCCTACACATTTTACACCAAATAGTGCAGTTATTAAACAATAAAACACGCCGTAGCTTGGTGCTATAGAAAAAGATGTAATATGGCCTGACACGTCCATCGTGGATCTTTTATTTTATTATTTGCCTAGATCAACACATCCCGAAGTGTTTTACTCCTCTTATACCACAGCAATGTTGCCAGTGATTATAATGTTTTAAGTACAACACTTCTTTTGAATCATTCATAGTTACTATTGTTTTAATGAAGACTTTCCTAAGTGGAAAAAGTAATGGAACAGCTTTACCTCTGACTGATACAAAGGATTGACACTGGAGGCTCCTTCCAAAAGTATTAAATAAATGTCTCCTAATAGAAAACTTATCATATCAGCAATTTGATGTTTTCTTTTTGTTTTGTTTTTACAGAACATTATTTTAACCTCTTTATTATTAGGCTTAGATTATTATCCAGTCTCTGCCATACAAGACCCTATGAATGAGCTGTTCCTATAGAAATGCTGGGGTAGTGGTAGTAACTGATCAGAAAGTTAAGGTGAATTCAAGTGCCAGCACCAGCAAGCTCCCACTGCTGGGCTTTGTGTCTGCCAAATGCTGTAAATGTAAATGATAATGTATTAGAATGAATGCATTAATACTACCATGTGTTTTTTGCCTTACATCTGGTACTACTGTGAGAGCTGCTATTATCATGCATGTTAACCTAACCGTAAAGAAATATGGAGACAGGTGATGGAAAACCTGTAGAATTTAGTAAAAACCTAGAGTCGGTGCAAACCCCAAAGAAAAGGCTTTCCACACTTTTCCTTTTCTTGTTTTATTGTCATTGTTGTCTTTGTAAAATAGACTGATGCATTGACATAAAGCATAAAAAACCTGAACAAACAGAAAGCTGTGTGTGTGTGTGTGTGTGTGTGTCAATTGCTCTTGAGTGCTGTGCTCTGTATTGTACAATGGTGTAATTTGCTTTCCAATCTTGAGCATTTTTTCCCAATTGTACTACTGAAATTCTAACACTGCAACTGCTGCTCTTTCATTTCAGTAGAGCAGTGAGTCTTTCAGTCCTTATACTGTTCCTTGATCTTCATTTTAATGTCGAATACCCCTGACTCTGTGATCTTTTCATCACGCCTACACACTTTATAAAATGCATTGTGTTCCCCCCAGGTTTGATTCTTTATGCAGTCAGACTGAAATTTTGTCAGGTATCTGGCTGGTTTTGGAAATTTGCCTTCATGGCCATGAATTCACAACAAAGATAAAAAAAAAAATAAAAATAAATAAAAAAAACATTAGTCACAAATATAAACCGTGATATTTGATAGGTACGCTGTTATAAAAAATGAATCAACACCTTCTGACCAATACGATTTCAGAATTCAACAGAGCCTTGATATAAGTTGACATTTTATGTTTAGTAGATCATCTATTCACCATTACACCCTCACTTTTGCACTTTATACTGGATAGTCCATTTGATGTCTCAAACATTGTTAGATTATCTCAATACATTTAATTGGAAACGTGTACTGTGTCAAAATACATTATCATATATTATTAAAAGACAGACAAACATCTGTTGACATTGTTCAGAATCAATTGCGAAACTGATTCATGGCAGTCTATATATGGTTTGTTGACTATAGAGAGTCTAAAGGGGTACATCTTGTATATGAAATATATAAAATTATGGGTTTTTCATTTAACTAGTATTTTTAAGTTTATTTTTAAACTTTAGTTTTTTTTTTTTTATGTGGCCTTGTACATGTACTTGTATGCTGATGGTTAATAGATGGATATTCTGTTTTTGACACTTTTATTTTGAAAGGCTGTGAAGGCTTTTCTTTTTTGTGTCAAAACAATCCAGCATATAAATATGTAGCAGTGTAGCATAAATTATTTTAAAAATGACCCATGCAAAGTAGCGTTTGACAATAGGACACGTTTTTACCTCTGCGTTTAATGCACTGGGTCCACATTAAAGTAATTACATACTAGGCGTACTCACTAGAAAGTCAGCCACTAGACAACATCAGGTGTAAATTATGAAAATGTTTTTCAACTAACTTGAATAGTTATCAGGTTTTCAGCCAGTTGTAGAAACCAAGATTTCTGACCCTTTGCCAGATTAGTTCTTATTTTGCATAATACATATATTTAAGTCTATTATTTAAGTCATGAGGTTGTGTCGGTGTCAAGCGAGTTTTGTTACTGCTCCCAGAAACATCACAGTACTGCACTTTTACGCATTATTTGTCAGTAACAATCAGAATTGTTAATCAGTCCATGGCCACTGTTTCAGCAAAACCTGACTAATGCTACACTTTTAGTAAATGTAATCCTCAGAGGTCTTTTTTATCCTACCAAAGTAAAACCACCACAGCGCCAACACTCCATTTTTTTTTTTTTTAATTTGTTAAAAACATTTTGTGTGCTTAATTTGTCCTTTTGGAAGGACAAAGAACTCCACCTTTCTTTTTCCCCCCCATTAAAATCAATGCACACTGCATTTTCCAATATTTCTGTATATATATATTAATATATATATAAAAATTGATTGCATTACCATACATAATAGAATATGTATTTGCACTATGTTTGAGCCAGGAACAGTCATGTCACTTTAACTCTATATAACAGCTTGTATAGCTTATAAGATACACATATAATGTATATAGAGAATGAACAAGCTTGAAGTACAGAGTTAAAAATAATGCTTTGGCATATATAGATTAACAGTCAGTTTAGAAAGAGATCTAAAATATTACATATCTTAGAGGGACAGCATACTGTTCTGTAAAAGTTGAAAGTCAGTGATCTACATACGTTCAAGAAGACAGTGATGGATGAAAAGGCTAAAGTGGTCAGTCAAATTCATTCCATTATTTACTGGATCTGATGGAGACAAAAAACAGTAATAATAATCATTAATAAGTAATTACAGTCACTGTAAACCCCTTTGTAGACAAGACCCCCAGCAAAAAAAAAGGCTCTAACGGATCCTTTTTGAATCCCCAAGTTACTTAAAGCAATATTTTCCTGAGGCATACCCATGTGGTCGTCAGCAGAAACAATATGGTTCCTCAAGTTACCGTATTCTAACCATTGAAATGAATCCATCCATTCATACTCAATAACTGCTTTATCCAGGTCAGGGTTCCTGTGAATCTGGAGCCTATCCTGGGAATACACCCCGTATGGGATTCTAGTCCATCAAAGGACGCCATGCACATTAACATACATGTTCTATCCTAGGGGCAATTTACAGTTGCCAGTCCACCTACTGACATGTTTCTGGGAGGTAGGAGAAAACCAGAGAATGCAAAGAAAACCCATCCGCTCATGGGAAAACTCCACACAGAAGGTAACCTGAGATCAGGATCGAACAGTTCGAATATGTTGCTGTGGCTAAATTCTGTAAACAGGCAACAATATATTTTGACATTTCTTCATGAAGAAAACAAATGACATGGAAATGTTTTTATTTAGGCTACATTCTACCCTTGTTTTGGCTATGTTCCTGCAAAGATCACACAGGCTAAGGAGCCAGTTTAACAAACACAGTGATAAAAGGTGACAGTAAATGTGTGCTTTTCTCACACAATAAATGTCACACTTGGGTAATGTTGGTGGATAGCTATGTGCTGTAGCAAAACAGACATAAGTCTAATCAATTCCGTTAACATTTTTCATTTAAAAATGTTTAAAATAAATGATAAAGACATTCATAAAAAGAAATTTAGTGAGCAGAGCAGAAGTGAAGTAATCAGCAGTCATTTGCTCATCTATGCTGACATGAACAGAGATCAGTCGAGTGAAGAGATGACGATGAGACCGCAAGAAACTTGAGACAAAGACTGACATGGATGATATTGATAATCAAAGTGAGAACTCATTTCCCATAAATAGATTTGGGTATAAATGTATTTATACAATTATACCCAAATCTAGATGTAGGCAGGGTGTCTTTCAGTGGAATAGGAATGGAATCTTTAAATGCAATTTCACTTTTAGTGCTGAACAGATTTTAAAATGGTATAGCTTGTGGTTGAGATACATGCAAACCTAAACATTTTTTATATTTCACAATTAGCAGTGTGAAGGGTTTTTTTCTGCTATACTCATGTTAATGTTCACAATAGTTTACCATCTTGTGCTATTTTCTCATCTCAAAAGTTGCTCACAGAATTATGCTGTCTACTTCATGGTTTCTCAGCTCCAGTCCCGGGGACCCATTGACCTTCTTGGTTTTCTAACACACCTGATCCAACTCCCCAACTCATTGTTAAGCCTCTCAGTGTGTTAGATGCATTGGGACCATGCTCTAGTTCATCCTAGTGTAGTCTGTATTTAGTACCAGTGGTAGTGGCTCTTCCATAGAGGCAGGTGGGCCAGAGCCCTATCATATATATCAGCGGTTCAAGAAATTTTCTTCCTAAAGTCCTCATTCGAAATCCCATACACTTTTAATTTCTGTTGAAATTATTTCTTTTGAATGAATAACATTTTTTTAATGCTGTTTGACATATATATAAGCCAATGTTCAATTGATTTGGCACAGTGTCCTTCTAGATGAGGTGCAATTGTGGGTACAATGCCCCGATTAGCCACATAGACTTATTAATGCACCTAGTGGTCAAAGATGGGAAGTGTAACAAATGGGAATTTTAGCACGCACTAATAAAGGCCCATCAGGACAGGAATCATGCTATATGAACATTTTCATTGGCGCAGGAACACTGGACAGAACAGATAATGAAAGGGTTGCATTTTTTACACCAGATTGGGCTAATATATATATATATATATATATATATATATATATATATATATATATATTCTGATGGTGTCAAAATCTTGTTTCATAGCAAATAATCTAACTTAAATCTAATTATTTTGCACAAAGACAAATTGTAAGTGAAAACATTATGGCTATAATATACAGAACCATTTCTATTGTAAGATATATTAATATCTGTTAATCAGTAATGTGTTTGCCCCACAGTGACCTTGTTTCCCACACAAAGGCTGAGAAAAAGAAGAAAAATATCTTCCTTTTCCAATGCCTGAAATTTTGGGGTCTTTTATGATATATTTTGCCTGGAGATTTTGGCGAAATCTGGCAAACCTGGTTTATGATATTAGCTCTTCTGTGTATGCCTCACTGGTGATGTGAAACATACCTGTTGTACTGAACACAAACTGCTCAAAGTCTATATGCTGTGGACTCCATACTAGTTACAGGGTTATTCTAAAAATCTATAGATTGTAGCCTATCAAAAGTCAAGTGTGATAGCCTTCAAACTTAATGTTATTTGAGGTTATACCATTGATAATGTCATCCTACCCCACCACAATGTATGGTCACAAGCCACTGCTGGTCGGTACACAATAATATTAGCCATACTATAATTTAATTGCACTTGTTGCAGTCTACAGTATGTAGTATTGTGTATAGAATGCCCCTCTATTGTCTTGGAAGTTGCACCATGATTCTGGAGTTATACTATTTCATCCACTACTGTATATCAGGGGTCTTCAATCTTATCCCACAAAAGGCCTATAGTGTGGCTATAGGTTTATTACAGCCAAACTGGAGGTGAGGCACACTTGATAGTTGATTGGAGATTAAGATGAACAGATTAAACAAGTGAAATCAGGCTACTACTTGGTTGGAATGAAAGTCTGCAGCCACACCGGCCCTTTCCGGATAAGATTCAAGACCCCTGCACTATACAATCATAAAAATAAAAACAGACTTCTTACAATGATTCAAAAGACTTACTTTTGACATGACAGGCAAGTGTCTTTGCGGCAGAACCTTTATGGACTTGTGGGCTTTGGCTCTCTGCCTCAGTTTCTTCAGTAACCTCTTCACTTTCCTGTCCCTGGGGTCTGCACACTTCACCATTTTCTTAGTGTACAATCTGTCCAGATTTACACAAAGCCAGGACAAGTAAGGCAAAGTTGCCTCCTTCTTAGATTCCTTTTTATATATAATGGAGTTTTAAATCAGCACCAGAAAAATTGGTCCATTAAGAAATCTGCTTTGCTATTTTTCATCCAGCCTAGAGTGCATTCTTGACTGACAACACCACATTTCATAATAGAACTATGACCTGCAAGGATTGAACGATATTATTTTTAAAAAAAAGCATAGTTTTCCAGGTATTTGAGTGTTTCAAGATGTCTGAAATACTTGCATGATGGCTTTTATGCTGCAGTCTGGCCCCTCTGTCTGCACCTCAAACTTAAGAACGTCTTTGGTCCGCACATTCTGCTGCGAGTACTGCATACAACACTGAACGTCCCGCTGCATCTGAACACCCTTCCCTGCCAAAGAGATCCCATTTAATTACAATTTACAAACAGACAACAAACTTTCAGACACAAATCTTTTTGAAATCTAACTTTGCCATTCTCGATCAATAAGCCCACCAATGTAGGTACTTCTAAGATGTATAAAAATAAAATTAAAAAATTAAAAAGGACCGTTGGAATGCACACTGAAAATACATACATTTAGTACATGCATGGTGTTCTATATCCACGTGTTTTGTTAATGCTTAAGCATGACATAACATGGCTGACACAAATGACCTTCACATATCATGTTTATGCATCCTTCATTATAGATGAGGATTATGACACACTACAGATATTGTAATGATTAGAAATGCAGAGCAAACAAAAACAAGCTAATGTGCTAGATTTTTCCTGTAGCTGGCATAGTAACACAGAACAGCCTCTTTCATATCAGCACACATGGCTGATTAGCATCAAAAGCTTATTACAGCAAATAGATAAGACTCTAGTCCTTCCACCATGATCTGTTCCTTGTGCCAATTATCGACATCCCACTAATGCAAAACTCCAGAGCATCTCAAAACAGCAGTGCCATTTCTTTCTTCTTACCTTCCAGATAACCGAAGAAAACAGTTGCAGAGAGCATGAAGATGGTCTGCAGCAACATGGTCAATCTTCCGTTTAAAATAAACGACTGTGTTATCTGCTATCTTCTGGAGGGATTTTTTTTTATATCTCTCCACTCACTGACTCCCTCCCTTTGCCTGCTGTCGTTTTCTCACATGCTAACACTCCCACCTCCTCCTCACTGTTCTTGCTTGTGTGTGATCCTCGCTGTGTCTCCTCTCTCTATGCAGAAAAAAAAGACTCTCACAAGTGCTTCACTCCAAGATGATGAGGATTTACAGCAGGATCTGAGGTGGAAGATTAACTTACTTTAAAAAAAAACAAACAACAGATGTCTAATGATAAACTGCTGTTCGGGTATATATGGCATGTACTGTACATATATGATTTGTTACTAGTTCAGCATATGAGATGTTGTTTAGGCCATTTTTGAAGGTTTACCACTAATGTGTGCAGAAAGTGTTTTCATGTTCACAAGAAACATGAAATGACACATTTGGATAATGAATGAGTCTTAATGAGGGTAAATCTAGTATGTCAGAGGTTTCATATGACTAGACGGTACATCATAGATGCACTAAAAGTGTTCTTTATTTATATCAATTAACAGTTTCAACATCTGTAATGACTCCTACATTTCTTATAATGTAAGATTCATACACTGAAACTGCTCTTGATATCAAACCAAGAGTGCCATACATTATTAAGTAAAAGAGTCTTTCAACGGCTTTCTAAAGGGGTTCCACTTGAAATCAGTTGTAGGAGGGCACTACGCAGACCCTTTAAGGGATTCCTCACAGACAAACAAACTGATTTAGGAAAAATCCACTCAACATGAGCATCAATATTTATTCAGTATTCATTATTTATGACATCCAAGAGGTATTTTATGAATATCTGAGGATGACTTTTCTGTAAACTATAGATAATCAGCAGTTCACATGTGAACAATGAGATGCAATCCTTGACCACGAGCTAAAAATAATGTAAGCAAAATCTGTCTGTGCTGTCTCTCACCTGTCACCGTGAAAGTAGCCAATCATGGGTGTCTGTGTGGACATGTATGCGGAAGAGGGTTGAGAGCACTTTTCTCCGAGTATGTCACGCTGCCCTGTGACACAGCATGAGCAGCAGTTCGTGTTTTGTAGGAAGCAAGTCTCAGCCTTCATCCTCCCAGGTCAGTAAATGTCATATGATGGGGGAAAGCTGGCTGGTTGGTAGGAATTGTTGGGCAACCAAAGTTTCCAAGAGGAACCACTTTAGGAAAATACAAACAGTACTTCAGGGACTTAAGAATCTAGGCCCAAGATTTCAGATGTTCCAAGAGGTTATCAATCAAGTATAATTTACAATCTTAAGAAAAAAAAGTTCCAAGTAGAACCCCTTTGGGAAGCAAGGCCCTAAACATCCAAAGAACCATTGAGGGACCCAAGAGTGTACTATGAATTACAAGTACACATTAATAAACAGGAATTTAGTAAACACTGATTGTGATAGAATTATAGCATGGATGTGTTTTGTGCTTTATTTATATTGTTTATATTGGTCAGCACTTGCTCAATGGTTAAGGCTCTGGGTTACTGATCAGAAGGTCAGGGGTTCAAGCTGCCACTCTTGGGCCCTCAAGCAAGGGGTGCCATATCATGGCCAGGTGTGCCGAACCTCCTAACAAGCTGGGATATGCAAAAAAAAATTCTTTCATATGTGACAAATAAATGCTTTTTTCTTCTGGAAAGATACCTGCTTGGTTTCCATTAAATGAAACAAACCATATGGTGTAGTTACAAAGTTGATCACATGCGCTTATTAATAAATAAAGGCATATAAATGTGGTTATTTCAATTGTACTGGTTGAAAACCCCAGAAAATTGTAAAACACATGAATGTTATTATTATTATTATTAATAATAATAGCAATAGAATTAAATTTGTTTTTTTTTTATGTGAACATTTGAACAAGTCATTCAATTCATATGAGGAAGGAAACACATACCTGAGGTCATGAGAAAAAGTCTGTATGGACAGGGGATGGATTTCAGGCTGGAATAATTGAGCTGTATAAACATTCTTTCTCATTTAAGCCAGTGTCCAAGTCACAAAGGTATGCTCATTTCCACATTTCCTGCATACCTTTCAGTCATTTTGGGATCGCTGAACATTGTGCAGACATAAACATACCAAACAATGTTTTAAAAAAGCCTCCTTAATTCACTGGTATGAAGTTAGAAAAGTAAGACGAACAATAATGTGGTTTGAGATTTAAAAACACACAAAGTTACTACAATGTAAAATATATTCATCTATACTCACCGCCCACTTTATTAGGAATACTTGTACACCTGCACATTCATGCAGTTATCTAATCAGCCAATCATGTGGCAGCAGCGTAATGCATAACAATCATGCAGATACAGAACAAGAGTTTCAATTAATGTCCACATCAAACATCAGAATGAGGATGCAGTGTGATCTCTGTGACTTTAATCATGACATGGATGTTGGTACCAGATGGGCTGGTTTGAGTATTTCAGAAACTGCTGATCTCCTAGGATTTTCACACACAACAGTCTCTAGAGTTTACATAGAATGGTGTGAAAAGCAAAAACATCCTGTGGCTCTACAGGCTGAAACAACTTGTTGATTAGAGAGATCAGAGGAGAATGACCAGACTGGTCTGAACTGACAGGAAGTCTATAGTCATTCAAATAACTACAACACTGGAAGACCACATCAGCTTCCACTCCTGTCATCCAAGATCAAGAATCTGAGGAGATCATGGGCACAGACTTTTTTTCTAATCTTCAGTTGCTATATACTTCCTGCCAGCCCAAACCAAACTGGCCATTTTCCTCTGACCTCTCTCATCAACAAGGCATATTCACCCTCAGAACTGTTGCACAATTCTGTGTAAACCCTAGAGACTGTTGTGTATGAAAAATCCAGGACATCAGCAGTTTCTGAAATACTCAAACCAGCCCATCTGGTACCAACAACCACGGTCACAGTTAAAGTGACACTTTTCCCCATTCCGATGATCAATGTGAACATTAAGCTCTTGACATGTATCTGCATGATTTTATGCATTGTGCTGCTGCCACATGATTGGCTGATTGGATAACTGCATGAATGTGCAGTTTTACAGGTCTTCCTAATAAAGTGGACGGTGAGCGAATTTATCAACATTAACTTACTTTCTCTTTTTGCTCATGTCTTCCCTCAGGTACATAACATATAGTCAGTAGGCCAGTGTCTGTCATGCTAATACCTGGTAGGGCATTGGGCTCATAAATATTAATCACGTTGTATTCGTTCGCCTGCACTGATTTGCTAAAATCAAAACGCAGACGGTGAGCGCTAGCTCACCAATGGGATTGGTGCTTGTGCATTAATTCCCGCTATATTGTGCTTAATCAAAATAAACTTATTCAAATGTAGTTATCATTTCTCTAAATGTGAGCAGGAAATGCCTCCCCCCAGTTATAAAGGTTGCTACACCTCTAGCCATGCACCATCGCAGCCTTGTGCAAGTGTCACTGAGCTTTTAAGAAAGGTATTAACGAAGTTTTGTGGCTCATTTCCACTTGAAATGACCTTACTATCCTAAAGTTTAGAAAATAATAAAGTTGTAAAGTTGAAGTGGTGTTGAAGTTGACAATTTAAATCATTAAAATGGTTCCAAAATTTACTTCAGACTTACCTGCTACTTTAGCTCACATTTAAATTTGTATAAATTATAAAATTATGAAGCAGGAACGTTATAAAAGCTTCAAAATATAAAACATTACAACTCTAAAATTATATTTAACATTAAACATGGGAACCACTATATTAAAGCGACGAACAAAACATACTTTTTTGCTTACCTTTACCTCGGCGTGAAGTGACAGTTGGCCAGACGTCTCTTTGCTACGAGGATATGACAGCCTGGCTGCGGCAGTATTCAGAAAATTACACCCTATAGTTGTGTATTTTGACACGGTCAATATTTCATTAACTTTTGCTAGCTGGCTAGTTACCAGGATTTACCAGGAGTTTTCCAGGTGGTTCTCGCCACGGTGGTTAATTGTGTCCACTTTCTCAATTTCTTAAGTTGTTGTTAAAGATGAAGAAGATTGATATGGAATGAGTAATAATTTTAGTTCTTGAAACCGATCAGTATAATTACTCCACTCTCAAATATTCTGATTGAAATTTACCAAAAAATATTAAGGATATCTTAAAAATGTATAATTTGTTAGTCAAATGCTAAATTTCTTTTCGTGAAATAAACTTAAATAATACATGCAAATTTTAGAGAAAATGAACTGTTGGATTTTTAGGCATTTATTTTGGTATGTCCAACTCAAAGAATTGATATTCAGAGATGTTATTACGGTAGTAGAGCTTTTTATCATAGTGATATTTACAAAGCCACTGAATGATTTGTTAGAGTGTGCTCACCAGCAGATAAACACAGAGTCATGATACTCTACACACAGAAACCCAACAGCGTCCTGACTAATCTTGTAACAGCCTAACGGCCTAACAGCTGGTGATAAAATAATTCATTTGTTTTTACTGGTTGAAAATGTCTGATAAGTCGATTTCCAATCTGCCGTCGGAACAGGGCACCTGTTCAAAACACCTGTCAATCTTTCTAGAATCGCACGTCAGCTTATCAGGTATTTTTACTGGAGAAAAAAAAGACGACGGCTCTTTTTGTGTAGCTTTGAGTGATGAAAGATTTGCATGATGTAGCTTTGAGTTCCTACACAATATGTGTAAAGGTTTGCAGGTCATGCAGGATCTTGCACAGAAGCTGACCAAGCATCATTTTGGCAGACCTTATTCTTCATGAACTGTTGGTATCTCCAACACTGCCATTCTAATAGGACAGGCTGCATCTCACACACCAGGTTTTGTTGTAATTTCAAACAAGACCCTTGTTATGCAGTCGGTGTAATGAAAATTCTGCTCAGTTCTCTCTGAGCCAGTAGCAAAACAATCTGGACATAATGGCATGATAAATGTGGTCCTCAAGCTTTTGACTCAAACTAATCTGTACACATTTGCAAAGAACCAAAAGAAAATTCCCAACTTGCTCAAGGCACTGAGGGAGATCTGCACAGAGTATTTCTGAAATCCCACATTTATATTTCAGAGTGAAAATTTGTAATTAAAGGGACACCCAGGGCAAAATAAAACATTTAATCATCGATACATCCGTTGTATACATGCATGCTTTTGTCTTCAAAACAGTGATGCAGTGAGCTCTATTTCCCGGTTTAAGCACTGGGGAAACCCCCTCCAGATTATGGATGTGGTTGCGAAATTTGAAAGAATACAATGGTTAGGTTTGGATATTTGGGTGAAAGGGTGAACAAGGGTAGAAGAAGAGAATGGGGTGCAGTGCTGATTAATGGTATGTTCAGGGAAGCCAGATAGATACTGCTAGTAAACACTTTGCTTTGAAAGTAAATAATTGCAATGGAGCTAATGGATTACTCAAGCACCAGACATGACTCAACAGATTGGACTACTTTTGCACAGTGACATAAAACCATGGTTCTAGCTTCCAAACTGTAGGTCTTTCAAAATTACACTGAGCCAAATGATGGAAATTAGAAGCAATACAATTGGCTACCATAATGGACAAGTGAACCTTCACTAGTTGTCCTCTCTCAGCTGAACTTGAACAGGTTCGGAACTCGCAGAATCAAAGTTTTCTTTAGGATCTTCTTCTGTAGAAGACTCAGTAACTCTGCTTTCAAATCTCTTTTATAGAACTCCAGTTTGAAGTGCTGCATATCAGTTTTGCTGTTTATTTTTGTTTTAAATGCCCCCTGACTACTTCAGACTTGCATCGTACTTTCTGGAAATAATGTTACTATTCCCAGTTAATAGCGTGCAAAATCTTAGGCTTGTATCTGCGTTTGATTCGGAGATATGGAGGCTTTAATAAGAGGGTGTGGCCCTGTATAAACAAGTGCTACAGAAAAAGTTACAATGTTTCATAAGTTGTTACTTTTGAACTATTCATGTTGATGCATGAAATTTTTAGGGATTGTTGTCTGGTATAAGATGTCTTAAGTAAGCTATAAATCACAGCTAGACGTGCATTACACAATTTTAATCCACGATGTGGAGATATCAAACTTATACCATGGTCACTTACCAGCAGTTAAAGTTAAAGCTGTCATTGATGTTGCAAAATTTGACTGAAATTATAAAAATAATGGTTCATTTTAATTAGTTATGTTAGATCTTGAATTCTGGGTTAAGATTGCATTTATTTGAATTAATTATAATAGTTATTAGAGGGGGGAGAGACAGAGACAGAGAGGCTATGTCTGTGCCATGTCTCTACTAATAATGTTCCTTTAAATTCAGTAATTTGCCTTGTTCAGCCACTCATCAACCTCACTGGACAAACAGCAAACTAAAATAATAATAATAATAATAATAATAATAGTAATTTATTTCAACATTAAAATATTTTGCAAGAGCATAGTAGTATTCACAAATAAAACTGTCACTTCACAGACAAATTTCACACACAGATTTGTCAATATATTCTAAGCTGTACATGTTCATATTTAAAAAGTGAGCAAAAACAACTCCACTTCTCCTGAACATAGAGTTCCCCAGCCCAAAACTGTACAAAAATAAACAAAAAGATCAATATTGTCCTTATTACAGGAAGGCAGGTACAAGTTAATCCAAGGTACCTGGGGGGGAAAAAAACAAAACAAGACAAAATATAAGAAACATGTCACATAACATGTCACATAATTGTCACACAAGTTGGCACAGGAACATCAAAATTGGACTAATACAGGCTATTGAATTTAAAAAGGAGTGTTCATGTTCTTCAGTGGCCTTTAGAGCCCTTGGATTTTAACACTGTTAACAGTACACTGCACACATTCACACTGCAGTGAAACAACAAATGCCCTTCTCCTGCCGTTGGCCACTTGGCATACCATTAAAAAACAAGCACTAGCTATCAGGAGTAAAGTGCACAGTTGTAGTTCCACTGAAACAAAGGTTAAAGCAGGCTATATATGCATATGCTTTCAGACATCTTTGTTCATGTTTCTTAAATGTACGTTCGTCCCAATGAGTGCTGGATGTGCACTGGAGTATTCAATAAAATGTCATTTTACCCTGCAGTATTTATTTCCTGCTTATTTTGGAGGTCTTTTGTTTGGTATGCTGAGCAATAAAAAATGACTTCCTATCACTGTACTGTTATAATACTGCTTTAGTTGCTACTACACTGCTGTCCATCTCTTTCATTTTGTAATGCACTAACAGTTTTTTTCTGCTCTTCTCAGCTGCTTTGCATGACTTTCGCTCCCACAGTCTTCTGAGGATTTTTGCCTGTCTCCATCGAAAATGAAGGGGAGGTGGGACGAAAAAAGGTTTTCAATCGCTACAATGTGAATGTACTGCAAATGGAACTTTGCAGTTGTCCAATATTTTACTTTAATAGGAACACCTGTACACTTGCTCATTCATGCCATTATCCAATCAGCCAATCATGTGGAAGCTGTGCCATGCATAGCATCATGCAGATACAGGCAAAGAGCTGCAGTTAAACTTCACATCAAATATTAGAATGGGGGGGGGGGGGGCAGACATGCTGGTTTGAGTATTTCTAGAACTGATGATCTCCTGGGATTTTCCACACACAAACGTCTCCAGAGTTTACTACGAATGGTGCAATTAAAAAAATTTTAAAAAAACATCCAGCGAGTGGCGGTTTGGTGGATGGAGACGCCTTTTTGATGAAAGAGGTCAGCGGAGAATTACCAGGCTGGTTCTAGCTGACAGAAAGGCTACAGTAACTCAGATAATCACTCTGTACAATTGTGGTGAGCTGAAAAGCATCTCAGAACACACAACACCTCCAACATTGATGTGGATGTATTACATAAGCAGAAGACCAAGTCGGGTTCCACTTCTGTCAGCCAAGAACAGAAAACTGAGGCTGCAGTGGACTCAGACTCACAAACACTGGACAGTTGAAGACTGGAAAAACGTAACCTGGTCTGATGAATCTCGATTTCTGCTGAGGCACACAGATGATAGGGTCAGAATTTGGCACCAACAGCATGAATCCATGGACCCAACCTGCCTTGTGTCAACAGTCCAGGTTGGTGGAGGTGGTATAATGGTGTGGGGAATGTTTTCTTGGCACAGTTTAGGCCTGTTAATACCCATCAATCATCGCTTGAATACCACAGACTATTTGAGTATTGTTGCTGACCATGTGCATCACTTCATGCCCACAATTTCCCATCTTCTAATGGCTACTTCCAGCATGATAATGCACCACATCACAAAGCAAAAGTCATCTCAAACTGGTTTCATGAACATGACAGTGAGTTCAGTGTTCTTCAGTGGTCTTCCCAGTCACCGCATCTGAATCCAGTAGATCACCTTTGGGATGTGGGAGAACGGGAGATTCACAGCATGAAAGTGCAGCTGAAAAATCTGCAGGAATTGTGTGATGCAAAATCATGTCAACATGAACCCGAACCTCAAAGGAATGTTTCCAATATCTTGTGGAATCCATGCCATGAAGAATTGAGGCTGTTTTGAGAGCCCTACCCAGTATTAGTATAGTGCTCCTAATAAAGTGTTCAGCGAGTGTATATCATTTCAGGGTATGAAATTATCCATATTGTGATACAAGATTTTGTTCATATCGACCAGCCCAAGTATGAATGCCACAGCCTATGTGAGTACTGTTTCTGACCACATGTATCCATTTAAGGCCACAATTCTACCATTTTATAATGGCTACTTCCAGCAAGATAATACACCAGGTCACACAGAAAAGGTTATCTCCAACTGTACGGCAATATAAGCTAGCTTTTTTCACTCACTTGAATTCATTCATTTCATACATTTAATCGTTTGTTTAACTGTTGTAAACTTAATGTTCAGTACATGATATTAAACATTTGCTGAGGTCAAATTTATTCCTTCTCAGAACAAGCAGGCATTTGGGTCATTTTAAAATCCACAGCTTTCAAACACTGTTTTTCCACGTTTCCTCCCCCCCCCCCCCCCCCCCCGCAAATAAAAAATATAGATCGTTTATCTTAGTAATTTTGGATTATTTTGTGTTTTATTGTGTTTACTGCATACAATAATTGTTGATCATTTTAATTAAGTGCTCAATAAATGTGGAGGACAATGTAATAACATGGTTTCTTATTATTTTTAGTAGCGTGACATTTCTGAACATTTGTAGGCTTGATGGTGTTAATATAGGGAATACAATCCATCCATATAACAACAATTTCCTTAACAGTGCTATCCGAAAGCTGAACATACAAATCCAAACTAAAGCCCAACATCAAAATCATTGTGAAATTAATTTTAATATTTCAAAATAACGCAATACCATTTCTCTTAAATAAAGTAGCATTAAAGACAAAAATGTAGTAATGTGACTGTTTTGTAAATTAAATGTTTACATTTTTGGGAAGTGATGTCTATTTCAAATACCCAAGAACTGATTTCAACCCTGTGTATTTCATTTACTTACCCTCTAGAAATGCAAACTCGTCTGCTGCCTCAATAGCATTGTCTGTCGAAAAGAGTTGCACAAATTACTACTGATAGGAGCAGGGTTCAGAATCACACTAAACGTAACTAATCTTAAAACTCTGTAACGTACCTAGATCTTTCCTTTGTAGCGTTTTCCTTTTTCCTTGCTGTGCATAAACAAGCGCATCCTTGGCAATCATTTCCACAAACAGCTCCTTTAAGATTAACATAAAAATTGGGATATTCTTCATCAGGACTGGTTGGCCTACACAGAACTTACAGATTGATAATAACGTTAAGAACCTGTGTCAGTGTCATTGCACCTAACTAACTAGATCGCACATCCCCTATTTCTATATGTGCAGCAATGAAGCCAGAAAGAAACAACTGAGATTATAAATCTACGTTAAGCTACATACAACATCACAGCTGCTGATTGCACGAGTTGAGAAAGCACGTTCGATTGACTCATCACCAGTATGTATTGCTTATGTTCCCAAAATCCAATCCCTAATCACAAGGGCTGGATATTGCGACCAATTTGGCAATTCAATTTGATTCTTATTTATATGGTTTCGATGCAATGCAGACATGGAATCCATGTTTTAATATAAATGCTGGTAACTGAAACCCTCCTACTTGGCTATATTACTGAAATACACATTTACTTTAACAATAGGGTACACACAATTATGTTTAGTTAATTGTTACTTTTACTTTGAGTAACAAACACTGTAAAATGAAATCATAAATGTGCATAAGTGCACACAAGATAAGCACAAACTGCACATTACTGTAAAAAAGGTAAACATTGTAAATGTGCAACAGTGAAATTCATTAAATACTTGAAACGTTTAAGAAATGAAACCGTTTTCAAAATTCAAAACATGAAAGATGGCGACGTGTTCAGAACGAGAGGCGAACTACAGAAAATATCCACATCCTCTCAAGTAAAGCACGCGCATTAAGAATCGATTCAGGAATTTCCCAAATCCATATCGTTTCATTATACTGAAGATGGATTCAAATCGGATTTTTTTTTTTTTACCCAGCCCTATTTATCACCATTGTTCCCAACAACTAATCACCATTTATCACTCACTATGTTTATATGGACAGCAATAATCTAATTACTGGCCTTGTTCTGAATAAGACAATATTGTGATTAAGGTGTTTACATGAGTAGCTTTTAGACTATTCCTTTCATGTTCCCTTTTACATGTTATAGAACATAGATCAATTAACGGCACACGGCATTACTTCCCCACATAATTATTTGTCATGTTATACGTGCAAATAGATGACTGCTTAAAGCCATAGGCTGCGTCCCAAACCGCATACTTACCTACCATATAGTAGCTGAAATACATGTATCTCGCCTACTATACACGTGTATTTCGCCTACTACATAGTAAGTACGTGGTTTGGGACGCAGCCGTGCTCTCGTTTGCCGTCAAATGGTTGAGCTCTGCCGTGTGTACGTGTCCTGTCACAAAATGCGGTGAAAACTCCCACATGACGTTAATGGTGTGATTAAGGTGTGTACATGTCTGTAACGCACGTCCATAATGCGACTAAAACAGGAATACTCCACACGTCTTAATTCCATTTGTGTTTACTTCGAGTATGACTTTAGTCTGATTAAGGTCATCAGTAATCACTGCTTACATGCTAGTTTCTTAATCAGAGTATTGTTTGAATCGGGTTAATATCGGATTATTGTTGTCCATGTAAACGTACTGACTGTCTCACTCTCTTATTGGCTATACTTACAAGTAATAAAAGAGAGTTATTCCACCTGTAACCAACTCCTTCATGTCCATTTCCAAATTAATTACTAACACTGCAAGTTTTTGTCTGCATTCTTGACAGAAATTATACTATAGGTTAGATTCTATTTTGCAAATAAGTAAATAAGGAACACTTCGTTGCCATGGTGTCATGAACAAATGTGCCTGTATTTGAACAAACACATCTACAAAGTACATCTACTACTCTAATATTTATGTTCTATTCGAAGTATCTTCAAAAAAAAATAAATCTTCCTTCTCCATGTAACACGTATTGATATGCAAATAACAATGACGATCTAATGAATATGCAAAATAGTCCACGACGTCACTAGAGGGACTTCTAGAAACTTTTTACCGCGTGCATTAGCAACTTTCCCCGTAAAAGAATTGGCCGAACTTACTTTCTGGATACTAATAATATCATAACTTAAATACTACTTAAGCGCCTAACCAGCTAATATGTTATCACAGACATGGCAAGTCCAGCTGCTCTAAGTTTCTAACTCGTGTGACCAAGCTAGCTTGCTAGCATAAGACACATAACTTGAGGCTGCTGATATAGTACTGTAGGCTAAAGTTAGCTACTCCTCACATTAATTATTATTATTATTATTATTATTGTTGTTGTTGTTGTTGTTGTTGTTAAAAGCATCCTACTGGTCTGGCAAACTAACGTTACGTCTAACGTTAACACTGGCGCTTGATTAATTACTGGGTTACATTAGCTAGTTAAATAGTGCTACATGCAGGTCAGATACTCACCGTGGCTTTAGCTATGATGAACACAGACTCCTGACTCGCCAAGCTCACGTCCGGGTCAGCCTTCATGAGGGCTTTAATCCGGGACAGGGGTAATTTAGAAAGGCGATGCTGAGGGCCTGAGGTAGGCCGGGTGTGCTGTGAGTGGTCCTCCTCGGGATCATTTCCCCGCACTTCCTCTTCACTCCGCTCAAACTCCGGCTCTGAGGCAGATACACTCACCGCTACTCCTGTGGCCATAGCGCTGAATACTTACTCTGATAATCACAACAGTAAACATGCGGTTTGAAATGTGTATTGAAAGCGCGCTATTTCTCTCCCACCAAATCACACTACAGAGGGAAAGGGGCGGGGCGCCGGAGTTACGTAACGTGGTGACGTAAAGGTTATAGGTTACCTCACTGGAGAGCAGATTTTATTTCATTTGGAAGCTTATTTAAACCTACGTTTGCTTTGTTCAGCCTTACGTTTGTTTTATATCTATCTATCTATCTATATATATATATATATATATATATATATATATATATATATATATATATATGTGTGTGTGTGTGTGTGTGTGTGTGTGTATACATATGTAAATATATGTATAAATATATATGTATAAATATATATATATATATATATATATATATTTATACATATATATATATATATGTGTGTGTGTGTGTGTGTGTGTGTGTGTATATATATATATATATATATATATAAATATAGGTAGAAAGATAAACGAATAATATATAAACTGGAGATATATGAAACTGGAGAAATCATTATAAGTTGCATTTTCAGTTGAATTTGGGGAAACCACTTGAAGCATCCATTGTGTTGAACTATTTCAATTGCTTTTGTTGGATTTGTTCATTGCAAACAGCTGAAAGTCTGTAAATTTTGACAATAAACCTGATTTGCAATCGGGGTTGGTATATAAGAGGTCAGTCCAGACCTCTCTATCCCAGGCCACAGATTCCAGCTCGTCCTGTGGGATTCCCAGATGTCCCCAAGCCAACTGTGAGATGTCCTGAGTCTGTCTCAGGGCCTTCATCCACTGACGTGCTTGATACAGCTCTAGCAGGAATTGACCAGGGGAGTATTGTTGTAATGTACCTAAACCACCTCCTCTCGATTCAGAAGAGCACGGTCTATACAGGATACGCTCCACGATTATCGAGCTCCTTACTCTGTCACGGAGAGTAAAACCAGACCCCAGAGGAAAGCTATTACACAGAGAGTAACCAGAGCTCAGAAAGGAAACAGACACCCTGGTCGTCTACCCACTGTGACACTGTGTCAGCCCCAATAAAGTTTGCCTTGTTCTTACTTGCTGAAAACCAATCATACTTAGATAAAGTTTATATTTCTTACATGATGTAATTTGAATGGGCATATTTAGATTATATTTGTTTCAATAAATTAGTTACAGGATGGCTTCAGAACATGTAAACCCCAAAAGTGAAGTGGTATCTAGTCCTGTGTCCTCCATTTGAGCCAATTTAACAGAAATCTGGAGTTTGTCATTAAGCACAGAAATAATTTGTGAACAAACATTATGGTTGATGACAGATGTACTTGGTATTTAAAGTTGACTTCATTATGTTTAAAGTTGGCTCTTTTTATTTAAAGTAGACTTTTTTTTTATAAAGTCGACTCGTTTTATTTAGTTGATTTCATTATTTTTAAAAGTGACTGTTTTATTGTAATGTTGACTTTTTTTGCTACCTAGCACAGCGTACAGATGGCAAAACACATCTGAAAATAAATGTACTGCTAATATTAATTTAGCATAAGTCTAAAATATAGCTCTAGAAATCACACAGTTGCTTGGTTAATTGTTGTTTCAAACAACTCAAATAGAAATAATAATAAAAATATATAGAACAAGAATGATTTTCCAACCTGAGGCATGTTTAAGATTTTTTTACTGTTTTACAGCTAAAACTGTTTCTGCATAGCTGGGTGAGACATGATGTGTTGTCCAGACATCTCCTCATATTTGATGGATAAATGACACAGAGCAGTTAAATACAGAACTAAAGACCTGTTTAATGTTTTGTTTTGTTTTGTCTGTCACTCTGTCTGTCGGAGATTATCGTTAGCGCAATATCTCAAGAACGAGTAATTGCATGTTTGTGGGAATGTTTATATGGAGTTATCGTTCTATCCAGCAGATGATCTGATTAAGTTTTAGAATTTATCCAAATGAAGTCAAGGTCACAACAAGGTCAAATGTCTGAAATAGTTTTTCTTCGATAGCTTCGTTCCTGTTTGTCATACAGAACATGTTCAAGTTCACATTAATGTTCAGAAACTCAAGACCCATTTTCTGGCTAATCACCCATTTGTCCTTTGTCCTTAAATCCAAGATTCTCATTAGTACAATATCAAAAGAATGAGTGCTTGAATGTTTGTAGGATTTATATGGAATTATCATTCTAACCAGCAGAAGAACCTATTAGATTTTGGAATTGATTCAAAGAGGATCAAGGTCACAGTAAGGTCTATAGTTTCCTTCCTGTTTGAGGTCTATTTTAAGTGTCTTATAGTTATACAAATGTCACAGTAAGGTTCTTTCCTGTTATATATTATTTAAGGGTATTATAGGCATACAAATTAGTATCCAGAAGGACTAGTTGGTGGTGGAGGCCCCCTTCAATCCTGTTGGCATCGAGTTCTGTTTGTTTTCCTGTGCTTGCAGCTTTAATTTGTATGCAATTGGCCCATTGTATTTTTATATGCTTAGGTTGTTTTATATTATCAACTGCATTTCTTTCTCCCAGACTTCACAGTTGAGGTGTTAGAGCAGTACATGGATAAGGAACGTCTGGTGTTTTCACAGACAGCAACAGCTCAGATATTAATACGTCCTCCTAATTGGATTGGCCCTTAATGATCTGCACTGGTTTAGAGAGGCAGAGTGTTGTCTTTCTCAGTATAGACGGTTCTCTGCTACAGACAGTAAGATGAAGGACCCCCAGCTACCAGGTAAGTGTTAAATACATTCATATTCTATAGACCAATGAAGAATACAATCTAAATCTAAATGCAATGTGGGTGAATTTCTTTTCTGATTGTTGGTTGTTTTATTCTCTGTTTGTAAGTTTTTATTTCTAATTTTTATATTATTCACACACACATTGTATATATTTAATATTTATAATAAGTAATATATATTTGTTCTGAAATTGTGATATTTGGCATCTATGATTTTTTTTTATTTGTCACATTTACGGGCTCTGTTTATTTACTCTCTAAATCTAATTTTACTTTCTAAATCACAATTGAACAGAACACAGTAGCTACATAAATAGTGTAACACACATTATTCCCAACATATATGCACTATTAAGCAATTCACAAAGTCTCAGCTCAAACCTTACAGTCTCTTTGTTCTATAAATTTAATTTGTTTATATCATTTAGGATAACGATAAGTAGGTTCTCACCGATCATCACCAGACGAAAATAAAAGTAACAGGTTTGCTGAAATCTATTTTTAGAAATCAAGCTAGTCCTTATAATAAAGCGTGATTCTATATCTGGCTTCTAATCTCAAACTGTTACATCCTTTCCGGGTCAATGGTACTGCCTTAATCTGTCCATGCTTGTGAAAGATAAAGGGATTAAAGTGGAAGGGATGGAACACTGTGGACTATATAAATAACTCCTAAAAATGCAACTTTAGCAATGCGGGTTCATATTCATGTAGTGATGTTCATGTTTATTTTAATCAGAATTCAAAATTGTTCTTTCTTAATACACTGTAAAACATGATAGCCCTATTAGGTTATTCTCTTTCACTCCAATTACCATGACAGTTTGAACTCAAGGTTATACATCTCAACAATTAACCGTAAAGTAATCTATTGTCGTGATTTGTAAAACTTGTAAGATGTAACTTTTTGAGTCGAAACAAAGGTTATCTTCAAGTTGAGTTCACTCGCGTTTTTAAGGCAGCAGGTGAACTTTCGTTTCTAAGTTTAACCACCTGAAATGTCTTACAGTGTAGAAGAATCCTTTATATAATGAATTACCGCTTTAAAACTGTTCCATCATTACTAGCACTGTGTCAAGGACTAATTACAATGTGCTTTGCTGGTCTGTCCTGACCTTGCTGTGTATTTGTCTGGGAGATTTAACATGTGGTGTCTGCTACATCAACATGGTCACGGTCATCCATTTTGACCCAGACTGTCTCTAATAGAAGATCAATCAAACGAAGTATTCAGCATTCATTCTGTGCTGTGAGATTTTGTGATCGCATTACAAAACTATAATCAAACATAGCACAGTTATTGTATAATAACCATTTTACACCTTTGAACAAATAGTGATTAAAAGAGAATATCACCAAGAATACATTACATTACATGATTGTAATGTGAATATTATAGCATTGGTTTCCTCAAAAATTCTAAGCATTGCTTTTAGCTGTTGTGACCTGAAACTCTTGAAATATATCACAGATTTATCCTCAGTAGACATTTAAACTGCTCACACATGCAGACGGATGATTAGCATGCACATTATGACCTGTAAGGGATTCAGACACACTGATAAGCAAGGTCATTCTTCTGTCTTTTCTTCATTACAGCTCATCTGAATGAAAGTCTTAGCACATCCAGTCTATATTAATGTTCTTGACCAAACATTGACCCATGTTTTGCTAGTCCCTTTGTGCTAATCTATGAATAATATGTTTGTAGGTTTAACTGTATATTCTTTGCTCTAAGTAGGTTCAGATGTACATTATTGAGCTATTCTTGGATTTTAAAATGAAAGTTTAATGGATTTAATCACTGGATTGAATTCATTCCTGTTCTTCTGATCTTTACCCAGGTTATAACTTCCAAAAGGCATGTCCAAAGCGATATGAGGATAAAAAAACAAAAAACCAAACTCTGATCAAACCCACCAGACCTCCACTGCTGGGGTCCAGAGCACCAGCTGTAACAGCAGAGCAACAAATGAAGCAAACAGCATTTGAGAGGGTTGTGTACAACATGTCCCACAATGAAACAGTCATCAGCGACATTATTCTGGGCAAAAGGATAGCCTTTTACGAGCTCAGAGGGGAAATCGGCACTGGAAATTTCTCAAAAGTCAGACTTGGTGTTCATGAATTAACTAAAGGTGAAACTCTTGTAAACTATTAATCATATAGTGTTACTGTTATTTATCAAAACATTGAAACACTGTTGTTTTCCTTTTCCCAGCAGTCTTAACAATTCATAAACTAATTAACAGGCCATGTATGAGAAAAAATCAATGTGTTAGAGCAGAAAAATACTAGATCTAGATGGGGAAAAAGCACTATAAAGGACAAAACGCGGAGCACCACATAAAGACCCTCGTACAGTCCATTTATCCATGACTGTACACGCCAGTAACCAAAGCTGATCTATTCACATAAGCATTATGTAATCTCACAAGACCACTAAACAACATTTGTTTATCAGACATACTGATGCCTGAAGGTAATCTAGTGTAAGGTAGGTGTGCATTTGACCACATGTCTTTCTTAGGCCCATAGGTGAAGTTTATATAAAGATTTGAGTGACATAGACGCCAGGTATATTTAACCATATTCCTCTTCCATAACCCACTATAACCAGCTTGTATATAATACACTTTCCATTTCATACAATGTTTCACTTGTACTCTTTGTCGACGTGTCCTCTGCTGTTTCTCACTCTGTCCAGAGCGGGTTGCAGTCAAGATTCTCAATAAACGGCGCTTGGACAAGAAGACACAAATGTTATTTGCTTCTGAAATCTCTTGTCTGGAAAGATTGTCCCATCCAAACATTGTGCGTCTTTATGAGGTGGTAGAAACAAGTAAGCACCTGTACTTGGTTATGGAGTACGGCAGTGGAGGAGACCTCTTTTCACGCATCAGCACAAGGGGACGCCTGTCGGACTTGGAGAGCAAGCTCATCTTTGCACAGATCATTTCTGCTGTTAAATACATGGTGAGAAAAATGTGGTTCCAACATAAAAGCTGATCTGAGAATTAGAATGGTAAAAGTAGTCCTAAATTAGCTCTTCAGTAGAAGTTGACCAGAAGTCTTGCCATATCAAAATAATTATGCACTAAAATTAGGTACTGAAATTATTATGCATATAATTCAGTGAGTATGTAACACTTCACTTAACGGTGGTGCTAATACAGCTATATGACACCTACATAAGCATTTCATGACAACTGATGTAAGCCTATATAAACATTTGTTAAGGCTTATTCCAACAGGCGTCAGCTGTCAAAGTCCTGATTATTGACATTATTGTGTGACAACATTTTCAGGTTGACCTTCGCTAGAAAGTCTTTGTAACTGAGTGTGCTTCTGGGCAGAGTCATATGATGATGATGATGTGACATAATATTACTGCTTGTAAGAATTTTAGGAAAGCATACAACAGGCGTCAGCCCAGAAAGTGTCATTTTATTTCAACAAAGTCTGTGTCACTTGACATGAGCACTGTGTCAACTCAATGGTTGTGACATCCAAGTTTAAAGCCTTTATAAATGTTTATGCAGGTTTAAAAGTTTTTATGCATGACTTGTGTAAATGTTATGACCATACTTTACCTATTATAGTAGGCTATCCTCAGAAACATTAGACACCATGATCAGAGGAACTTATTTTTTAATTTTCTACCATTACAGCATGAGAGCAATATAGTTCATCGTGACCTAAAGGCTGAAAACATTTTCTACACTACCAGCTACTGCATCAAGATAGGTGATTTTGGTTTCAGCACTGTAAGTGGCCCAAGTGACAATCTGACTACATTTTGTGGCTCTCCTCCTTACGCTGCGCCAGAGCTGTTTAAGGATAAAGGCTACGTGGGCCGTTACGTAGACATCTGGGCACTGGGTGTTTTGCTGTACTTCATGGTGACTGCTACCATGCCATTCAACGCTGAAAACCTGGGCCGTCTAAAGCGCTGCATCTTGCAGGGTGTCTACACCATCCCGCAGTACGTGCCTGAGCCCTGCCAGCAGACTGTTAAAGGCATGCTAAGGGCTGTTCCTGCAGACCGCAGCAGCATTTCCCAGATCATGACCTGTTCCTGGATGAGTGGCATTGACTACCCAAAGCCTTTTCCTTGCCTCAGGCTGACACCCAGTCACCTGGTGGAGCCCTCTCAGGGCCTGTGTGCAGAGGAGGAGGAAGTCAAGTTAGCGCTGAAGGACTTGGGAATTAGCAACATGCACCTGCAGAATAACACCTGCATAGACTTGTGCAGTCCCATCACAGGAACATATCGTATTTTGCTGCACGGCATTCAGAAAAGGAGATTGGTGGAGGCTGTGGGATATTCAGCACTGGACCCTGATGATTTATGTGACAGAAAGCAATGGAACAGCAAATATGACCCTTCCACTGTCTGTACTGTGCTGTAAAGAATCACTGCACCAAATAGAAGATACCTGTATTGCACACAGGAGACATATGGGAATTGTATTGAACTCCAAAAGCATATTTTGCTATTTGAAGGTGCTAAATTAGAGCTAAATCCCGTTGATGTATACATGTTTAAAGAAAGTAAACAATAAATTTTCCGTCTCTCTAGGCCAGTATGGGCTAATGCATTAAAGAGTAATGTTAAAGAAATGCATTTTATAACTTATATGCTTATATGAAAATATGCTACTCTGAGATTTACTGTATTCATATGTATTTCATACATTTTTTATATTGTGCATAGAAACTTTACTTGCATTGACTACTTTTTACATGTAAGATTATGTAAACATACAGTATAAAAAACATTGATACCTTTATATTAATGCACACTTAGCACTAATAAATTACAGTGCAGTGTTTAAATAATTAAATACTGGAATTCATTAATAGGCCTGCAAGTGACTTGGTATTATACAGTACATCTGTAAACAAAAGATTAAAACCCTTCCCAAGGCATTTGGTAGTTGTAACTGAGCTCTTTTCATATGAAGTCATAGAGATATAAAACATTAAATAGTCTATGTGTCTCAGAGTTTTCTATTACAACCCCATAACAGGAAATACACTACAAAACACGACATCTTAACAAGTGGATATACCTTGAATATTGTCAAATTTATCTAGTATTTAGCTAGTATTTCTTTAAATTCATCTAGTATTTCTTATTATAAAAATATAAGATGTATTAACCTACAAAATATAAGATTATTAAATCTATTTCAAACCATTTGTACTCATTCCAAGCTTGCTATTGTTCTCTCTCATTTTAAGCATTTATTTCTCGAAAGAAGCAAAATTATCTGCCGATAGAATAAGAAAACTAAAAGCTTGAAATGAGTAATAATGTCCAGAAATAGGTTTAATGATCTTATATTTGGTTTATTGTAATCTTATAATAAGAAATACTAGATACATTTAACTATATTCAAGATATTTTCACTTGCTAAGATGACTTTTTTTTGCAGGGTATGCAGAGCTCATCCAAGTTACTTAATGAAATGTCCACCAGATTAACTTGAATGTCACTTAGTGGTTGCACTTAGTGGAACAGGTATAAAGATAAAGCTAACACTACTTAAAGTGTTATACTAGAGGCTTAGAGCAAGTGACTGACGCAGAGTATTAATCACCATACTGTAACTGTCCTTCAGTGCAAATTAGTAGTTATTCTGTGGCATCAGCTGATGTGTAACGCATGGCATTTTGATAAAGTTGGTATAGAAGAATGATGTTATAATAGTACATTTAGTACTTGTTTTTTCAACTTTAAACTTTGAAGTCTTTGTAAATTGTTATTCATTTATACATTTACATGTAACTTTTAAGTAAATAAAAAAAAAATTATCATCTTGACCTAGTATTTGGATTGCAGATAAATGTTACATAATTGTGTGTGTGTGTGTGTGTGTGTGTGTATATATATATATATATATATATATATATATATATATATATATATATATAATTTTTTTATTAATTTGCTGTATATACTTATGGTGATGTAGGTGACTTTGGATTGTAGTTTTGGAGACTTTCTGACCCCAAGATGCAACTAACTTCTGCAATTCTCCAGCTGTGATCCTTGGAGATTTTTTGGCCACTCGAACCATCCTCTTCACAGTGCGTTGAGACAATATACACACACGTCCAATTCCAGGTTGATTCATAACATTTCCAGTTGACTGGAACTTCTTAATTATTGCCCTGAAGGTGGAAATGGGTATTTTCAATGCTTGTGCTGTTTTCTTATTGCCACTTCCCATTTTGTGAAGCTCAACAACCTTTTGCTGCACATCACAGCTATATTCCTTGGTCTTACCCATTGTTATGAGTGACTAAGGGAATTTGGCCAATGTGTTACGTCATATTTATACCCCTGTGAAACAGGAAGACATGTTTGAACAATTTCCTGTTCCTAGTCACCCAGGTGTACTAACAAATGAAAAATATCAATGGGAAAATACTTCAAATATATTTTTCTCATATGAATTCATAGGGGTGCCAATAATTGTTGCACACCTATATTTAACAAATATATATTTTTGATAACCCTGTCCAGGGTGTACCCCGCCTTGTGCCCGATGCACCCTGGGATGGGCTCCAGGTTTCCCTTGACCCTGAAAAGGATAAGCGGTATAGAAAATGGATGGATGCATGGATATTTTATAAACCTGTGTTGTGTTTGCAATTGTTTGATATCCATGAGAGCAGAGTATTTTTGTGAATTTGTTTTAACAAAAGAGCAAAAGGTTAAACAATAAATACAATTTTTCACAGCCTTCTTTGCTCATATTTACCAAGGGTGCCAATATTAGTGGAGGGCACTATGTGTGTGTACAATTGGATCAATTATGAGTTTATGAATAATGAATTTTTGTATTCTGCTTAAATATAGTGAACTGCTCTGTTGTTCTTACCACAAAATAAGCCAAGCTTTCAACTTCTTAGAATTTGACATTCAATTCTTTTTTATATATAAACATACAGGTAGCTGACATGATTTGATTCAACTTGTCCTATTAGAAGGAAGAGTCACTGTGAAGTAAACACTGTTCCATTTTAATACATATTCTAAACTGAGATAAAAACATGGATATGAAGCAACAGTATTTACATAATATTGGGTTTGTATAATACACCCAACCACTATATCAGCGAGTAATTGACTTCAGTGCTTTGCACCAAGCTGATATTTAATTGTCTTATAATACTATTAAAAACATACGGTAATTATGATGTATATAATTTATTTATTATTTAATATCTAGGTTTGACTACAGCTCCATCTATAGGTACCTTGCACAAAGAAAATATATCTGAAAATGTCTATAAACTTATCGTTCTCATTATGATTCCTTAAATCATAATTTAAGACATAGCATACCATGTCTGCTCACATCTCATGAAGGACTTTGCATCACAATCATCTGTGACAATATTAAGTTTGAAGAGGTTGAAGTACACACACACACATATTTCTTGGATCTTGCTTTAAAACACTCCTCTAAAACACTCCAACAAAAACATGTGTAAGTTATATATCACAGTAGTGAATTAACCCGTGGAAAGCTTATTATCTGTGAGCCATTTCAGTTCTAGAGGAATGCTTTGGATCACTGTCTTGTACAAACATCTAAAAATATTCTATTTTAACATCTAAAAATATTCCATTTTGTTCTAACGATCCCAAAACAGTAACTTAAAAGTACTGTTAAGTTACAACTGACACTAACAAAAATGTTTATTTATATGGCACCTTAGATAAAGAATAAAAGAATAAAAGGCACTTGTTACAGAAGTCTTGCATTTGAAATCTTAATGGAAGTTACAGTCACATTTTTTTTTAAATAAGTATTTAACACTTTGGTACATTTGACAGTTTAAACACAAACAATGCTATATTCTGTCAAGCAGTCTGAGATGTTCAAACATGCTTAAGACAAGAGTCTTTTTGTCTAGAACAGTCTGGAACAGTTTGTTCTAATACAGGAGGCACGTGAAGAGCTTTCATGTAACAGCTCTAATACATTGTTGAGTTTTGCAAACACAAGTTACTACTATGTACCAGTTGTAGACCATAAATGGATCTTTTTGAAAGCTCAGTGAATGCATTACAGTAGTCCAGGTGAGAACTGGCCAGAGACTGTATCAAAGGTCATGAACAAAATGAAAGTAACAATGGTAACAGAAGACTAGGATAAATGGCAAGAGTTTGCAATGAGTACTGAAGAGAACGCCAAGACACTTGCCTAGACATAGAGTAAACAGATGTGCATGTTGAGTAATTATGGAAACTAACTAGAATGCAGGAAACTGAGCCTACTGGTGGACAGCGTGGGTGTTGGGGAATTACAGTGTGCTGTTACGAGCATAAATTGTATACACAAAGTTCTTATGCATAGTCTATGCATGGGCCACGCTCAGCCAATCCAGGTACTTGTCAATATGAGATATTCAATAGCCATCTAGGCTTTTCCCTAAGCCAGAAGAGGTGATCCGTTTTTGGGCACAAGTACAACGGGGCTGTCCAGTCACTTAGCGATACCTAAGGAGTGCTGGGTCCAAGACATCTTGAGCCAGGACCCAGTAATTTTCTTTAGGGCTGTAGTCGTCCCAGTCATTAAGGTACTTAAGGTATCCCCTGTAAAGATGAGGCATGGATGGTCCTTCTTTGTGTGAAGGAGACCCCTCCAATGTCTAGAAATTATGGTGACATTTGACTGTGTGATGCTTTATTCAATGGGCTGAGTGCCACAGGTTTAAAGAGAGAGACATGGAAACTGGGTGATAAATGATACTCAAGATGTAACTGAAGCTTGTATGTTACCTCATTAATACATTGGATGAATCTGAACGGAACAATATACCAAAGCATTAGCTTTCAACCCCCTCTGAATAAACAGAAGTCCTTAGTAGACAGCCAAACCAGATCTCTGGTTTTGTAGATGGGTGTTTCCAACAGTCTCTATCAGCAAAATCCTTGTGCTGCTGGACCACTTATTTAAGAGGTTTGTGCACCTGTTCTCATGTCATCTTCACTCTTTTGAAACCAGTCTTCCACTGCGCTGGGTGTGACGTTTCAAGGAAAGAAAGGGGTTTATTATCTGTGTACATGTTGGAATGCTCTGATGAAGGCAGAAAACATGACCATTCATCGGGTTGGTCAGTGAAGAAGGTCCTGGGATACCTTCTAGTTTTTGGGGTTTTTTTCCCTCTCCACTTGGGGATATCCGGATATTTAACTTACAGAAACTCATAAGTTCACCAAAAAATGTCCTCAGGTGATGCAGAAAAAAACAAAAAAATAAAAATGTGATGTGTGAAATGTAATAACAATTGCACAGTTTCAAAAGCAGTGGGCCTTTGGCTGTCAATGTCCCAACTAATGGTAGTGATAAAACAAGATTTGGGTAATATTGTGTCTGTAGATGTGAGTCTTGATGGGTAAATATGTGATAAGATTTTTGGAATTCAGGTGAAATTAAACCTTCAAGAAGAGCAAGGCCTATCTGGCTTATCATGGTGTAAGGCGTTGTTTAAGGTACGTTGTTTAAGGTACTTGGTTCTTGTGTATATGATGAATGGTCATCATAAAGGGCGGACTTGGTTGCTTGCATGGTTGCTTGGCTGCATGGTTCACATCATAAGCAGGAGCCAATTATTAAATTCATGGTGTTTTGGCATGCAGTAATCTCATCTTCTGTAACAGCCACACTAACAAGAGACACTCCTGCAGGTTTCTACAACAAACTTCTTATCAAATTTTGAATACTTATACAAGTAGAACAGTAACTGGTGTTTTACCAAGCTTATGAGCAAAATCAAAGTTACTAATAATTATTATGGAGTGAAAACCCTTGGGATATACATTATATAAGCAAATAGATTTTTTGATGGTGGTTTACATGCAACAAAAATGTAGTCAAGCTATTTTTGTCAGGAAAAAGAGTGATTGCTTGCGAGTCTTGTGTCACATCTGTTCAGTGTAGGGGAAGTGGTTAGGTCGGGCCAAGAGAATGTAACACTGTGCACATTCCGACACAATTGTTAGGAAATATCTGCTTTGAGGGCGGAGTGGTGACGCAGGGGGTAGAATTTAAGCAAATGTTTGTTTTGATAAATCCCACATGCCCTGAAAGGTTTATACACACAATTTACACACATATCATTTATAAATGAGGGTCCAGGTTCTACTCAAAGTTTCAGTGACTGCTGGTAAGCTCCAATTACATTAATGGTTTGAAGAAAAAACAAGTCAGATTGTTTACAATGAGGTATTATCTTCTTGTTTTGGAAACCCTGACAAGAAACCATGAACATTGACTATCAACCATGAATAATGTCTTATAAAAATGCCTTTGTGTTACCTTCCATTTTGTTTATTGAGGCACATACATACATACATACATACATACAGTATGTACTTACAGGATGGTTTATTCTATTCAACTTATTATTATTGTCAAGATACTGGAGATGAATATTTTCAGGAGGCACTGCATATATATCATACACCTTTATCTTTGAAATGATGGATAATCACTTAAAAGATTAACCCTGAATTTTAAAATCATATTTAACGTGCTATATTCTACATATAATTAGGCTGACATAAAAGTGGAAACAATACTGTAAAATGAATAAGAGCTGAGCACAGAGGCAGTCACCTCCAGCCTTACCACTGCATACTCAACTGTACATGAGTGTTTTTATCATTCATCCACCATTGTGAAATCTGTTGTATATTAAATGTCAAAAAAAAAAAATGTTTGATTCAAAATAAAACAATATATTAACATCAAACTGGAATAAATGCAAACTTAAAACATGAATTAACAAAACCACAATCAGTGTTATTTTAAACATTATTTAAAATGAATCAACAGTGTAAGTGAAAATTAATGGCGGTGCCATGCTGCAATGTAAGGTAAGATTTTCATTCACCATAATACCCACGGTCACGGACACAATAAGGGTCACCGTAGATCCAGAGCAAATAGTTAATGCAACAGTTACTGTTTTGTATAACATTTACATTGTAGATAGCACTGTGCCTTTTACTTCTCCCATTAAATGGAGATTCCACCAATGCAAATATTCATGATACAGAATCACTTTGATGATTTATGAATACAAAACATTTTATAAAATATTGCTTATAAGAGATGCCATGTACTTTGTGTAATCAAAACTACATGCTTACTACTCTATTAGGAAAAAAAGCTAAATCTAATGTTTGTTCCTCTGGGGAAGCCTTTAAACGTTCTATACTCTTAAAAAATTAACGTGCCAGTAGAGTAAAGTAGAGTGATTTAAGAAAACAAAAATTTTATGACAACACCTTTTGATTGATGGATGGACCATTTTTGTTGGTCCCAGAGTAAAAAATAAACAGATAAAAATAAGACCATAAATGTTAACATTATGCTGAAGGATCTTTGTGGTGGAAAATGACGGCAAGAAATTATAGACTGAAATGGGTTTTTTTTAGGGAAGTAAATATTGTTCATAGTTTAGTCTTAGCATTTGACCTTTTAGGCAACTAAGAATACTCCACTATGCAACGAATCCTTTTCTACTAGTGGTGAATTGTGGTATGTAATAGTACATACTGTAATTTGCAAAAAAAAAAAATGCTTGGATACTCCGATTTGACCTCTCATTATAAGGCTGAACAGTGTGGTATGATTACTTATTTTCGAACATGCTAATATGGTATAACATCCAATAATATGTTTCCAGGTGTTCTCTCTAGCAACAATATGATTATGATTTTTTTACATTGTACTTTCACTGTTTTGGTGCCCGAGGCAGTCATTCCTGGCAGATGAGCTGATAAGGATTTTCGTGCTCCTCAGTCTCAGAGTTGTCAGTATCGGTTCTGCAGTCCAGGTTCTGCAGCTCCTGTCGTGACAGATGTTCCACAATGCCAGCTCCCAAGGAGTCTCCCAGCACATTGGTAGTGGTTCTGAGGCGATCCCTGAACACAAACACACAAACAAATCTTCTCAGTGAAACACAACACATGACTTGCTTCCAAGGCATTTTGGAATTTAATTTGAGATTTGGATCTATAACGAGTTGCATCCTATATTCTGTACCGTGGCAACAGTACTGGCTTTAAAACATTTCATATTCCCTCAGATTATGTGTCTGCATTATGTATAAATAACCTTTTGCAAGAGTGCTCTCTGCTGGAGCTGCATGCTTCAATGTGACATTTAGTCAAGACTTACAAGAACCAATCCACAGCAACGATGAGTGTTATGTCCTCGGTGGGCAGTCCCACGGATGTCAATACAATCACCATGGTTACCAGACCAGCCTGAGGAATACCTGCTGCTCCAATGCTGGCAGCAGTTGCTGTGATACTGGAAAAGGACATTTTAATAAGAAAGAATATGATAGGAACTCCCAAGAAGTGTTTTAGGTGGCACACCACAAAGGGTCTCGTAGTTCTTGAAGAATTCAAAATATATAATTACTGAGATATATATATACTGAGATATAATATACTGAGATGTAGCACTATAACACAATGACCATTGGAAAAACAGGACTTTAATCATTCTTATTTAGGGTAAGAGTGTAGCATTCATTATTACCTGATGGTAAGTATTTGTCCAAAGTTCAGGTCCATGTCATTAACTTGGGCTATGAAAATGGCAGCCACTGCTTCATAAAGAGCTGTACCATCCATGTTTATGGTGGCTCCCACAGGCAAAACAAACCGCGTTACACGTTTGTCCACATGGTTGTTCTCCTCTAAGCAACGGAAGGTGATGGGAAGGGTGGCTGAACTGCAGAAAAGAAACAGATTTTTTATTGCATTGCTTTACAGCATTTCTTTTTCACAACACTCCCTGCACACTGTGCTAAACAAGAACATTTACAAATCAAACTACTAAATGTCCTTATTTGCTTAGAGCTCATTACTGTATAATCATTACTTTATAGCTCTCTGCTTTTTGTATGTACCTGTGTTTTGTTGTAATATTGCTCTAGTCAATCTATAAGCTCTTTTGTTTGTTGTATGCTTTGTGAAGTCATGCCATTTCTGCTCATCCCTTCAACCAATTTTATGGATTCTGATAACAATTTCTAGAAAAGCCTCTTTAAAATGATTGTGTTAATGTCCCACAATATCTGGCTCACGTGTAATACAAGGTTCACCAGTCATGCATTGCTCAGATGTTTGATAAGGGACAGAGGTTTGGGTTCTAGGTAGAAAGCTTAATGAAAGGAAGATCTTGTCCTCTTTTGCAGTCACTACCATTTCCATTCAAGCTGTCAATAAACCACTTTCTTGCCCAGCCTCAGCTGCCCCAGTAATTGAGAATGCCTCTTGAACCCAAATTGTAGAGAACCTAACACCATTCTTTGCCAATTATAATGAGACTTCTCCAGTGAGATAGTGATAGTGGTGGCAGTAAGAACACTCCATCTTTAACCAGTCTTTAATCAATTAAAATTGCCATCATCTTATGTGAAGAGTTTGCAATGGTCAGGTTACTTAACTCAGCCCTGCTCTGTACACTATATGATCCATCACCAAGAATGGGGAATAAGCCTACTGTCAAGGAATGGTTTAAAGAAATCTCCAGCCCGGTCACTCCCGCTCAACATACTTTGCTGCCTTACTATAGTCCACAACATCTCCTGTCAGAAACTCCACCAAGCCATCCCAAATAACCATCCGTGTACTCCATGGTCTCTCCTATCCTGGTCAAATTCCAAATTCCAGTGTCCCCAGTGTCTGTGATGGTTTCTGTTTCCTGGGTGGCTTCAATTCTGTGTCCAGAGTCAAACTGGTCCTGAACCCCAATTTTCAGAACACCTCACATCTTACCTCCTCATTAATCAGGCTTGCAACTCTGGCCTCTACTTTTGCCCATATTCCAGTTTCTGCTGCTGCCCCTGGCTATGGTCCCTTCCTTGCACCCAGCCTGGACCCTGTCTCTGTGCTATTTCCAGCCTTCATGTGAGCCTCGGATCATACCCCTGTGCCAACCTCTGTCTCAGTCCCAGTCTCCATCTCAGTCACTGGAATTAGTCCTGTCTCTATGGACTAAGTCCTTTTGATCCTTGTTCTAACAGTGCCACCTGGTGCTCCAGAGAGTGCAGTATCACTCACTGCCTTATCTGTAGTCCAGATGTCTCCCTGTATGCTGTTTTTCATATGAGAAGTGCATTAAGAAAGGAGCTCAATCGTTAAACTTCTGTGTTGCAAATAATGTAAAGAATGTTCTAATCACCTGGAAGATGTTCCTAAGGCAGTAACCAAAGCTTGGATTAGACCACCAATAAATGTGTAGGGGTTCCTCCGAGTGATCAGGAAGAAGAGCAAGGGCAGAATGAAGAGACCATGGACGAGTAAACCAACGATCACACAGACTGTGTACATGCCCAACTGTCCTCCAATCTGTGCCAGGTCTTTCATCTCAATGATTTTTCCAGCAATTAGAAAGAGGATCCCAATTGGTGCGTACCTAAAGGATGTTTGAATAGGCCAAATCAAGTGTTCATTACAAAGTGGTAGGCAAAAAAAAAATCTCTCACATATTACTTATTCCGACATTACATAAAGTTTCACTTGAAATGAATGTGTAGGTCACTGTACCCGGGCACTTACCAGATTATGATAGCTACCAAGCGCATTATGGCATCATTGAGGCAATCAAAGAATTCCTTCAGTGGCTGGCCCTTCTGCTTCATATTCCCAATCACTAAGCCAAAGAACATAGAAAACACTACCAGACCCAGAGCATTCACTCCATTAGAGGAGCCTGAGACTGGAATCATCTCCTCCACTGTCTCCTGGAAGGTCTGCAGGACTGCACTGTAATTTCCCACCTGGCTGAACTTGGTGGCATTGGTGTCATGACTTGCATTGACTAAAACAGTGATGTCCTTGGTGAAAACAGTTTTCTTGTAAAAAGTTTTGTACTGTACAAGAAAAAAAACAGAAGAAATTTACATGTAAGTTCAGTTCTACTTATTCAGTTCTACTTATCTTACTTATTTTAATTGCATTTGTTTCTCTTTTCCTCAGCAACAGCGAATCAAAGCATCATATATGCCATACCTGTTTGAAACAGGCTTCCACTAAATTAGGCGGAAACATATTTCTGTAAGAGAAGTGAAAATGTAAACTATTATAACAATTTGCCATCAAAATATCAAATACATTCACATGGCTGTCTCTCTTCACCTGATAAGATCAAGAAAGGCATCAGTGGCTTGCACTGATTCAATACTGGCATTAGAGGACATTGGACTATTTCTGTTGCCTTTTCCAGGTTTTATGATGACCACCAAGACAATACCAATGAACACAGCAATGATAGTGGTCACCGTATAGTAAATGATAGCCCATGCTCCCATCTTTCCAGAAGCTCTACTATCCAAGGAAGAAATACCTGGTAAAAGGGCAAAATGGCATAAACTTTAACACATGGGAAGAACTCTTTTCTAAATACAAACTGAATACAGTCAGTTCACACCCGTTTACAACCAGCTTCCAGTTGTTTTGCCACACTGAGCAAATCTGCATCTGTTGTATCCACGTACCTGTAACAAGACTGGACACGATGAGTGGAAGGACTAGCATCTGTAACATCCTCATCAGTAGCTCCCCAGGGAAAGAGAAATATTTGATTTCCCTCATGGATAAGTTTTGAGGTCGCAGAGCAAATCCAAACACGATTCCTGAACATTACAGGGTCCAGGGCTTATAAATGCAAATAAACTTCACTAAGCAGCTGTTTAACATCTGAGAACTTGGCATGTTCGAGGTTAATCACACATTTTATCGTCCACGCTTACCGACTACAACTGCTGCCACAGTGAAGAGCACAAAGGTGTTGCGGCGCAGGAACGACTTGCACATCCTGACCTCGGCTCCAGACATTTTCTGTATGGCTCTGCATGGTGAAACAAGTGAAGGTTATATTTGATTATTTCTAATAGTCTGCTGTAACTATGTTGCATATCAAGTATCATTTTGATAGTTCTTATCATATGATAATTCCCCACACACTGAGAAAATGTTACATTTTCTTCATGTAGCAATGACTTTAGATGCCAGTGGTGGAACCATGACCTTCCAATCACCACATGAGTGGAACACTTGGAGGACTTTACCTGTAATGAACAGTGAAAAGAAAAACTGCTCTGAGATCTGTGTAAAAGTTAAATACCATAGTATCACACTACTAGTACAAAGGATTGCCTTGCATGCCCTATCTGCTCCATCTGTCACTTACACACACACACACATTTCCTCAGCACATTTCATCCAGCTTGGTGATTTCATGCTGTGTGCAGAAAGAAAACCCAGTTGCTCAAGCTCTTACTGGAGCTATACTAAACTGATATATGCCTAAAATGAAGCAACTGAGTAAGAATAATTATAATTAATTAATACATCAAGGGTTTCCCTAATCTAATTTGAATATTTTAAATGCTAATGCAGATAGCTGGAAACATATTTGTGATGTTATTTATTATTTACTTTAAAAAAAATTAAATAAAAAAGTAGACTATAAAAAGTAACACTTACCCTGTTTAAACTGATCGAAGCACTGTTGAGTGATGGCAAGTCCTGAGAAGTAGGCAGGAGTAACAAGAGGCAAAGATACTTCAGTAAGTCTTGCTATATCAGCTTGCTCTTCCTACAATGATTAATAATTCTGATTGACATCTGATTCTGATTCAGACTGGGGAAGAAGGAGAAATGTGTGGTTTGCGTGGGAACAGACGCTTAAGCATCCTCCAGGCGAAAAGAGCAACTGGTTGCTGCAACACCGTTAGTTAATATAGGAGGAGGAGGCGGTCTGCTGCAGCATGCAGAGAGAATGAAGTGCGGCTTGTGGAATATGCGTTAAGAAACGTGTAGCTAATTACAGATACAAGTGAAATTCTCACACTTTCACAGGTTTATGTTCAATAAATTTGGTACAGTACACAGCGAAATGAAACAACGTTCCTCTAGGACCGTGGTGCTACATAAAACACCACACTAACCACATGAGACGACACAGAACTAAATAAGATCTACACATTTTTACATAAAGTGCACGTGCAGATGTGTGCTAACAACACATGACAATACAGAACTACTAAAACAGGACAATAGGCACATTAAGTGACAGTGTAGAGCCTCCCACATCATCTTAGACTCATCACCATCCACATCATCTTGGACCACTTATCTTAATTTTTTTTATATATATATATATATATATATATATATATATATATATATATATATATATATATATATATATATATATATATATATATATATATAGAGAGAGAGAGAGAGAGAGAGAGAGAGAGAGAGAGAGAGAGAGAGAGAGAGAGGTTAGCACGTTCGCCTCACACCGCCAGGGTTGGGGGTTCGATTCCCGCCCTCGCCCTGTGTGTGCGGAGTTTGCATGTTCTCCCCGTGCTGCGGGGGTTTCTTCCGGGTACTCCGGTTTCCTCCCCCAGTCTAAAGACATGCATGGTAGGCTGACTGGCATGTCCAAAGTGTCCATAGTGTATGGGTGAGAGAGTGTGTGCATGATTGTGCCCTGCGATGGATTGGCAACCTGTCCAGGGTGTACCCCGCCTTGTGCCCGATGCTCCATGGGATAGGCTCCAGGTCTCCCCATGACCCTGAAAAAGATATGCGGGATAGAAGATGGATGGATGGATGAAAGAAAGAAAGAAAGAAAGAAAGAAAGATATATATATATATATATATATATTAGTTAAAGTGATCTCAGTGACTTCAACCATGGCATGGGTTATCAGTTATCAGATGGGCTGGTTAGAGTATTGCAGAAACTGCTGATCTTGGATTTTCACACACAACATCCTCTAGAGTTTATACAGAATGGTGCAAACAAAACATCCAGTGAGCTGCAGTTCTGCAGGCAGAAACGCCTTGTTGAAAAGAGAGGTCAGAGGAGAACGACCGGACTGGTTTGAGCGAACAGGAAGGCTATGAACACTGAATTCCACTCCTGTCAGCCATAAAACAGAAATCTGAAAGTACAGTGAGCAGACTCTTCAAAACTGCACAGTTGAAGATTGGGAATCAGGTCTGGTGAATCTTAATTCCTGCTGCAGAAGTTTGGGTCAGAATTTGGTGCTGCATGAATCCATGGATCCAACCTGCTTAGTGTTAGCAGCCCAGGCTGGTGGAGGTGGTGTGATGGTGTGGGGAATGTTATCTTGGCATACTCAAGGCCTGTTAATACCAGTCGAGCATTGTTTGAACGCCACCAACTATTCAAGTATAGCTGCCGACCACGTGCATCCCTTCATGGCCACAATTCCGCATCTTCTAATGGCTACTTCCAGCAGGATAATGCACCACGTCACCAAGCAAGTCCTCTCAAACTGGTTGCATGAACATGACAGAGTTCACTACCCTCCAATGGCCTTCCCAGTCTGAATCCATGAACCCATGAAATGTGTAAATACAAAAATTTACATTAATACAGTGTTTGTCCTTAATTCCACAGTTTATGAATTGATGGCCTGACAAACATACTGTTGCAAAAATGCATAAACACTCACCTACATTCTATTTTCACTGCTCTGTAAGACTAGCTGATCCACAAAGCATTTTGTGAAATATTACATTACAAATTCATATAACTTAAAACATCCTGCAGACATACATTTGTAACATTTTATTTTTGATTAATTACATAAAGCAGCACCAAAAGCAGTGTACTTGCATCCATAAGATAAAAGGGAAATGCCTATAGGCTAAATTAAGAGATGAAAGTGAAATCATCACTGTACTGAAACGACTGAGCAAACAGCAAAAGGTCAGGCAATAGATTTTATGCTTTGAAATGTCACCTGATTGCTCTCTCTCACACACACAAATCTCCTGACAATGACAGTAAGCTTATTTTCACATTTCTAAAATTCTCTTGACTGTATTATATTACTACAAACATAAGCAACACGCAACGTGCATTTCTACATATGTGATTAATGAAATGAGTAACAAACAAGCTCATAGGATTCACTTATTTATTCAAAGTGGAAAACAATTATACAGTAAAGACAATTTACAAGACTGTAGTAATTCCTGGGAAAGGCAGATCAGTAAAGGTCCCTAAATACAAGGTTTTATTGTGTGGCGACGATAAGGCTTTCGTGGTCTTATTTCAAATACGGACGATTACAAGAAATTACAAAAACGGTATTAGTGTTGTGTACTACAACAAAATTCAGCATAATTGAAAGAACATATAAAAATTTAGATTGCAGAGACAAAACAAGTCTTGAACATAGACGGGTATAGATGTATACAACATCCTACAACAAATGAAAGGAAATATTAGTGGTCTTTTACGTGTAGTTGGTAAACATGTTACTTGGATTTATCTGGAATCAGTCTAGAGGATATTTTATTATAAAATACAACTGAAGGCAATAATTGGTATAAACCTACTTGTAGCCCTTGTAATCGATGAGAAAAAGAATGATTTTCATTGCAACACTGGGAATAATGCACTTCAAGGTCAACCCTATGGAATGCAAGAGTGAGGTGTACAAAAAGTGACACCAGTGTATTACAAACATTACTAAATCATGCTGTCAGTGTAGATTTGAAGATTTGTCTGAAAAAAGAAGAAGAAAAAAAAAAACCAAACAGTAAAAACCACCCAATGAGATGCTAAATGGGAATGACATTATCCTTGGATTGATTGCAATGTATATATGAAAAGTTACATACTGTGTAAGAATGATTGACACATGACATTCATAAAGGAGTTCTCTTAGTGTTGCATCATGGACTGTCTGACTACCTCCTCCAGAGATTTTCTGTTTACCAGTAGCCGGACGATGTCTTCATTCTTTTTAGTTAGTCTTTTCCGTGCTTGGTCATGGGTCACCATGGTCATATCCCAGCCATTCACCTGTTTTATGTACATAAACACACACACACACACACACACACACACACACACAGATCAACAAATTACATTAACATAACTATGTAGATATTTTAAATTTTACACATGGAAGTATTAATGTGGTTTTAAGATCAGACTGAAGCAAATTAACCCTATTCAACCTACTGGTAAACCAAACTGGCAACCTATTCAAACAACTACATGCATTTCATTTTAGTTATTTATTGGTTTGTTTGCACAGCTTAGCTTGAAGCTACCCCACAAATTACACACTTTGGGTACTGGTACTATTAATACAATGTACTATTACTACAGAGATGATGTACTAAATGAATTGTGGAACACTGGACACTTTTCACACTCGATAGTTACAGCCTAATCTATGCAGGGGAAGGCAAGGAGCAACCAGAGGACATCACAACTTGAACTTTGGGTGAGAACACTGATGCAGTACTGACACAAATGAGGAACAAACGTTTAGACCCCACATTCTGCTTAAAAACAGTGGTTGTTTCTGTGGACTGGTGTGAGGGTGTATGTAGTAATACATAATTCCTACATATACATGTAACTCAAATCATCACTCTTTACAACCATCGTGAGCAGAAAAGCATCTCAGCATGCACAAAAACATCGAACCTTGAGATGGATGTTCTACAATAGCAGAAGACCACATCAGGTTACACTCCTGTCAGCCAAAAACAGGAAGCTGAGGCGATCATGAGCACTGACTCACCACCTCAAAGTTGATGTGCTGTGTGTTCTGAGATGCTGTGTAAACCAGCTCATCTGGCACCAACAACCATGCCACAATCAAAGTCAGAGATCACACTTTTTCTTCATTCTGATGTTTGACTCTTGAACTGTAACGGCATGTTTTTTTGAACCACTGCCACATGATTGGCTGATTAGACAGCATCAAGGATTATTTTAATTGGCACAGCATGAGTTAATATAATCTCCATTTTTTCCCCCCCAATCTGTGTTTTTCAGGCTTTACCCTGAGGGATCGTGTGTGTGCTACTAAATGAAAAAAATACAGCAGCTCAAAGCTCACAGAAGTCCTGGTTGTGTTCAGATATTAAAAGAAAGACAATCCAACCACTCTGACAGTTTAAAATGTCCTCTGAATGGTCCCCAATTTTGCAGATTCTCTTCAAGTAAGTAAATAAAATGTTATTTATATAGCACACATTTAAACAGCAAACCTGACTAAAGTACAGAACAGAGTAAGAAAAAGTTCAATAGAAATAGAAAACAATAAAACCAAATACAGACAGACAATAAGCAATAGTGAAAATTTGATTAAAAGGCCTGGGAGAAGAGATACGCTATGCTTTCAGCCTCATTTTAAAGATGATAATGGAAGGTGCAAGGCAGATGTCCGGTGACAACTGATTCCATAAACAAGGGGCAGCGGCTGAAAAAGCTCTAACTCCCCCCCCCCGACCCTGCGCTCTTACCCCAACTTCCTAACATGCTGGGATATGCAAAGAAAAGAAATACACTCTGCTGTAATGTATATGAGACAAATAAAGACCATCATTAAATGCAAACATCAGCAGGAGAGAAGAGCCTCTGGTGGATGAAATGATTTTGAAATTCTCTTGGTTGTCCGTTTTGTAACATTTACCACCATGACGCATAAATCTGATATCCTTACCTGCATTATTTTATCCCCCATCATGAGACCTGCAACTTCTGCTGGTCCTCCTTTTGTTACCCTTGTGACATAAATGCCCTGATTGAAAAGCAGACAGCAGCAGCATTTAAAACAAATCTAAACAAGCGTATGCATGCATGCTGTTCGCAGTCATCATTCAAACACTATGTTCAAAACGAGGCTAATAGAAAACTCTCACCTTGTCTGTCTTGTCCTCTGAGAATGGATTCTGACTTGGATCTTGGTCAATTCCCCCTCCAATGCTAAAGCCCAATATTAAATTATCCCCATCACGTAGTTTATGAATCTCAATCCGTTGCTGAAAGACACAGAAAGCAAAGCTTTTTCAGATTACCTGCAGCACAGTCACACAAACTCGGCTTGCCCATATATGGACATACACTAACGTTACCTGCAAGTCATTTAGAGACACAAGCCACGCCTAGAATTTACCTGCGGGTCCAAAACAGTCCTTTCAGAAATAATAATTTAAAAAAAAAAAAACCTTGCATATAAAGTCAACTTATTCATTCTCACTTGAGGCTCATTGGAAAAAAAATGGAGCCGCTAGTCCGACCTACAGAGTTACTAATATCGTTACTAGCTCCCATTTAACTTCCGTTAGCTATGTGCTAGCTGCAGATATCAAGGAGAGTAAGCTAAGCTAAGCGTTTGGTTGCTTGCTAATTAGTCAAACAAATGACTGGTGACATTTAACAAACTAAACACATCAATTATACTGAATTATGATATTAAGTATAAGTGTTCATTTGTTATGTTGGTACAGTTCAGGCAACACAGCTAGTTATGGGACAGGTTGATAACTTGAATAAATTAAACTTAGCTAGCTATCTTACGCAGTTCCACGAACATCTACCAAGACATCAACTAGAAGACTAATTTACCCGTTAACTAGATTCATATTAAGGGAAGTTTTATTATTTTATTTTTTTACACGACTATTGGAAGTAAAAGAAGTTAGCTGGCTACCTCTCTAACCTGGTGTTCTGGACTGGTGTGGAGCTGGAAAGTTTCGGGAGCTCAGGATGAAACATGACTTACCACGACAGCAGTGACAGGTTGTCCCGGTATGTACGACATGTTTAAAAGTTAATGCAGTGTTTTTCCTGAATCCGAGAACAATAAAACGCGCCTCTTACAAGGATTTGAGACACGGATCTGTGGTTCCACCCATAAATGACAGCATGCAGATACCACGCTGTGGGCGGAGCCAATGTGGGGGAGGGGTGTGAGAGAGAGAGAGAGAGAGAGAGAGAGAGAGAGAGCGAGCGAGCGAGCGAGCATGAATGAATGAATGAATGAATGTGAGTGTGTGTGTGTGAGAGAGAGAGAGAGAGAGAGAGAGTGTGAGTTAGTTAGTGTGTGTGTGTGTGTGTGTGTGTGAGAGAGAGAGAGAGAGAGAGAGAGTTAGTGTGTGTGTGTGTGAGAGAGAGAGAGAGAGTTAGTGTGTGTGTGTGTGAGAGAGAGAGAGAGAGAGAGAGAGAGAGAGAGAGTTAGTTAGTTAGTGTGTGTGTTTAACGTTTTAAACAATCAATATGGTCATTTTATGTATAAAAGCTAGTTTTGGGCCAGTCTGGATAAAAATTTTGCTCTTTCCCTTTTTCACAATGAGGAGGGGTTTTTTTGTTTTGTTTGGTTTGGTTTTTTTTGAGGGTTTTTTTTGTTTTTAGTGCCCTGATAAGATAATTTATTCATTAAGGAAAAGTAGCCATTTATGCAACATACTAGTATACTTTTAGAGGTAAAGAAGACCTTGGGCCAGGGTGAATTTGTTGACTTGAAGTCCCTTTCTTTCGGAATATGGTACGGTTTTGGTGCCTCAAGCAGTTTTAACCCTTTAAACAGTTCTCTGAATTTATATATATATATATATACAGTATCTCACAAAAGTGAGTACACCCCTCACATTTTTGTAAATATTTGATTATATCTTTTCATGTGACAACACTGAAGAAATGACACTTTGCTACAATGTAATGTAGTGAGTGTACAGCTTGTGTAACAGTGTAAATTTGCTGTCCCCTCAAAATAACTCAACACACAGCCATTAATGTCTAAACCGCTGGCAACAAAATTAGCCATTTTCCCTCCCTGGTGTCATATGACTTGTTAGTGTTACAAGGTGTGTAATATATATATATATATATATATATATATATATATATATATATATATATATATATATATATATATATATATATATAGGTTCTTATAGAGAAGTTTGTCCTTTTAATCATGGTCTTGGCACAGCAGGTATTGTCCTGAAATCTTCTTCAGCAAAAATAAAAACTTCTGAGACTCGATGTTTTTGATGGCAATAAGAGATTAGACTTTTATTACCATAGTAACAAAAGCCGAGTCGGTTTGCAAAGCGACTGTCTTGGTACAATCATAGCTCATGTATATATACCATCTTAAAACAATGACCTTGTTGAGTGGGGGGTTTCCATGTTCCAATCGCATTTCTGTCATCTTGAAACAATTATGTTTTTTTCAGTTTTCTTATCTATAACTGAGGTGCAAGCTCAGCTCTTTTTTTAAGTTTCTATTTTACTGATTTGCATACAGACTCAATATCTCTAAGCAGTTTCAGAGAGTGAGATTGTTCTGAGAAATGACAGAGCAAGCCCAGAAGAAAAAGATACACTTTCCAATGGACTCATGTGCACTCACATGATTTTACACAATAGTCACACCAGCTTGACCTACTTTGATTTTAGTTTCTCTGAATAATAAATTGATTCTCTTCTAATATCTCATACATTGGTCACACATGATTAGATCTCATTTTGATTTCTTAACATATACCAATTGATTTCTTGCATGTAACATTTGCTTATGAATATATACCATACTATCACACACACATATCCTTGAACATTTGTACATCTTCTCTAACACAGGTGGCCTTATCAGTACTTGGACATTTGCGCACACAGGCCTTTGCGTACGACATTCTGTATTTATGTAACTTCTGCAGTTCTTCTGAACAATAGCCCACTCATAAAGCTTGACAGTAATAGTGGATACACACTAAGAAATGACAGATAACAAATTAGCAAGCTAGGGAGAAAAAGATACAAACTGTGAGTGAGAACTGTGTGCTCAGTGATTTCCCACAAGCTGGAGTTAGTTAGTTTCACCTACATGAATATTCACCTCTTATTTTCTGATTAATAAAATATTCCATGTACCATTACAACACAATCATGTTTAAATGCTGATTTAACATTAAGTCACTCTCTTTTCATGATTGAAATACATTTCAAAGTCAATATTAGACCTTTGATGGATTAAAACCTTTCTTATCACTCGGATTATTTTAACTTTTGATTATAGCTGATGGATTATATAATAATCATATTTAAATCATAGTCTGATCAAAGAAATCCTTCTATAGTACTAGTCGCCTCACACCCAGGTTCCCCAGTTCAAATCCACCACGGCCCTAACCAGGATAACCAGTTACTGAAAGTGAGTGAGTGCGTGGGATAACATGGTCTTGGGAACTGGCTCCAAATATATTTCATGAAGACAATTCTTTCAGATTGTGATGATTTTAGTGGCCCAAGACATGTAACCCATTAAACAGTACATTAACTCAGACGTATATATATGAAAAGTAGGCCTTTTATCCAATATAATATTGTCATTTTAAGGGTGATAAAGTGTTTTAATAAATCCCAATTTGTACCAACAACAAAAAGAAATCAAGTAAAAATTATTTTTAGTATTATTATTATTATTAGTAGTAGTAGTAGTAGTAGTAATAGTAGCAGTAGTAGTAGTAATATCAATAGTAGTAGTAATAGTAATAGTAGTAGTAATAGTAATAGTATTAGCAGTAGTAGTAGTAGTAATAGTAATAGTAATAGTAGTAGTAATAGTAATAGTAGCAGTAGTAGTAATAGTGTTACAATGTTTTACAATACACAACACTTTTTAAAAGACTAATGAGTGCCCTCGACAGGCTCAATGCTGTATCTGCAATCATTTCATATTTGAGAATAAAGCAACAAGGCTACAGGAATAAAACAGAAAATGCCATTTTCCTGCATCCGAAAGTCTCAAATGTTAAGTTTACAAGGCCATAATTTTAAAATCCTACAGAAAAAAATATTCCTATTCAATATTTTGAAAGTATTTTGCACAGAATTTCATATGCAATTGTTGGGTTTTTTTTTGGGGGGGGGGGGGGGAGTGATGTTTTGGGAAAGCGGAAGTGTTGTAGAAAATAAGCTGACAGTGCAATTTGCCTGCAAGTGAATATTACAGTTAATTTCATATGCAATTGTCAGAAATTTGTCGAGTAAATATTTTTAGACGTTTTGAGTATAATGCGAGAATGGTGTAGGAAATATACAGTGATGTTAACGCTTCATGGCGCCATCTACAGGCGGGAGATCGTAACTGGTGGACCGTTTAAGGTGGAAAAGAAAATATTCAGAAGAAATGTACGAATAAAAAGGTAACTTCAGCCTCGTATCTTTTGACACTCCGACTGTACTTTGCTTTTCTTTCCACGCTAATGACGCATATAATAAATATTTCTTGAAGTCAGAATTGGAGCAAGGTTCACTCATGTTTCATACACCATAATTTACTAATTGAAGTATGGAGGACAAAAGTGTGATTCAATTCAATTCAATTTTATTTGTATAGCGCTTTTTACAATGGCCATTGTCTCAAAGCAGCTTTACAGAAACATATAAACACAGGATACAGATTTTAAGTGTGTGAATTTATCACCATTGAGCGAGCCGGTGGCGACGGTGGCAAGGAAAAACTCCCTAAGATGATATGAGGTAGAAACCTTGAGAGGAACCATACTCAGAAGGGAACCCATCCTCATGTGGGTAACAACAGATAGTGTGAAAGTAAAGGAAAGTTCATTATGGTTTTAACATGAAGTCTGTTTGTTGAACTACTCCAATGTTCACTAAAGGAGACCCGAGTGCAAAACTGCATGTGGTAATTTCAGTCCTAAGGCCATTGCAACAACCGTAGTCCCAGCAATCACAGCGAGATTGTCCATGTGGAATTGAGGTCCAAAACCATTTCCATGGTACTTCAAGTGGTACCATCCTAAGCAATCTCCAGGCTGTAGCCTCCAGTTGATGAGAGCTCCATCCAGAGGTAGGGCATCAGGATGGATCAGGCAGGTCTGGAGAGCAGAAAGGGTCAGGATCGCTGGCATCTCCATAAAATCATGCGTGGCTCGACAGGTGTGATTTGTTGTTGTTGTTCTTCTTCTTCTTTCACTGTGCTTACACGTAAATATGGCAAATACAGTATGTACATTTTGAGTATTTTGACCTTGTACAAAAGCGGTCAGCATCTCATATCTGTACCCAACTATTGTGATGATATGTTAATATGCATAATCATGAATAACTTTCTACTCTAGTACTCACACTAAAGTGTGTATGAGTGGCATTTCTGCGAGTTAAACTGAACTGAATAAAAATTGTATTAATACATACATGGATACCATGGTCATCAAATTTATAATATCTTATAACACTACAGATGTGGCCTTTAAGAATGCGCGTTAAGAATTACGCAATTCATCACGTGTGATTAGACTTTTAATTAATCATTAAGTGGCATGTTTTCAAGAGGTAGGAGAAAACTAGAGAACTGTAGGAAACCCACACTGGCCCAAGAGGAATCGTGAAACACTACAGAAGTGACCACAGTTCAGCATTGAACCTGCAACCCTTGGAACATGAAATATTAACACTACTAATTATGCCAACTTACGACTGCAGTCACTGATCAAACCTTAGGTTTTAACTATTCCTTATATATAAATGTGAGCATCTGAATCATGCTGAAACACTTACTCTATCCAGTTTATTCATCCTGGTCAGAAATGCACAAGCCTGCTAAAGTTTAACAAGCTTACCTTATGGATTAATTAACAAAGCAATGTTTACCTAATTTACTGATACATAGAAGTCTTTAAGCAAAGAAATATAACAGTACAAATAATTAAGAATATGTACAAATACTAAACAATAAGTATGCTAAATATGTATGCTTTTTTTCTAAGTTATACACAAATTAAGTATAGATACAAAGTTTATATGCATACTTGAAATATAAGTATTCATACTAGAATTCCAAGTGTACATACTTAAAAAAATAATTATGCATACTAGAATTTTAAGAATTCGTGCCAAAATTTAAATATACATAATTAAAAATCAGTTTTCAAAATAAATACAGTATAGGCAAGGGGATTCAAGTGGATTTGTAGTTTCACACATTTGCCAGTCCAGTTTTGAACATCAGAGTTCCTTTGATGACATTTGTTTAGACAGGTGTCAAGATGATGTGAGCCAAATTTGGTGAAGATTGGACAAAAAATTTGGAGGAGGAAGAGCAAAAATGGCACTCAGATGGAAGCATTTTGATATGTTATTGTAACTTTTGACAAGTAAATGGGACTGTCATGACATTTGTTGTATAGCTTCAGGGTATGGTCCTGGAGATGCCTACCAGGTTTTGTGTCAGTGTGCAAGGTCTTTGCTGAGATATAGTCTCACTTCCTGTTTGGTGGCTGTTCGCCGTCAGATTTGTTGGCACATTACGAGCAAACCCTGTATAACCCCGTATTATATATGATATTTGGAATATCATATATAAAATATGAAAATATATATTCTTTTGATCATTTTTGTCCAGATTAGTCTGAATGTGATGTATGACAATTTTGGTGTTGATTGGATGTAATGTTTAGGAGGAGTAGCAAAAAAAACAACAGTTTTTGACAAAATCCAAGATTGTCGACAGGAAGTAGGCGACACTTGAATTTCAGATGTTGGTGTGCGTTCACTTCACCATACTCCAGGGATGCTCACACCAGCCCGTCTGGCAGCAACAATTATGCCATGGTCAAAATCATTGAGATCACACTTTTTCCCCATTCTAGTGGTCTCCTGGCCCGTACAGTATCTGCATGATTTTATGCCTTGCATTGCTGCCACACGATTGGCCAATTAGATAATTGCATGAATAGGTGTACAGGTGTTCCTAATAAAGTGCTCAGTGAGTCTATTTTAAAAAATAAAATAATAATAAAAAAAGTTATACTCATGTACTAACGATTTTAGCAAATATGTTTTTTTTAATTGAAGAAGAAAAAGAACCATACAGTCAACCAGTGTTCAGATATAAGGAATACAGTTTGGTGTCAAAATCCAAAATTAACTCTTTAACTCTCAAAATGATTTAATAGAGTTAGCTGCTGGTAGACTCTGTGCAAATGGTTCTCTCTCTGTCACAGGCCCTGTTAACAACTTGGACACATCTGTGCAGTTAATGCAGAGATCGGGAACCTTTTCATATAAGTTATGATTTTTTTTCTTTAAAGAGCCAGAGAAAAGTTAACTTTTTTAAAAATGTTTTTATATATGTCTTCTTATTATTATAGTTATTATCTTTACTATTATTGCATAATTATAAAAAGTGGTAATGTACTAAAGGTCATTTGACGTTTTGCATGTTAGACCTAATAGCCTGCACTTCACCTATTAGACCTGTAGGTGGCACTTGGACTTAATTTAACCAACTATGATATTTTCATCAAATGGTAAATCAATACAAGATGCTGTAAGTAGGTGATAGTAAATTGAACACTACTTACCATTAAAGCGACTTCCAAATATGTTAATTTGTCTGTCCATGACCATTCGACTGGTAAAAACTATACTCGTCTTTTGTTTTCTTTCCATTTCAGCTTTGTTAAAAGAAAAAAAAGAAAGAAAACTGACTGGCTATGTAGTTTTCAACCGATTAATGAATTTGACTGGGAAATTAATGCTCCATTCCACATTGTCCAGTGAAATTTGAGCTTATTGTGCCACAGGCTGGTGTATACATGACAAACGGGCATCGATTATGAATTATATTTCAAAATATGTAGAGTTTTAATTCAATTGACACTCTAGCTTTGTGATTCCTATTCATTTTTCCTGTCATTGAGCCATAGGCAATCACTGAAAGAGCCATAGGTTCCCAACCCCTGAGTTAATGCTTTCTGCACTTACATGAAAAGGGAACAAAGTCAGACTCTAGGATCAGTAAAGTGCAGTCCCATGTATGCCATCAGTCTACATGTAATTTTATTTATTTAAAAAAAAATAAAAATAAAAAATAAAAAGTGATGACATCGAAAGCTAGTCAATCTTCTAAAAATTAGTAGCTAGCTAATTGTATGTGAAACTGGAGCTTCCTGTTTGCCACCATGTCTCATCATGTAAGAATGAAGATTTCTGCCAGAAAGCATAGCAGATAGAGAATCCAGAAATTCACTCTTAAATCGGCTAAAACACATCTCTTGCTGCAAAAGGAAACAATACTGCAAGAGTGGAATGTGGTAATAGCAAGGAAGATATGTGAGATGTTACCATTGAGATGAATATAGTAGGAAACAGTTATAAATTAGGCTGCCTGCTCATTTCGTTCAGTGATTCCAGATCGTGTTCCTGGGTATGAGCATTGCGATGAGCAGTGCAATAGCTGTGATGCATGAATTATCAGAAAAAGGTTCCACAGTGGCATAAAAATCTGTGGAGTGCCAGTGTTGGTTTAAATTTAATCGGCTGCTGTTTTTGAAATCTGTGAAAACACCTATGATGATTCCCTAATAGAAAATAGCTGTGCTGTGGAGTTGTCTTAAAATAGTGTTGTGTACATTAAAGTACGTGAGGTAGCAAAACTGTGGCTGTTGATGTGTGAACCATATCAAAACCCAATAACAAGACTGTTCATTACCTATTTTAGGAGATTAAAGACATATTTAAGAGGCCAGTGCTCCATCATAGGTCAAAGGTGCAATTAGTCAAAGCTTCAAGTTCTGTTATGATGATGATTCAGTAGTCAAGTATTTGGTTTCACACTGGATTTGAGAAGATACAGGTTGCCCACACATTCAATTCCACTTTATTAATTATTTTTTTTAAAAGGGGCTCAGTCCATATAAGTGGACAATTAATACCAGAAATTGTATTTTCTAAAAAAAAACAGTGGCAAGTATGAGACTAAGAGCATTTGTACCCTCGATACACTCAGGGGTATATATTATGCTACAAAGAAAATGACCCCTCAACTCCTAATGGTGTTAGGTGTTAGAGCTAATGGCTCTAATCATGGTCTCTTCATCTCCAAGTTCAGCAAGTGACATGAAAACAACATGGCAGCACACAGCCCCAGAAGTAAACAAAGTAGCATTTCTTACCTTTTAAACGCGTTAGGCTGCATGTATTTGCTTAAGGGTTAAAATACTTGGCGTAAGCAAATACTTGGATATGCAGCTTATCTCATGTAAAGGTAAGAAACGCTGCTTTGTTTATTGCTGAGGCTGTGTGTTGCCATGTTGTTTTGATCTCAAGGGTTTGAGATCAGGGTTAGGGTTAAGGCAAGGGTTGACCCTGGGCTTACTGCATAATATCTGATTTTAGTGTGGCAAGACAACTATGTCTGAAATGTGAAGAATTTTATTGGCCCTGACTACACTTATAAACTGTTTGTTCCACCATTTTGTCACAGTATTGAAAGCAAAATTGCATGAGATTATAACACCTTGTTATCTAATTCTGCTTCTGAATGTTATAGACATGTGACACAAATGGTTCTGCTAACGAGCCTAACTTAACTTAACTTAACTAATTAGGTGGAACGACCCTAAAGGTGACAGCGATATTAATTGAAATGGTAAGGTTAAGTCAACAAGGGTTCCAACAGTATTGGAACGTATGGACTCTACTTGATGCTGCAGTCACACACAGACTTATTTTGGATATTAATCTAAAACAAAGTTATAATAAAATATAAAAGAAATGCGACTATGAAATCTTATTCGCTCTTTGCAATCTGACCAGTACATTGTCATAAATTGAAACGTTTAAATACTTTAAATTAGCAAATAAATATCTCATCACTTTGTATGAATGATATATACCTCAAATAAGTGGACTGAAAAATAAAATGTTGTATATTAAATGTCTGCCCTTACTGATAAGTAATTCAAGTGTAACTCTAAAGCGCACCTATTATGGTTTTGAAACGTGCCTAATTTTCTTTTAAAGGTCTCATACAATAGATTAACATCTATCCAAGGTCAAAAAACACTTTAATGTGCTCATAATTTAAACTGCAGCATTACCTTTTTTCCCCTCAGTGTCACAAACGACTTGTTAAATGATCCGTTCTAAAGGATTCATTCTAAACTCCTCCTTTCAGAGAGCGTACTCTGCTCTGATTGGTCGGATGTCCCAGTCTGTTGTGATTGGTCTACCACTGTGAGCAAGCAGCCGATTAAGACCAGAGGAGTTTTGTGTTACAAACCTAAGTAGATTTGTACAGGAAGTAAGTCTGGAATTACTAACGACTCGTTTGAGCTGTTCAGAATCGGTTCCTTCTTTCGGGAATCAATAACTCAGTTTGTCGTGCGTTTTGATTTGTGAAACTTTGCAGACGTTTTTACATTCACAAACAGCTCTATAACACACTACATGAAAGGTAATATTTGAAAAAACCATAATAGGTGCACTTTAAAACATCATATGAACTTGAACTAGTTCTCTGACTGTAAAAGAAAACCATATTTCCCTCAGTAACAAATGACAAATGTGGCTTTCTTGAAATCCAGAGATCAAAGAATAAATTCCAGTCTAATCAAAATTTCAGCACAAAATGTTTGGATGTATTCTTTTTAATTATTCGTATGCAAAAATATTGGATATTTTTAATGGCCGACGATATGAAAAAATTTTTGGACCCAATTAAGTAAGAGTACACAGAGCTTCTTTTTTTTTTTTAAACAATGTGACCATCACATTTACAATACATATTCACCACTGATTCTCAAGTAAGTAGCACTGCAGTCCATGGCGATACCTTCATGAGTGGGTTAATTTGTCTAAACTACATAATCAATTGTTATAATTGAAACAGTAATTATTCTTAGGTATAGCAGGAATGTTCCTGTAATTGATTAAAGCTGGACCTGGATCAGTCATATACCATAGCGTTGAGATATTCATCTCTGAATGCAATGCCTTAAATGTATTGTCTTTTCCTTTACTAGTCATAGTTTCTTGTCAATCATCTGTCACTGTGCTTATGCATTTACAATAGAGTCACCGCTATAAGATCTGCTATTTACGTAAAAAACCTGAGGTATCCCAAAATCTAGTGACACTATTCATCTGCCCAAGGACATGTGACAGCATATTGACCTTTGGCCATCCTTCTCCATGTACACTAATGAGCAATGGCATGCTGTACACAACATGAATATCCTCGCAGCAACTAAAAGGAAATTACATATCACAATCCTATAAGCCCACACAGAACATGAAAGTCAAAGTTTGAGTGGCTGACTGTCGTCTGCTCTCAGGGTGTCCGACCCAGCTACTGTCCAGGCACGTAAGGCCAGCTAATGGAGCTACCAGAGAGCTGCATGTCTCGAATGAGTGTCTCGATGGGCGTCTTGCCGACCAGTCGCATGAAGAAGAGCTGAGATATGAGGTTTGCGGGGACAGCTCTCAGTGAGGGCAGACGGAGAAGGAGGCGACCGAAACGCTGTGGTTGAGTCGGATACTGCATGCGTTCGTATTCAGTCAGCGCCACCTGAGCCTTCTCCTGCAGACTCTCCACGTGGGCTGGGTCTGTCAGTCCACATGCATCTATTAGAGATACAAAGTGAGCTATAGTGTCAAATTTCTTCAGAAAACTAATGTGTCTTGGCCTTCATTAATTACATGTTCATGTTAAAGTTCTGCTTCATATTCAGTACAAAAATCAAGGTTAGTTACATTCCATTCAAATCAGTAAAACTGAGAAGAATAGACATTCATGTTGTGTAAATATGAACAAGTGTAGCTCATGCAGTTTGCAAAATTCTTTTTTACCTAGACGTGCCTATTCCTAAGATGTATGGTTAACTTGGACATAAAATCGCATTACTTACCAGGTGAAAAGAGGGCTATGGCTTTGAGGCAGCTATATTCAGCAGAGTCCACCTGTAGTCGTGTGAGCTTATCCACCTGGTCCTGGAAGACTCGCACCTGGTCCATGAAGGATACCACACGCTCAGCAGACATCGGGGAAGCGTGGAAGCCAGCAGCAGCCAGCAGGGGGGCCATGTGTAGAGGCAGGGCTGATTGTGCTGCATTCAGGATGAACAGTTCGCTCCAGCTGAGGCGCAGCAGGGCCACTTGCTCCGAGACAGGTAAGTCAGGGAAGAAGGGAATGTTCCGAGCCCACTCAATGGTGCTGAAGAGGAGTCGGGCAGCCAACTCACAAATACTGTCGATTCCCATGACGGAGCCGTGGCCTCCAGGCAACTGTTGACCACACTGAGCTCCGTAGCGGCTGCTGGGGTACGGTTCGGCTCTCAGGAGCTGTGAGATAAGCTCGGGTGCCGGCTGACCATTGAAAAAGTCACCGGCCATGCCTGGTCCTCCTGGTCCACCTCCACCAGCCGACACCATAGTGGTTGGGCTGATACCTGAGTGTGATGGAGGAATGCGTCCACGCTGGACTGCTACAGAAAAATGGGAATTCCGTTTTTAATGTTATCATGTAGAGCAATATGTAAATATTATGCTTCCAGTACAAAATACAAGAATACACTTCTACTATTTGTTTCAATAGTACAAAAATGTAATAGATTTGCTGAGAAAAGAAAGGAATCGTGGTACATTCAAACAAACAAAATAATCTTGACCCTGCATTCCAGTACAGTTTTTAACACCCTTGTTTTACTTCCCATTTACAACTCTATAGTGCATTTTAACCATGTCACACATAGCAGGAGGATTTACCCTTGCCTTTGATAGCAAGAACAATGCAACTGAAATGATTTCCTTAGAAATATGTATGTTTATTTTTCTTTTAAATCTGAGTCATATCAGCTTGCTAGGTTTGCTAACAAACCTAGGTAGCAAAATAAAGTAATAAGTGTTACAAAAGGTCAAGTATAGACAGAATAATTTCCTTCTAAAAAAAAAAAAAAGAAAGAAAGAAAGAACAAATTTAACTCCATAAAGTTACAATGTATTATTCTGCTATCCATCATACAGTTTTCCATTCAGTAACTACTGTTAATTATTTAGCAGCTTTAGTTAAACTAATAGAAAATGTGTGTCGTCACAGTACAATAGTGAGGAATGAGAGCCTGCTGCTGATTGGTCCTGTGAATTTAAGACAGTAAACATTACAAATATCAAGCAGTTTATTGCTCATTCCATATTTTCAGCAGTTTCAAAAAGTAATATGCGTAATGTGCATTCTGGGCAACTTCCTCCTCTTAAAGAAACCACAATCACAAAGACTTTATGGCCTGGAATATTCCTACTGCATATTTGCAAGCGTGTGAGGCTTTCTTACATAGACGCTCACATAGATGTCTGCCTACATACTTGTATGTAACATGAGCGTGAACACTAGGTGGCAGTGTCGCATGAACTAACCTAGAATGTACAGAAAAGTGAAAGTAGAAATGGTCAGTCGCTTAGCCAAAACAAATGAGATTTTCTTAATTCTATTTAAATTTCTTAATTCTATGTAAATGAGTGTTTTACTTAATTCTATGCAAAGCAGGCATGACATTGTAAAATGACAAGTCTTGAACAATTCCTCCAACCAGTCCAACTTTAGTTCCTACCTATTAGTTCTATTGTTCTCCATTAGTTAGTCTTCCTGTTTGACACAAAATCCAGTCATATGCAACCTCTCATTAAATGTGTAGAGCGACATTATGAAGAACTTGTAAGTAAACCCGACACCAACAGCATCAGCGTCCACCGCCATCATATCTAGTCCTTCTTGTTACTAATTTGTATACCACAAACACCCTTTTAACAAAGAACAGGAAAGAAGTGATTGAAGAAAAACAATTTCAGACGTCTGACCTTGCTGTAACCTTGCTAGATACAATGATAATTCCATATAAATCCTACAAATATTCAACCACTTGTTCTTGAGATGTCGCACTATAACAATAGCAATAGTGGAGAATCTTGGACAGATGCACAGTTGGACATACAGATAACCTGACCAACATAATGCCTCCAACACCTATGGACACAGGCATGAATATTGAAAAGAAACCTTGGAAGGAAGTTGCAGAGACCACTGTTGCCTCCCGTGAGTGTACGTAGCTAGTACAATTAGCTTGCTTTGCTAATCTGCTAATCAACAGGACAGTACATTCCCACAGTATCAGTCACTACATGACCAAGTGACAAACTACAAGCAACTACAAGTGACTTCTCACTAGCTAGGGTTATCCTGCGTTTGCTGTTATAGTATGTTTGCTTTGTTGCGTTGGCACTTGTTGGTGTGAATGTAGGGTTAGAAACTAACAGCATGTACAAGGCTAAACTGACATTTTAGAAAGCGTTTTTTATCAGTTTTTGTTATGTATATGATTTTTAACGGACTACACGTCTCACAGCCTAGAAGACATAAACTACTGAATTTGCTAAGGTGTTTTTTTTGTATGTTAACACACTGTAAAACCAGATAGTTCATTTAACTCAAAAAAAATTGAGGAAACTATTTACCTCAAAATTTTTAAGTTGATAAATCAGTTTCTTTAAGCCAAATACACTTAAATATGACAAAATGTTTACTCAAACTTTGTCATTTAAGTGTAATTTGGCTTAAAGAAATTTTGAGGTAATAAGTTTCCTCAAATTTTTTGAGTTCAATGAACTATCTGGTTTTACGGTGTACTTTATCACTTTATAAGACTTTACATTTTTATTGTTTACATTTGATGTGCCTTTGTAGGAATATTATTCCGAAACTCTTGATTAAACCCACAGCAGAAAGGTCACAACGTCTCATTGCACTGTTTCCCGGTATGCAACTGGATCTCCCCACGTCAACCAATCAGCGTTCACCTGATGGCTGGTTGACACACAGCACCACAGATACACACGACACACTGTAAGCTTCTGGGAAGACAGCATCCATTAGAGTCCATCAATATACCACTGCACACCATGCTTACCCATAAAGCCACGTTTACCAGCCCTAAGGGGTTTTATGATGCTGCATCATGCAAACCATCCCTAACTACATTCCTGAGATACAAGAAATGACAACACATACTCAACTAAGGGAAAAGGACAAGGGGAAATCTGTATGTAAAACAGAAAGTGGAATGCAGGACTTGTCTTACAATAAGCTTATAATAAGCCTTACTGTTTTCAATAACGCTGTAAAAGGAACACTGTAACCTCCAGACAAAAAGGTGACAATTCTGCCATTTTTGCATGCTCTCACCAAGGCATTATTCTCGTGTCATGTGGATTTATAGTTGGCAGCTCAGTGTTGAGTAGCACAGCTTGGAGAGCAAAACTGCCTCTGGCACTGTGCCTGCCAAGGTCACATAGGGACATCAGCACTGCAGGCTTTGGCCTTTTGGTTGAAAGCCAGATTGAACTCACAATTGGATATTAATTACACTAGTAATTAAATAGCTTTGATTGCTCTATTTTTTTTTCATGCTTATTGCAAAAATACATTGCAACTATGTCTACATGCAATATAATTAACATGTGCATTTTATTTAGACTGTGTTGCACTAATCTTTAATATCTTGAATGCATCCTAATTGCACTTGTACTGTATATAAGCCTGTTCCTTTTGCTCTCACCCCTAATTCTTTTTGGATTCTTTTGAGATCTGATTTAAAATTTGAGGGGGAAAACATGTTCTATAACATGTTTAACATCTATAACTCCAAACGAGATAGACAGTCAATATACATTTTAATAACACAAAATCCCGGCCATTCTGAGGTCAAAACAGATTTAACACCGTTAAACATCTGTGATCATGCACTATAAGCGCTATGTCTATTTTTGTAAACGTGCAGGGAACGCTGGGACTGCTACCTTCTTTTCTCATGCCCACACGAAAGCATTTCTTCAGACGGCAGTACTGGCACTGGTTGCGATGATGTTGATCAATCTGACATTCTCGATTTGATCTGAAAAACACAATAAAGACATGAATGAATGTGATTCTTTCGTGCATTTCATGGACAATACTAGTATTTCAACAACTCGAGTTATCCATCCATCCATCTTCTATATCGCTTTATCCTTTTCAGGGTCACAAGGAAACCTGGAGCCTATCCCAGGGAGCATCGGGCACAAGGCGGGGTACACCCTGGACAGGGTGCCAATCCATCACAGGGCACAATCACATACACATTCACACACCCATTCATACACGACGGACACTTTGGACATGCTAATCAGCCTACCATGCATGTCTTTGGACTGGGGGAGGAAACCGGAGTACCCGGAGGAAACCCCCGCAGCACGGGGAGAACACCGCACACACAGGGCCATGGTGGGAATCGAACCCCCGACCCTGGAGGTCACTAGAGTTATTTGGATAGGAATTTCTATACCATGCATTTTATTATGATGGTTCTCATTAAGCTTCCGGTCCTAAAATTCCTCCTTTATGCTGTTAAGTTCTTGATTATAAACAACGAGAGCTGAGGTTTTGCTTCTTCTTTTTTTCCAACATATCTGATATTGCTTGGCAAAGTTTAAAAATCTGTTTTCTTTTTCCTGAATTAACCATAAAGGCATGGTTGTTGTTTAAATAGAAAAGCTGCCACTAAAGCAGCTGAATATTAACAATGTATTCTAGGGTAGTAACATTCGCTCCAACATCCATAAAGCGCTGTGCACAGTTGCTAAGACTGCCAGTAAATAAATTCAGTCAGAGCAACTGTGAGACAAGCAGTTGAAGAATGAATATTTAACATTGGCTTTAATTCTTTAAACAGAATGCCAGAGATGTCTGGCCTTGGTGGTGTGCCATGCTTTAAACCTTATCAAAAAAAAAAATGGCCTTGGTAAATCATCAGCCCACGCAACCTAGACACAATTGAAAGAACGCAGTTCAATTTGCACATTTCTGTAGCAGCCAGTGTGCTTTATTTTTTGGTTAGAGAGAGAGAGAGAGAGAGAGAGAAGGTAAATTGGGCTAGTGAATGATCAATATATCAGTTGCACAGAAAGGACATCAGAAGTATTTTGAAGTCAATTTGGTCATGAAGGTTTTAAAATAATATTTTACAGCTTCAATATATATATATATTGTTCATATATATTATTATTTATTAATATTAATAAATATTAATAATAAATATAATATTAATATATATTATTGCAGTGTTGATTCAACAACGCTTCAAGAGCATTTAAATAGTGTTGATCCTCTGTGATTCTTAACCATTAAGACCTTTTAACACCTTACCTGGAGTCAATTTAGCCATGTATTACCATATGAAAAGCACAATTCACACCCAAACATCAGGCTATCCACAGTTCATTGAAAGGTCAGGGAAGTTTGCATTACTTTCTTTGGATTTACATTTGTCATTGTAGCCACATTCAATATAGTAAATGAGTATGTTGCATTTTTAGGGACTAGATATTATTTAGTATTATAGTGCACAGTTGTAATATGTATAAGATGTTGTTGTATAATCTGACACAAGGCACTGTAAAGTAAAATTTGACTCAACCTAAGCACACTATCGTAGAGGCTGATCTGGTTTTAGATTGCACCGTGTGACATTTAATCGCCAATCCCTGAGGCTGCAATGGGTGACGTCATTCACATATGTCATGAACAAGGCTCTTTACTGTCCACGTGCTGGCAGATAGCTTATCCTGGATTATATTTCAGATTTGCTTAGCAGTGTATCGCTGCAAGTCTTTGAGAATCTCTTACCTGCATGTGTAGCTCAGGTTGCGACGGATGCTCCTCTTGAAGAAACTCTTGCAGCCCTCACAGGTGAAGACGCCGTAGTGCTTGCCGCTGGACTTGTCGCCGCACACCACACAGTCCACCACGCAGGCCTTGTCATCCTCTCCGCCCTCGGCATCGCTGTTCCCTGCCTGCGGAGAGCTCTCGTCCTCCTCCCCCCGTAGGTAGCCCTTCTCCCCCAGGCCATTGGTGCTCCCATTAGGGTTACCCCATCCCCCACCCACCATGGCCATCGCTGTGTGCACCACCAGAGCTTTTTTGTGTGTGTTGTTTTTACAAAATCCTCTCCCAACAGTGAGTATTCAGACTTGCCAGAGACTGTGTGTGAGAGTTCACACTGTAGACATTAACCTCAAGCTTCTCGAGTGTGGAAGGAAAAAAAAAAAAAAGTAAACAGTGACGCGAGGTCCGCAAACGTTTACGCAGCCTAAATCTGAGGGCTCGTTCGAAAACAGACCTTTCAGAGAGTCGACGGTCGATCAGCAAATGTTCTCCTGTTTTGTAGTCTTCAGTATTCCTACTGATCTTAAAACTCGGTTTAACTTCAAAGTAATCCTCAAGGGCTCTCGAAGAACGTCTGCTTCGCCAAATAGTTCAGAGTTCAGTCAAGAGTGAGTAACATACAGCCTGCCCTTTTTACAGGAAACTATAAATTACACATAAACATGCACGTCCCCGCGACTCCGAAACTGGGGCAGAAGTAAAGCGCCTCTTAAGAAGAATTGAAATGCCTCATCTCAGCCAGTGAGCATTCAAAACCGTGTGCCGCTTTAGGAGCCGAGAATGAGACAGTTGCCCTGCCCACAGGTCACTAACAAGTCAAACCTGTTCTGTGTTTTCCAGAGCTCGTAAACTCTGTCCCCACTATTTTAAAAAAAACACACACAGTAAAAACAAAAAATATAGAAGCAGAAAATGAGTTTTTGGTTACAGCAATATCTCACCAAATAAAGTTCACATGTTCAGAACACAAGTTCCAATAAATCTTCCCGTTCAAAGCTACCGAGAAGAGAAAGAGACAAAGCCTGCTAATGATAAACAGAGTTCTCTTTCAGCCCTCACTATGAAGGATCAAAGTTCAAGGAAGTCCCCTTTATCTCGCTCAGATACAAACACACACACGCACACACCCTTTCTGTCCTGTTGGGAAACCCAGGCTCGGATCTTCTTGCTTCCACATACACTCTCGCGTCAGTTTCAAAGAAGAGCGTGGGATTCAAGCGTCGATTAAGAGGGCAAGGTTTCTGGAAAAAAGGAGGAATCTTAGATCTGCAAGCGTCCGTGTCTCTCGAGTGTCCCTCCCTCGCGTTGTTTTGTCAGCACTTGCCCATCCAGCAGTAACAGCTCCAGGGCTTGAGCTCGCCCCTGCGTTCCCGGAAGCCACTGTGAAACCGTTTCCGCTTTTCTTCTTTCTCCTTCCGTCTATCTGTCCCTTTGGTACAAGCGAATGGAGGAAGTCAGCGCCGTTTGGCCATGGATGAAGGACAGAGGAAAGATCAACCAGCCTCTATGGTCAACAGACCCTGCTCTGTTTCTCTCTCTCTCTCTTTCTCTTTCCCTCCCTCCTTCTCTTTCTCACTTCCCCCCACCCTTCTCTCTCTCTCTCTCTCTCTCTCTCTCTCTCTCTCTCTCTCTCTCTCTCTCTCTCTGAGTGCAGGAGTGTGTGTGTGTGTGTGTGTGTGTGTGTGTGTGTGTGTCTGCTCAGGGATTTGACATTGCTATTCAAGCCCCATGGTTGCCATGGTGACGCCTGCCTTATATGGCCAGAGGAGTCAAAGAGCAGCGAGTGGGCTGCCGAGGGCTCGATCACAACCAGAGAGGAATGTGCTGCTGCTGCTGACCCCCGAACCTGCCTCCCCCCTCTCTCTCAAACACACACACACACGCACACACACACACACACACACAGGCAGTTAACCCTTGCCTCTGCCAAAGAACAGCAGAGCTAATGGCTGTTAAGCACACTGTATCTGTATCATATACTGCTATATGAGCACTGCACTCCCACACTCACACACACACACACACACATATACACACACACACACGCACACACACACACACACACACACACACACAGAGGCAGAAGGCAGATAACCCAAGCACTGCTGCAGCACAACAGGGCTTATAGTCTTTAAGCACCATTTACTCATGCTCATGTAAACATAGACACACACACACACACACACATGCTCACACACGCTCACACAAACAGCTAATTATACCCAGCACACTCACGACACAAAAAACAACGCATATATATATCATATTGTAACTTTATGAACTCTACAGTCACACTCATTCTGAAAGCTTCTGCATGTTTCTTTTTCAATCACACAGATATGACCTGAAACCCTGTGAAGTGCAGTGTTTTGCACTTTATTATAGTTTTCCATTTCATTGTTTCATTTCTTATTCATAATGTCGAATATATCCTTCCTGATCACTTCTAACTGCTGCATTCACACGTGCACGTAAAGGCATGACAGATTACATCACGCGAAAGCTAAAATTCTCTCTGGGTTTTGAGCAGCTAAGCCTCATTGTGTGGTGCAGAACTGCAGGATCTTGCCTGTGTGTGGTGTGTTTTGTGTGTAGGAAGGTTATCAGTGGACCTTCAGTAGTGTTAATCTGAATTACAGCTCTTTGACTCGAGCGTGTGTGGAGGAGGGGGAGAGAAAAGCTCAAAGTGCTGGATTTCTGACCTGTTTAGTGAAATTAGAAGAAAAAAAAAAACACTTCTAATCCCAGTTCAACATTATTTGTTTCCTAAAAAGATATATATATATATTTGCCATTTTTCCCAGCTTAAAAACAAATTAATACATATTGCAATGGTAAAAATGTAATTGTATTTATTTATTTATTTATTTATTTATTTATTTATTTATTGTAAAATGTACCTACATAGCCAAATAGATAGATAGATAGATAGATAGATAGATAGATAGATAGATAGATAGATAGATATTTTTCAGTAGGTGTATGCAACCTATGAATAATATAAAAAAAAATTAGAGCAAAAATATATTTATTTATCAGATCATTTAAATGGATGGTGCTTTGCTTTGTGCCTTCTATGGTTTCAATCCTCTTTGTTTTTTTTGTTTTTGGTTTCTCTCTCTGTGTGTGTGTGTGTGTGTGTGTGTGTGTGTGTGTGCGTGTTCTTGGGCTCCTGGTCTTTGAACTGCAGAGCAAGAATGCAGCTGCGCTCTGCTGGAGTCTGGTAAGTTTGGATTTGCACATTCTTGCATTCTTGCACTGTGAGTAGACCATCACTGGTAAACGACACACACACACACACACACACACACACACACACACACACACACACACACACACACACATATACACACACACACGCGGTATTGAGTTGATCCCTTTGGTACAACACACCAAAAATATCTCAGCATGCTCAGCATGTTGTATGAAACGACACCTCTAATATTATTTTGTACTATTTATAGTAACATTTCCACTCCATTCATAATATGTTCCACTGAAACATAACAACATATTGTCTATAAGATGAAGCATTTAATGTTGTCTAATATGTGGCCGCCCTCCACAGGTCAACGTTTTACCCTGGAGAGGAAGCTGCACACAGTAAAAGTTAACAGAGCGCAATACCAGTACCATCGCTCCTGCTTCAGGTGTGGAAGAATGCACTCAGTGTGTTTAAACTTTAACAATTTCATGGGGGCTACGTGCAATTTGCCGTCAGCAACCATGCATCATCTACCTCTTTGAAACACATGAAAGCCATTCTCTTGAGTCTGGACGGCCTCTGACCTCAAAAGAATGGACAAGGAACAGAAAGTAAACAAGGTACTTGCAACAGGGTGAAGCCAAACATCTGCTACGGAGACAAGGCAATGTATATCGCCTTTAACTTCAGTGTTAAACTTTGGGGAACTGGAGGGATTTAAAATTTCCAACACACACAATTTGGAAATGCTAATCAGCCATCAATGCATGGGAGAAAACTCCCAAACCACAGGATTTGGCATTTTGGCAGACACCCTTATCCAGCACAACTTATAATTCTCTCATGAGGGTACAATAGTGAGTTTAGAGGCTTGCTCAAAGGCTCAGCAGTGTCAGCTTGGTGTTACTGGTATTTGAACTCATGACCTTCCAATCAGAAGTCCAACATATTAACCATTGAGCTACCACTTCCCTAACATGCAAGCTCTGTGCACATAGGACAGAAATGGGCACCCAAACCTGGAGGTGCGAAGCATATATATATATACTGTTTATATACAGGTGCATCTCAAAAAATTAGAATATTGTGGAAAAGTTAACTTTTTCCATAATTAAATTCAAAAAGTGGAACTTTCATATATTCTAGGTTCATTACACATAAAGTAAAATATTTCAAGCCTTTTTGTGTTTTAATCTTGATAATTACAACTCACAGCTCATGGAAATAAAAAATCCAGTATCTCAAAATATTATAATAAAGAATTTATAATACAGAAATCTCGACCTTCTGAAAAGTATGTTAATTTATGCACTCAATACCTTTCGCATGAATTACTGCGTCAATGCGGCGTGGCATGGAGGCAATCAGCCTGTGGCACTGCTGAGGTGTTCTGGAAGCCCAGGTTGCTTTGATAGCGGCCTTCAGCTCGTCTGTATTGTTGGGTCTGGTGTCTCTCATAGATTCTCTATGGGGTTCGGGTCAGGCGAGTCGGCTGGACAATCAAGCACAGTAATACCACGGTCAGCAAACCAGTTACTAGTAGTTTTGGCACTGTGGGCAGATGCCGAGTCCTGCTGGAAAAGGAAATCAACATCTCCATAAAGCTCGTCAGCAGATGGAAGCATGAAGTGCTCTAAAATCTCCTGGTAGACGCTGCATCGACTCTCGACTTGAGAAAACACAGTGGACCAACACCAGCAGATGACGTGGCCGCCCAAATCATCACTGACTTCCACATCACTGACTTCCACAGTGTGGAAACTTCACACTGGACTTCACGCAACTTGGATACTGTGTCTCTCCACTCTTCCTCCAGACTCTGGGACCTTGATTTCCAAATGAAATAGAACATTTACTTTCATCTTCCCCATGATTGTGGTTGTGTACTGAACCAGATTGAGAGATTAAAGCCTCAGGAAACCTTTGCAGGTGTTTTGAATTAATTATCTGTTTAGAGCCCTTCTCAGGTCGACATTTCTGTATTATAAATTCTTTATTTATAATATTTTGAGATACTGGAATTTTGATTTCCATGACCTGTAAGCATCAATATTAAAACAAATAAGGCTTGAAATATTTCACTTTATGTGTAATGAATCTAGAATATATGAAAGTTCCACTTTATGAACTAAACTATGGAAATTTTTTTTAACTTTTTCCACGATATACATTTTTTTTTAGATGCACCTATATATATATATATATATATATATATATATATATATATATATATATATACTGTATAAACTTATATTTGTATATTTATCTTATTTTAATGTTTTTAAAAAAATTTTCTCATTTTAGTCAGCTTGGCTCATTTAGGCTACCCCGAATAAGTGTGCAAGTACAGCTTACGTGTACAAGCCTTCGTTTTCTGTAAAGCAATAAAGTCCATTCAGAGTCAGTACATCATGTGCAGCACTCCGAGTGCTGCAAAGAAGCTGTGACATTTTGTGAGACCTTTCAAGGGTCAACTGAGTTTTTGAATTGACCTCTAATGGGTTCAATGAAGAGATCTCATTGGATAAATGGATTAGAAATCTGTTTCCGATGCAGAAACCTGACCCCTTCTGTCCTTTACTTTTAAAGCCTTCAGCCTGCTAATCTGCCTCGCTGACGTAGCAAAGGTTGTGTGAGGTTACCTGCATTGAAGCTTGAGCTAATTGGGGGCACAAATGAGGATTCGGTTTCTCATGCTGTGTTTTAGACCGTTGCATTGATAAGTAGGGTTAACTGCGTGTGTGTGTGTGCATGTGTGTGTGTGTGTGTGTGTGTTTACAAGATGACAATGCATGTTTGGTCGCTTGATTGAGGTCAAACCTCTTTTTATCTAAGTAACAGCATTTTCATCCTCGATGAGACTGTGAGCAGCACAGAGGTGAATGAAGAGGGTGAGTGCAGAAGAAAACGGAGGGAGGGAGACGAGAGAAGAGAGAAAAGGAGCAGAGAAAAGCTGTATTGACATCTGTGAGAGAGAAAAAAAAAGGAAGGCCAGCCCGTGATCTCTTTATACCACTCATGGGGACAACGTATTCAAATGAGAAGCGGATGTTTGGAGTAAATTAGTTGACCTTCACCCTGTGGGTCAGTGCCCTCTGTGTGTTTGAGTGTGTGTGAGTGAGTGAGATAGAAAGAAAGTATGCTTTAGAAGAAGGGTAGGGTGGGGGATATTAATCCATTCTGCAGCCTGTGATTGACAGGCCCTGTCACTGTTTTCCGACACTGAGTGTTTTTCCCAGGCATCAGAGCGTCACCAACGTCCTCACATTCAACAGATGCTGGAGCTTTATGGCACCTTGTTTTCCCACCACTGCTTTTCATTTCACTCACTTGTTCGCTGTTTTATGCCAGACTCATTTCTTAGCTAAAAAAAAAAGTGCTGTAGCATGTAGTATAAAACGTATATTAGTTTTGGGAAAATAAAAACTAACTGGATACAATGACACTTGAGTGTAGAAAAACTAAAAAGTCTAACCTGTACCACATTTGCATGGTTGCTCGTTATATCAAACACAGTTCACAGTATGTGAGGTTACATTTGATATGAAATTTGCATTATTGACATTCGGTGTAACATCTTTATAGGCGAAATGATAAAAATATATCACGATTCAAGACAATAGGATGATCGGTGTTATTATAATTGTTATTATTTTGTTTAAAGATCTTTTTTTTTTTCATTTAGTCTGCCCTTCAGATGCTAAATAAGATAGTTACATGTCTCCCAGAAGATAAAATGCTAACAATTTACACCAATCATCCTGTTCAAAACAGGATGAACACCCCCCCCCACCCCCACCCCGACCCCACCCCGGCTCTTAATGTACCGTGTTGCCTTCTTGAGCATCAGTGAATGTTTGCACTTTTTGTAATAGCTGTGTACGAGTCCCTCAGTTGTCCTCAGTGTGAAAAGACAGATCTCAACATCATATAAACACTGTTGGAAAGGGGTCAAATATGCAGAAGATGCTGGAAAAGCAAAGAATGTGTAGGACCTGGAGGATTTTTCTGAAGAACAGTGGGCAGTTTAACTGCTCAGGACAAATAAGGGACTTGTGAACAACTCTCACAAAACATAAAAAAAAAGTCGCTGATCATCCAGGTAAGGACACACGGTATTAATCAAGCGTGTGTAAACTTTTGAACTGGGTAATTTATATAAATTCAGCTATTATCTTGTCTTGTAAACATCTGTAATGTGAAATAGTTTATTCAGGACAGAACTGAAATAAAAAAACAACATGGGATTTTTATGATCCTCTTATTTTGTTAACAGTATTAAGATTTAGCAGATTCTACAAGGGGTATGCAAACTTTTGGGCACAACTGTATGTGTGTGTGTGTGTGTGTGTGTGTGTGTGTGTGTGTGTGTGTGTATATATATATATATATATATATATATATATATATATATATATATATAGAGAGAGAGAGAGAGAGAGAGAGAGAGAGAGAGAGAGAGGAAACCTCCAGAAAAACTGTAGTGTTTGTAGCACTTAACGAGACGCTGAAGAGTCTCATGATACTTTTACCTAATGTCTACAAAAATTAATTTAACATCATAATGCATGAATCAACTAGCTGCTTCCATGCTTCCAATCAGTTTGTAATGATTAAAATTATATATTTAAAGATATCACAATACGGCAGAAAAGTGTATTGTAACATAATTTATCATGATATCGATATTATATCATCATATTGCCCAGCCTTATATCGTTACAAAACATTATTAAATAAAATTGAGTATAATTGCTGCACTCAGGATTCATTAGCATTACGATGATCAGTGCAGCATGTGCAGCTGACTCGGTCATCCGTTCCTCTGATCTTCTTTATCTCTAGCTCAGGCTAGTGTCTCAGTTAAGCATGGCCTCGTCACCCCTACATTCACAGGCTTCAACAACAGTACAGGCCGCCCTTTGACCCCTGGGGGTGTGACACTCAACCTTTGCCTCAACCTTCTGAGTGGCATTCACAGCTGCGTCCGAACATTGGGGGTTGGGAGCGTGCAGTCTTGAGAAAGGTGGACTCAGTAAAAGGAGACAAATGGCCAAGCCGAGATCCTCTATGTTCAGCCTCTTTTGTCTTTCATCTTTTGTTTGACTCGAGCGAAGGGCCAGATCTTTGCAGGGAGCGTGGTTTTTTTGCACGCAGAATAAATACATGACCTTTGGTAAACACTGCTCCCATTTTCTCGCGATCTGTTCATCTCAGTGTTCCCACAAAGACCCCCTTACACGAGCAAGCTTATATGCACCTAATAATATCACAGAATGGCTTGTAAAAAAAAAAAAAAAAAAAACACTCATTAGCCCTAGGGATGTTTATACAGAGAACTTTAAAGGACACTAAAGCCATTGCTTTGCAAATAACTTAAAGTATTTTCATTCAAACACCTAAATGAAACTTTTCATTGTGAAAAAAAAGTCAAATTTCCCTCAGTGTCCCCTTCTTTATATGCCCTCTTGAGCTTAAGTTACATAGAATGCTAAAATATTTTTTATTGCAGTTATAAGCTAGTTTATAAAATGTGTTTTAGAGCACTGTCTCCTCCTTCTTCCACTCCAGCGCCTCCAGCGTGGTTTTTAGTTCAGCCAGTTGAGACTCGTGACGTTCCTGCATGGCTGTCATTTGTCGCTCGATCCTCCACAGCTGCTCGTGGTGCTTTTTGCGAGCGCTCCTGCATGCACTCATGGCTTTACTGCGAAAAGGAAAGCCTCAGATTAATCCGACCATTCGTAATCGCCCTATTCATCAGTACAGGCTTTAAAGCAAGAGTTGGGTGGAAAATCGAAACATAATTTTTTTAATAATCTACGGAAGTTACAAGGCTAATATAGCTAACAAGTAACGGAGGCATATGGCCTATACTGATCCACTACACTTTCATTCATTTATGGTGAATATCATGAAGAATAAAAATCAAATATTGCATCTTGTCTTACATTTACTTGTAAATGTAAATAAAAGTAATGTTCTGTGTAAAAAAAAAAAAGAAAGAAAGAAAGAAAAAAAAAAAAGAATGAATTTAAGAAAATATTTAAGAACAATGTTATGGGTTGGCATTAGACATTTGTCAAGGACCATGATGTCTACATTGGGACCAAGCTTATTTTATTCTCAAAATGCATGTCAAAATGCATCTTTTTTTCTAATCTAACTAACATAAATACATCATTCCTACACTTGATAGTGATAAATAGCTATGCTATGCTATCTTGCAAATGTATAGTTTAACAGGCCAGGTGGTGGCTGTAGTTTTACAGGTAAGCTATAAATGAGAAACTGAAAAAAGGCCATTTTTAAAAGATTTTCTTAAAATATCCTTTCTACAGTACCTCCGTAATAAAAGACTACAAATGCAACAAATGTTTTCGTCTTAAAACAAAACGTCGGTTACACACCCAGCCAATGGACAGCCATTTTCCATACGGATTATCCTATACAGCATTGCCAGGGAGCCTGGAGCCTATCCCAGAGAACTCGGGGCACAAGGCGGGGGACCCCCTGGACGGGGTGCCAACCCATCACAGGGCACAATCACACACGTTCACACACTACGGACAATTTGGAAATGCCAATCAGCCTACAATGCATGTCTTTGGACTGGGAGAGGAAACCGGAGTATCTGACGGAAACCCCCGAAGCACAGGGACAACATGCAAACTCCGCGCACACTGGGCAGAGGTGGGAGTCGAACTCCCAACCCTGTCTGTTTTATGTATATATTTTTTAATTAATATTATTAAATTTTTGCGTTCACAATGTTGCACTTTCTTAGATTTTAACAGGTTTATTAGTTTCCCTGAATGCAGCATACAGAAGCTTTTAAACTGAGTGTCGAGTAAATTCCTTCAAATAGCTTTAACATCAACCGAAGTCCAGCTCCACACAACAAAAATGAGTTGTACTCTACAGTGATTGTGTCGTCTAGTCTTTAAACTTCTCTGGCCATGACTCATTTATTCACTTGGAGCCTCAATACAATGCTTTCTCACTATGAGTCAGTAATTATATCTTGAAACTTGTCTGTGCTGCATCAGCTTGATATAAACATGCGTTACCACTGTAAACGCTCAAAGTGTAGTGTATGAAGCTGCTTTCTGCATATCGGGTTTAGAATCATTTAGAATAATGTTTATTAAGGCTAACACATAGACTATATAGTTATCATTATCTACGCTGCATATTCTAGAAGCGTTAAATATTCCACCTTGATTTATTCTTTCATCACAAAATGGTTAAAAAGTTACAGGTTACATCAAACCTGTGGGTTAATCTTATTATACCTATTATTATTATTATTATTATTATTATTATTATTATTATTATTACCTATTATAATTAAAATAATCTGAGAGCAAGGATTTTGTGTCATGATTGATTCTCATTTCATGCTAGGTCAAATAGACAAAAATGTATTTAGTGCACCTTGCTGCATTTTCATCTCTTTCATATTTCCGCTAACTTAACAACTTCCGTTGTAGCATAACGTATAGGTCTTCTAAATCCAAAACTTTAATCAGATTACAATCTTTTCTGTGAAGCATTAAGCATTACCCATGATGCTCTCTGTCCTCTAATCCTAAACCTAAACCTAAAAGTAGCCCTAATCCCTCAGCATCACCCAGACCATAAGAGTTCACCAGACAAAAATAAATAATGGTGCTGTACTTGTGACAGAGCAAGAAGCGGGCCACTTCTTCCTTATTAACTCTTCTCTGTGTGGTGCCGTCTGACATCGCTGTGTCCAACAATTCTCGTAAGGATGTCACTCTCCTCTTTAATGTCTGCTCCCTGCAGAAGAAAACAGGAAAGAAACTTTAGTTAATCAGCCTTTATGACAAAAGTATTATTAAATCAACAGTTATACATTTTAATTCACAGCTTGGTTGAGCGTGACTTTTGAAAAAAATTTTGCACCTTTGTAGTATTGCCTGAAGTTCTCTCATGATGGCGTGATTCCGTGGCCCAGGAATTCCCGCTCCACTCTCCAGCTTGGCCCGAATCTCTTCTATCCTCTGAAAGAAACAGAAGAAAAGTCTCGATATAAATTGCAGTGACCAGCACACCAGCTGATGGAGCATAATGTAATCATAATTTTAAATGCCCTTCTGTTCGGACATTAATTTTCAATGAATATGAATAACAACAAACTTCTCTCTAAAAATGTTGCCTTGCACAAGTATGTCCAGGACTTATGATGTGTTCAAGTCCTCCTGGGACATTCATAATTACATTTACGGCATTTGGCAGACACCCTTATCCAGAGTGACTTACATGTATACAACAGAGCAATTGAAGGTTAAGGGCCTTGCCCAAGGGCCCACCATTGGTAGCTTGGCAGTGCTGGGTCTTGAACTCCTGACCTTCTGATCAGAAACCCAGAGCCTTTAACCACTGAGTCACCACTGCCCCTTATTTATGAGTTGGGAAGTTATAACTAGGACGTCAGGTGCGTTCAAGTCACTTTGGTCAGAGCTAGATCGCGGTGTACCTTCTCTTAATTAACTACAAAAAAAAAATACAGCAAGGTTTTTAACTCTACTTCAAGAAAATGAAGAATTAAGGTGTGTTTAGCTTTTTTATGTTTTTGATCAACGTTATCGTTACATATTATATCATAATTGTATAACGCTATCGTATTTTGTGCAGGAAATTAGCTTGTTTTATTGTAAGTTATTGTAAACATGCAATTTGGTTGTATTTCAATAACTTGCTGCATATACCAAACACATAATAACTGAAATCAGCTTCTGAGGCGAGTAAACATTCAATTTCAACAAATCTACCGTCAACTACAGATGTTGCATCTATTGATACGGCCACGTTTTCTTACACACCCCAACTCGGAGCTTAAAGGAAATTTCCCACTGCGAAATATGACTTTGTGCTGGCGTTCATGTGCGTTCAACATTCTTCAAGCCTGATATCATCATGAGGCAAAGAGTGAGTTTTCCATTTTACATGAGGATTTCCAATGGAAAGATTCAATTCCATTTCACAAACTGACCCAAGATCACTTTTCCAGTTCTGCATTGAGTGTTTCTTACATCAGACTGCTACAAATGCAATTTCAAAACCTTATTCATGGGCATGTTTAGAAAAGAAATCCTGAGAAAGTATTTTAAAACAATTTTCGACAAACATTTTAGATTCTGAAACATAAAACAGGCATTTTTGGAACATTTTTGGGAAAGTCATACATCAAAGCGTCATCCAAGTCAGCACAACTTTGGCATCTCAAGTTGACCATCCCTACCACTCCAATATACACTTACTGGCCACATGTTCCCTTGCTCATTCATGCAATTACCTAATCAGCCAAGCACGAATGATACAAAAAAACATCCATTGGGGTGGAAATGCCTTCTTCATGAGAGAGGTCAGAGGAGAACCAAGCTAGTTCGAGCTGACAGTAAAGCTATGGTAAATGGTACAATTCACCACTCTTTACAACCGTGTTGAGCAGAAAAGCATCTCAGAGGTGGATGGGCTACAGCAGCAGAAGACAACATCAGGTTCCAGCCCTGTCAGCCAAGAATAGGAATCTGAGGCTACAGTTGAAGACTGGAAAAACATCACCTGGTAATTTTCTAACCTTCAACGGTCCAGTTTCACTCCCTCAACTGTGCATAAATGCTAGACTTTTAGACAACTCAGGTCTTTAAACACATCAGTCGTCATTGTGCAAACATTTTAGTGATCAAAAAATAACTCTGTCAAGGTGTATGGCTGCCTAAAAGCATTTGTCAACACTGATAAACTGCAGCATTCTTGGCTTTGAATGATATCCGTGTTTGCTCGGTCATATCAGTCGCAAATGATGTAACCCTCATACAAGGGGCTTCTTCAGTTCTACTGTATGATTGGGAAAAAAACCTGGCATTTAAAACACTGTGTGTGACTCACACCTATGACGTCATCAGTCTGGTTAAGTTAACGTGGCATTTACATCGAGGTGTGAATTGATACTGCATAATATATATCGCAGCGACACAGCCTTAAAGGTATTCAGTTAAAATTGTGTAGGTAGCATGGGTCCGAACAGGTTTTGAACAGTATCATGTCATGCCCAAATGCTAATTAGCCCACGTGGAAGAAAACAAAACACCTGTTGTTCTGCTCTCCTGTCCTCCAGCTCCGCTCGCAGGCTATGTGCCATGGCAGCCGCAGCTGAGTCCTGACACCTATGGGCCACCAGAGAAAACTCCAAAGAGCGCCGCTCCTTCTCCTTCAGCCTGTTGAGTCCCCGCAGCTCAGATATCTCCTCCTACCAAATTGCCCAGAAAAACAACATTATGACTATAACATAACACAAAATATAATATATGGGTATGAAGTTCAGGTGTTTATTGCTGCTGTGTAAGATTTTTGGTTGCTGTTGTTGTTGAAAACGAAATAATAGCAATTCTTAGTCCCTTAGGCCCTGCTGAAAAAAACTAAAGAAACCCTCATAGAATTTGTAATGGTTTTACTGGTTATTATGGGAATTGTATTGGTTTTAATGATAACTGTAATGGTCCCTGTGGGTCACTACTGGTAAATTGTTACCTTCTATTGGTGGTATGTTATGTCTAGTGGATACCATTAAGGACTAGTAATGGTAATGGTGTTAATGGTTAGCTGATGGTATTTGTAGTGGAAACCATTAGAATTACTGCAATGGTTTCTATTGGTTTTTTTTCCAGTAGGGAGGGTTTCTCATCTGTGGGTTGGGGGAGGTTTCTGGGCATCACAAATATGTCCATCCTTAGAGAGAAATCATAGAGCCACTTTGAAGTTCACAGAACAATGTAGAAATCCTAGAAGCTTCACAAAGATCTAGTGGTGGCTACTCAACCAACGTTAACTACCTAAAAGGCCAGAGAATTAAAATCAAATAGACAGAGGACACATATCAGGTAATGCAAATACACCCACTGAAGGTCACCAGGCATGTGTGCTTTGTTCTCCATACTAGCTAGCTAATTTTACCCCACTAGCTCAATACCAACAGCCTCAGAGCTACACAAAGCCCAGTATAAAGCAAACTCTGCTTTTGTTTGAGCTGAGTGATGATAACAGAAAAGGCCTTTCCCATCAACAAGAGCATGTGTTTTAATTAGTTATCTATCTAAAATTAACCAGCTATCTTGATCTGTCTGCCCGTGTGTACAGTTACACATTGTTAATGGACTCAGAATACAGTTTATATAGACAGCACTCACATGCCAACTAGCACGAGCAACCTAATTAAAAGACAAGATCATGTTTTACATTTACATTAATATTAACTGAAGCACTTCGCCTGTATCTGCATGATTTTATGCACTGATTTCCTGCCACCCGATTGGCTGATTGGAGAATTGAATGAGCAGGTGTACAGATGTTCCTATTAAATTGGTTGTATGTTATGTCCTAAATGAACAACTATACAAGAAGAAAAAAAAAAAGCAACTGAAAGCATGCAAGTAATTTGGATGGGTTTGACTAAATAATATGCAATTAACATAAGAAAAAGTGTGAGAAAAGGAAGATTTCTTTCAGTGTTCTTCAGTCATCTGAAATGTAAATTCCACTTATCATCGGGATCTTGGGGTCCTGAGCCAAATTTTATGATGATAGCTCACCTTGACGTTGACTAGCTCATACATCAGTGCTGTTTTCTCTTCTTTGGGATTGTTTGAGGACAGAAAGCTTAGCCTCCTCGCTCCGGCCAGCGTGCCCGTATCAGGGCTGAGCTTCCCTTCTCCTGTCCTGGTCTGCTGTGGAATACACACTGCCATCCTGTCCTGCTTCAGACGGGTGATCCTCTGCCGAATGACTCCAGACTTATCTTCAAACTCCTCTGAAGACAAACTAAGAACAACAAATAATTGCTTTTGTTATATTCTATGCAAACAGCACAGTCATTTTATTATATAAACTGAAGACATTCCCCAGTAAAGACATGGATATTCCAGTCTAGCCTCAAATAAAGCATACACAAACTGTTTGCATTTTAGAGATGAAACCTATTTTCCTATTTTTCCTATTAACCTATGTATTGTAACGTATTCATCTTTATTTTGCAAATTAGTCATTAAGAATGAAGGCTAAGGTGCTCTTTGTGACCTGTTCTGGGTGGTCACTGTTGTACAGGATGACTCCTCATTAGCAGGATTCACATTGCCAGTGTGTTCTGGGGTAGAGGGCTCTGTAATGAGAAATTGGAGCGAGATTAGAAAGAGGAATTAGGGGAAAAAAGTGAGAGCGAGCCAGAGAGGATTACCAGATACATTTTGTCTCTGTGTGTGTCTGTGTGAGAGAGAGAGAGAGAGAGAGAGAGACAGAGAGAGAGAGTCTGAGTCAGTCAGTGCCGGGAATTTGTAGGAGGAGTAGCAAAAAAAAAAAAAAAAAAAGAGTTTTTGACCAAATCCAAGATGGTGGAAAATTGTGCAGAAATTGACATCATTGGTGCTACAGCGTTATCAGCACTTGGCCCAAATTTGGTCAGAATGTTCCTTAGACCCGCCCCAATCAGTGTGCCAAATTTCATCAGTTTTTACCAGACAGTTCTATGGGCTGCCATAGACACCTTAGCCAGAAGAAGAAGAAGAAAAAGTAGAATAACAGTAGGGTGCCTATGCAACTTCGGTGCTTGTCCCACTAATTAAACAAGTATGTGTTTAATCAGGATTTTCTTTTTTATTGAGTTATTGAGCTAGCATTCCTAATGATCTCTGGAACACTATTCCATATTTGTAGGAGCAATGTAAGAAATACACTGAGGATGTATTATTATCATTATTATTATTATTATTATTATTAATGCTTTTGTGTTCTGCATTTATTTCCAAATGCCTGACTGGATTTAGCGAAGGAGATGGTTGCTTGCTAGCAGACAAACTGCTATGATCCCTAATTTCTCCATCTGGGGATTAATAAAGTATTATCTTTTCTTATCTTGTACCTCTTCCCAGTATGTGAGATAAAAAATATAACAGCAGGCTTCACAGATTCATTCAAACATTCACATCTCATCACTCTTACAAAATCTATTACAGTATTTATTAAAATACAAATTACTGTATACAATTTGACATATTTTCATATTTCTGGATTCAAAATGAGAAAGAGAGAGAGAGACTAACAGACAATGACAAAAAAATGTGTGTATGTGTGTGTGTGTGTGTGTATATATGTGTGTGCGTGCGTGAGAGAGACACATGACACATAACAAATGTGTGTGTAAGGTACCTGCTAACACAGCATTCTGTCGTTTCCTGGCTTCATACAGGGACAAAAGATCACAGTATGCCTCTTCACATTCTTCACTGTCAGTCAAAAAAATCTGTTAGTTACTCTCTCATACAAACACTAATAAAACTTTGTTACTGCTAAACATTTTTAGTGAGAATTTTATCTCACATCAACACACCGTTTGTGAAATCAGTGCTTGCTACAATATACACAGTGCTGGAGTAGACAACAACAGCTCACCAGTATGTGAGGGCCATGTGCAGAGCTGAGCAGTCAGCCTCATGGCGGTTCAGAGCCATGCTGACCTGCTCTGACTCGCTCTTCCGTCTCTCTAGAGCTGCTGTCAGACGCTCATTTCTTGCTTTCAATCTCTCCAAGGACCTACATACCAAACCATATGTAAGTGCAAAAGATACTGTTGTCCTAATAGATGTCCTATTTTACACATAAATTAAAATACATATTACTGCATTAACTGGAATGGCAAATCCATGCCTCACCTCTGGAGACGCTCCGTCTCAGTTTCCAGAACTGAGCTGGCAGAACTGAGTCTTGGTGGCGTGGACGGAGAGCCGGGCGGTGAGATGGGCATTCTACGTGAGAAAAGAGGAGACGCAGGGATCGTAGGAGATGCCCAACAGGGGCTTGGGATCCTGCTAAAGGACAAGGATGGACTTCTGGGAGGGGAACAACTAGCCGTAATCAGCCATTTGTTTTTCAGCTCGTCCAACTATTTCCAAAAGGTGCATTTTAGAGGCCATTAGACATTTGTCAAATTGCTCAACAAAACATGTTTTGAGTCTGAAGTCTAGAGCTACCAGGCCAATGTAGCTAACAAAGTTGCCTGTAGCTCCAGAGCAAAACTAATCCAGCAAATGTTGCACACAAAACAAGTCCTGGTTATTTTACTACATTTGGGCAAAAAAGTAAATAAATCTTTGGCCAAACTAAAGTACTTTGTAAGGTTTGATTGATTATAGCATGCTGTGTAACCTTCTCTCGAAGTCTTCTCTTCTCTTCCTCCATCTCCAAAATGGCTCCTTCCATTTTCTTCTGTTCTTCTTGACGTTTCTGCAGGCTGCTGCTCAGATCCCGGTTCAGTTTACCCAGTGACACAACCTCTTTTTGATACTTTTGACGCTCTTCAGTGGGTAATGCAGACAGGTAAGAGATTCCGAGCTCCCTCTCCATTTCCTCTAATACCTGAGATAGCAGTTAAATGTAGGGAAAAAAATTATATCTTGCAAATAAGAGCACAAAAAGCAATTGGGGACAAAATGGTATGTCATTTGTCATTAGTATCTAAGTAGTGTCATTATAGTGTCATTATAGTGTCATTAGTATTAGTATTTGTCATCTTGTTAACAGTGGTAGCATTATTGGGGTGAACCATTTCTTAAACTGGGGCTTGGTGTTTATTATCTCCTGATGATGTGGAATGGGAGAACCTTACTTGTGTGGCCTGAACCCAGGTATCACGCGCTGCAGTAATATGCTCTTCCTGGGTTTTTTCATCATCATGAATGTGAGGGGCGACCAACTTTCTCCCTCTGCTGGCAGATGACTCCAGAGTAGACAAAACCTGCTGGAGCTTCGTCCATAGCTCTCCACTGCCCCCTGTGGCCAAACATGATAAGTGCAATATGAAGATTATGGAATATGGATATTGAGTCAAGTTTATTTTATTGTCACCTCATACATATTTATGTAGGTTCAGTTCAGTGCAAAAATAATAAAATAGGTTTGTATACCTTTAAGACAAAATGAAGGTGATGCATTTAATTTCTAAAACTTTTTACTGTGTTGGATTTCACAGATGTCTCTTCGTTGTTAAAAAACACAAAAATGACCAAATAGTCTATGTAAAAATATTAAAAGTAAAAAATTCTAAATTATATCACTTTGCATTTCCCTTTATAAACATTCTCTAATAACGTAATAAGCCTCCAAGCCTCAACTTGGATTGCCTCTTTTGTCATTGGTGTCTAAACCTATTTAGAAAAAAAAAAAAATCTGCTGTTTTTGCCTAGTTTTTGGATTGTTGTATGCTGGATTTACTCACATTTGACTTTTAACATCTTATTATATATCTAGAAATCAAATTTTTCTACTTTTCTCACAGAGACCATGTGGATCAGCAGTATATAGAGGGATTAACGATAATCCAGAATGGTGGCCAAAAATACAAAACATATTCAGGGGCTCTCTGTGTGAGACGTGTATGTCAAGAGCAATGTACATAACTACAGGTATGATTATGTCTTTCGCATGTGTCTAATATGTAAGAAATCTTAGATATTACTGCTCTGCTGTTCTATGGGGGGAAAATCAACAAAAGGGTGATGTGGCCCAATGCAAAGCAGAACACAGAACGCTGCAAAGGTTTTTATTAAACCCTCCTATTATGTTGGGGTAAAAAAAAAGTTACATCCATTATGTTATAGGTCAAAATGACTTCCACAGTTTAAATACACTCGAAAACAGCAAAGAACAGCTTAAAACAGTAAACCTTTATTATAGCTTGTCCAAGACAGGCCATAAGAAAAAAATTTGCATACAAGTTCGTAAGTCTAAATGAGGAAAGTCCAAATATTTCAAAGAGAAAAAGAGAGATTAACCAGTATTTCAGACTTCTAATGTGAAAATAGGTCAACTTGACCCATAACATAATAGGAGGGTTTAGGAATGACACATTGTATTTTTTTAATCTGTTTAGAGTCGTGTTTTAATGTTGTAGAACGTCCACCAATCAAGTTCCTGTTATTGCATGTTATAGCAGCCTGTCATGTTAACAAGGAAGCGCAAAGTCCATCATCCTAAAGACTATCTCATATCAATAAATGAACAGCTTTAAGTCTGATGGTTACAAAAGGATAATACTGGAGACTCCTTGCAAAAATCCTAAATAAACATCTCCTACAGAAAACTTTTCTATATCTGCAATTGCAAATGTTTATTTTTTGTTTACTTTTTGTTGTGTATCATTATTAAGCTGTGATTTGAATTACAGCTGGAACTACTGTCAGAATTACCAACTCCTATTATCTGACTGAGAATTCAACAGTGCTGTGTTCACTCACTATCTACACTGTTTAATAGAGGGAAAAAACGAAAACTCTCCATCAGGACCAAACATATGGCAGCGTTTGAAATACACAAAATGACTTAAGTAGCACCCATTTTAGCATGACTGATGCTGGGACGTTGTTTAAATAAAACATGCCTTCATATTCCCCTGAGTATTGCTTAGTGACAGACTCCACCGATGCTGTTCCAACATGAGCCACTCGGCTACTCTGTGGTGCTGGGGGACTAGAGTTCAGGTCTGAAACTGGCTTGCAGGCTTGATTCTGTGTCTCATAGTCCTTTCGACCCCTGATATGCAAAAAAAAAAAAAGTAAAAAGGGATAATCCTGATAAGTTTTAGGTGTGTACCCAGTATAAAGCTATTTTCTTATAAACACAGGTGTGACTGTGTGTTTACCGTGATATTTTCAGGGCGCCCATCTTCACGTTAAGCTCAGATATGATTTGGAGCAAATTGCCCACCTCGGCCTCGCACTGTGCCAGCTCTGAGTCAGCACACGCCAGGCTATCGGTCATCTACGAGACACAATTCACATACGTCTCAATTAAATCAATATTAAACATTGAACAATTCCTTACAGTTAAAATGAACTACTCATACACAGTACTAACCGTAACCCTAACCCTCAGGATTTGAAGTTTGCCAACAGTTTGTTCAGGATACACATCGATCAGCCATAGCATTAAACATTAAACATTAAATAATAATATTGTTTAGGTGCCCCTTGTACTGTTTAAACAGCTCTGACCTGTCGAGGCCTTCGAGCTTTGAAGGTGTGCTGTGGGATCTGGCACCAAGACCTTAGCAGCAGATCCTTTAAGTCCTTTAAGGTAGGTGGTGAATTCACAAGAAAGCCAGGACTCAAGGTTTCCCAGCAGAACTTTGCCCAGAGCATCACACTGCCTCCACCAGCTTGCCTTCTTTTCATAGTGCATCTTGGTGCCATCTCTTCCACAGGTAAGCAACACACACACACACACGACCATCCACATGATGTAAAAGAAAACGTGATTCATCAGACCAGGCCACCTTCTTCCATTGCTCCATAGTCCAGTTCTGATGGCCACTTGCCCATTGTAGACACTTTCTGTGTTGGACAGGGGTCAGCATGGGCACTCTGGTGGTAGAGCAGGTTGTCCACTAATCGTAGGGTTGGCAGTTCAATTCCTGGCCCACATGCCAAAGTGTCCTTGGGCAAGACACTGAACCCCAAGTTGCTCCCAATGCCAAGCTAGCGCCTTGCATGGCAGCTTTGCTACCATTGGTGTGTGTGTGTGAATGGGTGAATGACAACAAGTGTAAAGTACTTTGTAGAACCGCTAAGGTTAAAAAAATCGCTATATAAGTGCAGACCATTTACATTTACATTCCAACACAAAAAGTAAAATCATTTCAAGTGTATACTTAAAAAAGGACACCAGTGTTTTTTTTCAGTGACCCTCTACATCAGCAGACCTGAGTTGAAGATATTATGGGGGTTTAATTTTACAACTGATCTTTTCCGATGATATAAAGGAGATGGGAGGAATAAAAGGTGAACATATAAGATGGAACATATTTGTAAAGGAGATGCAAAGTTATCAGCTATAATTTTCACCTTAAGATTTGACATTCTAAGTTACTTATCATAATGAAGGAACATCTATGACACCTAACACACTAAATGTCTTTGCTGTGTCAGTGGGTGTGCAAACTTTTGCACACAAATATTGCTGTGGATGAAAAACATCCATGGATGAAAACATTACTGTTAGTGTACAGCCTTTTGTTTTGATCAAAGGAAACAGAGGAAACGCACATCCTGTAAGGATACTTCCTGCATCTGTTGTGTTGGCCCCAAATTCTTGAAAAAATATTTAATTCTTACTTCTTGTTGTCCTTATTAATGTATAAACATGTGTTAGACACATGAGGTTTCAAATTCATTTCTGAAAGAAAGCAGTTTATCTCTTTTCTTCCCCCATGGGTTGTAAAGTTAAACAGAAATGCACTAGTCATGCAGTTTATTCACATAACTGCAAACATCCTGATATTAATATTTATTATATGAATGTCATCTATGTCTATAAAATGGTTTCCCTACACACAGGCCTCACTCTACTGAAACCAGACAATAAAAAGAGACACATTACTCATCCATAAGTCAACATGAAAAAGAAAGGAACTCACCTCTGTCATTTTGGTTCTCTTGCTACACTTTCATGTCCGTCCCCTTGCTTAAAAACACAATAAAAGCACACACCAGAGCTGTAGGCTTCTGGACAGGAGCTGCCGTCCTTTTGCTCGGGGTGTGATTATAGGCTTGAGTAGATCCACACAGTGCCCGTCTCGTGGCACGCAGCTCTGTCGGATCAGGAAGAGGTGTTTTTTTTTTTCCTCATCCCACCTCTTTGCTAGCCTGTTGTTGCTCTGACTCTATTGAATGAGGTTCATTTTTTCCTCTACATTGTGATAAAGACATCTGGTAACTAATGGAAGCCATGATTACAGCCCCCACCCATGCTCTTGTGTGATCTTTTCCTGTTTTCGTTTAGACTTGTTTGCCTCTGTTGAAAGGTGGTGTTGAAAACCCAGTAAAAGAGTGTGTTGGAGAAAAACCTATTCTTTTTACAGTATGGTCCAGGATGAATTGAAGGATTACGGCACTGTCCTTAGGCTACTGGGGGGGAAAAGGTATACAAAAGGTATATGAGTTATTGTAGCATTCTAGAAAATGAAGATTCCTCTTCCTTTATTTTGAAGAAACATTTTCAGATTTAGCTTTGTAAATCTGTGGTATGTTTAATGTTTAAAAGGGACAGTCACTGCTTACATATAAGCTACATCCAGGAGCTACTTGAGTAATGGGTTTTGGAAGGAATCTCTCAGTTTACATATGTAGTGTTGACTCTACATCTTTTCAAGTGAAGAAAAAGGTCAAGGAAAAAGACTGACCGAATGCTGTTCAGTTTTATGTGGGAGGAAAACTTCACTACATCACCACATTAGAAAAACAATGAATGAATGAATTCTTATGAAAATAATGAACTCTACACTGAATAACACCTTTAAGAGGAATTGGCTTTGTTTTAGAAACCCTAACCTCATTTGTAATGTCTTCCATCTTTTGCCATATTTCATTGGTGTTATTTTAAAAAAATTTTCTTATGTTGATTGAAAAAAACACTGTCAAACTGTCAGCATTTCATCATCAGGCCTTCATGTCATGAAATACAAGTGATATAAATACAAGCAAACTTTTTCACCTCATAGGTATTTCATATGGAAAAAGAGTTAGGGTTAGGGTCAGGCAATGGTCATAAGTCTATGTTTCTGGAATATTGGTTTTATATTAATATTATATTAATGGATCAATTATTTAATAAGAACCAATTAGAGATGCCACCAATCTGATACCCAGGATTGATCAGAAATTGTGTATATGTATTTTCCTGTAGTTTTTTAAGTAATTTGGTTTAAAAATCATTTTAAAGCTTAGTAGTTTTTAAAGAAAAAGATATCAGCTTAATATCGATATCAGATTATACTTAAGGCTTCAGTATCAGTCTTGGTTTTGATAAATAAAAAGGTGAGTCATGCCACATCGACAGTAGAGTGGATAGCTTTTGACTTCTGAACAATTTATGACTCAGTATAATATCCCTGTAGCGCCGAAAGATTATACAACAGTCTTTGGTGCAGTGCCTTCTGGAATCTGTATGGCATTTATGACCAACAGTCATTGTTGGTACATTTTGCTGTGTTTCAGATTTGCTTCTCAGATCATTCTCATAACAATAAATTGTCAATAAGGGCTCTTTCCCAAAAAGACATTTATAAATTAAAAAATGTGACACTGTTGTGAATTGATTTGTTGATGGTGATTCATGGGGGAAAAAACGTTCAAACTTTTTTGTAGAATATACCCATATACAGTGTAGTTCTAAAAGAAAATAATGATTTAGTTTTTTATATAAAATTCCATCTAAACAGCAACATATTTTTTTTAGGTAAAACTTTTCTTCCAAAACCTTTTCTCATTGAAAATATTGATGAGCATTTTAGTTTATTATAGAAACATAGTTTGTAGTTTGGTCTGCTAAAATTTCATAATGATATGTACACACAAGCATATATGGCAAATCTTATAGTAATAACAACTAAATATCATGTCCATAAGTGTAAATTCTTAGGTAAGGTACTATGCTTTATTTCTTCTAAGAGGTAGATGAGACAATAGAAGAGCTGTAATTAAAGCTGTAAAGCTGTAACGTTTTTGTATGAAATATACTCACCAAAAAAAGAAAGGTCCCTTTTTCAGGAGATTGTATTTCAAAGACAATTTTGTCAAATCCAAATAAACTTTAAAAATCTTTATTGGAAAGGGTTTAAACAATGTTTTTCATGCTTGTTTATTGAACCATAAATAATTATTGCACATGCACCTGTGGAACAGTCCTTAAGACACGAACAGTGTACAGGCGTTAGGCAATTAATGTCACAGTTACAATAACTTAAGGACACCAAAGAGACCTTTCTACTGACTCTGAAAAACACCAGAAGAAAGATGTTGTTCCTGCTCACCTGCGTGAACATGACACAGACCTGCTGCAGGGAGGCATGAGGACTGCAGATGTGTTCAGAGCAATAAACTGCAATGTCTGTAATGTAAGACGCCTAAGACGGTGCTACAGGGAGACAGGAAGGACAGCTGACCGTCCTTGCAGTGGAAAATTACATGTAACCGTGTGTCCCCCCAGACATGATGGAGAAGTTGTAAATGCCTCGGTGGAAGAGTGGAAGAACATCTCACAGCAAGAACTGACAAATCTGGTGCAGTCAATGAGGATGAGATGCACTGTAGTACTTAAAGCAGCTGGAGGACACCAGATACTGACTGTTACTTTTAATATTGACCCCTCCCCTTTGTTCAGGGACTCATTATTCCATTTCTGTTCCTCAAATGTCTGTGAAACTTGTTCAGTTGTTGAATCTTTTTATGTTAATACAAACATTTACACACGTTAAGAAATCTGTTGGAAATTCAAGCAGTCGAATGTGAGAGGACGTTTCTTTTTCTTTTTTTTCTTTTTTTTGCTGAGTATATATACTCTCCCTAGCATGATGATATGTTCACTTCTTTATACTTCTTGTACTTGATGAGATCACTTAAATAGAAAAGAAAAAAAAGTAAAGAAAAAAGAGAAGAAAAAAAGGAAAGAAAGAAATGCTGCTTTGATGTAACGCGAGAATTTTGGCACTAGGTGGCGGTGGCGCTCTTAACGGTCGTCTTCGTCTGTCAACGAAGTAGAGCTGCATGAGGAAGTGTTGAGGAAATTTATTTCACGTATTTGTTGCTACCTTTTGATAGATTTTGGTAAGCTATATCAACGATTTCCTTCGGATTACGTTTCTGCTAAGTCAACTGTTCTTATTGCACATTAGCTAGCATTTTCTGACACTGTTGCGGCCGGTTAAAAAGCTTGTCAATTGAGTCCTACACGCTAGAGAATAGATATTTATGTCGCAGTTAGCAAGGCTGTATGTCAAACGGCTCTATATTCTATATGTAGTGAACTACATGTGAGTCAGAAACTGACGCTTTTTAATCCTATGTAGTGAGCGGATAAAGGGAATACCGCTCTGGTTGAGATATTGACCTGAAGAATGGCAGTTAAAGTAATCTATTAGACGTTTATTGTTACTACATGAAGAGTACTTGTCATGTACAACAACAACAAAAAAAGAGGAACATTCTGAATAACAGACAACAACAAGTATGCTGTTTGTGAGTTGTGGTAAATTGATTATTTGGTGACGTCAAATAAAGCAATAAATCACTCGAGCAGGTGATCTACAGTGATTTTAATCAGGGGTAAAGAGTTGCCATAAGCACATTATCTGTGATATCATCAGTGTAGAGCACGCCCTCGAGTGGTTCATAGCTTACTTTATCACATTTCAGAAAAGCATCACCCTTTGTAACAAATGCCCATCGACTGTTGTTCATGATTATGGTTCTGTCTATATGTACAAGTTTTCTGGCAAAATCTTTATTCGCTGGAACAGTTAACGCAAGAATTGCGGTTAATCAGGGAAATCCCTTTAAAATCCAGTCCTTTTTGCAAGCAGACCTGGCACAGAGGAAACCGGAGTACTCGGAGGAAACCCTCGAAGCACGGGGAGAACACGCACACTCTGTACACACAGGGCAGAGACGGGACTCGAACCCCCAGCTCCGGAGTTGACCACTGCTGACCACTGCGCCACCGTGCCACCAGAACTGATCATCCTGGGGGAAAACCACAGGACAATGCACATTTATACCAGTTCAGGTTTAAAAAGAGTACATGAGGGTGTAATAATATTCCCAGCTGTGCAGGTGGGAACTGCTTACTGGCAGAATCAGTCGCAATGAACCAAAGTCGAAGTGTTTAGGTGTAACATACAGTGAGCAGTAAACAAACAAGAAAGATATAACAGTAGATTTTCAATATAATCTGGAGATAGATTTTAAGATAAGGTTAACCTTCGAAAGAAACATTCTCCCGAATACAGTGTAAATTGTTGTGATGGTATTTTCAAAGTGAAATTAGCGACATTTGCTGATTCTTGGTGCCGACTAGTGAGCAGGCGTGATGGAGAGCACAGATCCAAGCCCAGCAGATGGAGAGGAGCGAATGGCCGAACTGCGACCGAGGACACGCTCCAATCCAGAGGGAGCGGAGGACAGACGGAGCAGTAATGGTGGTCTGAACAGTCCTCCGCCCTCACAACCTACTGTGGGAAGTCGAGTGGAGGGAGAAGGAGAAGCGGCCAGCACTGACAGTCCTCCAGGTTCCACGTCCACCATCACGACTACTATTTCTGCCCCCATCGCTGCTGCTGCCACTACCGCAGCAAGCGTCATGTCCAATTCAGTGCCTGCTTCAATGGCTGCTGCCAAAGAAAGGCCCAAACCAAGTCAGCCCTCATTGGCATCACAGATTCCTCCAGCTTCAGAACTCCAGCTGCGAGTACCAAGAGTCAACTGCCCTGAAAAAGTGGTGAGTCGAGACATTTAGATAAACGAAGACCTAAATTTTGCTTACTTGTTAAGTCATTGCGGTGATGGTGTGTATTATGTCTCCAAAATAGATCATCTGTTTGGATTTGTCAGAGGAGATGTCCCTACAGAAGCTGGAGTCCTTCAACGGGTAATATTCTTCAATCCACTTTACCTTCGACCAGATTTACGATCTCATAGAAATCTTCATGTTTGAAATGAGTTCTCCGTTTCAGATCCAAGACGAACGCTCTCAATATCTCCCAGAAGATGATTGAAATGTTTGTGAGAACAAAGCACAAAATAGACAAGAGGCACGAGTTCGCCTTGGTGGTGGTCAATGACGATGCCTTGTGGGTGAGTCATAAACAAGTAACTAATCGTAACCTACGATAGTAAATAAAATACTATCATCAGCCGACCACAAGCGTCAGAATCTTGACTCTGATCGAGTGTCCAGATGTTTGTGTTCAAACAGTGTGACACAGTGGGCTTTCTGGAGTGAGATTTAAAAACTGTTAACAGCATCACATCTTTAAAAGTTATTAAAGAGTTGTGTATGAAATGCATAGTGGTCATAGTGGTCACCATCAAGTATAGTAGACCAATCTATAGTAGAGGTTGACCGATAGTTTCCAGCAAAAATCCAGACCGAGTTTATCCCAGTTATGAAGAAAGAGTCCGCTGTCATTATACAGTACGAGAGCGACCTCGAGAAGTAAAATAAAAACTCACTCTCACTACGTTTACGTGGACAGCTGTAATCTAATTATTGACCTTATTCTGAATAAGACAATATTGTGATTAAGGTGTTTACATGAGTAGCTTTTAGAATATTCCTTTCATGTTCCCGTGTTACATGTTATAGAACACAGATCGATTAACGGCACACGTCATTACGTCCCCACACCACGCCGTCCGACATTCCCTCGGAATTTCACGTACAGTTCGTCTTCGTTATGGGACCGTATACAGTTTTGGGTGTTTCAGTTTTAATTTTACGAAAGCTTCAAGTGCAGTTAATTATTTGCCATGTTGTACGTGCAAATAGACGACTGCTTAAAGCCACGGGCTGCGTCCCAAACTGCGTACTTACCTACTATATATTAGCAGAAATACATGTATTTAGTAAGTAAGTACGTGGTTTGGGACGCAGCTGTGCTCTCTTGTTTGTCCTCAAACGGTTGAGCACTGCCCTGTGTGATCGTGTCCTGTCGCACAATTCGGTGAAAACTCCCACACGACGTTAATAGTGTGATTAAGGTGTGTACATGTCTGTAATGCGACTAAAACAGGAATACTCCACATGTCTTAATTCGATTTGTGTTTACTTCGAGTATGACTTTAATCGGATTAAGGTCATCAATAATCACTGTTCACATGATAGTGTCTTAATCAGAGTATCGTCTTAATATTGGATTATTGTTGTCCATGTAAACGTACCGACTGACAAATTTTGTTGTGTTATTTGAAGTGTTTTTAATTTATTTATTATTATTCATTTTGGATGTATCTGTTTTTATTTGTTATTTGAAGTGTTACTTTTTGGTTCTGTTTGGATGTATATCTTTTTATTTACTTTAGTATATATTAATATTTATTTCATTATTTTTGTAATAAAGTTCAGCAATAATTTACTTTGAATGTTATGTTCGGTTGATTAACTCGGTTATCGGCAGGAACTTAGTTATCGGAAGAATCCTCTAACGGTCAACCTCTGATCTATAGATTAAACTGGATTAGACAGGACTGGTTATTGGCAGGTTCTTGACACACACATGAACATTTTGTTTCTTAATTTCCAATAACAGCACATCCCAAAGCATTTTACTTATCTTATACCACAGCAATTTGCCAACGCAAAAAGTTGTTTATTTAAAAATGTATTTATTTAAGAACAACACATCCACATATCCAATTATGTCCACAAGCAGTTGGACCATAAATAGCCGTTTCAGAACTATTTTCTGTAACTATGTGCTAGCTGTTAAAAAAACCAATTGATCACCACCTTCTGACCAATCAGCATCGAGAATTCAACAGTGCTGTGGTATAAATGTACCCATATGCATATTAGAATGTGTGCTTATTGTGTTTAAAAGTTTGTGTTGATCCAGTCCAACAAAAAAGTGTCAATTGTTGTAAATCCTAATCAGGGAATTAAAACTCGTTGTTCTTGACTTCTTTCTTGTACCTAGTTATCAGGCTTCACCTCTGACCCACGGGAGCTGTGTAGCTGTTTGTATGATCTTGAAACAAACATCTGCGAATCTTTCAGTATCCTTTTCACATCCATAATAATCAATTATTGGGTTAACTGCCATGTTACAAGATGGTATTGCATGATTGCTGTAAAAAAAAAAAAAAAAAGATTCTTTCTTAACATATTAATCTAGACCTGGAGGATCTTCTCAATGTAATGTAAGTGTGTTGTTGCAATCTTGTGATCCAGTTGAAGCCAAACATTTACAAACACCTAGGCCAAAGATATTTAATCTCAGTTTTTTATAACTAAACACATTTCATATTAACCTTCATTTCTATTGGTAAGTCGATTAGCGATCTACTTTGTTCACATCAGCGGTCAATTCAAAACAATCGATTAGAGATTTATTCCAGCTTTAATTCACTGTATCAGAATTCCAGTGGGTTGAAAGGTTACATACACACAAGTTGACCGTCTACATCCATTTCTGGAATCTTCCAGACTGTTTAAAGAATGACTTGTAAAAGCTTCTGATTGGCCAGTTGTCATATTTAGGAGTTAATGGGAGTGCACCTGTGGCTGTATTTAAGGGCCTAGCTTTAGAAACATTAGCTTTTTGCCCTTGATACCATTGCAAAATCCAAGCAACTCAGCCAAGGTCTTAGAAGAAAAGACCTCCACAAGTCTGGTTCCTCCTTAGGACCAATTTCCCAGCAACTGAAGTATCCACAAGCATCTGCACAAACAATTGTATGCAAATATAACATTTTTGGGACCACACAGACACTGTAGGAAAGAAGCACAAATGAACTCCCATGGATGAACAATCTTTGGTCCACAACAAAGGAACTGGTAAAGGAGTTGGCCAAAGTATCACCAGTAGCAAAGTATGTACATCACCATGGCCTGAAAGACTAACACACAAGAAGAAGCCCCTACTCCAAGACCAGTACAAAAAAGCGATTACAAGCCTTTGGAGGAGTGTTCTCCGGTCAGGTGATATAAAAATGTAACTGTTTGTTTGGTCATAATGATCTGTGGTGTGTATGGTGGAAAAAGGCTGAGGATTTTAATCCAAAGAACACCATTCCAACTGTGAAGCATGGGGGTGGCAGCATTGTGTCGTGAGGGAGTTTTGCTGGAAAAGGGACTGAATTGCATCATGAGGCAGGGGGATTATCTAGAAATACTCAAGAAAAACCTCAAGACATAAGCCAGAAAGTTAGAACTTGGTTTGCAGCTGGGCCTTCCAGCAGGACAGTGATCCTAAGCATGCCTGCAAAGTTATAACAAAATGGCTTAAAGACAACAAAGTAAAAGGACTGACTTAACACAGGAACTGATTGGTATGGCAACATGGACTGTGTGAACTTTAGCCTAGGTGTATGTAAACGTTTGGCCGCAACTGTAGTTTCCTGTACATGGTTTATACTATAGAAACTACATGTACACACAATAAGGGTCTAATTGATTTGAATGACCATTGTTTATTTTTGAGCCAGAAATATGTTGGCGAGTATTCCAGGAATGCTACATATGAGAAGTGTGGAAAAGTACAGAAAGAATTGAGAATGCACAAACGAAAAAACAGTGACATCCCCCCCCCCCCAGTTGAACAAATAGTGCAACAAATTCACCATAGTGTAACCAGTATGGGCGGCTGTGGCTCACGTGGTAGAGCGGGTTGTCCACTAATCGTAGGGTTAGCGGTTTGATTCCCGGCCCACACGACTCCACATGGCAAAGTGTCCTTGGGCAAGACACTGAACGCCAAGTTGTTCCCGATGGCAAGTTAGCGCTTTGCATGGCAGCTCTGCTACCATTGGTGTGTGAGTGTGTGCGTGTGAATGGGTGAATGAGACACAGTGTAAAGCGCTTTGGAAAGGCCATGGTTAAAAAAGCACTATATAAGTGCAGACCATTTACCAGTACGTTGAGGCCTGCCTATATGTATATGACTTTTTGAGGCTCAAAAAGTGTAATCATTTAGAACTTCACAAGTCTACTCCTTATGTTACGTGGTGTACTGTTAAGTACTGACAGACCTGCATCCATTAATTCCTGTCTCTGAGAAGGTACAGTATATGTACAATAATATTACATTAACAGTATAATTACATGATATAAAACCTCTACTTTTTTTTTTTTTTTTTTTATAGTCTCCAGAAGATTGATCTTCCAATGATGGACAATGTTCAGACGATCCCACCACCCTTTGTGGTTCGTACTCTCCTCATTTACAGTCGGCACGCAGGCCAGCTGCAGTTTAACCCATCAGATGCTGTCAGTGTAAGTCAACACATGTCTTATGCCAAACTTGTCATTTTTAAAGCCTTCAGTACTGACATGGTATGCTTTTTGCTCCAGTAATTTGCTTTTCAAATGAAATCTTGAAATGTTGTGTTACAGAAAATGCTACGCTCTCCGTACTTCTTCTTTGACGTCATTTACCTTCATAATGGCGCTGACGAGCAAATGGATGATAACAGCTGGAGGGTAATTTTATTTTCACTGTCCCTCTGTTCTAAAGGCTTATCTTAAAATAGTGACCGTTATAATACAATACCCAATCTTGTTACAGTTAAGCACAAAAGTTTGTATCCACTATTGTTTTTTTGGTTTTTTTTAATGGAAAAGATGAAAATATGATGTTTATTTTACAATTGTTTTTGTAGTATTCTTGGAAGGAGTCTCCAATGTCAGCAACTTTGAGAAATCAAGATTTCTCCAATCAGAGAAATCATTATAAGTTGCATTTTCAGTTGAATTTGGGGAAACCACTTGAAGCATTCGTTGTGTTGAACTATTTCAGTGCATCCTGTAAGAGTTTTCGTAAATCCATCTCTCCTCTCTGCAGGACACGTATGAATCCTTCTCGAAGTTGGACTCTAAGGGGATGTGCTACCGTTTCGAGGTGTCGCTGTGTGGCCCGGCCATCGAGCTGCATAACTGCATGGCTAAGCTGCTGTGTCACCCGCTGCAGAGGCCCTTCCAGAGCCATGCCTCCTACAGCCTGCTAGAGGGCGACGAGCCACCAGAGATCGAGGCCACGGTGTAGATCACTGCTCACTAACCCTGCTCCTGGAAATCACACTGTAGAACTTAGTTCCAATACTGCTGTAACACTGCTTCGTCTGGATAATCAGTGTCCATGATATACCAGATGAGCAGTGTTGGATTTGGGTTGGAGCGTCTTGAGTTCTGTAAGAAGATGCAGTAGATCTCCATGAACAGGATTAATGAAGGACTAGCATCACTGATGAAGCGTCTTCCCTTAAGATTGTCTATTAATGATGGACACTTTCTGTGCTGGGGGAAAGAAGAAGAGAGCAAAATGTCTTCACATGTGGACTGTTTGTGGATTTTCTTTAGATTTGAGATGTTCAGGGGGAGGGAGATTGCCTTTTATTCACTGGATCCATTCAGCATAAACCCTTCAGGAAAGATTGGTGAATGTGGAAAGACGATTGTCGAGTAAGGATGTGGTTAAATAAATGATAAAAGTCAAGAACATGGTGCATTGAAATTAGTTTGTTTAATGTATTTCTGTGAAACATGACTAACACACCACCATAGCTCTAAGTCAAGATCTGCCTTCTCATACTGAATACTTCTATAAATTTTAGTTTTGGTAAATGGTCTGCACTTAAATAGCGCTTTTATCCAAAGCATGTTACACTGTGTCTCATTCACCTATTCACACACACACACACACACACAACAATGGTAGCAGAGCTTGCCATCGGGAGCAACTTGGGGTTGTTGTCTTGCCCAAGGACACTTCGGCATGTGGAGTCACGTGGGCCGGGAATCGAACCGCCAACCCTGCGATTAGTGGACAACCCGCTCTACCACCTGAGCCACAGCCGCCCCATATGAAGAGACGTCAATCTGGTATAAATCTTAACTCACAATGTTACTATTCATTAGTAACATTGCAGGGATTTTCATTTATCACATGACGACTACACTGACCCGTATATGTATTTTTAATAAAAATTGCGAAAGTACAGTAGGAATATTGCTAACAACAATGTGTAAGGATTATCGTTAACCTTTTCAACATTTGGGTGTGTAACTTATAAACGTAACATATGCGTAGAGTACCTGTACCAGCATCGCACAAACAAAAATGCCATTCGCAGAGTATAGGTGAAGAATGGAAAAAGGCCATGTGACATTTTTTTCCCCAGTCTTCAGTGTGTGCCTACTGTAGCCTCAGATTCATGTTCTTGGCTGACAGGAGTGGAACCTGATATGTTCTGCTGTTGTAGCCCGTCCACCTCAAGGTTTGATGAGTTGTGCATTCTGAGATGCTTTTCTGCTCAGCACGGTTATAAAGAGTGCGTATTTGAGTTACTATAGACTTCCTGTCAGCTCAAACCAGTCTGGCCATCCTCCTCTAACCTCTCACATCAACAACGTGTTTCTGCCTACAGCTGAAACTTCTGGATGGTTGTGTTTTTGTTTTTCAATCTATCTCACAATTCTTTGTAAACTCTAGAGATTGATGTGGGAAAAAATCCCAGAAGATCTGCAGTTTCTGAAATACTCAAACCAGCTCAACATCCACATCACAATCAGTCACTGAGATCATATTTCTCCTCATTCTAACCCTAACCCTGTTGAATGGCTCTTGAAAATCACAGCCTACAACAATGTTAAACATAGCTTTATTTCCCTGCATCTGAACGGAAATATTCTATCGTGCATTATTTGTTTTGATTTACACAACACAAAATATATAGATACGAGCAACTTTATTTCAACAATTATCCTTCAGCCTTATTGCTCTTGAATCAAAGACGTCATAACGATACTTCTAGTTCATTTCTGTTGTACATATTTATTCCCATTCAACATCCAACACACACAAGGAGTCCATGTCTGTCAGTAATCGAATTGTCTTTCACGTAATTGTTTGCTGCATTTGTTCTGAACAAACTGTTTTGAACTTTCTGAGTTTGCTTGTATGTAAACGCCAACTCAGCTTTGAAGTTGCATCCTGCCATTTAAGCTTGACACGTACACAGTTCACTAAATAATTGTCGGAAGAGTTTTAATGCTTGCATTAATCTCTGCTATAATTTCCTTTCTTTAAACCGATAATTAGGAACCTCAAACATGTGGAACCTCCTCGTTTCTCAGAAACACGGTTCACCAGCCCAAATTCAAGTCCCGGCTTTTGCACACGTTCCCAGAAAGGGAGCTGCGCATTTGCCCTACTGTAATCTAACGTGACCTCTTCCCACCAACGCTTAGTACACAATGGTGTGTTTGTGTTGTTATACTGAAACAATGTCAACAAGCCAACAATGCCATCTAACCCAGCTGTTGTACCTATTAATGTACCTTGTTATTTTTTTAGCAAAAGCGATGTTCGTTTTGTGAAATTTAAAACGTGTCAATTACGCATTACCTTCTCAATGCAAAAATAAAATGTCTCTTGAATTTAAAACAAAAGAGAATGTACCTTAAGTTGCATTAATGTTACCATCACTCAGTATACATTAGATTAATTAACTATTATAAAAAAAATTAATGGTGCATAAGCCAACCTGATGTTTAAAAAAAAAAAATTTTAAAAAGTAATCCTAAAGCCATAGAAAATTTTTTTGCTCCAATTTGAAAAGAGTTCATGCAGACCTTCAAAGCCAAACTAATACCAGAAATGAACAACTTCAATGAACATAAATCGTTCTTAGGTCAATCATCCTGTTTATGTCTTAAAATTGATATGCTATCTGTTCGGGACCTTTATTACATTCTGCCCTTTTTAAAAAGGTTCCCCATAAATTATGCTTTCCTCTGAGGACACATTGGAGTGAAGACAATAGACTGCAGGAAAACCCCTGGCTTTCGTTATTTTCCCTTTTCACACCCGTCCTGGACAGGATATTGGGCTCTGAACGTCATCGCTGCAAACAAGAATGCAGAGGATCAAACGTGCTTACTACCACCTCCTGCATGGCTGGGAATATTTGTTATTCGTTCCATCAAAAAAAAAAAAAAAGAGCTGACAGGTCACTATTGTTGTCCTTCTTGTCCCACCGACAGTTGCAGCAGCAGCACGGGAAGCTGAATTTTCGATGGCTTATTTTGAACGCTCGTGTTTATGTGTGGCTTTTGATCAAGGAAGAGATAGAGTGAGGCTTGGATGCTGTCGTTTACTTTTCCTGTGCGACATAATGACGACTGGTCAAAGTTTACACTTTGGGAGGAAAAGGTCAGGAGATGGAAATAAATCGGAAGAATGAGTAAACACAGTGACCACATATACACAAACTCAAAAAAACACACACCTGTTTGTTTGTTTTTCTTTCTTTTAGGTAAAATTCGTAGAGTTTCTTTTAGCTAGCACTTGAATCTTGATGTGAGGTTTAAAAGCTACAGCATACGCGTGCATAAGATGAAGGTGAAGGTTTGATTGCAGATGCTGATTTACAGTTTGAAACAGAAAATAACGCAAGAAGCTTTTTGTTAGAGATGGTCGGGATGGATCGCGACGTTTGCTGACAGAAAAAGAAAAATGTACTTGTTGAACATGTACAGAATCACATCAATATTAGTGCTGTCGAGATTGTTATCTTGCTTCATTTTCATACAAGCCAGGCCTAGCTAAAAGTGCAAAATAACAAGCTTCACTCTCAACAATCAATGAATAAACAGGAAAAACTTTGCTGAACTGAAGAAATAAACTGAAAAAACTTGGGCGGGGCAATTCAAGGAGGAATCCCCTTCCTGGTAGGTTGGCCATGAACCAGGGATAAACACCAAAAGTAACTAAGAACACCAACACTCCATAACTGAGAATGTATGTCATTATTAGAATATTGCTCTTTACAATACTGATCTGGCACTATGAGAATATAACTTATAACAAATCCTGTTTTTCATTGTCTGCTTTGATCATCCTGGGAAACAGCATTTCCATTCTTGTTTTCAGTGACCCAATCACTCAATACAGTGGTGCTTGAAAAGTTTGTGAAAATTGTAGAATTTTCTATATATCTGTATAAATATGATGTAAAACATCACACAAGTCCTAAAAGTAGATCAAGAGAACCCAATTACACAAATAAGACAAAAGTTAAGATAAAGTATAATATATGTCTTGCTGTAGGACCAACTTTCTCTTGAGATTCAGATCATGGACAGATGTCCTCCAAAACAGGCCCAAACTATGATGTTACCACCACCATGTTTCACAGATGAGATAAGGTTCTTATGCTGGAATGCAGTGTTTTCCTTTCTCATTTAAACCAAAAATTCTATTTTGGTCTCATCTGTCCACCAAACATTTTCCTAATAGTCTTCTGGCTTGTCCATGTGATCTTTAGCAAACTGCAGATGGGCAGCAATGTTCTTTTTGGAGAGCAGTGGTTTTCTCCTTGTAACCCTGCCATGCACAACATTGTTGTTCAGCGTTCTCCTGATGGTGGACTCATGACCATTGACATTAGCTGGGACTACGGCTGCTCCTAAGGCCATACAGACTTCATATAAATCCATAATGAACTTTTTCACACTAACTGTTGTTACCTAGATGTGGATGGGTTCCCTTCTGAGTCGGGTTCCTCTCAAGGTTTCTTCCTCTTAAAACATCTTAGGGAGTTTTTCCTTGCCACCGTCACCACTCAGTGGCTTGCTCAGTTGGGATAAATTCACACCTTTAATATCTGTATACCGTGTTGATATTTCTGTAAAGCTGCTTTGAGACAATGTCTATTGTAAAAAGCGCTATACAAATAAAATTGAATTGAATTGAATTGAATTAGCCAATGTGAGAGTTGCTTAGAAGTTACCCTGGGTTACATTGTGACCTTGTGGACTATTACACGTCTTGCTCTTGGCGTGATCTTGGAGTTGGTCGACCATTCCTAGTGAGGGTAATAATGATCTTGGATTTCCTCCATTCGTACACAATCTGTCTGAATGTGGATTGGTGGAGTCAAACTCTTTAGAGATGGTTATGTAACCGTTTCCTTCCTGATGAGCATCAACACCTCTTTTTCTGAGGTCTTCAGAAATCTGTTCCTGCCATGATACACTTCCACAAACATGTGTTGTGAAGATCAGACTTTGATAGATTCCTGTTCTTTAAATAAATCTGGGCACTCACTCACACCTGATTGTCATTGCATTGATTGAAAACACCTGACTCTAATTTCACCTTCAAATTAAACTGCTAATCCTAGAGGTTCACATACTTTTGCCACTCATAGATATGTAATATTGGATACTTTTCCTCAATAAATAAATGACCGGGTATAATATTTTGTCTCATTTGTTTAATTGGGTTCTCTTTCTCTACTTTTAGGACTTGTGTGAAAATCTGATGATGGTTTATTTCATATTTATGCACAAATATAGAAAATTCTAAATTACAACAAGAATATACCAACATCTTTGTGATATACCCGTTTTAAGGAATAAAACACGATGGGGTGTGCTGTCATCGGAAGACAGAATGCTTACACCACAAAGTTCATCAAAAAATTAAGTGAAAACATTCAAACATTTTAGGGGAAAAAAGAAAAAAAAAACTTACAGTAACCTGGTTGCATAAGTGTGCACACCCCTAAACTAATACTATATTGACACACCAATTGATTTTATTACACCATTCAGTCTTTTTGGGTAAGAGTCTATCAGTGTGGCACATCTTGACTTGGCAATATTTTCCCACTGTTTCTTACAAAAACATTCCAGATCCATCAAATTGTAAGGGTATCTCCTGTGCACCGCCTGCTTCAGGTCACCACACAGATTTTTAGTTGGATTCAGGTCTGGGTCTGGATAGATCATTCTAAAACATTGATCTACTTTTGGTTAAGCTATTCCTTTGTTGATTTGGATGTATGCTTTCGGTCACAGTCACGCTGAAAGGTGAAATTCTTTTTCATCTTCAGCTTACTAGCAGACACCTGAAGGTTTTGCAGTAAAATCAACTGGTATTTGTAGCTATTCAAGATTCCCTCTACCTTGATAAAAACCCCAGTCCTGACTGAAGAAAAGCAGCCATAAAGCATGATGCTGCCACCACTATGCTTCATCATGGGTATGGTGTTCTTTTGGTGATGTGCTTTTTTTTTTTGCATCAAACATACCTACATATTTGGAATTATGGAATTATTATACCTTTTTTTAATTGATCTCATCAGGCCATAACACATTTTGCCACATAGTTTGGGGTGGTTTATTTGGGCTTGGATGTTTTTTGTGAGAAAGGGCTTCCCTCTAGCCACCCTACCCCAAAGCCAAGACATGTGAAGAATATGAGAGAGTGTTGTCACATGCAGAGAGTGATCAGTACTTGTCAGATCTTCCTACAGCTCATTTAATGTTGCCGTAGGTCTCTTGGCAGCCTCCCTGGTAAGTTTTTTTTTTTTTTTTTGTCTTTTATACATTTTGGAGGGACGTTCTGTTCTTAGTGATGTCACTGTGGTGTTCCATTTTCTTTATTTGTTAATGATGGCCTTAACTGCGTTCCATGGTACATTTAAAGTTTTGGACATTAAACTTTTATTCCCCTCTCCTAATCGACTCCTTTCGACAGTGAGATACCATGCATGCTTTGTAAGCTCTTTGCGGTCCAGGGCTTCAGCAGTCGCATGAAACCAAGAAGATGTGAAGAAAATCCTACAGAAACAGCTGTTGTTTATTTAGGGTTAATCAGAATAATTTCATTGATGACAGCTGTATGATAATTACTTTTGAACATGAGACTGAATGTGATTGGTTCATTCTGAACACAGCCACATCCCCAATGTTAAAGGAGTGTGCACACTTATGCAACCAGGTTATTGAAACTTTTTTTTACTATTTTTCCCTAAATATCTCTGGTTGTTTTTCCACTTTATTTTTTTATACGCTGTCATTTCACATTGAGGGTGGAAAAAGTTCTGACATGGTTTATCTTAGTTTCATTTTTTTTTACATAACATAAACCTGCCATTTTAACAGGGTTGTGTAGACTTTTTATATCCACAGTATGAACCTGACTGAATGTTGTGAATATGTCCACATTGAGTAGCCTAACTAGTTAACAGTCATATTCTGTGATAGACATGGGGAATTGATGAGGTGCGCTGCTCTGCATATCTCCACAGCACAGTGTGAAGTAGAGATAACCACTTAGAGGAGGGTCAGGAAAGAGCTGCCTTGCAGGATGTGGACGGCAGCATGTATATAAGCACTGCAGCGATGCAAAACCTGGTAGTGTTTACATGGCACAAATGTAATTGGGAAGCATTTATTAAGGCTTCAACTTCATAGTTTTGGAGACTTCAACGATTCATCTTGGCCGACGAACATTTTTTGGCAGAGATGTACAACAACAATTACACCCGGCCCAAGGTGGCATTGAAGGCTCAGGACATTCGCAGATCGAAGGGAAAAAGCTGTGGGTATTATTTACGCATCATCTTCTTCTTCTCTTCACTGATACAGTCTCTGATCATCGTGAGCCTGGTGCTCTTCTTGGTGTATGGACAGCCAGCAAAGAGTGCTGATGAGAAAAGGGTGGAGGAGCTGGAGCTCAGTTTCAGCAAGCTTTCGTCGGACAACACTAACCTGAGGAAAGAGAAAGCCGACCTCATTGCCATGCTTAAGACAAAGACGGCAGAGAAGGATGCAGCTGATAAAAAAGTGGTGAAAATTACAGCAGATTTGGATGCTGCCAAAGTTAATAACACAAAATGTCTGCAAGCACTAGTAAGTCTTCATTCATTTTGGCTTACAGCAAAAATGTCTTGACATACTGCAAGTTTCTTACATTTTGAGAATGTTCTATTACCATTGCAGAAGCAGAAGGATGAGATAGAATTAAGTGTAGTTGCGTGATCATTAAAATCAGTTGTTGTTTTTTTTTACCACAGGCTATTTGTAATAAACAACCTATAGTTCGGTGTCCAGGCACATTTCCATCAAGCAGTTCTACAAATGGTAAGTTTTGACTGCTCATTACAATTCCACTGCATTAAGAATATACTGTGGGCTCAACTTAAAAGTATCTGAAATCCTAACCCTTCACTTTTCAGAACACGTGAGAACCTTACAGATTCTCTTGGACCAGCAGAAATCTCTGTATGGAATTCTCCAGGCCAATTTCAGTCAAACGGTGCAGAACCTCAGGTTCGATTTGGACAATGCAATAAAAGATAAAAATAAGCACGAGATGGCCATGATCAAACTGAAACAAGAGAAGGATGACCTGACTTCTGAGCTTCAACTTTACAAAAAGAAGTGCAAAGAGGATTTTGTGATGTCGCTGCAAGGCATCCAGGATGTCACAACTGCCTTCCTCGCCAAGATTGACAACCTCTTCCCTGACACCTTTACCTTCCACCTCACTTGTTCAAAGCAGCAAGAACAAATGCAGAAGATCCATGCAAATTGCACAAACCTTTCCCGGCAAGTAGAAGACAAGTTCCAGAACTACCTGAACTCAGTTGGCGATAAAGTCTCAGCCCTTCAGGCACGGAGCAGCCGACTGGAAGTTGAAAACAAACGTCTAACGTCTGACAATCAGAACTGCAGCCAGAGTCGTGCTCAGGATGCCGAGAAGTGCTTAAAACGTCTTCAGGAGGCCCAGGAAAGCCACGACAATCTGATGGAGTCACAACTGAACAGATATAAACAACTGCTCCAGGAAAAGCAGAGGCTGGACGCTACATGTATAACAAAGGTAAGAAAGCCTTGAGCACTGAAGAAAAGATGCAACAGTAGTATCAGTTCGTCTGCTAGCAAATGTTTGCAGGTTTTTCCTCTGTCGTTTAGCTGTAGTAGACTTTAGACACAAAGTAAAATGTCTACGACTACACCACAAGTTCAGCTGTCATAACCTTATTAGACTTTTCAAATGAGCTGGATGACTGTAAACCTTTTCAGGCCTATTTCGTTTTTTAGTCATCTCACCAAGATAGCACGTCATGTTCATCCAAAGCTTAGCAAATTATCATCATTTGTTTTGCAGCCCCCTGTACCAAAACCGAATGGACTGGATTCTTACATGATATACGGACAGTCGGCCGGGAATCGGCTGGGACAGATGGGTGTCCCTGGATCACACACTGCAGTCCAAAGCAAACCAGGCAGCAGTCAACCACCAAAGGTACATAGCTACAGGTTTTCTTCTTATTGTTATTGTCTAGACTTTTTTCAACTGCCATAAAGCACTAAATGGCCCCGTCGGTCTTGAAGACTCACCCATGGCAGAAAAATGTCCGATCTTTAGAAAGTTGTGACACCTGAGACGCCAGTAATGCTAAATAAACATCGATCAGCAATTAAATGTATTTTGCCATTTTTTTCACCATTGCATAAATTGAATAGTCAAAATGTGCTTTTTACTATTTTGTCTTGCTTTTCAAAGAAAAAATCAATTACAAAAACTACAATTTCAAAATATTTATTTAACACTGATCATTTTTTTGTTCATTCCTGCAGGCATAGGCTACCAACAAGGCACAATATAACTTTAAATAAATAAATTAGTAAAATATTTCGATGTGGTCATCTTTGAGCCCCCCTTGAATAGCCTATGTTAGGCCTATAACTGACTGCTGAAAGAATGTATCACTCTGTAGCCTACAACTAAAAAGTGCATTAAAAAGTGCATTGACAAGAGTGCAAAAAATGGTTCTATTGGGTTCTATACAGCTAATTATATTGGGGATATATACCGCTCGCGTCCCTGTACACCTCGCGGAGTATTATAGTAGATATAGGATTTGTCTGCCTGCCCTTAAATAAATACGTCTTTACCTGCTTCCATACTCTACTCCCTTACGTCTCGCGACGTGACAGAAACAAAACAAATGCACAGTAAACATCCGAAGAGCACGTAGCTCGTACACGTAGCTCGTGCATGCGCGAGCCCCCTCATCGAGGTTGTGACATTCGCGCGTCTCACTCTGGTTGCTAGGCTATTTGGTCGCGTCATCAAACACGTCATTGTTCGGTCAAATTTATTCGGCCTTTTCACTTATTCGGCCGAACACCGAAAATGCTTTTTTTTGCTATTTTCGGCCGAATAATTTCGGTTGCCGAACATTCGGCGCATCCCTAGTTGTTACTATAGAAACGTATCATTTGAGTTTGAGTTACAGAGCTGTTCTGCTATACAAAATGAAACATAGTGTAATAGCATGGCAATTCATTGAGATTATTGAGATTTAAGGGTTCGAAGTCTACAAAATAATCAAAAATGTACATGTGATTTGTGATTTGTCCTCAACCTTTTTATCTCTTGCACAGACCAGGTGAGGAGTAAGGAGCAAGGAGCGAGTGACACACAGTATATTTCTACTCCAGTCCAGTCTCAGAAGAACAGCTCAAAATTTGGGATTTTGAGGTTCTAACTTTCATGAGCTTAAGGTGAATTGTAAAAGTATTTGATGTGTAGACATTAATACTACTGTGACAGTATGAATCAGTTGAATGTATGAATACTCCATTGTACAGGAATGTATTTTCAGTTCTTCAACAGTTGTACGTCAAACATGACGGTGACTATTTTGTGAAAAATAATAAAATAAATAATAATAATTTTTTTTTTTAAAGTATAAAGTGTCTCAGGGAAGACAGATCTGGCCGAATAAACTTCACTGTGAACTTTACAGTAGAATGTAAAATTATAAAGTTATACTGTTGTTAACAATGCAAGCTTACCATTTAGCCTTAAATATCCTGCAAAGGCTGGGGTAAAAGCAATCCGAACAAGAGCCAGTTACACATGTTGTATTGTACATATTTTCTTGATATTAAAATATTTAAATATGTATGTTCCTGTATTTGTTTAAAGCATATTCATCTTCAATCCTTGTTTATTTTCTAAATCATGTGACTTTGTAAATACTATTGAATACAGTTGATAAAATAATAAATCACAATTATTTCATTACAGAATCATAAAAATATTTGTCTACACTTGATTTGTCAGTGACCTGCACATAAATAAAATATTACAGAATTTTAGCTATTCTTCTTATGCTTGCCATATAATCACTACATAATTCATAACTGATACATGGTGTAATTTTCCAGGATGTTTACTTTATCTAAAACAGTTTGGATTTTGGATTTTGAAATCATGATGTGCTCATAACTGTGTCTCATATCTCACCAGAAAATACAAGCATTAAAGACCAGAATTCTATGCAGCAGTTATATGTGCATACAGAACATATTCACTCTCAAGTTATTTCTCTTTTTGCTGTGTTGCACATTAAGTATATAAGAATGGGATTTTCAGCTTGTTTTAAAGCGACTCTCTACATAAATCAAATTAAATCTATTATTTAGATGTCCTCAGAATTACTGAAAAAAATTGAATCTAAACGCTTTATTGAGACGTATTCACAGCCCCAGAGTCAACTTCATTGTCCTTTTGCAGCAATTACAGCTTTTTGTTGTCTTGCATGTGTCTCTCTGAGATTTGCACAGTTTGATTTTGGCATTTTCTTTCATTCCCCAATGCAAATTTATTACAACTCTCCTAAATTAGATGGAGAATGTTGGTGGACAGCAATTTTCAGGTCATGCCACAGATTTTCAATTGGATTTAAGTCTGGGCTTTGACGCTCACTTTGGACTTCAAAAAGGAATAGATAAAAATCCAGTTCTAATATACTTACATTTGTTTTTGTAATACAGTTTAAAAATAAACAAGCAAGCAAATAAATAAATTATCACTAGGGGGTGAAAAATTTCTGGATGCACTGTATCTAAACCAGAGTCATGAAACCACAATTTTGCATAATACTCCCATTAGTCACTTTAACAGTAAATTGCTCAGTATGATTAATAGACAATATCTGAATCATTTTTAAGTGAAAGTTTTAAGATTTAAAATTAATTCTGCTATATTATTTCTTGTTTGCATTTTTACTTCGCTAAAGATGAACGCCACCCTTTATTCAAGTACAGTACACCACAGTCACTCTCTTAACTTTTGTTGTTAGTAACTATATTTGTATAACCTTAAACATCATTCTTAAGGAACACGGATGTCAGTTCATTCTTCATCCTAGGACCAAGGACCATCTGTTTTATGAATTGAAGTACAGTACATACTTTGCTTGCAGAAACTGTGTGGTGTGATTTGTGAGACCTTCTAACCTCTGTTAAGTCCTGCAGAGGGCTGAACACAGCATGACGTCATTGCGATGAATAGTAGGAAAAGGTGAGGGTACAGCATGCTGCCTTAAGCGCCTTTCCATCGTGCACAAGGCAATGCCATCAGAGCGGTGAAGAGTTCAACAAAGGAGCATAAATATTTAAATGAAGGTCGGATTGACAGGAGAACAAAGGCCTGTGGGAGCCCCCATTAAGCTGTTTGCTTCCTCTACAGTCGAAAGATCATCCAAAACGTTCGCTTGAATCAAAAAGGCATACGTAGCATTTTCATTTAACCCCTAAAATACCAAAATAAATACTTCCTATCCTAAGGTGAAAAAATAAACTATTATGATAAATACCTACAACTTGGAATGCTGTAACTGTTAGATCGTTTTCATTGTTAAATTGGATATTATTATTATTATTATTATGCACTTTTTAAATCCCCTTTGCCATAATTCTCATAAACATTTGAGTCTTGTGTACAAATCTGCTTCATATTTAGCCTATTTTGCGTATTGTGTCTGACACTACATATGTTTATCATGTTTACATTTTCATGGTTGGCATAATCCAGAGCGATTTACACAAGTGCTTGGAAGTCTTTATCAATAAATACATCCTGTTTACAAAATGATTACACATGAAGGGCCTGTTTTTGTGGTATTCACCACTTCAAATGTCTAAATGTGTTTAATAACTCCCAGTTCATGAGTTGTGGAAAAATCTACGTTTACATGCACATCAATATTCCGATATTAATCGGAATTTGGCAATATTCTGATTAGTATCGAGTCATCGACCCCCAAAATTCTGATTCCCACCCCTTGAATATGCCTGTTTTAATCGGAAATTTGTTGCATGTAATCACCTTATTCAGAAAATACACTGAAAGGAGATCTATGCGCCCACTAAGAATTGTGGGTGCTAACAGATGCTTAGCTGTCGGCTAGGTATTTAGGAATGGCAACCCGGGCATACTTACAACAACCACGTATACAGGAATACTCCGATGCCTGTACGCATATAAACATCGTATTCGGAATATGGCTGCAACCCGAATATAGACCTGAAACGAAACGTGATGTGCATGTAAACGTAGCCAGTGTCGATATTGCTCACTATGGCAGTACCCCTCAAAGTTGGATTTGTACTCGATGCTAAGCGCAATTACAATGATGTTTTGGTCATATGGAGTCTTTTATTAGTACTTTACCAGCACATTTGAGGCAAATTTTTCACAAATATTTGCTCTAATGGTTTGTATGAAACACGTGCTAACTAAATCACAAGCATAGCGTCCATATTTCTCAGTTGCTTAGCAACGGTGTAGCAGAAGTATTCTTTCAACTTTCTCAACCACTTGAGCAGCAAATAATAAGTTCACGGTCCCCTCTAACAAATACAAATTCACAAGTTCTGCTTGAATACACCATAATAGTACTGCTTATTTTGGGATTAGTTTTAAATAGTTTAATTTGCTCTTACTAGTGAAATCTTACCAAAAAGGCTGGATACATCTTCTTTTAAACAGCAAATAGTACCACAGCTACTGCTTTAAAAATTCTGAACCACATAACATCATTTGGTGTATTTAAAGTGGTTTAAAATGGTCCGCCAACATTAAATCAGACATAAGGACTGTGAACAGTGTTGTATTTATTTCCCAATGCAAAAATCTCTAAAGATCACATCCAAGATCTCTTCAGTGCCAACCTTGCCAGTGATTCTACCCAAGCAGCTAAGGCCTAATCGCAGTCCCTCTGCGGCCAGCGCCAGGTCCACATCTCTGTACTTATGATATTGACTCAAGGCCTCAATGCTCTTTTGCAGGTTAGTCCGATGGCGGGTCTGAGTTAGACTCGGGCTGCCGACCAGCGGATCCGCACACCTTGGAATAAAGGGAGAAAAGGGAGAAAAGGGATGGTATTATGTGTAAGTGAAAGCTTGTAGTTGGATTACGTTGAGTTAAAATTTTATAAACATGGCATGTGCACAAGGTTTTAAATTCAACGATATTAATCCAGTATAGAAAACACAAATTCATTTTTTTGGCAGCAAAATCCAGATTTACAAATTCAGAGTCACACTTTCAAAACATTACATCAATAACTGAAATGATGAAGATCAACTCCGTGTTCAGAGCTAGTGTTTTGAAAATATGAAAAACTGAACTTGAAAAACTTGAATTTTTCATTACCCCTTTGCTGCATGATGTCATTATGAATATACAGAAGTTTCCACCATAAGCAAGGTTAACCTGATATAAAATAATATTTTTTAAATATTTCCATTCAGGTTATCTCATGTGCAGATCCAAATCTGCATAAAACACAGGAACAGAAACCTCACAATGCTTCACTTACATTGTCTTAACTCTCTCCTGCAACATTTTCAAGAAATCAGTCAGTCCTGCTCCGGTACTACACGACAGAATACTGACTGCAGCCGCAGTAAACAGGTCACTGAGGGCTCTCTGGATGATGCTCATGTGTTCATTAGGCAAGAGGTCACTTTTGTTAATGATCAGGAGACACTGCTGCACGTGACCCTGCTCCATCTTTTTTGGCAGCACACTGTTGAGGTAGTCGTTCAGGAAACCTGGCACCATCCGAGGCTCCTGAGGAAGCTGTGTCGAGTCGACGACCACCAGTGTCAGATCTGCCACTTCCACCCTATAGACAGGAGATAAAAAAAATGCTTATTCTTTCTAAAACACTTCTGCCTTGTCGATTATGGCTTCTACTTACAACCTGACCAGTATGACAACTTTATCACCAAAAAGATACTACTTTTAATAACTTAAAGATCCTAGATCCAATATGATCTATTTCACACAGATGTTGTTTGAGGTGTTACAGGCAAAGTATCATATTCCTAAAACAGACTTCTTTAAATACTTGCAGATAAGACACCTTGCTCAGATTAGACATGGTAGTCTCAGTTTGAAGACTTCTGACTTTTTGGACAACTTTTTTCTTAAGAAGGCTGAACATGAATAATAATTTAAAAAAATTGTTGGCCTTTTTTTTCATATTTGGACAAGCAAACATTTGATCATCTTTCAAACAGTGCGTATTAATGAAATATACACTTTATCAAATGACACACAAAACTGACATTTTGTAGTAATTTTCACAATTTAAATGAACAAAAGAACACATACAACAATGATTGTAGCATTTTAACCTTGGATGACACACTGCTCCTTGCTGAAGTGGACACAACAAAACACTTATGTTCAAGGTTGGACGTGCAAATGACTAAGAGAGAACGTTATTCTTCCGGTCCATAAGCATATTTGTTGTGCACAGTGCCTGTGTAGAGCTTAAAGGAAAACTCTACCCTGGAACACATTAAATGTGTTTATAATAAAATATTTGTGATGTGCTTAGCGAGCATGATACTAACTTGTTGGTTGATGGCGTATGTGTTATTGCTGTGAGAACTTAATGGCTGTGTGCCAGACTGACGTCACAGGGGAACAGTGCTAGCAAAGTTACAATGTCGTTTGATAGAGAGGAAAAAAAATCAGTTATACCAAAGATAAAGGAATAACGATCAGGTTTTGCTGTTAGCTCCTATAAACAAAGATTTTCCAGCAATGTTCAAAGTCATGTAAACAACTAAAATTCGACTCCTCAATCCACAGAATATTCTCCCAAAAGGTTTGAGATTCATCAAGGTGTGTTTTGTAAAAATTCAGATGAACATTAAATGTTCTTCTGGGTTAGCAGTGGTTTTCATATCACCACTCTTCTACGGATGACATTTTTGCCCATTGTCTTTCTGATAGTGGAGTCATGAACAGTGGCCTTTACTGATGCAAGAGCGGCCTGTAGGTCCTTTGATGTAGTCCTTGGCTCTTTTGTGATTTCCTGGATGAGTCGTTGCTGTGCTCTTGGAGGAATTTTGGAAGGTCGACACTTCTGGTATGGTTCACTACTGTGCCGAGTTTTTCCATTTGGAGATAATGACTCTCACTGTGGCTCTTTGGAGTCCCAGAGCCTTTGAAATAGCTTTGTAACGCTTCCCAGACTGATGTATTTCAGTCACCTTCTTCCTCATCATTTCTGGAATTTCTTTCAACTTCAGCAGAGTGTGTTACTGGGTAAGATCTTTAAACCAACTTCATGCTGTTGAAAAAGTTCTATTTAAGTGTTGATTTGATTGAACAGGGTTTGCAGTAATCAGGCCTGGTTGTGTCGAGTCCAGCTGAACCCCATTATGAATGCAGTTTCATAGATTTGGGGAATTAGTAACTACAGGGGCAAATATATTTTCACACAGGCCCAGTTGGTATTAGATAACTTTTTTGCTTCAATAAATAACATTATCATTTAAAAACTGTATTTTAAGTCATTTCCACCGCGAAGTACAAACACTATAACTATACAGAGAACTGCATAAAGAACGCTCTCCAAAATTCACATCACTGAAGTCTCTACTTCCTGGTCAGGGAGCTGCCGAACAAATCTCACTAGCCAATGAGAGTAAATCGCTGTTAAACCCCACCCACACAAGAGGTTTGTGCCAGAATGAACGTAAAATTGTGGAGTGTAAACGAAACCTTTGAAAGCGTAAACAAAAACTCTGGCAGTGCATTCATAAATCATGAAGAGCGAAAAGAAAGAATTTGAAGACCATGTAAAATTCCACTGTTTTCAGTTTCGGTGTGTTTTTCTTCTCTCGTTGTATAGGTTTGTCCGTTTCTTGAAAAGTTACGTTTGATACTTCTGGCACTAAATGGATTAAATGAATTAAATGTAATTCCATTATTTACCAGATGATAATCACAATGGCTTTGTTGGAGGATGGCAGTATCATGGAAGTTGAAATTTGGAAGCTGATCTGTTTGAGTGTAGAGATGAGAGCTAATTCCCATCATCAGCGTGTAGTTGAATGGCATTTTAGATATTGTAGAAAAGCATTTACCAAAGTGAAAATAGACCAACATGCAGATGAAAGTTTAAGGCAAAAAAAGTCTATTAATTTTCAATTTTGTTATAAAATCCGCTCTTCATCTCCCTCCACTGGCTTCCTGTAGCCGCCCATATCAAATTCAAGGCCTTGATGCTCACCTACAAGACCTTGTCTGGAACAGCACCCTCCTACCTCAACTCTCTCCTGATGGCTTACGTTCCCTCACGCAATCTGCGATCGATTAATGACCGATGCTTAGTAGTGCCTACTCAGCGTGGCTCAAGGTCCCTTTCCAGAACCTTCACACTAACTGTTCCTCAGTGGTGGAATGAACTTCCAACCTCAATCCGGACCACAGAATCTCTCACCATCTTCAAAAAACAGCTAAAGACCCACCTCTTCCGTGAACACCTAACTAACCCAATAAAAAACAAACAAATGAAACAAACACCTTACTCTGGCTCTTACACCTCTACTCTGTGCACTTTGCTTTTCTAGAACTCAATTTAAAGATCTTGTATTGTAGCACTACTTGTATTGTTCTCCTCTTGATATACCACTTTGCTTGTATTTCCTCATTTGTAAGTCACTTTGGATAAAAGCATCTGCTAAATGAATAAATGTAAATGTAAAATAAATCTTGGACACCATTGAAAATATATTCATTATAGGTCATTATAAGTAGATTTTTCCTTTCATCTTGATGTCTTAGTACCAGTGTGTGTAATTCTGTTAACCCCTACATGACCCCCTCAGTGTGTGTGCTTCAATATGTCCCAATAAATAGTTTGTTTGTTGTTCACAACAGCAGTGAAGACTATTCTTCTACAGAATATTGAAAGAGACCTCATCAGACCTTACCAGTGCTTTCATGGTGTGAATTCCACTAATACCACTAAGTGTGTGGAATCTCAAAATCAACTGATTTTATCAGGTAGTCACAAAATATGTGCATCATAATATGTACAGGTAAACGCACTGCATAAACGTGATTTCATTAGATTACAGTCAAATAAAGCTACAACCTCTAACCCTGTGTCGCACCCTAACCACTCACTGTATGAAAGATTCTATGCAATGTTTTTAGATAAATGTGCATTTATGGTTTCCCCTCTGTCAATGCTACAAAATATACGCCTAGTATACCTGTACTCTCATCTTTGCTTTCTTTTTTTTTTAATTATTAAAGATGGATATCTATTACATAAACACCGCATAATCTATACTTCCATTACATAACAATTTAACAAAGCAGAGCGCAGGAAATATACCTGAGGTGAAATTTCAAAATCACTGTATCCACTCACACTAAGGAAAAGCCAAAGAGTTTGCTTCCTTCCACCGGCCATTTTAAAAAATGCGCCATATTTATAAAATGTCAGTGTGTTTAAATTTGACACAGTGTTGTTTATATTACTCACCATTTTCCCACAAGCTGTTCTTACCTTTTCAGGGCACGCTGGACGCCCTCTCGCTCCACGCTGTCATCTGTCTCCCTCAAACCTGCCGTGTCACTCAACAGGACCGGAAAACCTCCGATGTCCAGTGGCGTCTCCACAACGTCTCTAGTGGTCCCTGCTATAGGAGACACAATAGCTGCAGGACGTTGGCCTGTGGTAAAACACACACAGAGAGAGAGAGAGAGAGAAACACATAAGGAGAATACTCATACAGTTCTCATATATACAGTTTCCATATACAGTGTATATGTGAGTGTGAGATTTTTACATGTACATATCTTAATGTTTTTGTTTGTTTTCTTAAACACTATATCCCAGTATTAATGACAAAAACAAAAAGAACAAGCTCTACAAGTCTGAGCCGGACTGGAAACAATAACAGGAATAAAACTGAGAACTAATGAATGCAGGTCACTCAGGGCAGGAAACCCAGCGATATCCACACACCCTGTCCTGCACCCTTGCTCCTGTCATTACTGAACTATGTGCCAGAGATGGAAAACACTATGTACACTGATTAGATAAGCTTCAAGACCCTATATTATTATCATCATCATCATCATCATTTATTCACTTCCTTCAATGTTTTCAATTAATGCTAAAAATAAAAATAAAAACTTGAACAGCATCATTTGTTTTTCTTTTTATTCCTCAGTTTACTTCCAGTAACTTAGTAAATTTACACTATACTATTTACATAGTATATCATAAAGGCAGCATATTTTAGAAAGGTAAAAACCTTAAAATGCTCAAAAGTATTTATATATTTTTTTATAAGCATCCATATATAAATATAATAAACTAGAAAAGAAGAGGCAACTGGAACAGCAGATAGAACCTCACATTGCAGTCCATTTTATTCTGCATGGATAAGCTGTTTTTGAGCTGCCTATGCATTTTTCGAAACTCTCCTGCTCGTTTACAATGTTACAGAGGCAGAGGAAGGAGATGTGGCCCGAGTAACTGCTGCCTAGAGTTGTTATGTCTAGTGATATTTCAGACACAGATTTATCCAAATAATCCCGAAAAAGAAACTTCGACCTACTTCATAAAACAATTGCAGGATTTCACCTCTAGACTGAGAATCGCTTGTCTGATATGTAAGGAAACACGTTTACAAACCGATGATGCTTAACATTTCTCCAACACGTCACAACAGGACGTTCGTCTCAAGTACAGACAGTGACTCATTTGTATATTTCACAGTCCACCTTGTGACATTTCTGCCAAATGACTAATGGGTTAAAGACATCTCTAAGGTTAGCCTTTAGACAGAGTAGTGTGAGAACAGTAGAACTTGTTCTTCATACATGGAATAACTCATTGTTCAGCCGCAAATATCTCCAAAGCGGAAACATGGAAAAATAAGATGAAGATGGTGGTCTTCTAAATAGTTTGGAGGGAATCTCTGCATAATTACCATCCGGCTGTCGTCTCAGCCAGAGCAGCTTATTGTTTTAAACTTCATAGACAGGAACATGAATAATATTAATTTCTATTTCAACTCAATTGATCTAAATCTACAATTCTCAAATTCCCCCAGACCTTAGTTGCAATCTGCAATGTGCTGCACCATCTTATATTACGTAATAAAAGATGTTTCCATGTGTTTAGCCTTCTGATCTAAATCAGTTTTAACTGGCGGGTTGGAAAATATGCATAGCAGAAGCAGAACTTTGTATTTCACCAGTCTTCAAAATAATTACATTTTGTGAAATTATAAACTCCAAAAGTTGTGATAGTAGTGACTATAATTCATAACTCATAAAGGTCTGTGGTATTTGAATTGGTATGATGTGTTAAGTCTTGTAATGACTATGCGGGGCACGGTGGTTAGCACGTTTGTCTCACAACTCCAGGGTTCGATTCCCACCTCCGCCCTGTGTGTCAGGAGTTCCCGATGTGTGTGCGTGTTCTCCCCGCTCTACAGGGGTTTCCTCCGGGAACTCTGGTTTCCTCCCTCCATGCATGACATGCGATGTAGTGTGATTGGCATCTCTAAATAGTCTATGGTGTGTGAATGTGTGTGTGATTGTGCCTATCCGTCCAGGGTGTTTCCCCGCCTTGTGCCCCAAGTTCCCTGGGATAGGCTCCAGGCTCCCCGTGACCTTGTGTAAGATAAACGTTACAGAAAACGGACAAATGGATGGACTATGTTCGGAGCGTAAGCACGGTACCATTTAAATGAACCACAGTGTGGCCATTTAACCAAATTAAGCAAATGTACCTGGAGTTGAAAAAGTGAAAGCGTAGATAATATGCCAAAATTTGTCTCAATTAAAAGTGGAAGTATCTTGCCAGAAAATGTACTCAAGTGAAAGTTTAAAAAAAAAGCTGCTTTTAAATTTACTCAATGTTTTTAACTAATGTTTCAGTAACGTGATGTTTTCACGTAAACACTAACTTTTACTGATGTATTTAAAACCATTTTAAAACAACAACGCTTTATCATATTTGTCAAATGCATATACTCATATGCAAAGACCAATGCTATTTAGTCTTTCTCATGAATTAATCTAAAGTAAAACATCGTGTAAATAACCAAATTTTACCATTAGCTAGAATTTGACTTCCTCTCTAGCCGGTTAAGTTAGACAACATGTTAACTCAGACACATTGTTAGCTACAGCGCTAACTACATTCTGCTACAGCAGATGACGATTTGGCATGAGTTTTTTCTACACTGATGGACTTGATTGGATGTTAAACTGAAATGATTGGATGCTAAACTTAATCTACTGGATTGATATATAGCATACGGTCATTGGCTTTGTATTTGTAAAGATTACACTGAATGTCCAAAAAAAAGAAATAATAATAATAAAACGTCTAAAAAATGTTGGAAATGTAATTAAGAAAGAGTACGAGCATTCAATTTCAATAATACTCTAGCAAAGTATAAAAGCATCACATTGCAACTAAGGAAACCAGGCATTTATGTACATCAATACCACAAACTGCTTCTTACACAGTAGATTGAAAAGGCTGCTCTTGCCCGCATTGGTGGATCCTGCGATCACCACATGTACACCACTGCGCAGTCGCTCGCCTCTCCGCTCATCAGAGAGATGCGTCTGTATTTCCACTTGCAGCTTGGATACTGCCGTGTCCACTGCGTGGATAGAAATAAAAGCGCTGCATGAGAAGATTAAACATCCAATTATGACAGTTTTAATGAGTCAGAATTGTGGCAGGTGTTCTCAAACTAGGGGTCGCAATCCCACGTGGGGTCGCTTGATTTACAAATGGGGTCATAGGAGAACCTCAATCTCCTCTTTTGTTTCATGCATTTATCTTACAAATTCATATTAGAAACACTGAAGGCAGATTGTGTGTGTGCGGTAATATTTTCAAATGTTTTTGGGAGTCACATTCACATTTAAATGACTAGGGTACATGTTACTTATCTTGATCTTGGTCCTTCTTGTATTGTGTCTCAAAACGGCATACTCATGTATTATTCTAGACTGTTACTGAGTGCTAACACTACTTTCATATGTTTGAATTTTAAAAACCTCTCACGTAGCCTTCAAACCTACCGAAAGGTCCGTTTCGTCTACCAGTCTTCTGGATTATGAAATACTTTTGAATGTTAAGGTCAGAGTTTTCGATTTGAGACGCAGCTCGTGACGTTAATCATGATGATGGCGGAAAGCTTTAAAGAGAAACAGAGTTTGTCGGTATGTTTAACATTACTGTGCATGAAATCATGAAAGTTTACAGTTCGTCTGGAAAACCTTCGAGAGAAAGTTTGACGGAACGTGGCGTCTAGCGAATGCAGCTTTTAAATCTTCCAGGTGTATATAAGATTCGCAGACAGGTGTGTGAACAATGCTTCTTGCATTACTACTACTTCTGCAAAATCATGTGTCAAGTATCAACCAGGTTTCTCTGCTTTTCATCACACCACCACGGCATGGTTAATTTTCCTAGAACTACACAACAGACTAGTGATTCAGTGCAGATTCGTAATATTAATTACTTTGGGGTGATTTTTGGATCTGTTGTGAACTTCAGGTATTATTTCACACGTTTTTTTTTTAAATATTGAACGGAAATGAAACTTTAAGCCAAATATCATTTGAGTCGTTCAACCCCTTTTGGATAGTAGTGTAGTGCAAATTAAATTATAATGTGTGTACTATCAACTGCTGTTTTTATGCCAATTCTTATATGCCAGTGCTGTAGCAAGCAAAATCTTTTAAACTTCAATTCAAAGCCAGTTTCCTTTTGCACTTCAGCTTCTAGCCACTGCCAGCCAAGCTGATGTCACTCAGAGGAAGGAGATGGACTGTGACAGCCTTGTTCCTTGACGCACTACAAAGTCCCAAAATTCTCTTGAGAAACAGCTCACAACACAAATACAATGTGTCTCTGCCTAATACAGATGCAAAGGAAATGATAACAGGTACACTGAGCACATGGATATGATAGTTATTTTGTATTACAAAAAGCTGCTTTGAGACTTTCATTTGTCAATTTCTCCATGAGGAAACTAACATTTCAGCACTTGGACTCCAATACTATTTCCATGCAGTGGATGTGGAACAGACTCCCTGGTGCAAACAGGAAGTTTCTCCATTCTGTACTCGGAAAATGAGCCTTAAGTGTTTTGTTTTGGGTTTTTTCAAGATTTGGAGACGCACCTTGATTTAAGACTCCATCCTCTATGAGCTCACCCTCACTGAAGTCAATGAAAGCCTCCACGTGCGCTAAACACTGCAATTGAACGAAAAACATCTCGTTATGGTCCAAAATAAAAAGCCGCGTGTGATTTCCTTATCCTCACACTCCAAATTTGTAAAAATCCACCAACTCATAAAACCAATTAAGACCCTTTTCCCTGCAAATAAGTGTTCACTTTTTATAAATTTCACTTTGACTTTTCTTTAGGTAGAATTTACCCCACATGAACACTTCTGTTTCTATGCCGTGGTCATTGTGAGAGCAGAGAAAACTAACATACTGGCTTTAATCATCACAAGCTAAAGAGCTGGACTATATCCAAATGGTGGGATGTTTTTGCAGACCTCCCAGGAAAGGTTGGGAAACACAAACAAAAAAAGATTACACAATCCTAAATCACAACCGCTGCCAACAACAGCACTGTAACTACTGCTTTTTCTGATTATTTTCCACATCACCCAGTATATAGCAAATCATTTATTCATTACAAACTAGTCTACATAGCTTAATTAATTATGACATGCACTACTACCTTTTAAAGACTCCAAGCCCCCCCACCCCCCTCCGAAGTGGGTACACAATCCAAAATTGTAATTATTTTACCTTCATACCAACTAAGAAAACTTTGGTACTTCTTATCAGGACACTGAACTGATTATCAAAACTCTCCAAAGCTTTACAACATTAAACTTCAATCATCTGCCTATATATATATATTTATTTATTTATTTTATTTTTTTAAAGCCCTTTAGGTGTCAAGTCTCAACGAGTAAACCTACTTCTCAAAGATAATGCGATAATATTTTAAGTCACCTAGATAAATAATAAAATAAAACGAATAATATATAAATAAATAAAAATGTGACTTCATTCAGTAAGGCATTCTGCATTTCTTTTGCATTTGTTGGGTTGATAACTAAAAGGAAACTACTTAGTAGTCAAACAGTGCTCAAATATAGACACATCTAAAAGACTTAAGAAAAGTATCCATGTTCTTATTCCAAAGTGTCCCCAGGCCACTACGTAATCTGCAAAGGCACCAGGCAGTAAATTTCCTGCAGGAGTTCTGTTGGACCACTCAACATGTGTGTTTTGGAGTTACACAATTCTTCTTTACGAGACCAGTGAGCCACCCTGTCACTCAAGTCCCTCAGGAACATAAGAGAGTCTGGTGTACACCCATGGCAGGATTTCCTGCCTGCCGAGCTGTGCTCTTCACCTACTGAACAGTTCTGGGTAAGATCCAAAACACAAACACAAACAGGCAGGAGACAAGCAGAACACCACACACACACACACACACACACACACATATATATACAAAACCAGCTACTTTTGGGGGGGAAACCCTGAAATAGTAACAGCTTTACCTTACGGAAGCCCTACGCAGTCATGCATTATTAATTTTTTTCTGTTGTTTTCTCATGATCTCGACTTAATTTTCTCGTGATCTCGACATAACAAAAAGTTGTTTTCTCACAACGATGTCATTTTATCCAGAGAAAATCTCCGGCTTTGTGAATGGGACTGGTGTTACATGCATATTGGTATCTTCTCCATCATCACTGTAATAATTCCCCGCTGTAGAGATGGACTTTATCTCCGCATTAAGAGAGAGGGATGTGTGTCCCCTTCTCAAGTGTGGGACACTAATGTGGAAGTCGTCAGTCCTGCAGGGATGAGGTGTTTTTGTAGGCCACCACGGAAGTTAGCATCACCCTGATTCCCTCCACAAAAATCCAATAGGATTTTTCCACTGGCTTTTGGATTATTGCAGAAAATAAATTCTGTGATCAACAAAAGTTTATGATTCTTACATGTTTCATTCATTAAGATAAGATTCATAAGATTTTAAAGCCTAATTACACTCGCCAGAAGTAAAAAGCTAATGTTAAGCTATAAACGAACTACACCACGGTCGCATGACTTCAACGTCACCACCGATACGCTTCCGACAACTCTTTCAATCTTTATTTAAAAAAAACAATACAATTGGAAAATACTATAAATTGATAAATCTACAAGTTGGGAAGTTTGAATTGCGAGTGCGAGTATAAACACAACGAGGCTGTAGTAGATGAGTTTTCCTCTTCGGCGTGATGACGTTTAATGTCCCCAACAACCTCTGTAGTCCCGTTTAGCCACGTGTTAGCAACCGTCTTTTTCCAGACATGTAAAAGCTTTTTAAAAAATCCTGAGTGGGGTATTACTGATGTATTTTATGGCGTAGTATAAAAAGTGAACATATCTTGAGCTTGTCTTAACTGCAGACCTTATTTCAGGCATTTAACCAAAAAACCCACTGACTTCGGGATGATGGATGTCCAGTACACAGGAAAATTAAGACGAGATCACGAGAAAACAACAGAAAAAAAATTAATCATGCACGGCCGCTTAGGGCTTCCGTATTACATTATTTTAAAACTACTTTTACTTTTTTTTTAAAATATATATTATACAAAGACATTTTAATGTGTGCTCCTACAAACATACAAGCACACTTTCATTCTTACTGCTGTTTGATATGTTATTAGAAACACTGATAGTTTTAGTCCGACACCGCCACCTGTTGTTGGTGTATTAAAATATCAGATCATGAACTGCAAAATGCATTTTTATAAAACATAAAATACAGGGTGTCCCAAAAGTCTCCATACATAGAAGACGATGTTTCCCAGCACCACGTTGGTTGTGTCTTCGTCAGTGGATGTTTGTGGGCGTCCACTTCTCGGTCGGTCCACAACACTTCCAGTCTTTTCGAATTTGTTAATAAGTTTGGTAACAGTGTCATGTTTCCTGTGCAGCTTCCCGGTCCAGCCATGAGAATGATTTCAATACGTTCTTCTTTTGTCAAAGGCTTGCTTAAAGGCTATCTTAAAAATACATATATATAATATAAACTAAGTATGAAAAATTTTGGAAGACATTTTGCTAAAATATGCTCATTTCCCCCCTATCTATGGAGACTTTTGGGAGACCCGGTAGTTCTGATTTTAAAATCTGATTGGCTGATCTTCATTCAAAGCTGGTGTAAAATCCTCAATATAGGCACACTTGTGAACATCACAGAAATTGAATTCTGTGTAAATGCACAAGGTTTTAAGCCAAAAAAGCTGTTACACTAGGGCCACTGTTTCGTCAAATGGAGTGCGCTAATCCTTGCCCATTATGTTGCAACCAAAGTTAACAAACTACATTAAACTTGCATATGGGGACAAAATGTTCATTGCAAACTTTATTAAAAAATGAATCTAAATATTTATTGAACACTGGATTTTATATATATATATATAAAAAAAGATGCCGTTATCAAAGGTAAGGCAGTTTTAAGCACTCTGCTGTGCACTGTGTCTAAGCACTCCCTTACCCATGATAAAAAAAATCAGTCTCTTGTGGCTCATTGCTGCACAAGACAACGTGAAACAGAAATACATGTGCAATTTTTTTCTTCCCCAACATGATATACTGAATTTCCAAGGCAAAGAAAATATTTAGGTGAATGTGACTGGATCAGAACCTGACCCAGGGCTTATGAAATGTGGTCGTGGACATACCTTTGCTGTTATCATTTTAATCCTACCTGTCACTATCACAGGATGCAAAAAAGTTGCTGCACATTAGGGACAATTAAATGTGATTATTACTGATGTCTTCTGTACAATCTAACACAGGACAAGTGCTAACAAGGGAAAGAGGTCAGTTCTGAATTCAGGTTGTCTTTAAAGATGTGCCAGTAGTGTTAGCAGTATTCAGACTGGGCCACTGAGATGTTACTGATACTGAGGTTCCAGAGAAGTGCAAAAGTTTCTACCCCCATGGAAAAATAAACCTTTATTCTTGAAAAAATTCCAAGCATAACGTGCGTCAAAAAATAATATACTAAACCACAGACACACGGTCTTTATGTTTGAACAAGGATACCTAATAACACACCTGACTCTGTTGTGTGGTCTTTGGAAACATTACATACATGCTTAAGCTGCTGACTCCAGTCATTGTAGAGGCGACTGAGGTCCCCTGCCATCTGCCGGAGAGCTTGTCTCCTCTGAGCTTCCGTCTCTGCATGGATCAAATCCCCCAAGCCCTCTACTTCAGTCAAATCCAACTTTCCAGCATGGAACGCGCGTCGGGTAAACTCACCTGCCTCGGCAGGCCTCAGTCCAGGTAGGCTACCTAAAATGCAAATACAAAAAAATGGAGTTTAAATATCAACATTAATTACCTGTTATTGCCATCTTGTGGGTAAAAAGGTTCACAGCACTCAGTCCACAGAAAAGCCCACACTTCCGGTTCCAGCAGCATTTCATTCATCACACTGCATTAAATCCTATGAACGTTTCATGAAAGATGAGAGTCATACCCAGGGCTTGTAGAACACCATTAATGACAGCAGGTCCTCCATGTATGTGAAACTCAGCACTGTCCTCTCCAGTGAAACTGTGAGGGCCTGAAGGAAACCACAAAGTACATAGTTGGTCAACTGGCCCAGATGAGAAATGTTTTAATGACGTTCACGTCATGCAGCAAATAATTTTTGACCAACATTAACCCATGTCACAACAAGCACTCACCCGTGTTTTAAATGCATATTTTAACTGCATAATTTATGTTATGATTTTTGTTCAAAACATGCAGCCCTACTATGAGGTGCATGTTAAATCAAGAACGGAGCTAAAATGTCAAGTAACACTGGCTTATATATAATAATTCATTCATACAGTTAAGTGCAAAAGTTTGCATAGCCTTGCTGCAAAACTGCCATTTAATGTGAGTTTTTATGTTCCTTTATTATAATAACCACCACCACCAAGTCCAGTCCTTCTTGTTATTAATTTGTATGCATAAAATAACCTCAAAATATACTTCAAACAGGAAGGAAGCTATTGAAGAAAAACTAAGCGTGGACTTTTAGGACAGCACGGTGGTACAGTGTTGCCAGATCACAGCTCCAGGATCCCTGGTTCAATCCTTAGCTTGGGTTACTGTCAGTGTGGAGTTCTACTTCATAAAAATATACCAATAGGTGAAATGCCATCTATAAATTGCCCCTAGGTATGAATATGTGTGTATGGTACTGGTATTCCAGGGGGGTGTAAAATTTTAAGCAGGATGACCGGTGTAAATTGTTATTATTTTGTCTTTTGGGAAGCATGTAAATATCCTATGAAGCTTCTTAAGGGCAGTACTAAATTTAAAAAAAAAAAAAAAAAGATCTTTAATATAAAAAATAATAAATTACACCAATAAAATAATAAATTACACCAATCATCCTGCTCAAAAGTTTACACCCCCCAGGCTCTTAATGTATCGTGTTGCCTTCTTGAGCATCAGTGAATGTTTGCAGCTTTTGTAATAGTCGTGTACGAGTCCCTCAGTCGTCCTCAGCGTGAAAAGATGGATCTCAACATCATATAGCTGTTGGAAAGGGGTCAAATATACAGAAGATGCTGGAAAACTAAAGAATGTGCAGGACCTGGAGGATTTTTCTGAAGAACAGTTTAACTGCTCAGGACAAACAAGGGACTAATGAACAACTCTCACAAAACGACACACGGTATTAAGAATCGAGCGTATGTAAACTTTTGAACTGTTTCATTTGTGTAAATTCATTATTGTTATTATTGTGTCTTGTGGACTATGTGTAAACATCTGTTATGTGAAATAGCTTATTGAGGGCAGAACTAAATAAAAAAAAATGCAATTTTTATGAACCCTATTTTTTTTATTATAAATTATTTATCATTAATTATAATCATTTTCCAGATTCTGCATGGTGTAAATTTTATTTAAAAAATTTTAAAAAATAAAATAAAATAAAATAAAAAAAGACCTCAACTATATAAGGTGACAAAGATTCACATAAGCATGAAGCAAAGTAACATTATATTTTGTCCATAACCTGCAGCAATACAACATCCCAGAGGATGAAGTCTTATCCCCACACATCACGATCCTGATCACGCACCTGGGAACCACAGGATAAGGCCCCGGTCCAGCAGCTCCTTAGATGCGGGGTGTGTGATGTTGCGGAGGAGCGCAGTGCGGGGAGTCAGCGCGCGCTTCAGGCCGGTCAGAGCGCGCACAGCTCCGGTTGCATCTGGTCCGCTCACACGCACCACTGCTACTCCACACCGACCTCTACCAGAAGACAACGCGAAGATCGTGTCCTCAAAGCCAGGGGCAGGTCTACTGCACACGGGTCTAACAGGGCAAGCCCGACCAAAGACGACAGGACACCTGAGGTACACTCGTGGCCTAGGGAATTAAACATGTACATTCTCCATAAGGTTTATGAAGGTGCTCGTCATCCGGGGGTTTTAACGTCATAGCGATCGGACTTTTAAAAATGCATAGGCTACTATAAATCCGATCGACGGATCTCACAAACCTTGTGACATTTTTATACAGGGCAATCCTCCAGCAGCCGGCAAGCGCCATGGTAGGCGTCTGGTATTTCTGTTAAGGATGCTATATGCTTAAGATTAAAAAAATACAATATACGAATGTTATTCTAGTTGGAGCACTCATAGATAGATTTAACACTGTGTCACTTTTTAGACTGAATTACAACTCTAAATACATGTACCAGAAACTACAAAAAAAAAAAAAAAAACCATCCAACACATGCACTGAAAACCCGTCTTCCCGTTTAAAATCCAATGAAGTTGCTGTTGTTTTGTTTTTTGTGAATTTCATTGGTCCGCGTCGCCATGACGTTATTTCTAGACAGCTCTAATTCGTTGTTAAATGCCGTCAATCAAATTCAATTCCCGCCTCTGTGCGTCCTCATAAAGTATCCGTATTGACACTTCAAATGTAAATATGGACAGATCCGGTTCTTTAGAAAATGAATATAAAAAAAGAAAGAAAGAAAAAACCCTACAGATAGTATCTATGGCCTTGCGAAGTCTCTTTTTAAAAATACTTAATAACGAGGGCGTGTCGTCTCGTTTATTTTTTAACAATTCATCAATTTATTAGTGTTACTGTCTGATAAATTCATACAAATATCTAATGACATCGTGATTCCGGTACAAATTATTTCTTTTATTATTGTTACTTGGAAATAAGCTAAAAAGTTGTAACCCAACATGTACAAAATGACTTTACAAAAAAAATTAATCAAAATTTTTAAAAGTAAGAATAGATAATTAAAAAAAGAGAAACATTTTATCTCGTTTTTCATCCCATGGGTTTGCTTACATTAATATCATGAGGATTTATTGCCAAAATAAAATATTATGAACGGGCTACAGGAAATAATAGCCTACACCAAGCACCTGGGCAATAAAACACATGAAGGATGAGCTGGGAGAACAGCAGGATCCCAGAGCTCATTCAGCATGGTGCACCTCTCTGCAGAGGTGGTAAGGCATGAGGATGGTGAGTAAGCAGAAATTATGTGGCTTGTCTTCCTCTCAGCAGTGAGGGGAGGGTTGCTTAGTATCTACACAGCAATAGGGACAGAAATATGTATGGTCCTGTCTATAGCTAGCAGTTTTGAGCATGATTTTAGATATCCAGTCTACTGCATGACTATTGCCACATAAAGCTCCTAGTGTTATTTTAGCCTTACAGTAGCATTACACTGCACGTGCAGTCTCTTGCCATAGTGCTGCTGTACAGCAGGTTGATAGCTCTTTTCTTCATACAGTGCTGTGAAAAAGTATTTGCCCCCATCCTGATGTCTTCTGTTTTTGTGTATATCTCATACTAAATTGTTTCAGAAATTAAAACACAATCTAAGATAAAAACAATGGCAACCTGAGTAGACACAAAATACAAATTTCAAAATGATAATGCTATTTATTGAAGCAAACAAAAACTTGTCCAATACCAACTGGGCCTGTGTGAAAATATATTTGCCCCCTAGTTACTAATTTCCCAAATCTATGAAACTGCATTCATAATGGGGTTCAGCTGGACTAGACGCAACCGGACCTGATTACTGAGAACCTTGTTCAATCAAATCAAGAGTTAAATAGAACTTTTTCAACAGCATGAAGTTGGTTAAAAGGTCTCACCCAGTAACACACTGTGCCAAAGTTGAAAGTAATTCCAGAAATGATGAGGAAGTAGGTGACTGAAATACATCAGTCTGGGAAGGGTTACAAAGCTATTTCAGAGGCTCTGGGACTCCAAAGAATCACAGTGAGAGTCATTATCTCCAAATGGAAAAACTTGGCACAGTAGTGAACCTTCCCAGAAGTGTCGACCTTCCAAAATTCCTCCAAGAGCACAGCAATGACTCATCCAGGAAATCACAAAAGAGCCAAGGACAACATCAAAGGATCTACAGGCCTCTCTTGCATGAAACATCTGCTCTCTACAATGAAAAATGAAAATCCTAAAGGAGAATGTCTGATCTTTAGTCCATAAGTTGAAACTCAAGCGCAACTGGATTATGCAGCAAGACAATGATCCAAAGCACAGGAGTAAGTCCTAGTCCTAGAAGTAAGTGAAAGACTGATCTCCAGTTATCGGAAGAATTTGGTTGCAGTTATTGCTACTAAAGGTGGCACAACCAGATTTTAAGTTTAAGGGGGCAATTCTTTTTTCACATGAGTGATAGGTGTTGGATCACTTTATTTGCTTCAGTAAAAAAATAAAAACTGTATTGTGTTTACTCAGGTTGCCCTTGATTCATGTTGTATTTCATTTGAAGATCTAAAACTATTTCTTATGGGATATATGCAAAAACAGAAGAAATCAGGATGGGGGCAAATACTTTTTCATAGCACTGTAATATCCATTATTTTTTAAAGCATATATTCTGTAACTGATAATGAAACTCTGCTACCTTAGGATCTCAGACAACATGATTTACATTCGAATCATAGACAAAATATTAATCTCTGAGGATATTTTTTGTGCTGATAAATAAACCATACAGCTCTTTATCATCTGTCTCAGTCTGCCTTTCATTAGCACCACCATTTTACTGAATGCACCTGCTGAGAGTAATGAGTCACACAAGTTTTAGTGTTTTGCTATGAAATTATGCCAGTGCTTTCTGATTTGATTAAATGACCTAAAAGTGGTCGGGGGAAAAACACGAACCAAACCACTGCAATGCGATACCACAGGGAGTGGTAACATGATTGGCTTTATATTTATAGTCTACAACCCCAGTTCCAAAAAAGTTGAGATGCTGTGTAAAATGTAAATAAAAACAGAATGCAATGATATCTATGTGAGCAGAGTATTTTTGTGAAATTTTTTAAACAAAAGATCAAAACGTTAAACAATAAAGACAATTTTTCACAGCCTTCTTTGCTCATATTTACCAAGGGTGACAATATTAGTAGAGGACACTGTATATATTTTCATGCCATTCATATGTCATATGTTAAAATGTGTTTATAGATTCAGACTCACTTGCTCATTTATAATTTAAGTGCACACTCACAATGCTGTATTCAGCCTCTTGGATACCGAGAAACTGAATTCCTTCAGAGAATGTCATATTGACTTTTACTGAGGATAACATTCTTAACTCATGGTTGTGTAGTATATAGTACCTTTTATATGATTCAGAAATGGCATGTATGAGTAATGTTACCTATGGGATCAATATGACGTGGCTATATACAACCCCAATTCCAAAAAAGTTGGGACACTGTGTAAAATGTAAATAAATGTAAATAAAAACAGAATGCAATGATTTGCAAATCTCATAAACCCATATGTTATTCACACTAGAACATGGAAAACATCGAATGTTTAAACTGAGGAAATGTACCATTTTAATAAAAAAAATAATGTAATTTTGGCTGCAACACGTCTCAAAAAAGTTGGGACGGGGCAACAAAAGGCTGGAAAAGTAAGTGCTACTAAAAAGAAACAGCTGGAGGTTAATTGGGAACAGGTCAGTAACATGATTGGGTATAAAAATAGTATCTTAGAGAGGCAGAGTCTTTCAGAAGTAAAGATGGGCAGAGGTTCACCAATCTGAGAAAAACTGCATCTACAATTTGTGGAACAATTTCAGAATAATGTTCCTCAAGGTAAAATTGTGAAGACTATGAATATCTCATCATCTACAGTGCATAATATCATCAAAACATTCCAAGAATCTGGAAAAATCACAAGGGTGAAAATCAATAATGCATGCCTGTGATCTTCGGGTCCTCAGGCATGATTCTGTAATGGAAACCACTGCATGGGCTCAGAAACACCTCCAGAACTCATTGTCTGTGAACACAGTTCGCCGTGCCATCCACACATGCTGGTTAAAGCTCTATCATGCAAAGAAGAAGCCATATGTGAACATGATCCAGAAACACCACTGTCTTCTCTGGGCCAAAGCTCATTTAAAATGGACTGAGGCAAAGAGAGGGACCATCCAGCTTTTTATCAGCACTCAGTTCAAAAGCCTGCATCTCTGATGGTATGGGGTGCATTAGTGCCTATGGAATGGGCAGCTTGCACATCTGGAAAGGTATATACAGGTTTTATAGCAACATCTGCTTCCATCCAGATTCCATCCCATCTTTACTCCTGAGAGACTCTGCCTCTCTAGATCATGTTATTGACCTGCTGCCAATTAACCTAATTAGTTACAAAATATTCCTCCAGCTGTTTCTTTTTAGGAACACTTACTTTTTCAGCCTTTTGTTGCCCCATCCCAACTTTTTTGAGACCTGTTACTGCCACCAAATTCAAAATGACTATTTTTTTTCTCAAAATGGTACATTTCCTCAGTTTAAACATTTGATATGTTTTCTGTGTTCTATTGTGAATAACATATGGGTTTATGAGATTTGCAAATCATTGCATTGTTTTTATTTACATTTTATACCGTGTCCCAACTTTTTTGGAATTGGGGTTGTATATCAAAATACTATACTGAATTGCATTATTTAATGCTCCTGTGTGGGAGTAAGTTAGGGGAAACTTGAGAGACTTGGCTTTAGCTCCCTTGATCGGGGTGTGTGTGTGTGTGTGTGTTTGTATTTGTATGTGTGTGTTTCTATATCTTGGTGCTGACCAAATGTCTGCCACACGGATGAGAATGTCTGACAGTTTTGGCCTTGTGTGGACATTTTACTGGTTCCACAAGACAAAAAAATGCTATTATTATTGTTGTTGTTATTGTTGTTGTTGTGGTGGTTTTTAGTAGTAGTAGTATTTTTATTGTTGTTATTGTTATTATTAGTAGTAGTATTGTTATTGTTGTTGTTATTATTAGTAGTAGGCTATTTTTATTGTTGTTATTAGTAGTGTTTTTGTTGTTTTTATTGTTGTTGTTATTAGTAGTATTTTTTGTTGTCGTTATTATTAGTAGTAGTATTGTTATTGTTGTTGTTATTATTAGTAGTAGGCTGTTTTTATTGTTCTTATTAGTAGTATTTTGTTGTTGTTTTTATTAGTAGTATTTTTTGTTGTTGTTATTATTAGTAGTAGTATTTTGTTGTTGTTATATGTTTGTTTGTTCGTTTACAGAAAGCCTTTATTTGTGTCCTTTTGGTGGGTGAGGTTAGGGTTAGATTTAGATATAGGCATAAAATGAATTAGCTGCGTTAATAACTACGTGAGTGGAAGGTCCTCAAAAGGAGAGGAAGACAAAGGTGTGTGTGTGTGAGAGAGAGAGAGAGAGAGAGAGAGAGAGAGAGAGAGACGATGTGTCATTTCGCTCCTTTGTCCCTCCTCCATAGTAAAGCCTGTGTTGATCAGAAAGCGGCGGATCTGCACTCATAACCCCTACAAAGCAGGATGACCCACAACCGTCCCTTCACGCTCCTTTTCACTTAACCCCCGGTAACCGATCCGAACCGGCACTCGCTGCATGTTTCTGCAGACTAGGACACTGCACCCCCTCCCCTCTCCTCTGGAATAAAAGCTCCAACAGTCAGTCCCCGCTTCAGCAGCATGCCCGACGCTGCGTCCGCCAGTAACGGCGCCGATCCTGACGGCTCGCGCCACCGCCACCGCGCGCAAGCAGAAACGGAAAAGCCGGAGCAAAGCGCCTCGTGCCAGCCAACGTCTTCTGGCGTTTTAGGTGAGTTTTTTTCCGCCTTCCTTTTCGCACGTACGAGACGAACAAACTTGAAGAGACAGCGCAAATGGAGGCGAAAGGCGAGCGCTCGGGACAGGTGGATGTGACAGGAGGACGTCATGAGCCGCCCGGAACAATGCGCGTGTGCTTTTGTCTCGGTGTTTGAATCGCAGGAGAGTCGCGCGAGAATCAGCGACTGCAGGCGGCTCGGGCCTGGAAGGTCATACGCTGTATTGTATGTCAACATTACGCTAAATTCAGCGTTCTGATAGAGAAGGGGAGGCAGCGTTCCGGCCAGCGGGCCACGAGATCGCCCACATTCCCCGCGGAGCGATATTGCTGGCTCTCTGTCAGGCTTTGTGCTGTTCCGGTAGTTCGGGGTTGTGTTTTCACTATCCTGTTGCCGTGCAGTTCTTTAGCCACATGCAGGATGTTGGCTCGTGCGGGCTCGTGCATGAAGCTACTTTCCTTGATGTGGTGGTGATGTCACGCTCGGGTCTGTTTTTCAGCTTCATCACTTATACGTTTCTGGTCTACAGCCACATCTCTGCCTTTGAAACGTGTTACTTCAGCGGTTTTGTTCGTCTGTTCGGGCCGCATCCTTCACCCCTTCCAATGCGGTGCAGTGTGATGCAGTCAACTATAAGACATAAAATGTGTATGTTATATACAGTTTACAGAAGGTACCTTGTGTAGACATTGTACACAGCGGACAGGACAATCAGTGCACCACATTAAAGGGTCCGTAAGCAACTCTGGTTGCATTTGATGTCATCAGTGTTTTGTGGTATGAAATAATCTTCCATCACTGCTACAGTTTGATTTTAGTTTGGGTTTTGATACAGCAGTGGCATGGCCTATGTCAACAACTGATGTTAGCTAGACTGTCAAATTACACAACAGTTTTCTTGGCAATACAGCAATGAACCAGGATTTGAAATGTTGTCCTACTCACCCATATCTTGAGAAATGGTTTTCCGAAGGGTATAAGCTACATGCATTATATCCTCAAGAGTAAAAAAAACACATTTTTGTTTGTTTGTTAATTGTATAGATGGTTTTCATTTCTAATTTACATTTATTCATATACAGCCACTTCATCTCACAACATACTCTCTTAGGTTTAATCTGGATCCACTCAGCATTCTTTGGTTTGTCCGTGCATGGAAACCCTTAAAGCTTCGATGTGGAATCCTGCAAGAGTGGGGTTTCCTTTCATTTAGGAAGCCAAGAACTCATCCATCCATCCATCCATCCATCTTCTATACCGCTTTGTCCTTTTCAGGGTCATAGGGAAACCTGGAGTCTATCCCAGGGAGCATCGGGCACAAGGCGGGGTACACCCTGGACAGGGTGCCAATCCATCGCAGGGCACACTCACATACACACTCACACACCCATTCATACACTACGGACACTTTGGACACGCCAATCAGCCTACCATGCATGTCTTTGGATTGGGGGAGGAAACCGGAGTACCCGGAGGAAACCCTGCAGCACGGGGAGAACATGCAAACTCCGCACACACAGGGTCAAGGTGGGACTCGAACCCCCGACCCTGGAGGTGTGAGGCGAACGTGCTAACCACTAAGCGCAAGAATGCATCAAAACGTTATTTTTTTCCCTAAGTGTGTATAGTTATGAGTATTACTAAAAAACAGAAAAGGTATAAATTGGCTAATATATGAGCTAAATTAGCTAATGAAGTGAAACTGTTCAACATTTTATTACTTTCTTTCTTCTATTCTTTCATTCATTCACCAGACCATTGCTTCATATAAATCGCTGAAACAAGACTGAGTACTTAGGTACTTTGTCACACCTCGGTTTTTCTGTAAACTCTCCTTATTTACATAAGTATTTATTGGCAATATTAAGTTCTCTGGGGTTAAATCTACCATGGCTGACTTGGCACAGAGTTGAAAAAAGCCATGTTTAAATCCTATGCAGTGTCTTATTCACAGCCTCTGTGTTGACCGATGTTCTTGGATTTAAGGAAAAGGTCTCCACAGACCACTTTTAATGAGCAGAATTAGTGTAATCATTTATAAACATATAATATATATGTATAGGTACAGGGAAGTTGTATTGGGTCTGTGCTGACAAAGGTCAGGGCCTGAGACAAAAACTCAACATACACAGGGTTGTTTTAATCAGTCCATGCAGGATTTCACTGAGTTTTTTTTTGTGTGTGTGTGTGATTGTTGCAGCCAAAAATGCTTTAGCGATGCATCCTGCAGATTTTTTTGTCATTTTTTTGCGTAAACTACTTGAATTTGTGAAATTGCAATCGCACAAAATTTCTTGCATGGTCTTTCGACGTGATGGTTGTTGGTAATTGAGACCTTTTAGCTGCTTGACGCACGGGAATCGAAGAGGGCTTCGGCTGAATTCGTGTTGTGATGATGTCACATGACGCGTCCCGGGGCCAAACCTGCAGAAAATCTGTGGTAATTTAGAAAAATTGCAAGCTCCTCCCAATATTACAGAGTTTGCTTGATTTTGCGTTCATTTCTGCGATCGCAAAATCCTGGAGGGAGTGCAGGACAGTGGACAGCACAGGGGACAGTTTTCTCCCACCACCATTAGGAATGATAACTAAAAGTGTATTCTGAAAATCGCAATTTAATTCTAAATCTAAAGAAAGCATTGAAAATACCCCTGCATATGCCATGTTACTTTTTCGTTATGTTAAACTTCAGTTATAATCATTTTCTCCTCTTACCTGTCTGTGCTGATGTAAACCCATTTTTCTAGTTTGTAGGTGCAGAAAATAAATGCGCCTTCACTCACTGAATCTCATTTTTCTTTGTCTCAGCAATGTGAAATCATTACACCATATTTTCCCTTTCTTCCATTTTCCCTTTAGGATTTCTGTATAACTCAATAATTCCGAATATGGTGATAGATATGGGTGTTGTGCTGTTATCAAATAAGCTTGGATTCAGTTAGATTATTCTTTCTTTTTTACATATTTGCTTTGCTTATGAGACACCGTGTCCATTTCCAGTTTGTGTTCTGTCAGTCATATTCACCACCTGCTATTAGTTTAGCTTGGTTTTCTGAAACTTAAGACTGAAAAACGTTTCCATAGAGACTCCCCAATGCAGTTTAGTCTGGAAACCTTGAGTACACATTTCTTACACACTCACAGTAACAAAACTTTAGGTTATTTACTTATTATAATATTTGTTTTCAGTATTCTCTTGATTTAAACATATCCATGGCTGGATGTCTAGACCTTTAAGAGTAAAATAAAAATCATAGTTGTAAAGTTGAAGTTTTTAGAAGCTCTGCCAAATGCACATTTGACATATGCACATTTTTGTTGTTAACTGCTTCGCTGCCTAGATGATAGTTATCTGGCTAGATATATGTCAAGCATTTAGAGAAAGTGTGCTGAAACACAGTTTCTATCCTCATCTCTCTTGGTACTACACTCAAGGTCATATATGAAGCACAATTACACCAGCTCCTAGTATTTGACACCATTTAGATAGCGCTAAGTGAGAGGTCACTGGAACAAATGAAAATGTTAAAGAAACATTAACTAATAAGTTTCTTCCCTCACCAAAATGGTATGTAATTACGTGCCTTAATTGCCCTTTTCTGAGAGGGAAGCTGATTTCAAGTACACATCCCTCATTTTTTTTCTGGTGAATCCTTTACAAACAAAGACGTGACAAGGTCAAACTTTTCAGCATCTTCAGGAAAGGTGCATATAACAAATCATACCTGACCTACTTGGTTTGAGAGGGAAATCAGTGGCATTATGACTTAGGCATACTCCAATTCCCACTGCTACTTGGTGGCCAAGCTACTGGTTGGGAGGGATGGCATACTGTCTCCCCTGTCAATCGTGGGCATTTGAGATCTAATGTATGAGGAAGAGGGCAGATAGTGCTTTCTTCTGCGTGGGTTGCTCTGTCCTGTGATGCAGCATGATGAACAGTTATAAAAGATCTGAGTGGCTGGCTTTACGTGTCTTTGCCTTCACCCTCCCATACGCTAGAGGAGAGCTGGCTGATTGGTGAGAATTGGCAGGTGACCAAATTGGGGAGAAAATGACCTTTAAATTGTGAGGGTTTTATCAGTTAATTCTGTAATTTGAAGATATTAAGCCATAAAGATTTGACCCATAATACTATCAAAGCACATAAAGCTTTTTGACTTAAAAAAATTCTATTTTGTTGTAAACCCTCTCACATATATTCATTGGTAGAATGAATATATTCATTGGTAAAATAAAACAGATAGTTACTGTGTTACATGAATATATGGTTAAAACTTTTATTTTGTTTTTTTCTTAAAACCAAATTGTTTTTTTATAAATGTTATTGGCAGAAAAGTGTAAAATCAAACCTACTCTCACTTCCTGAGTACAATCTGTTTCTGATCGTCCTCCATGCGGTATCTTTTTATTTAAATATATATAATATACAGTATCTCACAAAATTGAGTACACCCCTCACATTTTTGTAAATATTTGATTATATCTTTTCATGTGACAACACTGAAGAAATGACACATTGCTACAATGTAAAGTAGTGAGTGTACAGCTTGTGTAACAGTGTAAATGTGCTGTCCCCTCAAAATAACTCAACACACAGCCATTAATGTTTAAACTGCTGGCAACAAAAGTCAGTACACCCCTAAGTGAAAATGTCCAAATTGGGCCCAAAGTGTCAATATGTTGTGTGGCCACCATTATTTTGCAGCACTGCCTTAACTCTCTTGGGCATGGAGTTCACCAGAGCTTCACAAGTTGCCACTGGAGTCCTCTTCCACTCCTCCATGACGACATCATGGAGCTGGTGGATGTTAGAGAACTTGTGCTCCTCCACCTTCCATTTGAGGATGCCCCACAGATGCTCAATAGGGTTTAGTCCATCACCTTCACTCTCAGCTTCTTTTGCAAGGCATTGGTCGTCTTGGAGGTGTGTTTGGGGTCATTATCATGCTGGAATACTGCCCTGCGGCCCAGTCTCCGAAGGGAGGGATCATGCTCTGCTTCAGTATGTCACACTACATGTTGGCATTCATGGTTCCCTCAATGAACTGTACCTCCCCAGTGCCGGCAGCACTCATGCAGCCCCAGACCTTGACACTACCACCACCATGCTTGACTGTAGGCAAGACACACTTGTCTTTGTACTCCTCACCTGGTTGCCGCCACACACGCTTGACACCATCTGAATGAAATAAGTTTATCTTGGTCTCATCAGACCACAGGACATGGTTCCAGTAAATCCATGTCCTTAGTCTGCTTGTCTTCAGCAAACTGTCTGCAGGCTTTCTTGTGCATCATCTTTAGAAGAGGCTTCCTTCTGGGACGACAGCCATGCAGACCAATTTGATTGGCACTGACGGGCTAACCCCCCACCCCTTCAATCTCTGCAGCAATGCTGACAGCACTCATACGTCTATTTCCCAAAGACAACCTCAGGATATGACGCTGAGCACGTGCACTCAACTTCTTTGGTCGACCATGGCACGGCCTGTATTGAGTGGAACCTGTCCTGTTAAACCGCTGTGTGGTCTTGGCCACCGTGCTGCAGCTCAGTGTCAGGGTCTGGGCAATCTTCTTATAGCCTAGGCCATCTTTATGTAGAGCAACAATACTTTTTTTCAGATCCTCAGAGAGTTCTTTGCCAAGATGTGCCATGTTGAACTTCCAATGACCAGTATGAGGGAGTGTGAGAGTGATGACACCAAATTTAACACACCTGCTCCCCATTCACACCTGAGACCTTGTAACACTAACAAGTCACATGACACCGGGGAGGGAAAATGGCTAATTGGGCCTAATTTGGATATTTTCACTTAGGGGTGTACTCACTTTTGTTGCCAGAGGTTTAGACATTAATGGCTGTGTGTTGAGTTATTTTGAGGGGACAGCAAATTTACACTGTTACACAAGCTGTACACTCACTTCTTTACATTGAAGCAAAGTGTCATTTCTTCAGTGTTGTCACATGAAAATATATAATCAAATATTTACAAAAATGTGAGGGGTGTACTCACTTTTGTGAGATACTGTATATACAGTGCCCTCCACTAATATTAGCACGCTTGGTAAATATGAGCAAAGAAGGCTGTGATAAATTGTCTTTATTGTTTAACCTTTTGGAAATGCCCATTTCCACCATCAGGGCAACAATTAAGAAGTTCCAGTCTATTTGAAATGTTATGAATCAACCTGGAACAGGACGTGTGTCTATATTGTCTCAACGCACTGTGAAGAGGATGGTTCGAGTGTCCAAAAAATCTCCAAGGATCACAGCTGAAGAATTGCAGGAGTTAGTTGCATCTTGGGGTCAGAAAGTCTCCAAAACTACAATCCGAAGTCACCTACATCACTACAAGTTGTTTGGAAGGGTTTCAAGAAAAAAACCTCTACTCGCATCCAAAAACAAACTTGAGCATCTTCAATTTGCCAGACACTACTGGAACTTAAGATGGGATCGGGTTCTATGGTCAAGATAGAGCTTTTTGGCAATAAACACCAGAGGTGATTTTGGAGCACACAGTGCAGTAGCCATATGGAAAAGTACGTCATGCCCACGGTTAAATATGGTGGTGGCTCTTCAATGTTTTGGGGCTGTTTTTCTGCCAGAGGACCTGAATATTTTGTTAGAGTCCATGATGCCATGTATCCTATCAAATATCAGATATTAAGTGAAAACCTGACTGCCTCTGCCAGAAAGCTAACAATGGGCCATGGTTGGATCTTCCAGCAGGACAGTGATCCAAAACATACATCAAAATCAACACAAAAATGTTTTACTGACCACAAAATCAAGGTCATGTCATGGCCATCCCAGTCCCCTGACGAAACCCATAGAAAACCTGTGGGGTGAACTGAAGAGTACACCAGCATGGACCTTGAATTTTGAAGGATCTGGAGAGATTCTGTATGGAGGAATGGTCTCAAGTCCCTTGCCATGTATTCTCCAACCTCATCAGGCATTATATCTATGAGAGCAGAGTATTTTTGCGAATTTTCTTTTAACAAAAGATCAAAAGGTTCAACAATAAAGATAAATTTTCACATATTTACCAAGGGTGGCAATATTATTGGAGGGCACTGTATATATTTTCATGCCATTCATATGTCATATGTTAAAATGTGTTTATAGATTCAGGCTCACTCTCTCATTTATAATTTAAGTGCACACTCACAATGCTGTATTCAGCCTCTTGGATACCGAGGAACTGAATTCCTTCAGAGAATGTCATATCGACTTTTACTGAGGATAACATTCTTAACTCATGGTTGTGTAGTATATAGTACCTTTTATATGATTCAGAAATGGCATGTATGAGCAATGTTACTTATGGGATCAATAAGACTTGGCTATATACAACCCTAATTCCAAAAAAAGTTGGGACGCTGTTAAATGTAAATAAAAACAGAATGCAATGATTTGCAAATCTCATAAACCCATATGTTATTCACAATAGAACATAGAAATCATATCAATTGTTTAAACTGAGGAAATGTACCATTTTAAGAAAAAAATAAGGTAATTTTGAATTTAATGGCCGCAACACATCCAAAAAAGTTGGGACGGGGCAACAAAAGGCTGGAAAAGTAAGTGTTAGTAAAAAGAAATAGCTGGAGGAACATTTTACAACTAATTATGTTAATTGGCAGCAGGTCAGTAACATGTTTGGGTATAAAAAGAGTATCTTATAGAGGCAGAGTCTCTCAGAAGTAAAGATGGGATGGAATCTGGATGGAAGCATATGTTGCACTAAAACCTGTACATACCTTTCAGCATTGATGGTGCCTTCCCAGATGTGCAAGCTGCCCATTCCATGGGCACTAATGCACCCCATACCATCAGAGATGCAGGCTTTTGAACTGAGCGCTGATAAAAAGCTGGTCTGACCACACAACAATTTTCCACTTTGCCTCGGTCCATTTTAAATGAGCTTTGGCCCAGAGAAGATGGCAGCGTTTCTGGATCATGTTCACATATGGCTTCTTCTTTGCATGATAGAGCTTTAACCAGCATGTGTGGATGGCACGGCGAACTGTGTTCACAGACAATGAGTTCTGGAGGTGTTTCTGAGCCCATGCAGTGATTTCCATTACAGAATCCTGCCTGTTTTTAATGCAGTGCTGCCTGAGGACCCGAAGATCACGGGCATGCAATATTGATTCTCAGTATTGATTGCACAGAGATTTCTCCAGATTCTCAGAATCTTTTGATGATATTATGTACTGTAGATGATGAGATATTCATAGTGTTCACAATTTTACCTTGAGGAACATTATTCTGAAATTGTTCCACAAATTGTAAACGCAGTTTTTCTCAGATTGGTGAACCTCTGCCCATCTTTACTTCTGAAAGACTCTGCCTCTCTAACAACTCTTTTCATACCCAATCATGTTACTGATCTGTTGCCAATTAACCTCCAGCTGTTTCTTTTTAGTAACACTTACTTTTCCAGCCTTTTCTTGCCCCATCCCAAATTTTTTGATGAGACGTGCTGTGGCCATCAAATTCAAAATTACCTTTTTTTTTTTTCCTTGAAATGGTCAATTTCCTCAGTTTAAACATTTGACATGTTTTCTATGTGCTATTGTGAATAACATGGGTTTATGAGATTTTGCAAATCATTGCATTCTGTTTTTATTTACATTTATTTACACAGCGTCCCAACTTTTTTGGAATTGGGGTTGTATTAAAAGAACAGATAAGGAAACAATGACTAGGCTAACTATAGTAGTAACATGACATATTTGGAGTCTGTTTACATGTTGCTTCCTCATCCATATACTTGAATAGTGATCATGTGCTAATTTTAAGGACTCTTAGACACACCACTGTAGCAACACTTTTTCTCGGACATTTATTCCTGCTATGTGTCTAGATGTTTTTGTCTTGAGAGTAATGTGTGTACAATTGATTCACAAGTTCAAAAGTTTTTATCATTTTCTTTGAAGGAAAAAGTCTTTCTGAGTAGGTAATTCGGTGAACGCTGAATAACCCCTCACCTTTCTGCTTTTTAAACAAATTTCCAGCTCCAGCTGGCCAAACGAATGAGCCGCTCTGGCTGCCCGCAATGTGACGTGTCCTATTACTGTAGGCTGTTCTTGGCGCATTAGCTCATCATGCTCACCTGTCATTTCAGTTCTTTTTCTACATAACACAAAAGACTTCCTCTCAACAGTACAACAGAGGTCAAGTGCATTTGTTTTATGATTTTTAACTAGAAAATGGCCTGTTTAGGCAGCATAAACACTTGGATGTGTTCCCAAACACACGCCTTTGTTGAATGTGTGGCTAAAATGGGCTAAAGCAGGTACGTAGAAAAAACAAACACAGTGGCAGAAGGCTCTCCATAAGTGGTACATGGGTTTAAATGAGTTGACTATGTAGTGCCTGAAGTCATTACTGCTCTAGATTTTATATTTAGGTTTGTTTTTTTGCTAAACTTGTTTCTTTTGAAAAGGGAGGAAACAGATACTCAAACGCAAACAAAATGCATAAGCCAAACGATGGTGTACCACAGACTTTTTAAATATCCCCAAAACATTATAATTTATTATCAGAGTATGGCCAGAGTTCTTCAAACAAAGCTAAAAACTTTTAGCATTTCTAAAAAAAATACATAAAAAAATATCATCCTGCTATCTCACAGCATCTGCTGTCGGTGTGCCATCTGTTATTTACTTCTTTGTATTGTGCCTTGTTGATGCAGTAGCCTTCAATTTTTATAAAGTTTTTATTCATTGTAGTAGTTGTTGTTGTTGTTGCTGTTGTTAGTATTATTAGTAGTATTATTAGCAGTATTAGTATTATCCTAAGTCTTTCCTGGAACGCTTCCATGGCGAAGCACCATATCTCTTCAAGCTATGACTCATACATGGTCATACATTCAGTATAGTAGTGCTAACAAATGTCCACAATTGGCTAGGATCACACTGAATAGACAGGCAGAGAGGGGCTAAGCTATCCTGCACACTCACTGTGAACGAGGCCGATCGTCTTCTTGTTGATTTCTAGTGGCAGCTGGTTATGATGTGTCTTGGGGGACAGGGGACTTTTGAGAAATTTAAAAATGTAGTACTCTATCAATAATAGCGAATAAAAAGCTTTGTTACAATAGATGTTACAATAGAGAACAGAGCAGCTGGAAACTGACAGATGAAAAGTTGTTTTTTTTATTCTATATTTTACAGCACATGGGGCGCACGGTGGCTTAGTGGTTAGCACGTTCGCCTCACACCTCCAGGGTCGGGGGTTAGATTCCGCCCTGTGTGTCCGGAGTTTGCATGTTTTCCCCGTGCCGTGGGGGTTTCCTCCAGGTACCCCGGTTTCCTCCCCCAGTCCAAAGACATGCATGGTAGGCTGATTGGCATGTCCAAAGTGTCCGTAGTGTATGAATGGGTGTGTGAATGTGTATGTGATTGTGCCCTGTGATGGATGGGCACACTGTCCAGGGTGTACCCCGCCTTGTGCCCGATGCTCCCTGGGATAGGCTCCAGGTTTCCCCGTGACCCTGAAGGAAGGATAAGCGGTATGGAAGATGGATGGATGGATGGACTTTAGCACATTGGATTTAAAACACTTATTGGTCATTTTAGCAGGAGCACTTACAGGTACAGGTGGTTTCATAGGTATACAATTACTGAAAGCAGGCTGTATGTTGTTATGTGCAATTTGCCGACTCTTTTCTATCAGTGGAGAAGGGACCATGATAGAACCATTGCTGACCAAAAATCATTTAGGTGGTTTAAAATTCTCAGCAGTGACATTGAGATGCTAATGGGGTCATGTTGGTCCCAGTGCTTTTTATAGCACTTCAGTGTCACTGCTGGGTTCAGATATTCTTAAAAAAAAAAAAAAAAAAGACAGCAATTACCACAAATGGCATAGTTTCCAGCTATATACCTAAAACATGGACCAACAAGGTTGTTGTGCCTAATAAAGTGGCCAGTAAGAATACATAATGTGTAAAACAGTTGCTGACTGCAAATGTGATAAAAACTGACCAACACCTCTGTTGTGGTTTTACTCAGCCTTTATTTCAGCATGTAGGTTGAAACCAATGTGTTATCCGAGTAGTCAAATTTGCTGGCTAGTGAAAAGGCTTTGTTGATATTTCAGCATTTTTACTGTATTTGACTGTGTTTGCGAGTAACTTGTGAAAGTTATAGGGGAAGAACACAGGGATAGTACTTGCAGACAAATAACCCAATTTCTGGGGGAGGGGAAGGGTTTCATAACATTTTCTCCTTATTTTATAGCCAAAACGGAGAATTTCGAGGGGGTTTTCTGATTAAAAAATGCTAATCAGTTACCGATGCTGGTCTTTAGAATGGAAAACTAGGTAAGAAATTTGTTGGAAAAATGTTCCCTGTGGAGATCCTGGCAGTCCTTAGCCTTGGCTTGAAAGTAAACTGCTTTGAATGAGAATACCTTCCTGTTAGTGGAAAAGGAAATGCCAGTTCTGGCATGACTGCACAAATTTAGACTACTTCTGGTACTGAAATTCAAGTAGCTCTACTATCTTGCGAAAATTAACATCTGCTAAGGTTTAAATGCCTTCATCAGATTAATGAATTCCATATTGAAGGTACAATGTAAATGACTGATGCGTTGTGAGAGGTGGTACGTTTTGGTGAGAAAGCTCTGGTGTTGAATATGTATCTGATGCCACTCTTTAGATCTGGGGTGTAATGATGAGGTTTGATTTTGAAGAATACGTTTTAACAGTCTCTCAGCTTCTTTGTTTTTCATATTTTTCCAATACTATAGTATCCTAGGCACATCAGCTTCCACCCACTTATGACACTGAAGCCACCCAGAGTGCTTTGGCATACTGCATTTGCATGCTGCAAATGATGATGTCTTGTGAGTTGTAAACAGGTCCTTGTCTGTTGAGGTTTATAGAATACTTGTGTTTCCATGTAAATGTGTGAGGGTGCTGTATATGGACGTCCACATAGGTGTCTGTCTTCATGTAATACGTCACAAATAAGTCTCGTTTTACTTCAGAATGAATACTACTTACTTCCAAGTTCTAAACCACTAATACCCCACTAAGTAAACAATAATACACTACGGGGCCACGTGATGCAGCCCAAGACGAAGTTATTGGGTATTTTCCTAGAACAGTCCCAATGGATTTTATTTCTCTCACACCATAGCAATTTGTCAGTGCCAGTTTTTATTTATTAAAGAACAGCATATCACATTTTTTATCTGTTTAGAGCTACATTACATATATGCTGTGGAACTTCTGTGAGTTAGTTCTTGTCACCAATTATGTTATAATAGCACCTGCTTCTCGTTTTTGCTCTATCTTGAAGGCAATAAGACAAATATGCAGCTTGGCATTGTTACTGAGAAACTGCAAAGCACTTGAAGTAACTTTTTTTCTCTCTCTCTTCAAAAAGTGCTGTGGGGAAAATAGAAATCTTGCATGATCACTTATAAACCAAGAAAACATTTCTGAAGCTTTTTTTTTACTTATCTGTATTAAGCAGAATAAAGCAGTTCATGTACTCAAGGACTTCACTTTAACTTATGTTTAAATCCACAGTCGTAGCAATCACAGAATGATGGATGCCTTAGTTTTTTAAATGGAGTTGCTGTGGTTTACATCACCTACACTGTGAATATTATTTACTGGGAATCCATTAGAAGAAAAAAAGAAAGTAAAGTGTGCAATCCTGCAGGATTTAATTGGCTATTATTATGACAGCTACAGCTGGTAGAAAGCCTCTCGTTTTATATTCACATATGCCACAGTATTATGATCGTAGTTTCCTGTAAATACTTCCAGCATCCAGTGATTGCCTTGTGACCCAAATATGAAATACAGGGGGGGGAAATCTGATGGATGCTCGCTCATGCTGTTCATTTATAGCTGTCCTATGCAAAAAGTTTATCATAGAGGAGTCATTTGATTACAGACATCATAAGAGACTAACAGCATTAACAAAGTTAAACTGATATCACTTTCAAAAAGGGGTGGGTACGTGCCCAGTGTCCCCGGCCTATGGAAGACGGAAAGTACTGGATGTAATTAGGGAACATTTTTATTGTTTTTCACTTTCTCGTTTCAAATTTTATTTACACTTGAGTTGTTATTATTCTGCAACCCTTTAAAAAACCTGCTGAAGAAGGGTCACAGTGTTTCTGGGTGCACAGCCGATTTTGGATACACCTTCAAATCTCAACCACCAAAACACTTTTAGCTTTTGTGAGGACGACACATTAGGACGTCAGTACACCAATGCACACCACTAACCCATAAACCCCCTTTCTGTAGAACTGCACTTCTGAGTAGCACACAAGTCTGCGGTCACATATATCTGAGGAATGAATACCAATGTGTGCTACTTTACATATGTAGCACTTAACCAGTTATTCAGCTGAGTTTTTGTACACGACAATGCAACTGCATTTATATCATCATCAGAAAATAATAGTGTAGACTATTTATTGACCAGACATAATTGTGTAAAGCAAGTGTGACACACTCTGGAACAGATGTCGCTATATTAATTTCTCATTTCTGTAGTTTTGTGTTGTTGGTTGTTTTTTTGGTTTTTTTGCCACTTCACCCATGCTGTGTTCACAACAGCCATGTATTTACATGTTAGCTGGAAAGTTGCTATTATTTGTTGTTAGGTTGCCTTCTGAAGTTGCGGTTTACATTCATTTATGGATTGCAAAATTTAGCACCAAAATATTTAAAATATGCTAAAAGAATTGAATGTCTATGTAAATGAATGGAGAAGTGTAGGACTTGGAAACAGTCTAGATCTAATTGGAAAAGTTTACAGATATGGATCAGTATCATGAGGCACTTATAGCACATACTGTAACATTTTATTTGCCTTATAACTGATATTAGCACAGCATGAGTCTTTTATCTATAGGCTTAACGGTTTACCCTCTAAATGCCCTTGCTTTTAATAAAGCACTCATTTAGAGTCCCTTTAGGATCTCGGGAGCTTGCGTGGTAACAGGCCCTTTTAAACAAAGACATGGGTTTTTGAACTGAAACTTTCCTGATTTACTTGTCAAGCTGTACCTTTTTTTAATGTCTGTGGCATTGTTGATTAAACTGTAATAAATCATAAGAAACCATGGCAGTGTAAAAGCAAAAAAAAAAAGTCAAAAATAAAAAATGGCCTATGTTATTTTGCAGCCCTCATGTCATGGCTTACCCAACCAAGTGAACAATACGGTATAGGGAAGAACAAAATAGCCAAATTTGCTGAGAGAACTGATGAACTGATGTGTTGATGAGTCAGCACTGGCAGAAATGGCAGACATATCTTGCTGTGAAAGCAGGGTTACAGCTCTAGGGAAGAAACAAAACAATGTGCAATTAAAATTTTTTTTGGAGAAAGCATCTGGTGGGCAAACATTACAGAGGGCTGTAAGTTGTATTAGATAGTCAGTGGCATAATAAAATACCACCCCTGCAGCACCAAATGTTACCCTCGATTTATAAATAGAATGCAATGAACATCTAATACTAGTACCTCCCAGGAAACAAACCAAGGGAGAACTAAGTGATGACAGTTTAATTTGACAGAAGATACCTACAGCAGTGAGTTATGGGAGAGATGATGATATTATATGGCCTGCAGAGTTATTTTGTCCTTACCTAAGACAGATGGGCAGTTTGTGTCACGCCAAAGATTCAGAAAACGTCTAAAAGAAAAAAAACACAAACAATACATTGAGCATCCTAAATGGTCGTTTGATTTGTACCTCTTTTACTGCTTTTTTTTTTTTTACCTCTTTTTACCTCTTTTACCCTTACTGCTTCTATCTAGAACCCAATAATAGAGGGTTTCCCTTTCACAAAAAAGTTCAATATTAGAAACGTTACAGATCCACGGCTCTCTCCTGAGCTGATTCGTTTATAAGCTCAATCTCCAAATGCCTCAAGAAGAAAATGTCAAAGTTCTTGCCCAGCAAAATAGTCAATCTTTCTGCATGTTAGTAGGAAATGTCAATATCCATTGCAATAGCTATAAGATGATATTCATCTCCAGTGCTGTGTTTGTCATGAAACCTGTGTGAAGATTATGAATCATGCTTTTTGTGCTTACTTCTTTTGGGAATTAAATAATAACATCATTTTTGCACCAGATGGCTGTTTATGAAATCCGGTGGTCTCTGTAGCGTGAGAATGAGCATCTGTAGGAGCCTGCATCTGAGTGAGTGAGCAGAAAGCCACTGCAGTCCTGCAGGTAGTTTTATTAGAGTCATAGTGCACTAAGCTTTGACAAAACCCCTTTCTGCCCTGCTGTTTGTGCTACTGTGTGATAATGAGATAAAGCTATATGCAGCAATTATGGGGTCCAAGCGATGAAGCGGCCCCTTTTTTTTTTTTTTTTTTGCAACAATTCGCATGTTTAGATGTGTTTACCAGTCTCTGCCAACTGCATTGTGTATGTGAGTTATATTTTGTCATGATCAAAACGTTCCAGAGTTCCTGCTGATGTGCCTAAAATACCTGGTATATATAGAGGTATAATATTTTTTTTAAATACCTCTAGTCTGCCTAAGTATCTGTGATTTTGACATCGTTGTTGCTTCATTGTTTTAAACTAAGTAAAAGCTATTACTATTTTAAGAAACTGACACAGTATCACGAATGCTTCGATGTAATGCAATCAGCAAAATACTGCACAAATTCTTTAGTGGACATCAACTCAAGACACAAAAGCATTGCATAGATCCAACCAACTTCCATCCAGCTTCTGGTTACATGGCTGTTAGGGATAAAATGACATGAAATGTGTTGGGTAGAGAGCACGACTGATATACCAAGTATCAAAACACACATGAGATGAACGAGATATGGACTCGCTTCCTGTTAAGGACATTGTTTCTTTTATGCCTCCTGGGAATATGATGTGAAATTGTGTAGTTGAAGAGCGGAAAAGACCAAACAACAACATTTACAACCTTTAATTGCCAGGTTTGGATGAGTCTGTGCACAATGTAGCCTCAGATTCCTGTTCTTGGCTGACAGCAGTGGAACCCAGTGTGATACAGTTGTAGAGCATCCTCAGGGTTTCACATAAGAGTGGTTATTTGACTTACTAAAACTTTCCCGTCAGCTGGAATCAGTCTGACCATTCTGCTCTGACCTCTCTCATCAACAAGGTTTTTTCCGCCCACAGAGCTGGATTTATTCTTTTTTTCTTGAGATTGTTGTGCGTGGAAATCTCAGGAGATCAGCATTTTCTGAAATGCTCAAACCAGCTCATCTGGCACCAACAACTATGCTATAGTCAAAACCACTGCGAGCACATTCTCCCTTCATTCTAACGTTTGAAGCGGACCTATTATGGTTTTGAAACGTTCCTAATTTTGTTTTAAAGGTCTCATACAATAGATTTACACACATCCAAGGTCAAAAAACACTTTAATGTGCTCATAATTTAAACTGCAGCATTACCTGTTTTCCCCTCAGTGTCAAAAACGACTCGTTCAATGATCCGTTCTAAAGGATTCATTCTAAACTCCTCCTTTCAGAGAGCATACTCTGCTCTGATTGGTCAGTTGTCCCACTCTGTTGTGATTGATCTACCGCTGTCAGCGTTTCAAAAAGGAAACGCCCACTACCATAACGAGTTTCAGCTCAGTCTGTTCGCGAGCAGCCGAAGACCAGAGGCAGGGCTTTTTGGTTTGTACAGGAAGTAAGTCTGGAATTACTAACGACTCGTTTCAGCTGTTCAGAATCAGTTCCTTCTTTTAGGAGCCAATAAACACGTTTGTTTTTCTTGCCCAAAATAGTTTTTTCACCCACTAGCTAACTCGCCCCTATCACACAACAACTACCATGTGGGGAAGGTGGGGCAAGCATCTGGGTCCTCCAAGACATCTTTGCTGCTCTGCTACTCATGCAGCATCCCAGGGTGGTGTATCTGCCCTGTTCTGCATACACGAGCTTACAGACGTCCACGATTGGCTCGTGTTGCACTGATTGGAAGAGAGAGAGAGTAAGCCATCCCTCCCATCCAGAGACCGCAGCTAGTTTTGCTCTCTTGACTCCCAGCCAGATGGCTGTGGCATCGTCAGGATTTGAACTTGCAATTTCCCAACAACACTTTTTTCTGTTGCACCTCTCAAAGAAGCTCCTGACCTTGATTGGATAGTTGCATGAATGAGTAGGTGTATAGCTGTACCTAATAAAGTGAGCAGTGAGTGTATTTCTGAGATAAAACTATTCCAATTCAGAATTTTCTCACGCTGCTCAACTATTTTTATTTTTTTTCCAGCATGGAGTTGCTCAATGCAAAAGGTGCTTTTCACACTTCTCTGCTACGTGCTAATCTGTAACAGTTTACTCATCCACCTACCACATTGCAGTGTTAACAGTGAGGCATACGTGCTAAAATGTCCTATATATGATATAATACTAATGTCCCAAATACCAAGTGCAAATAGATTTTCTGTCTCTCACAAGGCAGGTCTTATACACATACAGAATAAAGTGTAGCCATGATTCTGTGAACAGAGAAGTTAAGCCATGTCTAGTCTTCTCATGTTGCAGGGGAAACATGGGTGACATTTAAACTTGACAAAGAGAAATGGGAGAGACGGTGTGTGCCTCACAGTGTGTGTTTCTGTCCATGGCAACATGGCAAGGTCACTGACATTCTCAATCTCTCTCTCTCTCTCTCTCTCTCTGGCTCATAGATAAACTGTTTGGAAAGAGGCTGCTGCAGGCTGGGAGATACATCATGTCCCATAAATCCTGGATGAAGACGGTGCCCACAGAGAACTGTGACGTACTCATGACTTTTGCAGGTCCTCCTCATCCTCTTCTCTCTCTCTCTCTCTCTCTCTCTCTCTCTCTCTCTCTCTCCTCACTGATTAATTGAATCTACATTATCAGGTGTATCATAATAAATAGTAATCCTGGGTTTTATATATTTATTTATTTATTTATTTATTGTTTTGCAGACACCACAGATGACCACACATTACTGTGGCTGCTGAATCATATACGCCTTGGCATCCCAGAACTTATCATCCAGATACGACACCACAAACACACAAGAGTCTATGCGTTCTTCGTCACAGCAACATATGAAAAGTAAGGCTGGATTTACTTACGTGTGTGTGTGTGTGTTGTTAAACAAGAATTCAGCAGTGCAGAGGTATGCACTCTGGCGACTTGGGTGTATCCTGGCAACTCGGGTTTTCGTGACAGCGGTGACTTATGATTGACAGTTGGGTGTCTCAGAGAAACTAATTATTTTCTTATTTGAACTACAACTCCAATTCCGAAAAAGTTGGTACAGTGTGGAAAACGGTAATAAAAACAAAGAGGAGTGATTTGCAAATGTAGTTTGATTTGTATTTAAATAAAAAACGTATAAAGACAAGGTATTTGATGTTTTACCTAATCAACTGCATAGATTTTTGAAGATAAATGTTTATTTTGAAATGATGCATGCAGCACGTTCCAAAAAGTTGGGACAGGGGCAATTTAGGACTAATAGCGATGTGACAAGTTGAAATAAGAAGGTGATGTGAAACAGGTGAGGAAATCATCTAATCATAGTATATAAGGAGCCTCCAAAAAAGGCCTAGTCCTTCAAGAGTAAGGATGGGTCGAGGCTCGCCAATCTGCCAACAGATGTGTCAGTGAATAATCCAACACTTTAAGAACAACATTCCCCAAAGACAAATCGGTAGGATTTTGGTCATTTCACCTTCTACGGTGCACAATATAATTAAAAGATTCAAGGAATCTGGTCAAATCTCGATGCGTAAAGGGCAAAGCCGAAAACCACTTCTGAATGCGTGTGATCTCCGATCCCTCAGACGTCACTGTCTTAAAAACCGTCATGAGTCTGTAATGGATATCCTGACATGGGCTCAGGAATACTTTGGTAAACCTTTGTCAGTCAACACCATTCGCCGCTGTATCCACAGATGCAAGTTAAGGCTTTACTATGCAAAGCAGAAGCCATACATCAACACTGTCCAGAAGCACTTCTCTGGGCTCGGTCTCATTTGAGATGAACAGTAGCACAGAGGAATTGTGTTTTGTGGTCCAACGAGAGAACATTTCAAATAGTTTTTGGACAAAACAGCCGTCGTGTTCTCCGGGCCAAAGAGGAAAAGGACCATCTAAGCTGTTATCAGCGTCAGTGTCCATGGCATGAGGGCACCATTAATGCAGAAAGATATGTACACATTTTGGACCAGCATGTGCTGCCAGCCAAAGCAGGACAACACCAAACCACATTCTGCCTGCATTACAAGCACATGGTTGCATAAGCAGAGAGTGCGGGTGCTAGCATGGCCTGCCTGCAGTCCTGACCTGTCTCCGATTGAGAATGTCAGTTGCACAGCTGAAGAAATGCATAATGGATAAATGGGGGGAAATTCCACTTGGTAAATTTAACCAACTGGTGTCTTCAGCGCCCGAACACTTAATAAGTATTATTAAAAGAAAAGGTGATGTTACACAGTGGTAAACAGTCGACTGTCCCAACTTGTTTGGAGTGTGTTGCAGTCATCAGATTTGAAATGAGTGTTATTTTCTGAACAGTGTGCTAAATAACGGCATGGTGTCTAGTTTTAAACAATGTGGAGCAAGGCTACATCTTTATCAGGGAAGATGTGTGTTGGCATTTCAGACTGGTGGTCATGTGGAATAAATGAATGAATGAATGATTTTTTATTTTTAAAAAAATCTGTAACAATTCCTTTACACATGACCTTTATAGCTTTCTTCATCTGTCCTTAAGTGTGGCTTTGATGCTTGGCAGGTTCTATCATTGCCACTACAGTATGTTACTCTCACATATCAGAATCACACTGAGCTACAAAGTCAGTTGTCATGATGTTCTCAGGTAAGTCAGCCCAACCTTATGTCAACAAAAATCTGTCACTTGACTTGGGTGTTATAGCAGGTCAACAGCAAAACTGACGAAAGCGGTGATCATGACTGCTAGGGCCATTAAAGATACAGTTGACACTCTTATTCAAAGTGAATTACAAAAAGTGCAAACAGTTCAAGGTGCACTGATACAAAGCATCTTGCGAAGTTGCAAGGATTCATAATCTGAAAGACAAAACAAGTCAAGTCATGTACAGTGCCCTCCACTAATATTGGCACCCTTGGTAAATATGAGCAATAAAATTGTTTTTATTGTTTAACCTTTTGATCTTTTGTTTTAAAAAAGTCACAAAAATACTCTGCTCTCGTGGATATCAAACAATTGCAAACACAACACGGGTTTGTAAAAAACAAAATTTGTTAAGTATAGGTGTGCAACAATTATTGGCACCCCTATGAATTCATATGAGAAAAATGTATTTGAAGTATATTCCCTTTGATATTTAAAAAAAAAAAAAAAAATTAGTACACCTGGGTGACTAGGAAAAAGAAATTGTTCAACCATGACTTCCTGTTTCACAGGGGTATAAATATGAGGAAACATATAGGCCAAATTCCCAGGGTGATTCTCATTTCTTATTTGTGCATCCTCATTTCCTTTCCTTGCACCTTAGCTCCTCCCCGATTGGGATGTGAGAGAAGGATGCATGGATGAGATGTGAGGAGAGAAGAATTGAAGAATTGAAGCAGGTCAAACGGAATATCCTCGCTCTTTCAAGCGTCACTTCAAAGTGACGTCAATTAATGATGACCATACTCAGCTGGACGACCTCACTGCGCTGGCTGGATCTGCCGTTATGCTTATGTTTTTGATGTGCCGTTATGTTGTTGAAGCTTGGTTAATAGCAACGTTCTTAATAAAGCAAAATGCACTGATAGTATGTGAAATGTCTGGGTTATTCAACAATGAATTAATGAACAATACATAAATTAGTGCACCTTTTGTGCAGCTTTGCCTATCCAAACATGCAAGGATCAGTTAAATACAATACTCATTTTAAGCATATTATTTAATTATATTCCACACAAAATTCCAAAACATCATCAAAGGACTTTTGTTTGAGATTGTGGCAGCTGTAAAGGAGGAGGGGAATTTATACGTGTGTCAGGTTTTTGACAAGAAACACTTCTGCATAGGGTACACCGGTGTATCCTCGCTCCTAGCTCCTCTGGAAGCTTCCTCATTCCTCGTTCTTCGCAGTGCAATTAGAGAATTGATATGTTCTTCAAGATGGTTGATTTAGATCAATTTCTGGGAAGGAAACGAGGAAGCATCAATTTGAGTGTTATTCATTCATTACAATGGGTTAGACCAAGGAATGTATCTGTGATGTGCTGAAAAATGTTGTTGAGCTTCACAAAACGTGAAGTGTCTATAAGAAAATAGCACAAGCATTGAAAATGCCCATTTCCACCATCACGGCAATAATTAAGAAGTTCCAGTCAACTGGAAATGTTATGAATCAACCTGGAACAGGACGTGTGTCTATATTGTCTCAACGCACTGTGAAGAGGATGGTTCAAGTGGCCAAAAAATCTCCAAGGATCACAGCTGGAGAATTGCAGAAGTTAGCTGCGTCTTGGAGTCAGAAAGTCTCCAAAATTACAATCCGAAGTCACCTACATCATCACAAGTTGTTTGGAAGGGTTTCAAGAAAAAAGCCTCTACTCTCATTCAAAAACAAACTCAAGCGTCTTCAGTTTGCCAGACACTACTGGAACTTCAAATGGGATCGGGTTATATGTTCAGATGAAACCAAAATAGAGCTGTTTAGCAATAAACACCAGAGGTGGTTTTGGTGCACACAGAGAGGTAGCCATATGGAAAAGTACCTCATGCCCACGGTTAAATATGGTGGTGGCTCTTTAATGTTTTGGGGCTGTTTCTCTGCCAGAGGACCTGGACATTTTGTTAGGATACATGGCATCATGGACTCCATCAAATATCAACAGATATTAAATGAAAACCTGACTGCCTCTGCCAGAAAGCTTAAAATGCGTTGTGGTTGGATCTTCCAGCAGGACAATGATCCAAAACATACATCAAAATCAACAAAAAATGTTTTACTGACCACAAAATCAAGGTCCTGCCATGGCCATCCCAGTCCCCTGACTTGAAACCTATAGAAAACTTGTGGGGTGAACTGAAGAGGAGAGTCCACCAGTGTGGACCTCAAAATCTGAAGGATCTGGAGAGATTCTGTATGGAGGAATGGCATCAGATCTCTTGCCATGCATTCTCCAACCTCATCAGGCGTTATAGGAGAAGACTCAGAGCAGTTATCTTGGCAAAGGGAGATAACACAAAGTATTGACTTAAAGGGTGCCAATAATTGTTACATACCTATATTTAACAATGATTTTTTTGGATAAACCTATGTTGTTGTTTGCAATTGTTTGATATCCATGAGAGCAGAGTATTTCTGTTAATCTTTTTAACAAAAGATCAAAAGGTTAAACAATAAAGAAATTTTTCACATCCTCCTTTGCTCATATTTACCAAGGGTGCCAATATTAGTGGAGGGCACTGTAGATCTTTATTGTTGAACCCACCTGGACAAGAGACAAATGCTGGTTTGTAAAATTGCTAGAGTTATAACGGTGGAATGGTAAATACATAAATAATAATGCAATACCTTACAAATGAATAAATAATACAATGCAGTGCGAATGCAAAGAAAGTAAGGTGTTGTAAGTAAGAAACTGCCAGAAGAGAGAGTTTTCTAAACCTTTGTGTTAGGAATAGTTGTAGGCTGTTCCGAGTGAAAAGCTAGGTTCATTCCACCACTCAGGAGCCAGGATGCTAAAACAGTGAGATTTTGCATTATGAGCATGTTTAGACATTAAGAGAAGAACATACCAAAGACCCTGAAGGTGGCCAGAGATGGCATGCAGGGGTATAGATAATGTGGTGCAGAACTCAACACAAGGTTCTTGAATTTGATTCCTGCAACAGGAAGCAAATATAATGACCTCAGTAGTGGGAGGTAACGTGAGATAACTTATTTGATCTAATAGACAATATGAGTTAGAATCTCAAGATCACGTTGGACATATTCTAAACCTGGAATTGTGTCCTTATGTCTCAGGAAATAAGAGCAGAACCAGAATTTGGTGGGTGGGGGCATCCTGGAAGAGTCCTTTCTATTAAGTTAGAAATGTTTCCAACAAAATTTAAGTGAATACCAAAGCACTCTTTTTTGGGAAAAGTCTACCAACTTAGCACATCTTGATTTGGTCATTTTATTCCACACTCCAGATCTATCAAATTCCACAGGTTTCCGATAGGATTTAGATCTGGGCTCTGACTGGGTGGGCCGTTCCAAATCGTCGATCTTCTTCTTCTACAGCCATTCTTTTGTTGACTTAGATTTGTGCTTTGGGTCATTATTGTGCTGGAAAGGTGAACTTGTTATTCATCTTCATCTATCTAATAGAGGTCTGCAGGTTTTTTGCCAAAGTAGATTGGCATTTGGAGCTATCCATGATTCGCTCTATCTTCACTAGAGCCGCAGTCCCAGCTGACGAAAAGCAGCCCTATGACATGGTGCTGCCACCACCATGCTTCACCATGTATGTAGTATGGTGATCTATAGGTGTTAAGCTGTCTTGTTTTTGCACCAAAAATGTCTTTTAGAATTCAGAAAAAATTCTGGGGTCATTTAGGAGAAAGGGTTTCCATCTAGTTACACTACCCCATAGCCCAGACATGTGAAGAATACGAGAGATTATTGTCACATGTAGGGAGTGACCAGAACCACTGATCTCTTGGCAGCCTCTCTGATAAGTTTTCTTCTTGTCCTTTCATCAATTTGGGGGATATGTCCCATTCTTGGTAATGTCACCGTTTTCTCCACTTGTTGATGATGGCCTTCAGAGTGTTCCAGCTAATGTTTTTAGAAATTCTTTTGTACCCGTGTCCCAATGGATACCTTTTCACAGTGATATCCCGTACATGCTCCCGTACATATCCACTGTATATATAAGTCAGTTAAGTAGCCAAACCATGTGGAAGCCATTTATACCATTTTTCTGTAACCCATACTGGAACTGAGGGAGAAATGAAGTCTGCAAGGCCAGTCTGTGTGATAATAGAAGTTGTGGCAGTCATATTTTATTTCCGTGCAGTGCCGACAGCAAGAGGATGGCTGAGCAGATTGATGATGCTTTGGTACAGAATAAATTCTTCACAGAACATCAGGCGTGCTGCAGTGCCTTACCAAATAAAGCTGCACATTGAAACGGAAGCACTTTATGTTCATCTCAAAGCACGATCTTTATCTAGTGTTTAGCTAAGATTATATAGGGATGGATTGTGTCTCCATTGGGAAACTCATAGTATTTTAAATTTGGTGCCCTCGACACTTATTCCGTGCCATTAACGAGAAGTGTGTATGTCATCGTTTTCATTATTATGTCAGTTTAATCCAGGTTGCTCAAAAAGAACAGTATTTCTTGATGATCAGATCTAAGTGTTATCTGTGCACTGCTTAATACATGTGTTTTGTTTAGTCTGTTGCGAGGTGCAGAGGAGATGGGTTTACGGAAAGCAGTGAAGCCAGAGTTTGGAGGTGGATCTCGCAGCTTCTCTTGTGAGGAGGACTACATTTATGAGAACATTGAGAGTGAATTGTGCTTCTTCACATCACAGGTGGTTTACACTAACCAAATCCTTCTAGCGTTCTCTGTGTACTCTTTTGTTGTATGCTTTTAAAATACCCTTAACATAAATAATAGGAGGCATTGTTGAATATCAAATTATTATTATAGCTGGCTAGTGTTATCAAAATCATAATCATAACCATCATCTCAAAAGGATGTACCACTACAGGATACTCTATAAACGATTTCTGTCTCTGGACCTTCACAGGAACGCCAGAACATAATCAAATACTGGCTGGATAATCTCAGAGCCAAACCAGGGGAGGTCCTTCACAACATCCACTTTCTTGAAGGGCAGCCCATAAGTGCGTGTCCACTCTGTGTTTTGATGCATTTGTGTTGCCTCAAATAGATCCACAGTGACTGAAATATATAGTCTTATCTATGCATGTTATTTCTCCTGCAATAAAGTCCTTCATCAATCAAAGAAGGAAATAAAGCAATTGTACTGTAGTCTAAATAGCTGCACACTGTTCCTGAGGTGTGTGTGTGTGTGTGTGATATGTGTAACTCTAAACTGTGTGTTTATTACAGTCCCAGAGCTAAAAGCACGAGGTGTGATCCAACAAGTCTTCCCCCTCCATGAGCAGAGAATTCTGGGCCAGCTAATGAAATCGTGGGTGCAAGCTGTGTGTGAGAAGCAGCCCCTAGGTTTGTCATTTTTTACTACATGTCTAGTAATATTCACACACACACACACACACACACACACATCTAAGCTGGTGATGATGGTGTAGTGCCCATTTGAACTATTATTCTCATACATATTCTCTGTTTTTATTTCTATCTCTACCTCTGTTAGATGATATATGTGATTATTTTGGAGTGAAGATTGCCATGTACTTTGCCTGGCTGGGTTTTTACACAACCTCTATGCTGTATCCTGCTGTGATAGGATTTGTACTGTGGATGCTGACTGAAACTGATCAGGTAACAGTTCAGAAGGATTCCAATCCGAATCCACTGTTTCAGTAATAAAAATTATGCAGTCATAAATAATGGCCTGACCAAACCATTACTGTTGTTCAACATCGCCTCTCTATTGAAACCACATCTGCTTTTTAGTGAACGTGCCACTGGTATGTGCTTATATACACTTACCATCCACTTTATTAGGAACACCTGCACATTTATGCAATTATCCAGTCATTCAGTCATGTAGCAGCAGCACAATCGTGCAGATAGAGGTAAAGAGCTTCAGATAGCGTTTACATCAGAATGGAGAAAAGATGTGATCTTGGTGACTTCGACTGCGGCATGGTTGTTGGTTCCAGATGGGCTGGTTTGACTATTTTTGAAACTGCAGATCTCCTGGGTTTTTCATGCTCTAGAGGTTACGCAGAGTAGTGCAAAAAAAAAACAACAACAACAACACAAAAAAAACCATCTAGTGAGCAGCAGTTCTGCAGACAGAAATGCCTTGTTGAAAACTGTGCAATTGAAGCTCTGGCATGATTTGATTTGCACTCCTGCCACAAGATGGACTGACTGGATGATTGCATGAAAGTGGTGCGCATGTGTTCCTAATAAAGTGGACGATGAGTGTACATCTTGTCTCCTTCTATTTTCTTCCGTTCCTGTTTGCCTAATTGATGATGCCAGTGCTATTTCTCACACAGACCAGCAGAGATATATGCTGTGTAGTATTTGCCCTCTTTAACGTGGTGTGGGCCACGCTGTTCCTGGAGAGGTGGAAACGAAGAGGAGCAGAACTGGCTTACAAATGGGGCACATTGGACACACCAGCTGAATCGCTCGAAGAGCCGCGGCCACAGTTTAGGGTAATTCGGCAGTTTGATATGGCTTTACGGGGATTACATTTTAAAACATCATGGCATGACTATGATTTTGGTATATCAGAAAAATTGTGTTTGTCTTGAAATAGCTCTACAGTGCCATCTGAAGTGGCAGTATTGAACTATTTGATAGGAAACCATTTTGTTTACCAATTTGTTTATAAAGTATAGGGTGACTTCAAGAGGATTCCTCTTAGCCTTAGTTTTACACTTGGAAGCTATGCTCATTGTTAAATAGCTTGTCTATTTCTTCTGCTTCTTCTGTTATAACTGAGTTTAATGGCATCAATTGTCTCATTATCTTTATCAGCATAGCATAAAGATATCATTATTTGAAAATTCCTTATCACAGTGTGCTGTCTAACCACCGTCTTACCATCACACCCCTAATTATGATCCTTTTTCTAGGACAGTGTAAAATTATGTAGGTATAGTTGCAGTTTAAGCCACTCCTTAATACGTCTCCTTCCTGGATCTATCTTTTTCTCACCCAGGGTATGAAGCGGTGCAGTCCAGTGACGGGCTGTGAGGAGTTTTATTACCCACCTTGGAGGAGGAGGGTGTTCCGATGGTTGGTTAGCTTTCCTGTCTGTATTTTCTGCCTTTGCTTTGTCTTCCTGGCCATGCTCATCTGCTTTGAGCTTCAGGTTAGTGCTATCACAATTTTTGCTTCTTATATCATTCTTGTGCTCATAAAGGTTACCCAAATTCAATCGTCGATTGATAGGGTGTTGTGCAGATATGCAGTGTATTATTTCATAAATGACATATTAAGACATTGAATAAAGTGTTACAAATATGAAGACTTCTGAATAGACTTGCGTTTCCGGTTGACAGGAATTTGTGATGGGGATTAAAGAGCTGCCACGGGTGGTGAGGTTTATCCCTGAAATCATACTGGCCATCACTGTGACTGCATGTGACGAGGTGTACAGAAAGATAGCCTGTTGGCTTAATGACATGGGTGAGTCTTCAGTGCTTTTAAAAGGAGAAAAATGATTTATTCTCTGCAGTGATTATTATTATTATTATTATTTTTATTATTATTATTATTATTATTATTATTATTATATGTTGTTATTTATATTGCTTGCTTACATGAAAATAGCAGTTATAACAGATTATAGCAGAGTGCCGTTTATCTAATCATTTCTATAGAAAAAAACACATTGATAGGGACACGTTTAGTGGTTGCTCCACATGAAGAAATAAAAAAAAAAAAACGTGTGTAATCATTTATACGGTGTTGATGTGGTTAATAAGTGTTCTGTGAGAAGACGTTTATTTAACATTCTTGGAAGGAGTCTACAGTATCCATGCTTTGTAACAGTCAGAGGTAAAGCTGTAAGATAAGGTTTCTAACATGGAAATGTTTCTAGTCTACAAGGCTGGTGAGGAAACAACTGTTTATAGCCTTTATAACATAAGTGATAAGATAAAAGCTTTTTTAGGGATGCTCCACAACATGAAATCAAACTGTGATTAAACAAAAAAAAAATGCTGTTATTCTTTAATGAATGAAAAAAAAATTGAATCATTGACAAATTGCTGTGGTGTAAGAGGAATAAACCAACATGTACATGCTGTTATAGGAAATTAATCAACTAACGGCATTGCTCCACCCTGTCATTGATTACTGTCCTATAGCAGCATGTCGTGTTTGATTGCTTATGTAATAAACAGAACTTCAGGTAGTGAAGCGCTTGATATATATATATGTAAGGCCTTTTACTTATTTGCACAGTACGTTTCATTTACATGAACACTTATACAATAGTTAGACAAATTAACATTATAAGAGTTCATTTCACTCTGGAGTCTTTGCTGTGTTTGTGTTGGACATTTCGAATGTAAATGATTGTCTATATTTACAACAGAGAACTACAGACTCCAGAGTGCCTATGAAAAAAATCTCATCATCAAAATGGTTCTTGTAAGTAGTCTCTTTTATGCAATTGGAACAAAAGCATATTATAATGATGTTAAGATATGAATATTTGATCTGATATATGCATATGTGTCTGTGGAAGTGGCAATAGTGATATGTTAGAATTGTCATGTTTAAAGAGGCAGATATGATATGTTTGTTACTGTAATATAATATACTGTATAAATATATATATATACACTCACTGTCTACTTTATTAGGAACACGTTTACATCTGCACATTCATGCAGTTAACTAATCAGCCAATCATGTGGCAGCAGTAAAATGCACAAAATTCAGTTCACGTCAAACATCAGAAGAAAAAGTGTGATGTCTGTGACTTTGATCGTGGCATGGTTGTTGGTATCGTGGTAAGGGCTGGTTTGAGTGTTTCAGAAACTGCTGATCTCTTGAGATTGTCACACATAACAGTCTCTAGAATGTACACAGAAACAAAAACATCCAGTGAGCGACAGTTCTGTGGGTGGAAATGCCTTGTTGATAAGACAAGACAGAGGAAAATGGGCAGATTGGTTCAAGCTGCCAGGAAGGATATAATAACTCAAATAATAACGCTTTACAATCGTGGTGAGCAGAAAAGGAAGTAAATGCATTTTTAATTACAAAGTATGTTTAAATTCAGCTTACACTGACCAAAGTGCTGTACAGAACAATTATAAAATACAATCAAATATACAATGAAATTAAATTTAAAAATAATAAAAGATAATAGTTAGGCTACTAATCGACAAGTTAACAGCCAGGGAAGACCAAAGAGTAAAAATGTGTCTTAAGTCTAGATTTAAGTCAACATGCACAAAATATTGAACCTTGATGTGGAAGACCACATTGGGTTCCACAATTGAAGACTGAAAAAAGACCAGGTGATATTTTTTTTTTCTATTCTTCAGCTGTCCAAGTTTGAGTGAGCCTGTGGCCATGATAACCTTAGATTCTTGAGTGGAACCTGATATGGACTTCTGTTGTTGTAGCCCATCCACCTCAAGGGTTGATGTGTTGTGTGTTCTGAGATGTTTTTCTGCTCACCACGGTTGTAAAGAGTGCTTATTTGAGTTACTGTAGACTTCCAGTCATCTCAAACCAGTCAGGTCATTCTCCTCTGAGCTCTCACATCAACAAGGTGTTTCAGCCTGCAGAACAGAAACGCAGGATCCTGAAGCAGGATGGTTGGGTTTTTGTTTTTTGTTTTTTTGCACCATTCTGTGTAAACTCTAGAGACTGTTGTATGTGAAAATCTCAGGAGATCAACAGTTTCTGAAATACTCAAACCGGGCCATCTGGCACCAACAACCATGGCGCGGTTAAAGTGACAGAGACCACATGTTTGATGTGAACATTAACTGAAGCTCTTGACCTGTATCTGTATGATTTTTTTTTTGCCGTGCTGCAAAATGATTGGCTCATTAGATAACTGCAGGTGTTCCTAATAAAGTGAATAGTGAGTATATCATGCTGCTGTGATGCCAAAGATGTGAGCAGTAGTATCTTAGCAGTTAAGGCTCTAATGATCAGGAGATAAAGAGGTCAAATCCCAGCTACCATTGTAGGCCTTAACCCTGCTCTAGGGCACCAGATTCCTTGAATGCTAAGTAAATTGTATTGTATCTGTTTCTATACTATATGTATAGTATATAAAATGGAAATGAAGAAATTTTACGGTTTTTACTTTGTATCTTAGGCACAGCACAGTTCCAGAAATTTTCATGATCATTGAGCTTTATGAGTTCTTACCATTTAAGGAATTGAGTAATACATATAAAATGTAATTGAACATATGCAGTGTACACATGCTCATAGATATAAAACCTAACAAAAGTGACCAGATTCATCCGTTATATTTACAGCATTTTTCTTTAACCTCTGTCTTGCAGTTTCAGTTTGTAAATTCATATCTCAGCCTTTTCTACATTGGATTCTACCTCAAAGACATGGAGCGTCTAAAGGAGGTAAGAGAAAGCAGTAATTCAGTTCCCAGGCAAATAGAAACGATTGCTGAAAAGATGCTATACCAGTTGTATGAATAGATGGATGGATGTGTATTTGTGACTGCTTACAGCATTTGTATTGGTATTGCTCTGGGTGATATGTGTCTCTCGTTGGGAAATCTTCCATCAAGTATCTTCCCGCAGCTTTCCGTCTCGGTACATCTGCCTCGCTCTCTATGTTGCCATCTGTCTTTTGATTCCCCAAAACTATTTGCTGGAGTTCTTCCTCTTCTGGTTCTGTAACTCAGGAACAATTCGACATGTCTCCTAGTATTAGTGTATGGCAGTGGGTTGATGTTTGCTCGACATGTCCACATAAAAAAAAAGTCTGGACTTGCATAATGATGAGTAGAGCTATCATCATTTGTCCTATGGACATTTGCTTGTCACACATTGTTTGAGTTACAGTATGTGGTGTATGCATATGGGGTAATGATTATAATGCTTCATATACAATGGCTGTGTACTTTTAAGGTGGGTATGTCTGTATAAGGTTAGATAAAAATAGTCTGACAAACACTTTCATTCTTGATATAATTTATAGTCATTTGAGCCATGTGAAAAACAATACAGGTGTTTTAACCCTCCTCTGCTTTCCCAGCTAGGCCCACACCTCAGACTGCAAGATGTAATATGATGACTCATTCAATAGTTTTCTCTCACCTTATAATTCACTCTTGGGTTTTCCCAAAGTAAACAAGCGACTGGTTAAAAACACTGCAGTCCGAATGATTAGATTCGTATGCGACCCCTCGTTTTGACGCTACTTTTACTGGAGCATATGTTTTGCAATATGTCTATAAGATAAAGCACAAGTTGGGCATTCTCTCAGGACACTTGTGGTAACACTTAACAGCCTAGAAAAATGTAATTATATTTTGTGGCAGTATTTGATCATCTATTTTATCTTTTTTTTTATGTTTATGTGTTGTGCATGACCTGCAGATGCTTGCAACACTGCTGATAATCCGCCAGTTCATGCAGAATTTGAAGGAAGTGCTGCAGCCGTACCTGTATGAGCGCCACCGCCTGGGAGAACTCACTTTGCGTGCTGTATGGGACCTGCTAGTATCAGCATTAATAAAGTATGGACGTCTGGCAGTTGGAAGGGCGCATATGTCTCCCAGCAAACCCAGCAACCCCGGGCAAGGCCTGCAGGGAAACCAACAAGGTGTTCTGGGCCAACAAGATCGCCATGAGCGCAAGTGTTTGAATGGAGGCTGTGGTGTCCCAGATGAGGAGCATGAGGAAGAGGCTGGTGCTAGGAACAGTGCAGAGGAGACAGAGGAGGAGAATGCCATCGATTGTGGCCTCAAACTGCGCAAAGTCAGCTTCATCGAGAAGGTAGAGCGCAAGTCTGTCGGTTGCATCAGTCCCATGGAGGACAGCTTCCTGGAGGAGGGGAGCCCCACCATGGTCGAGAAGGGCATGGACCCGTCTTTGGTCTTCGAGATGTGTGACGATGACGATGATAATGTCATCACAGAGGCAAAGGAACAGGCCGCAGATTCAGCAGGGCCTGAGAGCGGTGTGCCACCGAAGCTGCGGAAGAGAGGCCGGAGTCTGGAGAGGGCCGACAGTAAGAGCAGGAGAGAGTCATGGATGGATCCCCCTGAAGAGCAGGAGACCATTACACTCACCCAAGCTGAAATCGAGAGCTGCATGCAAACATATGAGGTAAAAGTGCTGTCATAAAGAGAATTTTTATGAATGATTTGACTGTTCTGTTGACGTTATGACTTTATTATACAATATAGACTTACATATAACATCTCTGGTAGCTTCCATGTCCTTGGTGTGTATAAGTAAAAGAGTCTGATCAAATGAACTCTTTGAACTTCCAGGACACATTGCAGGATTACCAGGAAATGTTTATTCAGTTTGGCTACGTGGTTCTCTTTTCCTCTGCCTTCCCACTGGCAGCTATGTGTGCCCTAATTAACAATATCATCGAGATCCGCAGTGATGCCTTCAAGCTCTGCACAGGCCTCCAGAGGCCATTTGGCATGAGAGTGGAAAGCATTGGACAGTGGCAGGTGAGAATGCCATGAATGACATGAATTATAAATGATCTTTTAAGGAGTATTGAAAGATGATGGCATGACTGTATCTTTTGTCACACAGACACTAATGGAGGCCATGGGTCTCATAGCAATCATAGTGAACTGTTACTTGATTGGTCAGTGTGGGCAGCTACAGAGGCTCTTCCCTTGGCTGAGCCCTGAGATGGCCATCATCTCGATCGTGATCTTAGAGGTACATACAGTCCCCACACATACACATGCGGAACTGTTCCACAGGCATTTTGTTTTCTCCAATACTCCAGTACTTATTTATTCAATATTTTCTCCACTTTACAGCACTTTGCTGTCTTACTGAAATATGTCATTCATGTGGCAATCCCTGACATCCCCAGCTGGGTAAGCGAAGAAATGGCCAAACTGGAGTTTCAGCGCAGGGAGGCATTCAAGGTAGATCTCGTTCATAAGCAATCGTCAGCAATCTTCAATATTTTTCATTTCTCCTGCTGGTATGTAATGAATGTGTGTTTGGTCCCTGCCAGAAGCATGAGCGCCAAGCACAGCAGCACTTCCAGCAACAGCAGAGGAGAAAAAGAGAAGAGGAAGAACGGCAGCGGCAAGCTGAGTACCAGGCCCGGCGTGAGAGAGACGATGGGCGGCCTGACACCTCTGGAGGGGACCACCATCATGAAAAGAGCCAAGGAGGCAAATCCAGATCGGCCGGAGGGGGTGGAGGCTCTGTAAGTGACAAACCGAAGAGACCCAGCTCACTGCTGGCCAACAATAACGTAATGAAACTCAAACAGATCATCCCTCTGCAGAGCAAGTTTTCCTCTGGCACGGCCCGTTCACCACAGTCACCAACAGGGAGCGAACCGAAGCTCCCGGGCTTCCTTAGCTTCAAGTTCCTCAAGTCTCCAGAAAACAAAAAGGAAGCAGCAGCAGGTTCAGCTTCAGCCAATTCTAGCATTGCTGCACTCGGACAGGAGAGATCACAGTCCCCCAGCAAGTCCTTCAATCCTGGGAAACTGTTTAATTTTGGGAAATCAGATGGTGGGGCATGTATGAATGGGGCTCAACTCACAAAACCAGGGGAGGGGGTACAGCCAGTGGAGAAGGCGCTAACAAGGTCTGATCTCAACGATGTGCCAGACGAGATCCCATCACCAGGGGAAGAGGAACAGGAGAACGGACACTCATTAGACTCCGAGTCCTCAGGCCCTAAAATCTAAATCCAATAAAAAAACACCTACTGTAGAAAAATTACTAACAAAGGGATAAAGAAAGTCCTTTCAGTGCCCTTCAGCACAGTGACAGACTGAGCCTGGAGGCTGTTAAGTAATACTGTGGGGAAAATGGAATAGTGTTGTTTTTTGCTGAGGAACATAGGCTTTTCAAAGATGACTCCCCTTGCATACACACACAATGCCTTTTGTCTACAATACATACAGGAATGCATGAGCTGCATTTCTAATGCGTTTTGAAAATGATATTCCTGAAAGAATAGTGCAGTTTTAAGTTATCATGGTCTGAAAATTGTAAGCATTTTAAGCACCCTTCGTAGTGTTAAAAATATTTTACCATCAGTTTTATATCATACAATGAGACCTTCAGAAAAAAGAAAAAAAAAAAAACACCACAGATTGATAATCTGAACATTATCGGTTTCAACTGTGAGTGATTTTAATTCTGAAAACTTTTGTACTTAAAGCAGCTGGTTTAGTTAAGCAATTGCAGCAGTATTTCCTGAATAAGGAGGTGCTGTAAAACCTGCAAGTTATAGAAATTCCTGCATCACTAGAACATATAGTTTCAAACAGAAGAAAATGCAATATCACTATCTTGAATGACAGATACACAGGTTTGTCTGGAGTCATTCTGAAAGTTTGAAGGACTGCATAAAAACTTTGAGGCAAGTGTGGCAAGGGCAAAATGTGAAAGTGAGAGTATAGCGTATGGATGGCGTAAAGGAATTAATAACGTCTACTTCAAAATACAATCTCTTATTGCAGAAGTGCAAATAGCCGCTTGAACAGGCTTTTCCCTCCTTTGTTATTATAGCCTAAAAACATAGAAAATGCTGGAGATCAAGACTATCATTGATACTAAAATCAAAAAAAAACAAAAAACAAAAAAACTTGTGTGTGCGAGTCCTCCTGTGCATCTTAATATATTTAACCTAGAGGATAGCATTTGACCTCAACATTCACTTTTTTTCAGTTCTTACACTGGTATGACGGAGTGATTTCTTGATTTGTGAAGAAGACATTCCCTTGACTTGCAACTCAAAAGCCTGCTGGACCATCGTAAAATACAGGCATTGCCTTGCAAAGGGATTCTGTGAAGAAGTGTAGTAATGCGTAGCATTTCCATTTCCACAGTTCATACTAGTTGCAGCCTCAGAGAACATTTTGCACTAAATCCTACTGCTGGTGGGAGGGAAAGACTTTGCTAAGAATAGGAGAACACCAGCTTGCCTCATAATGTATGCAAGTGCTTAATTATTGTTTTCATTGCAATGCACTACAGAAGCATTATTAACCCATCTGGTTTCTGTACATCTCGGTGCTTTCTCTAACTTCGGTCTAACCTGTTTTATTTGCCTATTCATTCCTACCGTGTTTATTCTGATCGTTCTGATTTCATTACTTGCCAAAGCAAAACTAGCAGAAACACGTTGTGCATTGTGATAAAGTTTCTTTGTAAAGCCATAACTGCTTGGAATATTTTACCAGAAGATACATTTAGTTTGCAAAAAAGCTCCTTGCAGCTCTGATGGACCAGGTGAAGGAGAATGGAAGAATCCATGTAATTTCAGCAGTGTTTCAGTGCGGGACACAGAAAGTGCATACGGTTTCATTAATTGAGTGTCAGTTCATTATTGTAATCACATTAATACAATCAGCTTTAAAATGTAGCCTATAGTCGGATTTCTGCAATCTGCTCATTGGCTGAACTGCAAATGAATTAAAATCACTGAAATTGAATTGACCCCTAGAAAAGGCATACAATTTGCACAGGTTTTTTTTTTGTTGTTCATAAATTATAAGCATTACCCAAAATACAAGATGGAACAAAAGACAAATGATGTGAGAGGAATGATAAGCCAGTTATTAAACGATTCTCTTGATGTGCCCAACAATGGATTTGAACTAAAGCAATTCTGTTTAATATAAGTGAAGTGATTTGATTACATTTTTACGTGAAAAGAATGAATGGTGCCAGAAAAATAAAACAATACGCGGTTTTATTTAGTATTATAGTAATGTGATAGGTAACAGGAACTATGCACTTATTTCCTCATTTCATTGACAGAGTTGGCTCAAATAACTGTTGCAATAATATGTCAGCCTGAACAATAATCCTTGCTCATCCAGATCTGAGGTTTTACATCCTGAATGTTGAGTAATGTCAAAAAGTAGAATTGTAACAAGACATAGTAACTGGTTATTTGCAATGTTATCTTTCATGTTTAATGTTGTTCATACAGCCCATCTGTTAGCCCAATACAAACCTCCTGAATCAGCCCTGTGCTTCCATTGGGTCTTGAATAGAAAATTAACATTTCGAGAGAGGGTTTTTGAATAATTTCATCCCCCTAAGTTCTACACAATTCAAAATGGCAGTTGTTTGACTGTTTTCTAATATTGCATTTCTATGTTCTAGTATAATAGAATTTACATGTTAATTAAATATTCGCAACCAACCTATTCCCTAACGATTATATATATATATATATATATATATATATATATATATATATATATATATATATATATATATAATATCTACTTAGACACAACAAACATACATTTCAAAACATAGCAATGGTAATAGCATAATAAAATGGCATTTCATAATCAACCAAGTATTTTAAACTATTTCAATAAAAAGGTGTTATTTAGCATTGCTTCAAATCAAATTAGAATTCTCAAATTTATCATGCGGAAAATGTACATAACAAAGATTCCTCTGGAGTATTAGGGCAACACACATGATATTTCTTTGACCAGGTAGATATAACTGTGGTTTAAAATAGATTTTCATTTCAATTTCATTATTTATTAATGACAATTTTTCCTAGACAGAAAAAGTCTCTTACTCCATTGTGCAGAAAGAATTTACTCTGTGCAAAGTGAGATGAAACACAGCCTGATGCGGCTTATACTGAAGCACGATGTCTGTGTTCTATAAATATTAACTAATAAGCTATAATTCATACCCTATTGAGTGTTACTCTGTATTTATAGAAAAGATGCTGAGTTTTATGTCTTAGTTTAACTGAAGAGCACCATGGATGCTGCAAGGTTTCTGTCATATCTGTCCAGCAGTTAATGTCATATCCAGTTAATCATCAGTTAATGTTATTTAATAAGATCAGACATTTATTTTTTACTAATCTATAAGAATACCTTATACGTGACTTAGGAACTGTGGTTTATGTTCAACCCTACTGTGAATAATTAATGGGCTATTGATTTATACTTTTAAGAAATTGCCACTCAGAAGCGGATACGTGCGGTCACAGACAGTGGAAAAAGAGAGCCTAGTAGTACCCAAGTGTGTAGAATTCCTTCTCTGAAGGCAACCTCACAAACTAACATGCTCTTCCAATACACCACTGTAAAGTTTCTTTCATTTTCAAAGAAAATGATCATAGGAAATGGTCTTATTTATTTCTGTTGATTTATTTTTGTCATATTTTTGTAAGACCTGAAATGGAATAATAAACAGTTTTAAATTTACAGTTTGCCTGTTGTTTTAACTGACACATGTCCGTGGCACACATGAGATACATTCCTTAGTAATAAAAAGGCTATTTAATATCCTAGAATGAGAATTTCTATTTTTAAACCCACTATGGTGGTTTAAAAGGCTATATGCATATTCTATGTATTGTAATACATTGAATTATAATCAGTGTTGACCATGTAGAATGAAGTACACTTTTCGTGCACAGAATGACTCTAACCCTAACCCTTTTATTCATTTATCCATCTTCAGTAACCGTAAGGGTTGTGGTCAAGAGCCATTCTAGAATTTTTTTCAAGGGGAGATACAAAGGCATTAAGAGGATGGCCTTGTAAAATCATTTAGAGGGCCGAGCTGAGGAGATATATAATTTAGTCCCCTCTGAAACTATTAGCTTGCCTAGGCCGATTCATTTGTTTGTGCTATACACCAAAGACATTTGGGTTTGAGATATAAAGACACAAGATTTTAGCTGTTATCTCCAGGTATTTGCATCTAGATGTGTTAAACAGCATAAAACATAGAACCTTTTGTATCAGACCATCCAATTTTTAGTTGAGCACAATTATAGGAACATAAGTCTTGAAGTAAATGAAAGCAAATAACACTTATTTGGTTGCATATTCCTTGCGTGTAACAACTGCATCAAGCCTGTGACTCATTGACTACATTTACATGGACAGCAGTAATCTAATTATTGACCTTACTCTGAGTAAGATAATATTGTGATTAAGGTGTTTACATGAGTCGCTTTTAGAATACTCCTTTCATGTTCCCCTTTTACATGTTTTAGAACATGATTAGATTATCAGCCCGCGTCATTATGTCACCGCACCACACCGTCCGACGTCCCTCCAGAATTTCACGTATCAACATACAGTTCGTCTTCGTTATGGTACCATATACAGTTTTGGGTGTTTTTATTAATTTTTTTTACGAACGCTTTAAGTGCAGTTAATTATTTGTCATGCTGTACGTGCTAATAGACAACTGCTTGAAGCCGTGGGCTGCGTCCCAAACCGCGTACTTACTGTCTATATAGTAGCCGAGATACATGTATTTTTCCCCACTACAGGCCTATAGTAGGGACGTTTGGGACACAGCCGAACTCTCTTGTTCGCCGTAAAATGCACTGCCGTGTGTGATCGTGTCCTGTCGCAAAATGCGGTGAAAACTCTCACACGACGTTCATAATGTGATTAAGGTGTTTACATGTCTGTAATACACGTCCATAATGTGACTAAAACAGGAGTACGCCACCTGTCTTAATTCGATTAGAGCTTAATTCGAGTATGACCTTAATTAGATTAAGGTAATTAAAAATTGCTGTTTACATGGTAGTTTCTTAATCATAGTATGGTCTTAATCGGGTTAAGAGTGGATTATTGTTGTCCATGTAAACTTTTCAACTTTCCATGTTGGTTTTGGTTCTTCTTCTTCTTCTGTTGTTTGTTTCAGGTTTCTTGCTGTATGATAAAGTTCCTCTAGAATAATTTGGATGCATTTCTCTGTAAATTGGTAAACAAAATGTTCCTGTAAACTTCTGAATTCATTCTGCTGCTACCATCATGAGTTCCATCATCAATAAAGATTAGTGATCCTGTTCCAGAAGCAGCCATGCAAGCCCAAGCCATGACACTACCTCCACCATGTTTCACAGATGAGCGCGTATGTTTTGGATCATGAGCAATTCCTTTTCTTTCTCCACACTTTGGTATTTCCATCACTCTGGTAGAGGTTAATCTTGGTTCCAGGACTTTTGTGGTTCAGCTGTGTATTTCTTTGCAAATTCCAATCTGGCTTTCTGATTCTTACTGCTGATAAGTGGTTTGTATTTTGTAGTATGGCCTCTATAGTTCTGCTCTCCAAGTCTTCTTCGAACGGTGGATTGTGATAGGTTGTTGGTGATGTCACAGCTCTCACAATGTTTTTGTCATCAGCTGTTCTTGTTTTCCTTGGCTGACCCATTTGGTGTCTGTTACTCAGTACACCAGTGGTTTCTTTCTTTTTCAAGACATTTCAAATTGTGGTATTGGTATTATACCCAATGTTTGCGCAATGCCTCTGATTGATTTTTCTCTTTTCTCAGCTTCACAAGGGCTTGCTTTTCTCCCATAGACAGCTCTCTGATCTTCATGTTGGTTTATCCTTTTTAGCAACAAATGCAGTCTTCACAGGTGAAACTGAAGCCTAAAACCAAAAGTAGATGTTCAGAGCTATTTATTGTTTAAACAATCAAACTAACAAGACATACCTTGGTAACAAGAAACAAATTGGATGATCTGATACAAAATGCACTATGTTCTATGTCACTTCCTGATCTACATATAAATACCAGGAAAAAAAAACCTGAAACTCTAAACTCTCTTCTCATATTCATCTTTTGATCTCAAACTCAAATGTCTTCAGTCTACAGCAAAAACAATTAATCGGCCTTGCTATTCCAATAGTTTCTAAGGGGACTGTAGATATGAGACAGAATGGCTTTGGCAGTAGTTCCAGGTGTAACATAAATAGAGTTGGGGTACTCGATCCCAGATTCAAATCCAGACTTGAGTCTGATTATGAACGAACTCGGACTTTTCACGCACTCGGGTAAATTTGTACTCAAACTTGACACGGACGCTGACATTTTGGACTCTGAAATTTTTCTGAGTCCAGTCGTGTAACAAAAGAAAGATTTAAAAATAAATAAATAAGAACATAAAAATAAGATAGCAAGAAATTAAGAAATTCAAGTGCGTACACAGCCCCCTGGTCAGGCAGGGAGACATTCAGCCACCTCATCGTGCGAGTACAGAATCAAGTTCTCTTTAGCGGCTTATTACGCTTGGACAGTCAGATAAATACACACACATCATGTCAAAACACAGATCTGGCTGAGTACTTATGCAAACACAGTCGGTTATGTCTTAAGTGAATGTAAACAGTTGGGGGGGAAATCAGAGGTGTGTCAAAACAGTATATTAGATCTGTGCATTAGGTCTTAAAGTGACAGCATTCTAATAAACCTGCTGCTGTCTGTGTCATTACTGTTAATCAAACAACAAAAGACAGAGAAAATCACTCTCATTTGACTTTAATTAAATTTATTTGATTTATTCAATTTCCGTAGTATTTCTTACTTGAATACGACTGATAGACCTACCTGAGAAAACATATAATTACTGTGAAATAAGATTGTAGTCATATTGCCCAGTCTTGAATTTCACGTAAAATTTGAAATGTACTTCTTAATGTAGTAAAAATCATAAACCCTGCTGATAGGGATTTTTTTATTTTTTATTTTAGGAATTATAATAAAAAAGGTTACAAGAAGCGAGCTGTGTTCCGAAATGAGTTTGTTGTCATTCATAGACAGATTAAAAGCAGTAATAAAGCATGAAGCTTGTTGTTATGACATCCTGCTAAATGTACCTCTACTCTGTACTCTCTCTCTCTCTCTCAGACATCAAATCATTTAAATGTCCACTCGAACTGGAGGACACAATATAGTGTGATACAATAACAAAACAGGTCAATATGCATTTTCATGCACTTGTAATAGAATAAAAGGTCTACATATACCTCTATATCCATTTTTTTCTTTTAAACTATTTTTTTTTTTGATAGGAAACTAGTTGAAATAAAAATATTGAATGCCAATGACAAGATGTAATAGTGGTATTTTTTGTTACATTTATGTTGCCATTGGTTTGTGAAGGTTAAAATATTAATTTAACAGCTCAGTGGTGAGTTTACAATTGCAATTTCAAATCTTTTTTCAGTTGAATTACTTTCTGGACTCGGCCGTACTCGACTCGGCTATTAAGGACTCGGACTTGAGTCCAACTCGGCCCCTTTTGGACTCGGACTCGATTGGTTAAGGACTTGGTCTTGACTCGAACTCAACAAAGGTGGACTCGGACTCAACATTCACAGGGACGTTCACAAGAGAAGCGCCACATAATCTAAGACTAATAATAAATGGATAAAAACAAGTGGTGTTGTTTAACTAAGTAAGATGTATAATCATTGATGTTGTTGAAGTTTTTGTTAGGAGACATTCATTTAACATTTGTCAGAAAGAAAGAGAGCAAGAGAAAGACTGGGAGGTTGCTGAGGGTGTGACTGTTTGTCACAGCTGTAACATACAGTGGGTGAAAACCGGAACTAACTTGTCTCTCGGACGTTTTATAACATTAAATTAACTGTAAACCATTTAATTGTGCAATGTGTCGTTAATTAATAAATTAAATATTGTAATCATTGGCAACTTGCTGTATTATAAGCAGAATAACACACTCCACAGAATAATGCACTCCATTGTGCGTCCTGTAGTGTGTTACTTCTTACATAACAGTGCGGCTCGGAAAGTAGTTCCGGCTGTAACATGAACCGTAGGTTAAAATAAATGTACTCCTTCTCATATTTCAGTAGTAACAGCTCATACACAGGGACTTGCACTTATTGTACATAACATAAGACTGATAATAAACGTGTTTATTTAAAAAAAAAAAAAAAAAAAACGTGTTGTTTAATGTTTATGAATCAATGAATATATATAAATTAGTCTATGAAGTCATCTGGCGACTCCTAGCGAATTTTTGCTACTTTCCCCTGAAAAGAGTCGGCGGCACTCGGTATATTTTCTAAACCTGGCAACCCACCGCCCTCTGTTATTAGGTGCAGTCCATCGGCTAGTCAGACGTACATTTAATGTTTGTTGTTAGACTTGTTTTCTCAAAGCGTGGATTTTATTTTGCACTGCTGATTTACTGTGAGTTTGACAAACAGGGTAGAAACACTTGGACTTCTGAATGGTAGCCGGTTGGTCACTTTGTCGGCATAAAATTAGTGTAGGCCCTGTGGTTGTTTGAGCTAGCTTCATCAGCTAGCCGTGTAATCCTGCTTTGCTAGCACAGCGACTAGTAGTGGGGGGTTTCCAAGGCAACACTTTTGGATCTTATTTACAATATCACGATGGACAAAGTAAGTGAAGAGTCAAATTTATTTTTTTTTTACTTGTTTTATCAGAACATATATTCGCTAACCATTACAACAAGTATTGTATTTTATTTAGCTTACGTGCTACATATTATTGCTAGCTGGCTAATATTGCTAGTGTTAGCCATTTTTTGTGCCATGTTTTTAAAGCTGTTGCTGGCCTGAGTCATTAGCTTCAGTCGTGTCTACACCAAGTAGAACCGTTAGTATCAGTATGTCAAAAAATTCGTATAATAATATGTATATTTATAAGTTATTATCGATATTTAAATAGCAGGTTTACGTTAGCAGTCTAGCTAGTAACCTAGTGGCTAAACCGGCTGCTATCTTTCGGTCAAGTCGGCTCATTCGGGCTTCTCTTCTCAGCTGTTTCTGTTGTTCGTGACTCGAGCAAATCAACAAAAGCGATAGTTTTCCGTCAGACATTAGGTCTAAATAATCCGCTGGTCTTATTAACACTGTGCACTTTAACGTCTTTTGAGTAAATGTTAAGCAGGTTTGGTTAGAAGGTGACAGGTGTTTAGTTAATAGTACACCAGCACCAGCCTTAGCTCTCGGTTTCTCAGCTCGATATCTGGATTGGAAACGCCCAGGCTGGTCCAAAACACCCAAAACCAGCTTCATCACCGGCCTTGACACAAAATATAATAATCATAAATCTGAGAAGCCAGAACCAGAGTGATTAGTATTTTAAAACACGATTAATAACAAGATTCAGCTGCTTGTATTAGATGCCACTTTCTGGTGTATTGCTTATCTGTGCATTTCTGAAATGGCCTCTATGTGAATCTGACTTATCGCTTTACTCTGATTTTATATATATATTTATATTTATGCACCCATCTCACCAAGGTATAATGTTACCTGTCCCTTGGTGTTATGGACATCACTCTAATAGTATTTGTAGGGGAAATATTCTTGTTAGTAATTTAATACGTCATGTCCAATGAAATGCCCTCTAGGATGTATATGTTAGTTAGATTTATGTAGTGCTTTTCTAGACACTCGCAGCACTTTACATAGTATAGTTGGAATCTCCTCAACCATTACCATTGTGCATCCATAGATGATGCGAAGGCAGCCGTAGTGTGCCAGCTATTAGTGGAGAGGAGAGTGATGTAGGAATGGACATTCCAATTCCGGAATGGATATTCCAATTCAGAGATGGAGATTATTAGGGGGCCATGATAGAGAAGGGCCAATGGGGGAATTTTGTCAGGACACTGGGGGTATACCCCTAATCTTTTATGATAAGTGTCCTGGGATTTTTAATAACGAGTCTTTATTGGTCACATATAAATGGTATACAGTAGAGCACAGTGAAATTGTTTTCTTCGCATACCCCAGCCTGTCAGAGCGCAGGGTCATAATACAGCACCCCTGGAGCAGAGAGTGCCAGTGGCAGCTTGGCGGGGCTGGGGCTTGAACCCCCGACCTTCCGATCAGTAACCCAAAGCCTTGACCTCTAAGCCACCATAATGACTACAGAGAGTCAGGACCATGTGCATCCAGGTGTTATCAACAAACACGGTTTGTTTGTTTGGTTTTTTAACACACTGTTACCTTTTTTGCATCCATCCCTTGGTCATATTTATGTTAAGCCTATGTTCACACTGTACGATTTTGGCCACGATTTGGTCGTCTGAAACAAATTTTGAGAATCCTAAAAGATTCCTATAATCCTAGGGCAAAACCTGTAGTCTTTGATCGCATGTTCCCCGACAGCCGATTAACGGCCGTTGCGATCAAATTTCTCCTCTGATTAAATTCTGGCAATGACTGAAGATTTGAGGCATAGTCCTGTAGTGTGGCTTCTCCTACACCGTACGAGTCTTCGTGCGTGCGTGCGTCAGTGTTTCACGTCTTGACTGTCGTACAGTCTGACATTAATGAGAACCGAGATCCTACAGTGTGACACGGCTTACAGCGGGGGTCATTTTTGTACAGTCTGACAAGCAACAGTCGCAAAACACTGTTAAGAATCGCACCATGTGCACCCGTCTGAAGTCGAGCCATTTAGCTATAGGCTATACTATGCACACCAGAAGCCTCTCGGTGATGACCCTGCGACACGCTAGGGATTTTCACACTTGAAATAGTTAACCCTGGCTCATTGTAAACCCCCGGGTAAACAGCATCCTGGGTTATGTTGTTTCGCATTCCACACCGCTCATACTCATATTTACCCGGGGTTAACAATTAATCCTGGTATTCGTAAGTTGATGTTTCACAGTGTACATACCTAAACCCTGGGTGAATGTTCTTATTTGCATATTTGCAACGTCAACAATCATGATTGGATAAATAACGTGATACGAGGCAAGCGCTGTTCAGTTTCTGGCCTGTTGTCTGCTGCTAATCGTCCAGCCGTAACATTGTAACACTGCATGGTTTCACACGGTAAACGTTTGGAACAGCAATGCAGGTTAACACCGCAAAAGCAGAGCAGGGTTCCATAACCCCGGGACAAAAGTGGAGCTAACCCCCGTTCTAAATTACAAGTGTGAAACATTCCCCTACCCGGGGTTAAAAGCGTCATTTAGAACGACGATGACCCGGAGTTAAGCGCAGTGTGAAAATCCCTTCTGTCAAACATATACGGCAGAACTATAGAAACGCACGGCATCTCCTCGTCCACGATGTCATCCTCGTTAAAGTTGACAGGTGTGCGTGAAGGTGGCACTGAGAAATCCTCTCCGTATTTTGCTGGTTTGCAAAGCTGCTGTCATATTTGTTTTGAATCAGAGGGGGTGTGGCATATCTTGAATGCTATTGGTTGTTGTATAAATCAGTCAAGCACATCAGGGTCCCTGTGAAGTGCCTTGAAGCAGCACAGCGTTATTCGATGTGTTGATGTCACTTCCATTGAAAGAGGAAGTCAGGACGGGACATGTCGAGTGGCTCCTCCCCCTTAGCCAATAGCGTTCAGCTTATCTCACAGCCCAGGCTAAGCCGTGCTTGACCGTTAGTGCCATGGACGTGAGCCCGAGCAATGACGATGAGTTGGATTCACTTGTGGAGGATTTTTCCCACATCCTTCACCTGTAAAAGGTAGGAACAGCTATGTCTACCAATTGGAGGTAGCTCGCAAACCACGCAGCGAACATTCCAAAATTGGTGAAGGAATCATAGAAAAAAATGCCAGTCAGTGAATGAATTCAAGCCATTTCCTTCTTAACCGTCTTTCAGTTGGAAATCTGAATGTAAAACATGCGAGTTCCAACAGCCAAAGACACATTTACGACCCACATTTACGATAACGCCAACTTCGGCAAGGGGATTTTAATAACTTTATAACTTTAATAACTTTGGGGGTTGGACACCAGATTCTAGAGAGCATTTGATTGGACAGAAAATCTGATGAAAAGCAGAATGATGTCATCAAAATTGTTGATCCGTATTGGTGGTAGAGCGAGAATATAGAATATAGAGTAAATATTGAACGCATATATCTTCTTAATGAGAAATTCGTCATTGTTTTGGAGCACACTAGTTAATAGATAACCTCAAGGCCAACATGATCATACTAAATGCCACAAAACGTTAGGTTTAATTTCATGGGGACTTTCCTACTGCCTCTTCTGCCTCTTCAAGCCATTTAATGGGAATTTTAATTCGTTAACCTAGACTCAACTATGTCAAATATGTCCCATTTTTCTCAAGTTCATGTTAATCCCTCACATGTCGTGTGTCCTAATGTAAACCTTTTCTACATATAACCATTCTGTCATTCCCAGGCGGATTTCCTGAAAGGTCTCCCCGTCTACAACAAGAGCAACTTCAGTAGATTCCACGCAGACTCTGTGTGCAAAGCATCGGTAGTCTTTTTAACCATTTCAAAATGTGAAATGCCTGCTGTGATACTGTGAGCATCACACTGTGACAGATGGTGTGTCTCAGTACACAGTAGATGTGTTGTGGGTTGCTTACAATTGTGAGTTGCCTTTTCAAATTATTTATAATCTGTTACAGAATAGAAGACCATCAGTTTATTTGCCAACACGGGAATATCCATCAGAGCAGAGTAAGTGTTCATATGACCTGCTATTGCATATAAGGAGGATAAACATCTATCGATGACTGTATGTGTCCTCTCTCCACAGTTATTGTCACAGAGAAAACAAACATTCTTTTGCGTTACCTCCACCAACAGTGGGACAAAAAGGTATGTGCATCTTAGTGTGTTTGTGTTTGAGCAATAATAATAATTCATTTATTACTGATATGTTAGCAGTCCTCTTTCCCACACAGTTCTGCAGCTATGAGTTTAATAACAGTGTTCAACCATCAGCAGAAGTTGTAGGTGTTCCTGTTATTCATTATGAGACAAGCAGAATGTTTTTACTTTTGCACAGTATTATGCAACACATAATTTGAACGGCTGCCCCACAACATAATTAGCCCTCTGATATTTGTCACCTCATTCAATTTAATGAATTAATCCCAGCATTATTGTTATGAAATTCACAAAGATAAAAGCCCAATTCTGGATGGGGAGCAATTCTGCATATATTTTTTTCCTGTTTGCAGCCAGCAGTGTGACTCCACAAATCCCTATTTATAAATAAGTAATAAAAATGGAACCTATCTGAGTAAAGGCAATCACAGTGCTGCAAAAATGTGAAATGCAATTCACAAATGGTAATGCGTTTTATTAGTGACATTTAGAAAACTACAAAGAAAAGCAAATATATACACTCACAGAGCACTTTATTAGGAACACTATGCTGTTACTCAGTAGGGCCTCACTTTGCTCTCAAAACAGCCTCGATTCTTCATGGCATGGATTCCACAAGATGTTGGAAACTTTCCTTTGAGACTGGGGTCCATGTTGACATTCCTGCAGATTTTTCAGCTGCACTTTCATGCTGTGAATCTCCCGTTCTCCCACATCCCAAAGGTGATCTACAGGATTCAGTTCCAGTGACTGGGAAGACCACTGAAGAACACTGAACTCATTGTCATGTTCATGAAACCAGTTTGAGATGACTTTTGCTTTGTGACATGGTGCATTACCCTGATGGAAGTAGCCATTAGAAGATGGAAAATTGTGGCCATGAAGTGATGCACATGGTCATCAACAATATTCAAATAGTCTGTGGTATTCAAGCGATGATTGATGAGTATTAACAGGCCCAAAGTGTGCCAAGAAAACATTCCCCACACCATTACACCACCTCCACCAGCCTGGACTGTTGACACAAGGCAACACAAGGTTGGGTTCATGGATTCATTCTGACCCTATCATCTGTGTGCCTCAGCTGAAATCGAGATTCATCAGACCAGGCTATGTTTTTCCAGTCTTCAACTGTCCAGTGTTGGTGAGTCTGTGCCCACTGCAGCCTCAGCTTTCTGTTCTTGGCTGAAGAAGTCCAAATCACTGAGATCGCATTTTTCCCCATTCTGATGGTTGTTGTTTCAGTCATATGAAGGCGTATTATATTTTGGTAGTAATTCTGAAAGGCTTGACGATTACAATTAATGCAGAAAGTAGGTGCGATATGAGACTGTAAGAAACTATCAGGCATTCCCTTTCTGCGGATGGTAAAGCACCCTGGACATTGATGGCGTCATATCCTTTTCCTCTTCATCTGATTACAACTCCCTCTCTGTCTCTGACTCATGACTGTCAAAATGACTGTCGAGACTCGGACTCGAAAGTGCCGCCTGGTAAAATGCAGTTCAATGGGGCTGTTTCCTGACACGCATTTAGCGATCCCCTGTTGATTTTATTTTTCCACTGAAGGGATCAAGCAGCGTAAAAGTAATGCAATGAAGGTTTTACTTTTCAGCGTGGCTCGTTTTTTGCTCGTCGATAATGAAAAGCAATAGCATTTGTGTATTGCATTTCAGATTTTTGCACCACAATTTGGGTTTCTCAGGGTCTTTTCGCTAATGGTTCTAACTTTCTTAAGGGGTCTATTTGGAAGCTATTGTGGACAGGGAAACTGTATAGAATTATACAGAGAGAACCCAGAAAAGAACCCTTTAGTCTGCTAGATTCACTATTTTTGGCATCGTGGCATGCAAATGATGCGATGGCAATTACATGAGTTATAAGTAACCCGTCTATTGTTTTTATACATTGTTTTTGTGTGCAGAACGCAGCCAAGAAGCGGGAACGGGAGCAAGAGCAGGGTGAAGGAGGCAGTCCTGCACCTTCACGCAAAATTGCACGGACCGACAGTCAGGAAATGAACGAAGACTCCTAAAACGGATTGTTACCAAACAGCACAGGGACAGGCACAAACATGGCAGCCTTTTCAGATTAAAGAATAATACATGGTCTACATTTCTTGTAGACGTCTGCACATGAGACTGGCTTTAAAAAGTGAGACCGTTTTATGGTGGGATTTTTGTTTTGTTTTTGTTTGTTTTTAAATTCAGCGCTTCCTGTCAAACTGTCCCATTGTGCGTCCTTGCAGCCTGGTGATAAACACTTAGGGTTGCTGTTAGCTTCCACTGCCAGAATCTGTGGACCTGGTGCACTGAAATTTGCTCAGGTAGGGTAGGGAGACTTGAGTGCTGGCACGAAGTTACATCAGTCTCTACGTGCAGGAATTTGGCAGAGTGGGGCAAACTTAGACTGCATCACACAGTGTCGTGCGTGAATGTGTCTGTGTGTGCAAATTTTAACTCCAGTTTAAGAATCATTCCCACTAGCTCAGCTGTGGATTTATTTTTCCTGTACTGACAGGCAAGTCAGTTCATAGACATGTGAAAATAAAACCCTTTTTTTTTGGACAAATTTAGCTGTAGGAGTACTGGTGTAAGTGATGTGGTATCTTCCTAGCGTGTGCCTAATTGTGCATGATCGCACCATTAAGAATTTGATGGTTCACATTGATCATGTCTTGGAAATAATTGTTCCAGTAGTACTGTCTTGGTTATGTTAAAAAAAAATAACAATTACTCACTTACCAAGAATTCAAATTTAGGTCTATTTTTGAAGGTGTAAATTTGGTGGTGAGGCTAAATATTTAACGTTATTGATCCGATTAGGCCCTATGCAGATACTGAGGCAGTTGGATTTTTCCACCCATTGTTCCACTGAAAATATGATTGAAAGCCCTTTGTGCTTGACCAGTACAGGTATTTTTCCCTGCACATGATGGGTATAATTAGATAATGGTAAAGATGGTTTGTTATAGGTTGGAGTGCAGTGCCATGCTTTGGTTCTATGCTTGGTCTTCAAGCACTAATCAGAGCTACACTACTACCTTTTATGTGCTTGAATAAACATGAATGGAAAAAAAACACCCAGATAAGGTATGTTTGTAATAATACAACAGGGAACACCTGTTCAGAGGTTTCTGCATGTGAGGAAAGGTTAAGGTGTCAGTAGTTTGTCTTTAAGTTTTCTTTTTTTCCCCTCTTCACTGCAAGGTTTTGTTGTGTGTTTATTGTATTATTAAAAGATTGTTCAATGCAGAACAAGCCACTAGTGTTGGCTAAACCATGTGTAATAAACTCTAGTATTGCTAGGGTACTTGGGTTTGGCAAGAGAAAGCATCTAACCTTAAGCCGTTATTAGTTAAAGGGTGTTTATGGTTACAGTGACTAGTGTTTTATTACGTGTAACTGACTGTAACCAGATCTGTACTGACCATAATATACCCTTACATATACAGCCTCCACCAATTACTGGCATGCATGATTAAAGGAAAACTGATATTACAACTAGATCAAATAGTGAATCGTATATAAGAGGAAACATTTTCCTTTTGTTAGAATCGATTTGATTACATTTATACTTTATTTAATATATTTGCAACGTGAGTAATTTTCATATGAAAAAACTGTGAAGTGCTTCAGTTGAAAAAAAAATTAAAGCTTAATTTTTTTTAAAGAAAATATCAGATAATTATCGGTTGATACTCAAAGTTTCAGTATTGGAAAAGTGGTGTTCTGTCGTCTCTATTTCTAACAGTATTTAAAAAGTGATGGTGATTACACTACGTTCAGTCCTCTGATGGACAGCCTTATTCGGACCAACTAGAAATACATGCATACAAGTTAAGGCACATTTCACTACTGAGGATCCAGACCTGAGAGAAGGACAAACCAGTCGCCCTGAGGTGAAACACCTGAGTCGGAGTGCAGGTGTGTAGTTTGGAGTCAAGGTGCCTATGTGATGCTGAGAGGTTTGAATGTGATTATTGCCACTCGAAGAATCCAATGAGTGTTGGCAGTAGAGCTTACATTTGAAGTCAGACCAGCATGTAGAGCTACTGTGTAGTCAACACTGTATGTAAATATAACTTGTATGCAGATTTGAACAGCTTGTTTAGTCAGTGGTTGATGTCATGTGGTCGTGAGAGTTAAGGCCATCATCTAAAATTACACAGATTATTAGCTGTGTTAGATAGGGTGGGTGAGGTTGTCATGGTTACAGAAGTGCACAGTTTAGTTTATTCCTGGGGCTGTAAAGATGAATTTTCTAAATCCATTATTAGTCACCTCAACCATTTACATTTATTCATTTAGCAGACGCTTTTATCCAAAGCGACTTACAAAATGAGGAAATACAAGCAAAGCGATATATCAAGCCGAGAACAATACAAGTAGTGCTACAATACAAGATCTTTAATTGAGTTCTAGAAGAAGCAAAGTGCGTAGAGTAGAGGTGTAAGAGCCAGAGTAAGGTGTTTTTTTGTTTGTTTTTTAGGGGTTCGTTACGTGTTCACAGAAGAGATAGGTCTTTAGCTGTTTTTAGAAGATTCTGCGGTCCGGATTGAGGTTGGAAGTTCATTCCACCACTGAGAGACAGATAGTGTGAAGGTTCTGGAAACAATTACGCAACAAATTCATTGGGTAAAAGAGGCCCTCTCAGAGAGCTGGATTCATGTGTGGGGTCCAATCAGGCCTAAATGTTTTTTAGCCATTCACACCTCTGGCATGTTTAGAGATAAAAAGAGAGAAAGAAATGCATACAGTGAAAAGAACCTGTCATGAAGACTAGCAGAGTCATTAATGTCACTAAATGCCAGAATATTTTAGTCATAAACCTAATTGAGTCTTCCAGGAGGTTAAGACTTGGCAATAGTTGGATCTTTTAACAAGATTATAACCCCAAACACCACCGAAGTGGCTAGATTTGAAGCAGTTCATGTGCACAAAATCAAGAATATAAAAGAGCCTAAAATGTTCTGCAGGCGGGAGCGATCAAAGATTCATATACAAGTGTCTCTAAACCTCTTAAACACGCTCAGTGATCACTCTGTACAGGAAAAGCTATGTCAGGTATTAATTGTGGGGTGTGCCTAATTTTGAAATTAAACTATTTAAGAAAACACACTTACCAAACACTTTATTAGGAACACTATACTAATACTGGGTAATGTATCATGCATCATGCCCACAATTCACCATCTTCTAATGGCTTCTTCCAGCATGATAATGCACCACGTCACAAAGCAAAAGTCATCTCAAACTGGTTTCATGAACATGACAGTGAGTTCAGTGTTCTTCAGTGGTCTTCCCAGTCACCGCATCTGAATCCAGTAGATCACCTTTGGGATGTGGGAGAACGGGAGATTCACAGCATGAAAGTGCAGCTGAAAAATCTGCAGGAATTTCAACATGGACCCCAATCTCAAAGGAAAGTTTCCAACATCTTGTGGAATCCATGCCATGAAGAATTGAGGCTGTTTTAGAGCAAAGTGAGGCCCTACTCAGTATTAGCATAGTGTTCCTAATAAAGTGGTCTGTTAGTGTATGAAATATTTTACACATTGTACAAACACTGTATAAGCTAACATGCCTGAATATTGATAATAGTTATCTTTTAATGCTTAACCATTAGTAATTAGTTTTTGGCTATAAATAAGACCATTCGAAGTGGTTACGTTTTGTTTAGTGCAGGCGCTTGTGTACGTGACTGTTTCTTTTGTTTGTTTGTTTTGTTGTTTTTCAAATCCCACTCTGCAACGCCAACAGTAAATTTGACCAGTCTGTTAATCAACCAGCAGAGGGCGCTATTGTTATTGTAGAATAAGAGAAGCGAGACGCTCCATGACTCTTGTTGTGGCAGCAGATGGCCTGCAGGTGTAATCCCTGTCTAATCTGGAGATTTACAATCAGTAGCCCGAAAAGAAATAAACAGACTTGGGCTAAAAGCGAGCAACAGACAGACATGGTTTAAAAATTTCACACAGGGAAGAAAAGCAGCTGTAATTTTGCAACTTTCCACAGAACAACAGATTCAGGTTGGATAACACTGTTGGATTACCTGCAGCAGATTATCAACCATGTTTTTCCACAACACACTTCAACTGGAGGAAGAGCAGTTATTACAACTTGTTTATGCATCGCTTTAGTTATTTATTAGGTAAGAAACTTCATAAATAATATGAATTCCAGTTAAAGTCTTATGATTTCAAATTAAGATTTTGTATTTAGTGTATGTAAACTAACTAGTTTAACATTAAAATGTAATGCCTTACATGAATAAGTGCTCCTGGCCCTAAATCCAGACCAAGATGAAGGTTTAGATTTTAAAATCTTTCATTAATACCAATTACTGTTTTGAACTATTTAAATAAACATATTAAATCTAATAATTTATCTAATAATGCAAGTAGCTTGTATATTGCAATATTTTTCTTTTACGAGTAGTCTTGTAATTAAAACTCTCCAATTTCTTCCACAAATCTAATTGTAGAAAACATGTAAATGTTTATTTAATGGTAAGACGTTCAGAAGCAATACTTTGTGTATGTCAAACTCCATAAATATTTCGTCTACACACAAGAAGCCTTACAATATAAAACAGTTTTTTGTTTTTGTGTAATTGCAGCAGCAGTGCTCAGATATTAATTAGCACTCAAAGTAATAATGCAGTTTTGCACTAGATGAATGTAGGGATGATAAATCTTCACTTGGTGTGAAACTAAACCAGAGAGGTATTTTGGTGGCTCCTGACTCGTTATCATGAGAGAAAAGAGACTATAAATCATAGAAAGCTTTAAGTCAGACATTAAAAAAGCCATCTATTAATAACCAAGTGCTCGATTTATGTGTTGTTTTAGTGTGTATTTTGATTCCTCTGAAACAAAAGGGTGCAAGAACCGTTCTGGGGCAGGAGTAGAAAGAAGGGCAGCACCTAGAAAATAAATAATATTTTTCAGAGTCATAAATACTAAGTAAAATTTTAACATTTTAAAAGCTACAGTAGAAATAACAACCGTAAGATTCAGTGACTTATCATCAACTCGGATTCTTCTGTTGTGGCACTCGTGTTTGAGTAAATAATGAAATTATTGTAAGCAGCAGCAGTACAGATATAAGCATATACTTATATCGTGACCACAGATATAAGTGGGGCAGGTTGACAGTAGTAACAACATAGCCTCAAACAAAATTCAGTTGAGAGGCTATCACACTTGACTTGTGCTAAAGTGAATATTTAGAATAACCCTATACCAGGCAGCTGAGACTCAGCATGCAGTCATCCAGCATACAGTCTAGCAGCAACTTTTGAACAGTTTTAGATGTACCTCTGTTCATCTGTGTTTGATACAGCAGGTGTTCTTCACATCACCAGGGTTAGGCAGGACAGATAAAATCATTAAACAGGTTTGCCAGATTTCAGCAGAATTCCAAGGTCAACTACGTCTCAAAATGCACACAAAAGACTTGAGACCAGCCCAAAATTCTGCACGGAGAAAGATACATATTGTCTTTGCATACGAACAAGGTCATAGTGGTGCACACACATAATTCCCCTTTGTCCTCTCTGAATCTTTGTAATATATCTCACAATGGAAATGGTTCTGTACATCATAGACACACTGTCTACACTAGAAAAGATGAATTATTTGATTTTTTTGCTATAAAACAAGATCTTGATGGCTGTTGAGTATTTTTAAACTAGCCCAATCTGGCAACTCGATCAGCTTCGCGTCCCAGCATGGGGCAGTGTGGTTCTTTCCCCAATGGGCACTTGTCTTAGTTCCCATTTTTGACCACTAGGTGTTAAGGAGTCAGTGGTTGCTCAGTGGTTGCTCAGTGGTTACTCAGTGGTTACTCAGTGGTTACTCAGTGGTTACTCAGTGGTTACTCAGTGGTTAAGACATTGGACTACTGATTGAGGGTCAGGAGTTCAAGCCCCCAGCACTGCCAAGCTGCCACTGTTGGGTCCTTGAGCAAGGCCCTTAACCCTCAACTGCTCAGTTGTATAAATGAGATAAATGTAAATTCGGCCAAATGCTATAAATGTAAATGTAAGGAAGCTAAGTGCAAAATCACCTGGTGCTCATGCTGCCCCATGATTATACATCATCTAGAAAGACAAGTAGATCAACCGATTAATTAACATTTTTTTTAAATCCTTGGTCACTCAAAAGAGGTAATCAGTCAGTCTCTCCAAGATTTTGTGATTTTCCGATTGCAGAAATTAATGCAAAATCAAGGAAACTCCGCTGTATTCAGAGGAGCTTGCGATGTTTCAATATTACTGCAGATTTGTCATGTGACATCATCACAACACGCATTCTGTCAAAGCCCTCTTCAATTCATATGTGTCGAACATGGGTACAGCTAAAAAAACATCACTGAGAATGGCCGTGCAATCGCAATGTCATCAATTCAAGTGGTTTTCCGCAAAAACACACAAAAAAACTCCACGAATTGCATCACATATTTAGAAAAAAGTCGCAGCAAAATCCAGTAATTTTGGCCACAAGAATCCAAAGAATTCTGCAAAATCCTGTGAACACAAATGAAATTATATGGAGTTGTGAATGACAACTTAATGAAGATGACCTTTTGTTGATCAACTAATATAAACACATGGGACCCTGTGGACAGACTGCAACTGATCAAAAGTGACAAACTGTAAAATGCTATGATAGTATCAGGGAATATAATTAGATGGGAATATTCATAGATACAAATATCACACAGTATGTATTTCTCATTTCAGAAGTGAAGGGCATATACATATACATGTATATATACCAACATGTGAAATTCTCTCAGCCACAGGTGGTCACTATGCTGAGCGGCTTCATAAATGGAATTCTCTGTTGTTTATCGGGGAAGTCTGCAAACATCGTGGTCCCTATTAAAACATCTGAGCCTGCAGACCATTTCGAGTTTGTGGAGGTAAAGCCTGGCAGAGTGATGCGTATTTGTCATATTAGACCTCAGCGAGCTGTGATAGAGGAACCAGACACAGGGGAGGTGGGTAATGTGAGCTGTAAGAGGAAAATCACAGTGTATCACAGCGGACAGTTGTTCATTGAGAACACGAGTGAAGCGACTCACCCAGAGCTGGTGCGCTGCCAAAACGGCGAGAGTGCTGTGGAGGTGGATGTTGTGGACAGTAACAACACAGTCTCAGGACAGGCTGTCGAGTCCAGCATAGCAGTAGCACATGAGAGGCCACAGCGTATATGGTGCAAGCCTAAGCGTACCGTGATGATCGACTGTGAACGCAAGATTACCCGGTGCAAAGAGACACACCCTGACGTGGCACTGTTCTTCATTCATGGAGTAGGAGGCTCTTTGGATATATGGGAGAGCCAGCTGGACTATTTCTCTCAGCTCGGTTATGAGGTGATCGCACCAGACCTAGCTGGCCATGGAGGCAGCTCTGCACCTCAAATCACAGCTGCCTACACATTTTACGCCCTTGCTGATGACGTAAGAATCATATTCATGAGATATGCAAAACGGCGGAATATTCTCATTGGGCATTCATATGGGTAAGGGGTCGATTCTTTCTGTGCTGTCTTATTCATTCAGTCTTGCTTTTAACTTTGACATTGGAAATGGCAAGTGATTCGTCTTTGCCTTTTCCCTCCAGTGTGTCTTTCTGCACCTTTCTGGCCCATGAGTATCCAGAACAAGTTCACAAAGTGGTGATGATTAATGGTGGTGGGCCTACAGCCCTGGAACCCAGCCTCTGTTCAGTCTTCAATCTGCCAACGTGTGTACTCCACTGGTTGTCGCCGTGCCTATCATGGAGCTTCCTCATGTAAGATTATGTTTTAAAGCAATTTCTGTTTGTTATAGTAGCCACAAGCATGTCATCATTCCTACGAAGATTCTCGGGACTAACGGTTTGTTCCTCTAGGGCTGGTTTTGCTCATCAGGGCCAGAGGGAAAAGAAACTTCTGAAGGAGAAAAACGCCTTCAATGTGTCATCTTTTGTGCTGCGGTCGATGATGAATGGGCAGTACTGGCCAGAGGGGGATGAGGTGTACCATGCCGAACTCACCGCACCAATCCTCCTGGTACACGGCGTGTATGACAGGTTTGTGTCAATACAAGAGGACCAGCGCATGGCAGAGGTAAACATTTTACTGATCTGTGATCATTGTAAATTTAGTAGTAAAAACATTCACCTAGAACACTACTGCACACCAACAAACTATGGTACTTGAAAGTTATGAACCGTCTATAACAGTATAATTACACTCAATGTCTTGACAGATACTACTTCTGGGCTTCCTGAAAGTCATAGAAGAGGGAAGCCACATGGTGATGATGGAGTGCCCTGATACAGTCAATACTTTGTTGCATGAATTTTTCCTTTGGCAGCCAGCCTCCAAACCCAAACAAGAAACAGCACTTCTACCAAACGCTAGCAAAACCAGCGCCTCCAAAGAAACAGCAAGGCTGACAGCTGCACCCAAGACTGCAAACCTAGAGCAAGACTCAATAAGGCTAATAACTCACCCACAGACCACAAAATGTGCATAATTACACAATGGAAATGGTCTTTTTAGACAGATCTACTAGATTTGTCATTGTAAGGGAGCACATCACAGCTATTCAATAGTGAGGCGAAAGGATGTGATATTTTCTACGATATACAGTCATGTGAAAAAATAAGTACACCCCATGGAAATTATTGGCTTTTTTTGACATATTTGGACAAGCAAACATTTGATCATCATTTGAAACAATGCATATTAATAAAGTTGATCTACTTGAACAAAACCACAAGGAAAATGAGCTTTTTAAATCATTTATTCAACAGAAATATCAATAGATGTGATATTCTTCTGTGGAAAAAGTAAGTACACCCTTGGCCTCAGAAGCCAGTATTGCCCCCTTTAGCAGAAATTACGTCTTGTAGGCGTGTTGCATAATTGTCCACCAGTCTCTGACATCGGCTTACTGGAATTTTTGACCTCTTTTCAAAATTCTTCAAGATAACACCAGACACTAGATATGGAAGGGATATAAATAAGACTGGTTCCACTTGCACCACAATCTTCAACACCTGAGTCTAATTTTATGGATTTGAAGGTGTGATAAATGTAGGGGCGCACTTACTTTTTTCTTACTTTGTTCATTTAAATTGTGAAAATTACTTCAAAATGTCAATTTCATGTCATTTGATAGAGTGTAACACCTTCATTAATAGGCACTGCATCAAAAAGGATGTTTGTCCAAAAAATGTTTGTCCAAATTTATCAAAAAAGCCAACTTATTTTTTCACATGACTGTGTATATATAGTTCTGAAAACTACAGACTTTCCTGAATTGAAATTAGTTTTATTCACACATATCTAAATGGTAAATGGTCTGCGCTTATATAGCACTTTTATCCAAAGCGCTTTACACTGTGTCTCATTCACCCATTCACACTCTCACACACACCAACGGTAGCAGAGCTGCCATGCAAGGCGCTAATTTGCCATCGGGAGCAACTTGGGGTTCAGTGTCTTGCCCAAGGACACTTCGGCATGTGGAGTCACGTGGGCCGGGAATCAAACCGCCAACCCTACAATTAGTGGACAACCCGCTCTAACACCTGAGCCACAGCCGCCCCATAACTCAATCACATATCGTTATAACATTCTTAATCTGATTATCCCAGAAGTGAGAAGTCCATGTAGAATGCTGCTGACTCTACATTACCTCCCTCTGGTGTTGTGTCACCACTGCAAGTAATGAGGTTACTGTAAATTGCCCTAGGGGCAAATTGGTGCATTAACTGTGTATGCATGGTGGCCAGCGGCATCTCATTCAGACTGTATTCCCAGGATAGGCTCTTGATCTGAATGATGTTTTCTTCATATTGCCTTTTTTATGTACTGGACTAAAGATGTCATTTCATGAAATATATAAAAAATAAATAGCATATATATTTCAAAATAATTGTAAAAAACGGGAATACTATCAGGATTACAGTTTTTTCCCCATTTTAAACCAAAGAAATTAAACTTTTGCACAGCTCCACACTGCGCCTAAAATGGTCGTGACCAAAAATATTAATTTGTAAATGATGATTTTTGCTGAGATCGCCAATGGTGACAATATAAATTTACACGTTATGATTTAAAAATTTGCTTGTAATGTCTTTTTAATTGAGTGTTATGTGAAGAGTCGCCTATCGCATAAATTGTTGTGTTGAAGTAATAAAACGAGACGTATGAAAGTTTCAGTGGGGAAAAAATTCATCCAGATCGCCAAAATACGCAGAGGGTCAGCTTTGTGTCAGAAAGACATGTCAAAACGAAACATATCAGATTTTTCAAACGATCCTCATCTCTGTCGAGCGCCAATGCTAATGGCACACCTGCTAATTAAAAAGCAGGTTCCAGTTGTGCCAGCATGAGAGAGAGAGAGATAGAGAGAGAGAGAAACGACAGACACAGAGGATCATCTTTCCGTGTCAATAAATGATCACCCAAGTAAAAGTGCAGAAAGGCGTTTTAAGACTTCTTGGATTCAAGAATTTGCATGCTCAGGTGTGATCATTGCACAGAAAATGCTTTGTGACTTTTATTCCAAAGAGAGCAGAGAAATAGCAGGAAAAACAGATTTCATTACCAAAATGAACCATTTCAGTGAATAGACTGTGAGAAAACAGGGTGATAGTCGAAAACATAAAAAGCTTGTGACTATGTCATCACAGAGTGCTCCACAAAAGACACCGTTAGCACAAGCAGTGTCTCATGCATGTGAACTACATGACGAGATCGAATGGAAGGAGCTAAAAATAAAATTCAACACCACCTATATGATTGCATGTGAAGAATCACCAAATGTACCTCTCGGATATTACTAATGAAGAAGAATTGACTGGACGTGTGCAAGACATGTCAACGACAGCATGTGCTTTGAACAGAATGCATCTAGTTGAGATGTTGCTTGTCCTACCAATTTCGGCTGCTCAGTGTGAACGTGGCTCAAAACAGGATCAAATCAAAAGTACGCAATTTAACCTTGGAAGACTTGATCAGGATCAGCACAGACAGCCCATCACTTGAGCAGTTTGATCCAGAACCATGTGTCAAACACTGGCTTTCTGCAAAACAGAGGAGGAGGAGGTCAGACTACACTATAAGTGAACGTGGATGAAAATGCTGACGCTGTAAAAGGAGGCCAGATGTATACATACGACAGGATGACTGAAAGTAAGTGTTTTAAAACATTTTAAATGTAGGTTCATTCTTATGTGGCAATCGGTGCCTGTTTTTTTTTTTTCTTATTTAATAGGTTTTTTGTTTGGAGTAGAGATCGGCCGATAATCGGCTTTACCGATATTTTCCCCCGATATTTAAACATTTTCCCATAATCGGATATCGGTTTTATAATATCGGATCCGATAAATGGTGTTTTGAGAGTTGCGCGCAGGACCCGAGGAGAGACGAGTAAATGACGGTGTGCACAGGTAAAGTATACTTGCTTTGCTTTAATTAATAAACTTTATTTAACATAACTGCCCTTAATGAACAAATGTGATGTGTTACATAAATGCGTGATATGTGGTTTAAGCAGCTTGGCCCTAAGAATTAGAAACGAACTTACAGAGTCATCGAAGCTTTTATTTTAAAAAAAGACACTTTAGTAACATCCATCCATCCATCCATCTTCTATACCGCTTACTCCTTTTCAGGGTCACGGGGAAACCCGGGGCCTGTCCCAGGAAGCATCGGGCACATGGCGGGGTACACCCTGGACAGGGTGCCAGTTCATCGCAGGGCACAATCACATACACATTCATGCACACATTCATACACTACAGACACTACAGACACTTTAGACACGCCAATCAGCCTAGCATGCATGTCTTTGGACTGGGGGAGGAAACCGGAGTACCCGGAGGAAACCCCCGCAGCACGGGGAGAACATGCAAACTCCGCACACACAGGACCACGGTGGGAATCGAATCCCCGACCCTGGAGGTGTGAGGCGAACGTGCTAACCACTAAGCCACCGCACTTTAGTAACAGTGTATTTTTTTTTTTTGCACTCTTTCAGACCCCTCTCTTTATTTGTGTAGAAATAAGAGTTGTTTTGTGTTGTTTTGTAAGCAAGGAGGAAGTGAAATTGACAACATTGTTATAAATAAAACAGTATTGTTCAGTTCAGTGTTGTTATCATTGTGTCAAAAACAGAAATAAAACAATAAATAAATATTGGTTCTGCATATCATATCAGTCATAAAAAATCACTATCGGTCGATCTCTAGTCTGGAGCCCTGCTTTTGACATAACACAACATAGACAGCTGCATAATTATAGTTCTGGTTCTCACTTGCCAGTTGTGACTCACATGAGCAACAAATTAATTTATTTTATTAAAACAAATCCAAACATTGAACATGTTTTTAAGCTCTAAAATAAGCTCTAAATAAGTATTTTAGACCATATTGCTTTTCTCTTGACTTTATTTACATATGTGACCTTGAAGTAATCCAAAAATAATCATATTACATTACTTTCATATTGTGATACTTGGATTACGTTAGTGATTACATTTTGTATTAAACAATTTGTAACTGTAACGGAATACATTTTTAAAGTAACCCTCCCAACCCCTCCACTAATATTGGCACCCTTGGTAAATATGAGCAAAGGAGGCTGTGAAAATTTTTTATTTATTGTTTAATCTTTTGTCTAAAATTTTCACAGAAATACTCTGCTCTCACTGATATCAAACAATTGCAAACAAAAAACAGGTTTATCCAAAACAAATTATCTTTGTTAAATATAGGTGTGCAACAATTATTGGCACCCTTTTAGTCAATACTTTGTGCTACATCCCTTTGCCAAGATAACAGCTCTGAGTCTTCTATAATGCCTGATGAGGTTGGAGAATACATAGCAAGGGATCTGAGACCGTTCCTCCATACAGAATCTCTCCAGATCCTTCCAATTTCAAGTTCCAGGCCGGTGGACTCTCCTCTTCAGTTAACCCCACAGGTTTTCTATGGGGTTCAGGTCAGGGGACTGGGATGGCCATGACAGGACCTTGATTTTGTGGTCAGTAAACCATTTTTGTGTTGATTTTGATGTAAGTTTTGGATCATTGTCCTGCTGGAAGATCCAACCATGGCTCATTTTAAGATTTCTAGCCTTCAGCCCCAAAACAATAAAGAGCCACCACCATATTTAACCGTGGGCATGACGTACTATTCCATATAGCTACCTCTCTGTGTGTACCAAAACCACCTCTGGTGTTTATTGCTAAACAGCTCTATTTTGGTTTCATCTGACCATAGAACCCGATCCCATTTGAAGTTCCAGTAGTGTCTGGCAAACTGAAGACGCTTGAGTTTTTTTTGGATGAGAATAGAGGTTTTTTTCTTGAAACCCTTCCAAACACCTTGTGGTGATATAGATGACTTCGGATTGTAGTTTTGGAGACTTTCTGACCCCAAGACGCAGCTAACTTCTGCAATTCTCCAGCTGTGATCCTTGGAGATTTTTTGGCCACTTGAACCATCCTCTTCACAGTGCGTTGAGACGATATAGACACATGTCCAGTTCCAGGTTGATTCATAACATTTCCAAATTGACTGGAACTACTTAATTATTGCCCTGATGGTGGAAATGGGCATTTTCAATGCTTGTGCTATTTTCTTGTAGACACTTACCATTTTGTGAAGCTCAACAACCTTTTGCCGCACATCACAGCTATATTCCTTGGTCTAACCCATTGTTATGAATGACTAAGAGAATTTGGCATTTGTGTTACCTCATATTTATACCCCTGTCAAACAGGAAGTCATAGTTGAACAATTTCCTGTTCCTAGTCACCCAGGTGTACTAAAAAAATTAAATATCAATGGGAATATACAGCAAACATATGAGTCCATAAGAGTTGCCAATAATTGTTGCACACATATTTAACAAAGACTTTTTGTGATAAACCTGTGTTGTGCTTGCAAGTTCAGCCTACTTTGTTCATATTTACCCAGGGCAAATATTATTGCAAAATAAAAGGAGTCTTCCAGTTGTAATAAGCAAATACCAACCATCCAAGTATGACATGGAGCATTTCATTTACATCAGTTCTTTTTAAGCTCCATTTTCTCTTATGTTGTGATTTATTTATTTTTTTTTAATTCATCTGGTCATTTTATCACCAAAAAGGGGCCATCAAAACATTTCACATGTCAAGAGTTTTAGGCTATACCTTTGTTAACCAAAATGTAACATAGTAAAGCACTGAATGTGCGTATTAGTTGTTTCCTCTCAAATAAAATTTTTTAAACTTGCAGCTGAAAAGTTATTTTGTTCAAGTTATAAATGCATAAACCTGTTTATGGAGGAACAGAAAACCAAGGAAATTGTTTACATGTTAAATATTGCTTATTAATTGATAAAACATCAGACATGTTAATGTCCAATGGCTTTTGTAAATCCACTGTGCTTAAATTGGGCAGAAAATAACTTAGAAAATTAGAGCTTCAATATGTAGCAGCTGTTCTTAAGAATGAGACAAAGGCCATGTGTTGGATGTCACTTTTATTTACATCAATTATGGTTTACTTCAGAGGAATGAAGCGGGAGGAGTGGGTGGCTCCAATACCAGGGCGACCGTGCTTAACAGGCTTGTATGTAATGGAGAACTCTCCAAGGTAGTGACCAATCATCTCAGGCTGCAAGAAGAAGAAGAAGAAAAAAAACACCAAAACATGGACATTAAAATCAGTCATTTATATTAGCTCTCTTCATTTGGGATCAACTCATTGTGTCCCTTTACCAAAACATCCTCTTTGTTTGATCACAACCTGCCCAAATGGCACAGAACAGAACTAGACTTGGACATCTGGAAGTGAATATCCTTCAATAAAGGGCATAAGTCATGGTGAGAAACATAATAGGGGTGAAGTTTTGATGTGTAAATAAACCAATTATATCCACATAACACAGCATATTTCAGCTGTGCATTACAAAAATCAATTATCCTACGACTGAACAAGACAAAGAGACATTAATCAGGACACACAAAAAAAAGCTATTTTAAAATGCTAAACATTTACCCCCAGATTAATACTGCTCCAATCCCCTGTGAAACACAGAGGTTCAGCAAAGTATTTTCCCCTCAAATTGTTTAAAAAACAACAAAAAAGTCCATGACTTGTTTAGTTGCCTCGATCCACATTACACTTAAGCATAAAACACAATCTTTCCCACCACCTCACCTTGATTTCAACCTGGTTGAAGGTCTTGCCGTTGTACACACCGACCATGGAGCCCACCATCTCAGGCAGGATGACCATGTCCCGCAGATGGGTCTTCACCACTTCAGGCTTTTCCATAGGAGGCGCCTCCTTCTTGGCCTTGCGCAGGCGTTTAAGGAGAGACTGCTGCTTCCTCCTCAGGCCACGGTTCAACCTCCTCCTCTGACGAGCGCCATACAGCTGCATGAGCTGCTCACTGAATTAACAGATACATTTAAGCCAATTAACTGTGATGCATCAAAAAAATGAGGAGCTGGATTGGTGAATTCTTAAACAAGAGAAGGCACATGCACAGTTTCATGTGAGAAACTGAACAAAGAGTGACTTTTCTAGAAGTCGTTTCAAATTGTAAAAAATAAGATTTGGCAGAGAGCTGCACCAGGAACCCGAGACAATTATATTTATACCTTCATGTTCTGGTTTAGCAGCAACACAGCTGGAGTCTTAACTGGAGTTTGGTAGCTACATACATAACTACATATATACATACACAGCTACACGTGTATAACTGTTGAGATAAAATACAGATATACAATTAGCTTATAACGGTTAATCCTCCTGTGATTACAGCCAGAGACAAAACATCAGACCAAACGAACTGTTCAACTGGCCATTTGGTTATACTCCAGTGGCTGGTTCTTACCTCGATTAAACGTCGCATGTAAAACTTCAGAACTAAGCAGCAGTTATATTGTGACTTAGAGTATAATAAAACTTAAAATCAGTCTGTACAGGATTTTGCAACAATTTTTTTTGGTGACTGTTGTTAGCCAAAAAAACTTAATTTTGCTGCGACTTTGGAAAAAATTGCAATGACATTCACACGTTCTTTCCCTCCTTCTACATAAAACTACTTAATTTGGACAAAATGCAATTGTTTTCGCAGTGATGTTTGTTAGTAAACGAGACCTTTAAGCTATACTCATGTTATATGCAGGTGAGTAGAAGAGGACTTTGGCTGATGACGTCTTCATGACAATGATGCATCTTCTGCGGTAATGTTGAAAAACTACAAGCTCCTCTGAATATTGAAGGTTTGCATGATTGTGTTAATTTGTGAATCCTACAGAGCCTGTAAAGTGCTTTTTTTATTCTGGATTTGTCCAAATCGTGATTTGAGCCATCAACATTTAGTCAGCATTGTACGGTTTCTCAAGAATCTAAGTATGAACTAATACAATAGACACAGGTACAGAAGGAGAGAGAAACCCTTGATTTTTCCTTCTCTAAAAGTGACAGAACCTGTTACTCACTAGGACATGTCCAGGAGCTGGTCCAGGTCCACTCCTCTGTAGGTGAACTTCCTGAAAGTACGCTTCTTCTTCTGCTCTACGTCCGCCTGTAAACACACACAATTCACACAACACCTTTAACACAACAAGCCTCATGTTTAATACAAGCCTCAGTTAAACAAGGTGTTAGCTACATAAGACAGGCCTAACAAGCTAACGTCAACTTTGGCTTGAAACTCCTCATTTCCGGCATAAACGCCCCACAGTAACTGGTGTGAAAGTGAAATAGTTGATATTTAAAAGTATAAAAGTTAGATGGATCAGTAAGAGAATGACTAGCGCACACTCGGGCTCTGATTCGCGTCTCTAAGCGCTGGCAAAATTATTCACATCAACCAATTCCAAACCTTCAGCGCCAACAAATAATATCAAAAACAAATACAGCGAGGCTCACGTAAACTAAAAACACAACAAGATACTTGAATTTGCCCGAATTTAAGCTGGATTCTGTTAGATTGTAGTAAAACAGAAATAAAACAACACCTACCATCTTGAGAGAGAAACCGGAAAAGGAAGTAGTTGACGTTGGCTCGCGCTAAAAGGAAGAGAAAAAAAACGGTTTGGTGTGACGTCAGAACATTAGCTCGCCATCTAGTGGTGCGGAGATGAAACTGTCTTCAAGACTGAAATGGGGTTCGCTTATTATTTTTGAATTAATAATTAAATAATTAGCACAAAGCCTACTGACTTGAGTAAAAGGGCTGCTACTGTAGTAATAATTCACTTGATTAAAAGTAAAAGTAGTCAAGACCCAAGTAAGAGTAAACAAATAGCCTTGTGAAGAACTGCTTAAGTGAAGAATTACTTTACAAATTGCTTTTTCACATGTCTACGGAAGCCCTGCATTATTAAATTATTTTCTGTTGTTTTCTCGTGATCTCGACATAACAAAAGCTGTTTTCTCACAATGTAATTTTATTGTGAGAAAATCTCCAGCTTTGTGAATGGGACTGGTGTTACATGCATGTTGGCATCTTCGCCATCATCAATGTGATAATTCCCCGCTGTAGAGATGGACTTTATCTCCGCATTAAGAGAGAGGGATGTGTGTCCCCTTCTCAAGTGTGGGACACTAATGTGGAAGTCGTCAGTCCTGCACCCTGGAAGTTAGCATCACCCTGATTCCCTCAACAAAAAGCCAATAGGATTTTTCCACTGGCTTTTGGATTATTGCAGAAAATAAATTCTGTGAGCAACAAAAGTTTATGATTCTTACATGTTTCATTCATTAAGATAAGATTCATAAGATTTTGAAGCCTAATTACACTCGCCAGAAATAAAAAACTAATGTTGAGCTATAAACGAACTACACCACGGTCACATGACTTCAACGTCACCACCGATACGCTTCCGACAACTCTTTCAATCTTTATTTAAAAAAAAAACAATACAATTGGAAAATACAAAAATTGATAAATCCACTTTATTGGAAAGTTTGAGTTGTGAGTGTAAACACAACGAGACTGTAGTAGATGAGTTTTCCTGTTCGGCGTGATGACGTTTAATGTTCGCGACAACCTGTATAGTCCCATTTAGCAACCGTCTTTTTCCAGACATGTATAAGCTTTTTGAAAATCCTGAGTGGGGTATTACTGATGTATTTATGTCGTAGTATAAAACGTGAACATATCTTGAGCTTGTGTTAACCACAGACCTTATTTCAGACATTTAACAAAAAAAAAACATTCAAAACCCCCGATTGACTTCGGGATGATGGATGTCCAGTACACAGGAAAATTTAGTCATGATCACGAGAAAACAACAGAAAAAAAATTTATACTGCATGGCCGCTTTGGGCTTCCGTAGATTCCACAAGATGTTGGAAACATTTATTTGAGATTCTGGACCATGTTGACATGATTCGCAAGTTGACATCACACAATTCCTGAGGATTTTTCATGTGCACTTTCATGCTGTGAATCTCCCGTTCTCCCACATCCCAAAGGTGATCTACAGGATTCAAATCCAGTGACTGGGAAGACCACTGAAGAACACTGAACTCACTGTCATGTTCATGAAACCAGTTTGAGACGACTTTTGCTTTGTGACGTGGTGCATTATCATGCTGGAAGTGACCATTAGAAGATGGAAAATTGTGGGAATGAAGTGATGCACATGGTCAGCAACAATACTAAACAATAGTCTGTGGTATTCAAGTGATGATTGGTGGGTATTAACAGGCCCAAAGTGTGCCAAGAAAACATTCCCCACACCATTACACTACCTCCACCAGTCTGGACTGTTGACACAAGGCAGGTTGGTTCCATGGATTCATTCTGACCCTATCATCTGTGTGCCTCAGCAGAAATCGAGATTCATCAGACCAGGCTATGTTTTTCCAGTCTTCAACTGTCCAGTGTTGGTGAGTCTGAGTCCACTGCAGCCTCAGCTTTCTGTTCTTGGCCAACAGAAGTGGAACCAGACTTGGTCTTCTGCTGTTGTAGCCCTTCCACATCAATGTTTGAGGTGTTGTGCATTCTGAGATGCTTTTCTGCTCACCACAATTGTACAGAGTGTTTATCTGAGTTCCTGTAGCCTTTCTATCAGCTAGAACCAGCCTGGCCATTCTCCTTTGACCTCTCTCATCAACAAGGCATTTCCGTTCACAGAACTGCCGCTCACTCATTCTTTCTTTACTGCACAATTTTGAGTAAACTTGCATGTGAAAATCCCAGGAGATCAGCAGTTATAGAAATACTCAAACCAGCCCATCTGGCACCAACAATAAAGCCACGGTCAAAATCACTGACATCACATTTTTTCCTCATTCTGATGGTCGATGTGAACGTTACCTGAAACTGCTGCCCCGCACCTGCATGATTTTATGTGTTGTACTGCTGCCACACTATTGGCTGATTAGATGAATGAATTGGTGTAAAGGTGTTCCTAATAAAGGGCTCAGTGAGTGTGTATGTCAATATAGAAGTTATCAACAATATTCTTGTTCTTCGATTGTCTAATTCTCACTGTGAATGTAGCTCTTCACAAACACTAAGTTATAATGACAGAACTGAAAAAAATAAGGAGAACATTAAAGACGACTTATACAACATATGTCACAGCCTTGGAGTAAAACGCTGAAGCAGGAGTTTGTTTTGGGGCCCAAAAAATCCTCATAAATGTTCTCTACCTAGAGGAACTGGTTAGAGGCACCTGACACCCATTTCTAAAATATTAGAATCTTTGAATCATTTAAAAAAATTAAAATGATTTCCTTTTGATCTTCATAAACACATGTTGTATTTATATATTAAAATTAACATGCATGGTTGAATGCCTATGCCTTTCAATGCTCATGCTAAATTAATTTTCTTAAATACACTATGATATAGGCAGCAGAGGTCCCAGTCTGGGATTTTAAAATAGTAAGGCATTTGTTAGATATTGCAACAATATTAATACCTAAACATATACGAAAGCTCTCCTTCTATTAACTCCTCCCAAAGTATTGGAACAGCAAGGTCAAGTCTGTTGTTTTCCTATAACACTGAAGATGTTTGGGTTTGAGATCAAAAGATGATTATGGGACACCAGTGATTTTTCTTTTTCAGAACATTCCAGATTATTGTACTGACTACACCCAGCACATGTGCAATGGCTCTGATCAATTTCCCCTCTTTTCTCAGCTTTAAAATGGCCTTGCTGTTCCAATACTTTCAGAGACGACTGTATATTATACCTTCATATTTTCCCACTTAGCCGTTGTTTGTTTATTATTACTTTTTAAAATACATTCTGAAACATTAAAAAAGACAACAATATGTATCTTTAAATCATTTATTTCAAATAAAATTTCTCTCTTTTTTTGCATAAGTGCAAAGTGCACTAAAACAGCCACCTGAGGGAATCCACTACATCCTGAAATAAAAACAAGAAAAGCGCACATTTAATAGTACAAAATTCTTTTAAAAAATTGCACAGTTCAGGTTTATAATACATATTTGTACGTTCTATTTCGAACAATGTTTTAAATAAAATGGTCAAAGGCTCAGATAGTAAACAAAAAGTCCACAAAATTGAAAATAAAATATTTTTGCCCTAATAGAATTAAAGCTGAGGAAATGGGAGACCCTGTCACTCCGCCGACTGGCATGGTTCTGTGCTGATGTTTCACCAATCAAGAAAATCTATTGCTAAATAGCGCTGCCCTACTAGAAAAAAAAAAAAAAAAAAAATACACAACAAATGTGGCCTCCTCATAAAGGAGTATAGTCCCTGTTCATAACTTACACACACTCAACCACACATACACACAAACACCCTCCAGTTACATTTGTAATGTTCATCAAGCTCACAATCCAGTGGCATTTGTGATCAGAACATCGATTCCCTGACGGTTTGTATTGCATTGAGGAAGTCAGAAGGGAATGGTCAGCGCCGATAAGGATGGAAGCCCTGGACGTTGTGGTTTTGCCCACGACCAAAAGTAGTCGCTGTGGGCTGCGGCGCTGATGTAGGCTGTGCGGAAGGGGCACCATATGAGGCAGTCTGCTGGCTAGGGTCGGCAAAGCTATGTCCAAAGCCGCTCAGATCCTGCCCATAACCTGTTCCAACAAATACAACAATACAATAATAAATCAACAACATCAGAGAAGTCATTCAAAACAAGGATGGAGGTTCCTGAAGAGACTGGCCTTCAGAAGAACTGCTCTTTTTAACATCCGATTTTAAAAAATAAATAAATAAAATAAATAATAATAAAGACTGTATTAGCAAGACACTAAACTACCTAAGCCACTACGAAAACAGAAGAGGAAAGAAAGTAATGAAAATATATTCAGAGCAAAGCTATTCAGGGACAAGAGTTAAAAAGAAATGCTTGCACAAAGAAATTTTCCCATTTCCCCGATACATTTTATGATGGTTCATTCATGAAAACAGATCAGACAGACAGGAACAGTTTTTTGGGGTTTTTTGGGCCACAAATTAGAAAAAAAATGGATAATAAGCTATGAATTGCTAGCATTTTCTTTTCAACTTCCAACACAGTCAGTCATCTGTAAAATACATTTGTCAAGTGGGCTACAAATGCTACGAGACAGGGTAGCACATAAGGCAGAAACGTCCAGATATACAAGTTCTGTTATAATTAGATCATCCTTTTGCCAGCAAAGCAACGCAGAGACAAAGAAAGAGAAATAAGTTGAAGGACATTGTCGTTGTATAGTAAACTACAGCTACTATGTCACAAAACATCAGACAAGTAAAGAAGAGGTTGACCAATTGAGATTTGTAGCCAATTTAATACAAGTTACAAATACAAGAGAGGTGCAGTGTTTTTGTTTTTGTACAAATGACGTGTAGCTGTATTTAGTATACCATATGGAGAAAAGGACTGTATGTATACTGTATGTACAATACACATACAACATATGCATACAGTATGTGCACAAACTTGCATATGTAAAAATGCATGTAGAAAAAGAAAAGAAAAGAAAAAAAATAAACTATCACTGAAATCTCATGAGTCTGTATACGGTTTTATTTATCTGCTGTTTTATTGGGTGGTTGTAAAATGCAGTAGCTCCCACCTACCTGCACTATATCCCTGCTCATCCTGACCATAACTGTGAGAAGGACGCGTTGGTCCGTAGGCAGAGGGGTCCTGAGGATAGTTACCCAAGCCTAGCAGGGAGATGAGGAGACCAGGTTGACTAAACCCAGAGAGAGCCTACCTTTGATACTAGCTCTGGGGGAGAGCTTCTTATACAAATTGTACTGCTTTTCTACAGGAAAAAAAACGATTATGCTGCTCTGACACTTGAAGAGCTAAAGATATTAAATCGAGAAGGTGAGTGGATTGGTCCTTTGCTGCCTTAAAATGGTTAAATCTTAAAGGCAGTCACTTGTAATGGTAATGATGGATGGAAGCAAAGCATAAGCATGACACACTGAGCCAGGTGAGGTCAACGCTGCTGCACTGACCGACTCTGGTACAGGCAGCTAACGAGGTACAGATCAGTGCCGGTGCACAACACTTAATATCTGGGATTTCACATGTACTCAGACACAGTGCACTGATTTGATTGTGTGATATGTAGAGCTTCTACACATCCCACAATGTAGTCTCTGCTATGTTCTTGTCAGCCTTTGAGAAACAGGATTCATTCTGAAAAGCATTCAGTCGTGTAGAGTATATTAAAAACAATTCAATTGTGTACAGAGGGGTGTACATCATTGTTAACATTATAGCTGCGGTCTAACCACCTTTTCTGACCTACAGGTAGCTAAATAATTTACAAAATAAAAGTTTAATAAACTATATCAGTGTCAATCTAACCATCAAGCTGTGTGCAGTTGATGCTTAAACGTTGTGCAAAAATAAATTTAATAATGATAATCTCCTAATGACAATCGATGCTCCAAATAATGACCTGATTCATTATCATTCACTAGAAAAAAAAAGAGGAAAGGGAAAGCATCTCACACGAAAGGGTGACCTGTTTCAGTTATATATAAACTTCCTTAAAATATGGTCTAAAATATGATAAATATCTTCCATGAAGATTCTGACCGGCATTTTTTGTGTATATCAACATTGAAAAGTCAGTAAGAAAATGATAATCGTTTATACACAAAGTCAAGTGTCAGTAATTGACACCTCCTTAAGCCTACTGACATTAAAGGAGGTGTCTCATGTTATCCAAAAAAGCAACAATGCAACACAGGATGATCTAATTCAAAACACCCAAACTGATTATCTTTCCACATCAGCAAAATTCACACAGACTAATCAATTAATATCAGTATATATATAATATTATTTAATATAAATATTTGTGGTGGCATCTAGAGGATCATCAGGTATGCAGGCTTGTTTGAGCGTGATGCCATCATGCCAGTTCAGCCATGTGGTATAGAGAGCAAGCTCTTGCTTGTGTGAGGATCATTGTAATGGGCTAGAACTACGGTGGTTTAGAAAATGGATCCAATCAGCAGTAACAGGAGAGCAGGTGGCCAGGCTGAGGTGAGCCCTTTTTACTCACCGTACTGGCTATAAGAGAAGTCAGGCTGTGCTGGTGGGGCTTTGCTCATGTCCTGAGTAGGGGTGGTAGCAGGGGCAAAGCCCAGAGGCCCAGCTCCGGGAGTAGTAGGAGGCGGAGGCATTCCTTGGGGTACAAACTGGTCACCTTGTGGCGTGCCAAAACTGTACCCTGTCAGGTTAAAAAGGGTTGCAAAGAATCAAAAGTAAGCGCGAGATGTAAATAAAGAAACGCAAGGCTCAATTAAATAAAAGAGTAAGAGTGGAGAAGAGAAAGAGTAGAGAAAGTCTTTCTACTCTCACCTTACAAAGTAGGAATCACAAACTGCAACAAGAAACACTAAGCCCCCTTAGCAATTTGCAATCATTAGCAATACCTTACAATCATTTCCTCTTTGCAATAATTTTAATGGAACAATTTTTTAGATTTTAAAAGATAACAGAGGACCAGGGTTATGGTGGTGCGCAGCGGCTAGCATTGCCACCTCATAAATCCCAAAAAACAAGTTCGTAGGTGAACTGGTCACTCCAAGTTGTAAACAAATGTGTGTGTGTGCATGTGGTGCCCTGCGATGAACTGGCATATTTCTGCCTCTGGCATATTCCATGCCCAGTGTTCTCAGGATAGGCTCCACATCCACCTCAACCCTGAGCAGGATAAAGCACTTACTGAAGATGAATGACTGGGAAACCAGAGCCAGCAGAGACATGAAGCACTCTCATGCAATACCGACCCCATAAACAAACGGAGTGAGGTGTTTTTATGACTTACCAAATTGAGGAGGTGTGCTGTAGCCCTGTTGTGGATATCCCTGAGGTGCCCCAAATCCTCCTGGTGGGGTTGCTGTAACTAGGAACGCATTAAAGGGCGAGGGAGGTTGGGCAGCACCTCGGCCTGCTGGCAAAGGAGGCCCATATCCCCCTGAAGCATAAAGGGACATGCAAAGATTAGAAAGCACCTCCCTAGTTAGCTGGAAGTGTCTCAAATAATAAGGACGGTCTACAAATCATAGCAAATAATAGAACCTACCTAATGGTTGCCCTGTGGACACCCAAACCCCTGGAAGAAAGACAAGAAGTATTTTTACATGACAAACATTTACAAAAGTACTGTTTAAACTGTGTAAACTTTGTACAGTTTAAATGTGAAAATAGTCACACTTCTACTTTTGACAAACACACTTTGGTTTTCGAACAGATGGCACAGACAGTGCGGCCAAAAAGAAGGGAAACTGAGGCTCAGATAGCAGTTGGCACCTCTGGTGTCTTTTTTCACACTAGAATGTCGTTTCTAGAGGGAAAGTTAGTCGGCCTCACTCACCCTGAGGGCCATAGCTCTGCTGCCAGCTCTGAGCAGGCTGTGCGGCCCAGCCATTGGCCGCACTTAAGATGGCTCTGGGTCCCCACTGATTGGCTCCCAGCTGCCCAGGGCCAGGAGCTTTGTTGTCCCGAGGCTCAGCCTTTTTCACTTCAACCTGGACAAAGGACAAGACCAGAAGGGTGTGAAAGGGCAGAAATCAATAACCAATGTGCCTTCTTCACCCCATCAATTACTAATCCTGTAATTCAGCTGAGATAGTTTTACTTAGATGTAACAAAATAGTTCATTAGTTAGAAAAATGAATCCTAGGCTTCTTATTCTACATAATGCTGAAGCAATGTTTCTAAGGTACGTTTGAATGGAGCAGACTTAAAGAGAGCTTTTACAAATTCACGTGAACAAAGCACAGGATTTTCTTTAAAAATTAAAAACTGCAAAAAATACAGCCCAAATGGTCTTTATAAAGTGTACCTGAGAAACACCTTCCTTGCATTTCTGCTGCATCTTATCCCTTTTAAGTAGATAAAAACTATGATAGAAAGTCCAGACTTACCTTGCTAATGCATTTAAGAACCTCAATTTAGATCAATTTGAAGTAGAAATATGAGAACAGTAATTTTAGATCTAACTGTAAAAAAATAATAGTCATGCAGAGAATAATGGTGTCATAGATCTAATAAGAAATGAATCTTCATACTGTGTCAAACATGAGGGAAAAAATGTAATGTGCCGTATTTTGATTTGAAAACTACGTATACCTGAAAAAGACTGAAGTTATGTGTGTATTTATAGGTCTAAGGCATCCAATCTGTATTATCAGAGATGAAAATTTATCTCCTTATTTTCAGTACCCAACCATAGGTGTGCCAGCCTTAGTGTAAAATGGGTAAGACTGAAATAGACTGGCTCCAAAATGGGTTGAGTTATTGGGGTCACCTTGAATCAAGAGCAAGGCATGACTTTTTTTTTTTTTTTAGTTGCTTTCTGCAGTACAACACACAGTGACCTCCTTTTTTCGCCTTCCTTATTCCCTCTTTGTCGACCTAATTAGGTGCCAGTTTGAGCGAATAGTCTGAGGCCCGCCGCACAACTACCTAGGCCCTCTCCCGCGGGCTTCAGGGCTCAGCATGATGGGAGGGGAAGCACTTGAAATTGTGGCGTCCGACTCCAGAGCTGGGGTTTGCAGAACAGTTTGATATGTTCCAGTTTCTAATTTTACAACATCCCCAAAATCCCATTTCAATAATGTCACATCAAGAACAACGGTCTATGTACTAGAGAACCTGCTTCCTTCAGGAAAACAGGACAGAGTCAAGGGGAAAGTAGATACATGTGGAAAAAAAAATGTAGGACAGCAACACTGAGCCTTTATAGAAAGTACAACAGTCTTCATGAAAGTGGTTCGTCACTTTGAATCAGCACACGGCACTAGTGCAGGTCAGAAAAATGCCCTTGGCAATTTCAGACTATTGAGTAATACATATCCACCAGTAAGCAGACTGAATGAACAAGTCATGTAGTTAAAGCTGAGCCAGTACTCTTGATTCCAACTTATCACTGTAATTAAAGATTTATCATTGTGAAATCATTTTTGCACATATTGTCCTACATAATAGTGCAGGAAATCCAGTAATCTAACCTCAATACATATGCTGACCTAAAAACTAAAAAATATATATTTTTTGGTGGGAAACAGAAAATTGACACAGTATGGAGATTCTAACTGAGGTCACTTAATTGAGATTTTGCTTTGTGTTTTTTTGTTGTTGCAATAATGTCAAGAACTCAAACTGTAAGTGACCTGGCAAAAATGAAATAAATAATAAAAGATGAAAAATGACATTGACCAGTCCTTTAGGTGAAAACTGATTACATTTTAAGCACTATATAACTACAAAAAAAAAAAAGAACTTCTCAGGTTAAAAAAAAACAAAAAACAAAAAAACCTGGATAACGCTACACAGTATCACCAGCACATAAACACCCAAAGGAGCGGTCCAAGTAAACCAAACCTTGGGCGACTGCAGAGCCTGTACACAGTATGATTCACTGTCAGTGATTCACGGTCAAAAGCACTTAGTTTTTTTTTTATTTTTTTTTTTTAATCATTTAAGCTAATGTTGTAATGACAGTTGTAGTATCAAATCTTGGAGATTAAATCACAGATTAATTTCTGAGTATGTCTGTTACATCAGGATTAAATTGGAGTTCATGGCTCTGGAAGAAAACACTATTGGTCACCCAAGCTTCAGTTTCTTACTTAGGGTAAAATAAAACTACAACTACACACTTTTTTGCCCATGATGTCGTGAAAATGCATGTTGACAGCCTGGTCCACTGATTGTTCGGCCTCGAAAGTAATAAATCCAAAACCTAGCCAACGACCAAAAGTGAATCAAGGTAGCAGGGTGTTGGGACAGAACAAGGTGAAAAACAGGGGAAGGGGAGTTGACCAAGGTGACACTGCGGGGGTTTGGATTATGTTGCAGTCTGCGATACGAGCAAAGGTCGCCAAACAAGAACTGCAATCTCATCTCGCAAAAGAATTAATATTGTTCTCTGTATGTGCATTAAAGGTTCAAACCAATCACTTTAATTATTCACCACTACTGTCATTTGATAATGTATTCCGAGTCAAGACATATTCTGTATTACCAGATAAGTCTGTTTTATACATTAAAATCTTTTTTTTTTTTAAATAAGCTAAAATAAAAACCCAATATGAAGAAACATTTTTCTACTTTTCACTTTTAAAAAAATAAAATATACATTTCTACTTCCCATACAGTTCCATCCAAACCCCTTGAATGTCCCCTTGTTATATTCTTGTATAACATGTACAACAAATGCTGACAGCAACAATCATTAACACTTAATAATGATGAATAAATATAGTTTCTCAAAGCCTTCCCAAAATGACAGTATTTTGGGCAAGCAAAGAGAAGAGAAGAGCAATTTACAACACAGCTATAAAAAGCACCACAGAGATAAAAAGGTAAGGTTCTGCTACGAGTCTGTGCGTGGCCAGAATTACACGAGGTGTAACCAAAGTTTCTCAGCTCCTTTTTCTTTTCTGAACCAGTTTACAGATTTTTTTTTTTTTTTTTTTTAAATGAGCCATGTAGTCGAAAGCGGCCACACGCTGTTTGCTCACGAGGGAAAAAAGTTCAGAACGACATTAATCTAGTTGAGACTACTGCACAAAATGACAAGCCCATTTTCAGGGTCATTCTTATGATAAAGCAGAGGATGAACCATATAAAACAGCGGGTGAGCTGTTCTTCTGCAGCACCAGCACTACTGTGTGAACTAGTTTAAAAAGTGATCAAATAACTGCACAGCAGAACTGGGTTGTGAGGATCCCTCCACTTTGGGATCTAACCCGATTCCAATTAAGCAGCCTCGGAGACCCAGGTGGGGAATTTGAGATTTCCGATACCATACAGAGAGTCTCATTTGTTTAAATGAGCACTAAATATACATCTGACCTGCCACTCACCTACTTAAGATCAAAATTCATGAACATATTAAAATGGAAAGCACGTTCTGTAAGCTTCTGTCAAGTTCCTTCACTGTAGCACATATCTGGAAAGCATAGGCTTTCTGACACGCATCACAGAATCTGATCCGAAACGGAGAAAGTTCGTTTTAAATACGACGAAAATATTCCCTTTAAAATGAAGTTTTTCCATTGCAAACAGGCAGCTGGTTAACAGCCTTGATGCATACAAAAACGAGTCTTAAATCTTCCTAATATGCCAAAACAACACCTAAACACCTAAATAAATGACTTAAGATAATTGCGTAATGATGTATTTAGCAGGGTTACGATCTCACAGCGAAACGTTAGGTAGGAACTCTGGCTACACCTGCCAGTCTGACACCGCAACACATATTATACACATCGTTCCTGACTTTTATCAGTGTGGTGCCACTGTGAACACAATCCCCTGAAGGAAAAAAAAAAAAACATCTTAAGAAACACAGTTAATTACAATCACAGTTCACAAGGAGAATGTATATAAAAGAAAGACAGAACTTATTTTACTATATATAGATATATGTGTGTATATATATAGAGACTCGTTAATAAGAATATCAGATACATATCATAAAAAAAAACTATTTATTGTATAGGGTTAATAAAAACAAAGCTCAAAATAACTACAAAATCCAATGACAAACTATTCATGTATCCACAAAGAGATTTGAGATTAAGCAAGGTTGTTTTTTCCCCCCCTTTCATTTGTACTAAGCAAGAGATGAGGAAACAACTCTTAATACACTCAAACACATAATGTGCATGGAAGCAAAAAAAAACAAAAAACCGTGATCCACTGAAAACATTTAAATTGTACATAATTTGCACTGGTGGTGAATTACAGGAAAGACTTCAAAACTATTATTGTGCATTTGTTTCAACATCCTTAATCTTTAACACCAATTGCATGTGCTCGGTGTCATTTTATTTGACACTGAAATACACTCTGTCCTCACAAGTTTCCTGAAGAGTCTGCTTCCTTTCACCACCCCAGCAAGTGTGTTACACTGTGGAAAATTAAACACTTTCTGCACCTGTCTGTGTGTCTGCTTCACTTATATATCGCCTGCATTCGGTTTCAAGCAACTGGACTATTTGAAATAATCAGCTTTCTCCTACATTAAGGAAGAGAGGTGTCTGATATTTGGGAGACTCAAGGCTAATTGCTGCTTTTCAAGGAGAACAAAATGTTTTTTTTTTTTTTTTTTAAATATGAAGGTTAATACTGTACTGACGTTCTAAACAACAAGCAAATGCATCAGAAGCTGATTCGATGATGATGCCACAATGCACGTCTGCTACATATATATGCTCGGGATTTGACTTTTCTAAATGCAGGAGATGTGCAACAGGCCAAAGTCGACATGGGAGACATGGGAGTTAGAAATGAGATCAGAATGAGCTCTGCTGAAGGACTTTTTTTTTTCCCCTCTTTGGGTCAGAATAGTTTGTCATGAGTATGAAGATAGATGTATTGGGAACAGAACTAGATCAGCTTTTACCTCGGGGTCTCTGTTTCTCTGCATCATAGATCATTACCACCTCTGTGACCTTCAAGGAGAAAATGTATGACAAGTGAGTCAGAGGTAGAACAAAGTGACCGCTTAAAGGCTGATCTAAATTCAACAGCACTGCAACTGCAAGAGTTAATCTCTACAGTTAAAAGCGGCCTAAAAACCAAAATCATGATCGTTCTGTTTCTTATCATTAGACTGTGTTGCGGTCAAAAAACTGATGACACAAAACAGACATCCAAGCACCTAAATCTAAATCTTACCACTCCAAATCTGTTAAAATAGTCCCTGAGTTCAGGTTCACCGCAGTTGTGTGGAATTCCACCAACAAATATCTTCTTGGATTTATTGCTGTCACTTTTACCTCCTTTCTAAAACATATAAAATAACCACAGTTAAAATGCAGAGCAATACGAATACTCTGAATCTAGGGAGTAGGAGACTTTCATTTAAATGTAGTGCATATATTTACAGAATCCTGGACAGCATGTTTATTTTTCAGTACATCACTTAAATTCTGTCAATATCAGCATAAGATCTGAACTACAAAAGTCCTGAATGATTACATTCATGTTTCCAACAGAGCATCACAGTACTTACCCAGCCATCTTTTGCTCTCGTCTTCTCCGGCTGCATTCCTCTTGGAGTACATGGCTTAGGGTCAATCTGTGGGAGCAGAGAATTACACCTCAACTGTCCTTCAGTTTTCACGTACTTAGTTCAGCCTTAAGTATTACTTGGTATCATTGGAAATGTATTCTTATAATAAATGAACACTGATTTTTGGCTGAAGTCAAGACACCATCAGAAACGTAATAAGCTGCTTTGTTCTTACATTTCTACCGTCAAGGTTATGAGGCTTGGTATCCAGGACAGTCCGAACACAGTTTGGATCTTTAAACTTCACAAAGCCAAAACCCCTGGACTGATTTGTGCTTTTGTCCTTCATGATGACGCAGTCCACAACCTCTCCATATTGGGAGAAGTAATTTCGTAAAGTCTCTAAAAAGAGGAAGCGGATAGGCTGTAATGGCAAACTGCACACTGTTTAACACAGCAACCTTGACTTTAACAAATAAATTATATTCTTTGTTGCTAGGACATTTTGTTATCTGAAAACATCTGAGCACAATTATAAAACTACAGTTATAGATATAAGCCTACTTTCATTAAATTGTGTCAAACAAATGATGTATTTCTTTTAGGAAATTGCTTCTTTTGTTATTTAAATTTCCATTTTAACACAAGGTCAATGGTTTGGATTCTGTGGGTGTAAGTGTGTAAGTTCAGAAATCTAAAATCTTATTGGAGCAATTAGATAATTTAAGATATTCTTTATTAATCCTTAAAGAGATATCTAATTGTTCTATTATAGCAGCATATATAGTGAAGTGTTGAGCACAAAAAAACCCAGAGGAAAAAGTGCAAAATAATATAAGAAAGTACAAAATAAAAAACAAAGTAAATACAAATTAGAACGTATATTACAAAACAGAAAGTATGTTATTGCACTTGTTGAATGAAGAAAACAACTGCAGTGAGAAGTACAGCAGCATCATACACTGCATGCCAGTATTAAAATATTTAAATAATGAATATTGCACTCAAACAATACTATAAAGTGTGACAAATGAAATATATCCAGTATAACAAACTGCAACAGTGGATAGATGTATATTAAATATATAATATAGAATGAATGCTTAATATTTCAATAGCTGAATTAAGTTTATAACAATCTGATAAGTTTTATGTTTATATATTTTAACACTTTCAAGGGTCACTGGCTCGCGTCGCTTCTCAGTTATTGCAGAACAAGCATTAAAATTTCTCAAACTGTGTTTTGCCGGGCAACAATATAAAACAATGAGGCGTTCGCTTCATTTGCTTCAGCTAGTGTGAGGCTATAATGGGCGAGGCGTGTACATCTTAAATCGAGAGGGATGTGTTACTGCTAGCAACAGGAAGCCCCAACTATAAACAAAACTTGACCTCTGTCAGAGCATGCAGGACCTTTTCAGGGCTTAAATTTAATACTATTAAATGATATAGAAATACTTGTGGGAATATTTGGCCCGTTTAGGGTCCTCAAAGCGAGTCATATATTTCCTATGTCTATTCAATGTCATACTCATACCTGCATACTTCCTTATAGAGGTGCATCCATATTTACTCTGTGTGTGTATTTTAATTTGGCCAAAATGTATACAGCTTTGGTCACTAAATCTGAGCAGAAGAGCTGGTGCAGGAGCCAGATGAGACAGCTTTTGAATGGTGCGCAGACACCACGTACCTACAGGTTAACTCTGGTGCGCACTTACTCGCTCACTCATGGGAGTCTTATAACACTGACGTATACGAGGACTCACTTAATAAACTGTTAGGGCAATTCAAGTCCTTAAATATTTAAGAAATGCTTTACTTGCCATGCCATCATTCACACACTGATAATGTTGGTCTCCATAGCTTTTTAATAACACCCACACTGCAAATAATTCACGTTCCCTCGACCCCCTCATCCCACAGCTTGCCATCAGTGCCACGACTGAACACTATTCTACACATTACCCATGTTTTAAAGAGAACAGGGAGAATTAAATGGCTTAGCACATTATATATATATATAATATAACGCGGGTCTCTAACCCTGGTCCTGGAGTACCTTCTGTCCAGCAAGTTTTGAGTATTTTTCCCTGCTCCAATACAAATGATTCAACTGATGGGAGCAGAGAAAACAATAAAACGTGCTGAACAACGAACTCCAAGCCTACGGTTAGAAACGTGTACCCTATCGTAATTTCATTATTGTGTTCTTACGTGCTACACTATGGCTACACTCACATTACCAGGTAGAGGAAACAAATCCCATGTTCTGCCCTAATGTGACACAGATTTTATTTTGTTTTCCAGGACTGCGTAGACGCAAAAACGTGGACCTACATCACGCTCGTACGAAATATGTAGCCAACGCGACACGAACAAGAACACCCGGATGCAAAGTCGACGCGGTTTTTCCCCGACGTGCACACGGTTGTCGTCCAATCTCAGCGACACAACAATGGAGGACAGCAAAATCAGACAAGATAGGAAAATTAGTTTCAAAAACTAGTTACATATTTGCAGATTCGATTCAAGCAAAAGAAAAAAAAAAACTGGAAGGAAACGACAGAATCGGCGTAAAACCTGGCCAAAACGTCCATGTTTGCATGCAGGGCATTTCAGCGGACAGCCGAGTTCTCGTTAAAGACAGATACGGGTCACTTCAGGTTATGAACTGTCTAGATAAGTGGATCCAATCTGAGTAAAATAAATAAATAAATAAATAAATCTGAATTGTGCAAAGAAGCTTGTAAAGTGAAAGCGTCCCATGTTCCTGCTTCTACATAACTATTTAAGGAGGGGGGGGGGAAAAACACTATTAGTAGAAGCAGTTTAACTAGTGTGGATGTAATATCATACTGTAAGAATAATTCAGAAGGCTTCAATGTGTTTCAGATGTGTATAGAAATCCCCTCAGTCTTACCTTGAGTTGTACTCCAGTCTAATCCACCCACAAACAGCTTCCTACAAGACGAGTGGATGCGACAGTGAACTCAATGAAGTTATGCAAGAAAAAACAACATCAAGTGCAAGAAGAAGGTCGTTTCCATTCAGCTAGGAAGCTATCACTTTGAGAGACCTGTGCTGCCACTTGTTCTGGGTTTATCACAGAGCTGCAGCTTGTCTCTCTCTCTCTCTCTCTCTCTCTCTTTCAGCAGCTCCTTCAGAGAAACAGCTCGTCATTCACACTTTGACTTGCGGCCCATCAACAAAACCGGACTCACCGCCTTACACGTTAAACTCACCTTTATTATTACAGGTTTCACTCAAACAAAATCAACTTCCTTGGTGTAACACAGTTCACGGATTAACTGAGAATAATGTGCTAGACGACTCAGTGTTTACTCGTCTGACACAATCTTTACGCGAGTCGATATTTCTCTCATTTAACCCACCTCGCTAATTAACCCGCTAGCACCCGCTAACGTCATTAGCTTACTAAGTAAAGAGTTTGTAAGACACCGAGTTTATCAATGAGGTGCTCTTCGTTAAAGCATTAAACTCGGCTTAAATCGGAACAAACTCCTACTTTTAACAAGTTCGAGTCGAAACTCTTGTATTTGGACTCCGCGTCAGTCAGCTTTACGGACAGGTAAACTGAGCTAGCTTAGAACTGACAGTTGACGGTAACTGTAAGCTAGCTCGAGCTCGAGCGGTATCATCGCTGAAGCTACACTGCGCAGGTCGCTTGCTAGCGAGGAGATGAGAAGGAGTGATGTTTTAATGTTATTCCAACAAACAAACAACAGCAAATGGCGTCTTACCCAATTTCATCTCCAGGTAGGTTGTTCATATCTGTAGCGAGAGTTGAGGACTGGAGTGCGGACATTAGTCTGCTGCTTCAGTCTCCTACAGCTGCCTCCTCTCTCTGCTCCTACCCCGGGAAGGTCACTCCGCTTTCGGTTCAAACCCAACCTGCGCAACGCTGACGCGAAGCCACGGGGCCGCCCTGCAGGGGAAGCGCTGCTGACGCAAAGGCTGCTGGGAACTGTAGTCATCAGAACGGTTAGTAACGGCGACCTGACCCGTATTCAGTTCTGTTAAACCGCACTGGTCATGTCGTGGGTTTCATTATTACATGAATGCAACATCATTGAACATACTGTTCATTCACGGCTCTGACAGTAGTTCCGGCTGTAACATAAAGTAGCCTTTAGGTTTATATTAGAGATGCACCGATGTATCGGCCGATCCCGATTATCGGCCGATACATCGGTGCATCTCTAATATAAACCTATTTATATTATATATTATAGGCTATTATATATTATAGGCTATTTTTCACGCTATGGGCTATCGGACGATAGTTTAAAAACACAATGATCAGGGCCGATTATATCCTGTCAATCAAAAGTGGGCAGGAAAACACATCGAATTCATGCTGTGTGTAAAGATGATGTATCTTATGTGGAATGACGACAAAACAGTTTGTAAACTCTGTAATCTCTGCACTGCTATAATTTTACACCGGAAGTGAGCAGCAGTGAACCCCACCCAGGCGCTATTCGCACAACTCATGCACTGCTCCCGCACTGCTCGCACTGAGGCTAGTACACCGTTGAGAAGATTTCAGTGAAGATGAGTGACAAAAAAGTAGTATATATTGCACAGAAAAATATATTTGTAGAGTAGTATGTTTAATATGCATTTAATTTTAATATGAGTTAATAATATCAAAAAAAGGTTTATATTAGGCCTATATATTACCAGTTTGATATTTAATGAAGAAGTAGAAATGCTTGTGTTTGTGGAGAGTGAATGTGAGTCTAACAGGAGGTTTTTTAGAATTCAGTCAATGTTAATATGAATTAATAACATTCAATAAATTAACTTCAGAATTTAGTTAATGTGTTCATGTTAAATGTGTTTTCTGTTTATGAGACCAGTTACTGTGAAACAACTTGTTGAAATAAAGAGAATAAAGTTTTTATTTCCATTTCCTTCAGAATTGTGGAATTAATTATTAAGTTAAAAGAAGGTATAAAAGGCAGAACTATCGATATCTGTATAGGCCGATATCACTCTGAATAATCAGTTATCGGTATCGGCTGATATTAGTCTGAATAATCGGTTATCGGTATCGGCTGATATCAGTCTGAATAATCGGTTATCCGTATCGGCCGATATCACTCTGAATAATCGGTTATCGGTATCGGCTGAGAAATTTAGTATCGATGCATCTCTAGTTTATATTCATGCGCTCAGTTTGTTTCTCTACAGGTGCATCTCAAAAAATTTGAGTATAGTGGAAAAAGTTCATTTTTTTCTCCATAATTTAATTAAAAAAGTGGAACTTTCATATATTCTAGATTCATTACACATAAAGTGAGATATTTCAAGCCTTTTTTTGTTTTAATCTTAATGATTATGGTTTACAGCTCATGGAAATCAAAAATCCAGTATCTCACAATATTAGAATACAGAATTTATAGGTCTATTATTCTAATATTTTGAGATACTAGATTTTTGATTTCTATGAGCTGTAAACCGTAATTATCAAGATTAAAACAAACAAAAAAAGGCTTGAAATATTGAATATTTCAATTTATTCGTAATGAATCTAGAATATATGAAAGTTCCCAATTTTTGAAAATTAAATTACGTAAAATAAATGAACTTTTCCACACTATTCTAATTTTTTGAGATGCACCTATTGTAACAGCTCATACACAGGGACTTGTATGGCAGACGCTCCACACAGGCCTAATCTAAAACTAATAATAAATGGATTTTTTTTAAGTGTTGTTCAATACTACAGAATTTCTCTAAGAGCCCATGCATTATTATTTTTTTCTTTCTTGTTTTCTCATTATCTGGATTTAATTTTCTCGTGATATCAACATAACAAAAGTTGTTTTCAACTTCCACATTAGTGTCCGACACTTGAGAAGGAGGCTGTCAGGTCTTCAACCTCATTAAGTCCATCTCTACAGCAGCCACTTATTAAATTTATGATGGCGATGGCGAAGGCGCTAACGTGCATGCGACACCAGTCCCATTCACAAGGCGTGAGATTTTCTTGTGATAAAATTACGTCATGAGAAAACAACTTTTGTTATGTCAAGATCATGAGCAAATTAAGTCGAGATCACAAGAACACGAGAAACAAACTAAAATAATAATGCATGGCCTCTTAGGCCTCTGTATAATATAGAAAACGTTGATAAGGTGAAGGAGACATTTATTTAACATTTATTGAAGGAGTGTCAGTGCCTTAACACTCAGTAAGTTTCCAAACACAGGAAAGTCTTCAGGATAGAGGACTTTGTGCCTTCTGGTTTCTCAGTAACATGACATTGTGCCTTCTGGTTTCTCAGTAACATGACATGAAGTGTTTTTTTCTCATGATTAACTTCAAGAGAAAAAAGAAAGACGCTGGTGAGAGACTGTTTATTGTAACTGCTATAAGGTAAGTGTTAACAGGAATGGTTGTAACAGTCCTCTGCATTGTGTTGGGCCGATTAGTTTTTCATTATACATTACCATAGCGTGGTTGAATACTCGAATCTGATTGGTCAGAAGGTGTGCATCATTTTTATATAACACCACAGGTAGTTCTGGCTGTGAAAGATATTAATGATATTATTATTAATGTGCTCATTCTACTAAGTTATATGGACTTATATGGCAGAAGCTCCATATAATCTAAGATAATAATACACAGAATTTTTAAAAATATTTTTTTTAAACATTGTTTAACAAAGTAATTCCTATAATCGTTGTGATGTGGTGATGTTTTTTGTTAGGAGACATTTATTTATTTATATAACATTTATGGAAGGAGTCTCAGTTACATTTTTGCGTGTGTGTATGTGTGTCTCTTGTCTCTCGGACGTTTCATAACATTCACTTGCACGTTGTGTCGCATCAGTCCATGATGATGATGATGGTGATTATCCAAATTAAATATATAAAGATTAGTTAGGAAAAATGAAAAAAAAAAAAAAAGGAATAAAATACAACATTTCTACAGTACAAGTACGTTTTAATCTGGATTTAAAAACAACTAGAGTGCACCAACATGAAGTTCAAATATGATCAGTGTAATCTTAATGCATAATCTTAATCATTAATCTTATTCTTAATGGAAAACATTTAAAATTTTATCTTCTATTATTTTGTCTGTCATTTACAAAAAAAGTAATGAAAGAAAAAACAAATCATTTGTCATTGATATTGCATTTAAAGAAGCACGTTGTGATTGTTAGAGTCCTCTGCTGCTTTCAAGGTGAATTGCAATGCCAATACAAATATTAACAAGCCTTTTCCTTTTCACTGACCCTATTCAGTCCTGTTGAAACTATGTATGTGTTGTGAGTTTCAAGGTGAAGAGGTAAAGCTGGACACTTCTAATTACAGGCAGAGATATAACGCTCAGGCTGAAAAAAATGTTTTCTGAAATGAAGAAACCAGCAAGATCCATGGCATAGCAATTTATTAAATCAGTTTTCTTAAGAATCTTTAAAATATATTATTATTATTATTATTATTATTATTATTATTATTATTATTATTAAAGAGATAGCTTTAAATATTACAATCTGTAATGTTCTACCTTTACTGTTTTTCCCCCATTATAAACCATTTGCCTTTAATGTGTTTCTGACACGTTATGTTTATCTGTGTACTGTGCTATACCATATAACAGACATAAGATGATGTATATTGGCTCTGAGCTGTTAGGATATCACCCTTCACAATTTGCACTTGAAAAAAATATAAATGGACTGCAGTTTTATTTCTGAAATGCCAACTTTGCATAATAGCCCAGCAGAAAGGCAATGTTGTTTTTTTTTAAACAAAATGTTTGTAATCTGTAGTCTGAATAAGACTGTACATACTGTACATACTTGTCCTAAGTGCCTACAGTAAATATATTTAGTCATTACACATAATTTAACATTGACTATAATTTGGATTTCTTCTATTGAAAGTAAAGACAAATTGTTGTGATTATAATGTATATATGTAAAATAAATGTTTAAAAAAGTATAAAGTATTTTTAGAGGATTTCTTGCCCTGAAAGTAGAAGAAAGTATACACATTCAAACACAGATTATAATGAAAAATTGAGAGTAATGTGAGAGTTAATATACACAACAGACGTAAGATAATGGACTGTGGAACAAATAAACTAAGGGGAAAGAGCAATACAAAAGAGTAAAGGGCAAATTCAGGATGGAAAAGCTCAGTAAAACATTACAGAATCAAAGCTTAAGTGCATTTATGTTTTACTGTACTCACTAACGGTCAGGTTTGGGTTGTTGTTGTTGTTTGTTTGTTTGACTGTTAAGAAAACGGTAAGAAAAAGAACTGAACCTGATTTTACACTGCCTGAAAATTACTACATAATTTTACTACATGAGATTAGTGGAAGTCCGTTATCTGACACTATGTACTTTGACTTCAAGATTACCAATATCAGTTTTCAACCACTGGAATGTGATAATGTAGTTTATCTGAACTCTGAAAGGAGCGTTGGTGAGACTGTAATCTATAACACTGAAAAACACCTCTGACCTCAACCCCACTGAACACTTTTAGGATGAACTGGAACTCTGAATGCACCCCAGACCTCCTCGCCCAACATCAGAGCCTGACTTCACTAACGCTCTTGTGACTGAATGAGCACAAATCCCCACAGCCACGCTCCAAAATCTAGTGGAAAACCATCTGAAAAGATTGGAGGTTATTATAACAGCAAAGTCGGACTAAATCTGGAATGGGATGTTCAAAAAGCACATATGAGTGTTATAGTCAAGTGTCGACAAACTTTTGGTCACAGAGTGTAGTTTTGATTAAGATACATGGCAGGCCCACCAGGAACACTCCTAAACCTCCCAATTAAAACTCCAGCATTTCCCAGGAGGGCATGGTAACCAAGACGGTATGAGTAGAGACAAGCCACTATTTAAAATATGAATGGGCTAGCACATAACATTCAATATAGCTGCTGTGATGACATGAGTCTCACCCTTCCAGTAAAAAGAGACAATCACCTTCTTGGTAAAGACATTAGCAGAAAAAGCCTGGCCAATCAGACTCTTACTTTGATGCATGAGCAGCTATAGGGCAATTTCCACAATTAGTTATGAAGACACATGTATGCTCAATAGTCTGAGCAAACCTGAAAAAATATGTGTGTTTTTTTTCGTGTTAATTAAGTTACAGGTCACATATTATTTATGCCATCTTTATCAGACTTCAACAGCAATTTCAAATTCATTTTTGAAAAAACATCTTGTCGGTCTGTTTATGGTATATGGGCCTCTACTTATTCAAGTAGATAGAGGTCTGGCCATGCATGACTGAAAATAACTTTCCAGGAGTGTTGCCAAGATGGCTGCAGAGTAGACAGACTTTATTAGAAGGACTCTGATGGTACTCCCTGTGGTGGTTGAAGAAGTAATCTTGCAACAAATGTTGTAGTTAAGACCTACTTATTTTCACAGGAAAAGACCGTTGCAAACAACCATCCATCCATCCATTTTCTATACTGCTTATCCTACACAGGGGTGCGGGGAGCCTGGAGCCAATCCCAGTGGACTTGGGGCACAAGGCGGAGAACACCCTGGATGGGTTAACCCATCACAAGGTATAATCACACACACATTCACATGTACAGACAATTTATTTTAAACCCTATTTTTTAATACAAATTTTGTCTCTGAGAACTTCTGCATTATTGGATTCATTTAAAAAAAATTCAATTTCCAAACATTACTTTTCCAACAAAAAATAAACAACACAGAAAAAAACATTTGTATGTCAGCAAAGAAAGTAATATATCATATAATAAACCACTCTTCAGAAGTCTTCAGAAGAACTGTGGCAGATTCTCCAAGATGCTTAGGAAACCTTACCAGCCAGCTCCTCATAAAACGGCACAAAGTGTCCCTGAGACTACGGATGCATTTTTAAAGGCACCAAATATTGCCTCAGTTTAGTTTATTACAGTTTACTGCTTTCATAGTAGATTTCTTTTCATGTAGAAACATTCAATTTATTATGTCTGAAAGCATCTTTCCTTTACAGCATTTCTTTACATGTTCCTTCTGCGTAGTACTGTAAATTGCATATACAATGCAATTGAACATGTACTCATATGTTCATTTATGAGTTGGTGAGTTAGCTAGCAATGGGGCCTGGCAGCAAGATACACCTTCAGTTTATTTAGAACAGCAATGTGGAAGCATGCATGTTTCCATAAAGTGTGGTAAAGGTCTTTGAAAATAGCATTCAGCACAAGCTGGGGAAAACATCATGTCTCTTAACTGTTTATAAGAGGTGTAGATTTGGATGGAAACAGTGAGACTACAGCATCAGCTCTGCTGCAGGATGAAGTCAACCCTTTGGGAGGGGAGGTCCATAAAGGTTTTCTTGGATTGAGACAGCCATTGGTGGAGGTAGGAAGAGACAAACAAACCCATAGGCTTAGTGTCAGCATGTCCATCTGGATGTTTCATTCAGTATTGTGTAGGTGTACTTGGTCTGCAACAACGTTTAGGTAGGTGGTACGTGTGAAAATAACATCCACATAAATGCAAGAGCACTGTCCAGAGCATCACACTGCCTCCATCGTCATGCCTTCTTCCCATAATGCATCCTGGTGCCATCTCTTCCCCAGGTAAGAGACACACAAAATAATCACATAATAACTTTATGTTATTAAAGCCGTCCACATGATGTAAAAGAAAACGTGATTCATCAGACCAGGCCACCTTCTTCCATTGCTCCATGGTCCAGTTCTGATGCTCACATGCTCATTGTAGGTGCTTTCGGTGGTGGACAGGGCTCAGCATGGGCTCTCTGTACAGTCTGTAGCTACGCAACTCCATACACTGCAAGCTGCGATGCACTGTATGTTCTAACAAGTTTCTATCATAGCCAGCATTAACGTTTTCAATTTTTGTTACAATAGCTCTTTTGTGGGATTGAACCAGATGAGCTAGCCTTCACTCCCCACACGTATCCATAAGCCTTGGGTGCCATGACACTGTCCACCGTTCACCCGTTGTCCTTCCTTAGACCACTTTTGGTAAGTACTAACCACTGCATACTAGGAACACCCCACAAGACCTGCTGTTTTGGAGATGCTCTGACCCAGTTGTCTAGCCATCAGAGTTTGGCCCTTATCAAAGTTGTTCAGATCCTTACGCTTGCCCATTTTTCCTGCATCCAACACATCACCTTCGAGAACTGACTGCTCACTTGTTGCCTAATATTTCCCACACCTTAACAGATGCCATTGTAACGAGATAATCAATGTTATTCACGTCACCTGTCAATGGTTTTAATGTTATGGCTGATTGGTGTTTTGTTTTTTGTTTTTTTGTTTTTAAAGTGGCTTCTGCCACTGTAAATCACAGTTAGTGTTTCTTAGCATAGTAGTTCCTGTGTTTGGTTAGGAACTGTTTCTGCTTCATATCTCTGATGGTAAGAGAAGAGGTTAATTAATCTCAACATCAGCTGACAGATGGCATTGGTTTTAGAGCTGAACACTTGGGTTTCAGCATTTCACACTGCAGTGTACACTGGATTTTTGATTTATTCAAATAATTTACAACTTTTCTAGGTTTCTCTCTGAGTCAAGGCAGACTGAGCAATTGATGGATTGGATAGAACAGGATAGAACAAACTGTCTGCTCAAAACTATTGATCTGCTGCAAGGCTGAAGATCTTATGTCTGAAAGAGAAATGGCTTTAATCCATCTCAGGCTACCTAAAGAAGAAGGGTCTGTCTGCAGACAGGTAGGTGTCTTTAAGCCCATATATGGATTCAGATCATGCTCTTGCAATATTTCTGGGTAGTTTTATGATCAGAGTTACAAAGGTTTTCTGACACACCTTTACTGCTATGGCACGCACGCACATACATACATGCATACATACATACATACATACATACAACCCCAATTCCAAAAAAGTTGGGACGCTGTGTAAAATGTAAATTAAAAACAGAATCCCATGACTTGCAAATCCCATAAACCCATATGTTATTCACAATGGAACATAGAAAACATAAAATGTTTAAACTGAGGAAATGTGCCAAATTTTTAATTTGATGGCCGCAACACGTCTCAAAAAAGTTGGGACGGGGCAACAAAAGGCTGGAAAAGTAAGTGTTAGTAAAAAGAAACATCTGGAGGAACATTTTGTAACTAATTAGGTTAATTGGCAACAGGTCAGTAACATGATTAAGTATAAAAAGAGTATCTTATAGAGGCAGAGTCTCTCAGAAGTAAAGATGAGATGGAATGGATGGAAGCATATGTTGCTATAAAACCTGTAGTATCCAGGGTAACTTCTAAGCAACTAAAGGCCTCTCTCACATTGGCTAATGTTAATGATCTTGAGTCCAAGAACAGGAGAACACTGAACAACAATGGTGTGCATGGCGGGGTTGCAAGGAGCAAGTCACTGCGCTCCAAAGCAAACATAACAAAAGTCATAAGATTCAATCAATATACCCAATAAACAGTAGGCTATATTATTATAAAGGAATATTACACTACCTATGTGTTTTTACACTGTGTAAATTTAATGAAACAAACTTCACAAGAAGTTATAAGATATTGTGAAGTTGCCTAATTTTGGAGCCTAAAATCCACAGGTAGGCTAACTTAGGCTCTCTAATAAACCAAAGATATTGATCTCAGTAAAATTAAACTTAAGTCAGAGCAGTTTATGGAAGAATATTCAAAGATAACAACATCCACCCATCTATTTTCTGTACTGCTTAGCAGAACAGGATAACACAACAGAAAAAAAAATCAATAAAAATGTATGTATTAGACATGTAGCATTTTGATATGTTGTGTTAATAATATGACACATTTCCTCAAAGTTAACCTCAGTCAAATTCTGAACCAGGTTACAGCGCTGTTTACGAATATCATTTACAATCTATGAAATGCTCCTGTTCATGCTAGTTCATATTAGCCATCTAGCTAAAATTGCCAATGACTTCCTTCTTCCGTCCACAGAAGACACGCCCATATTTCCATTTATGGTCTTAAGCACTCTCCAATAAGCGCTGCCCTTATTTCAATATGCACTCAAAGACCAGCATTCTGTGGCCTGCACTTTGTAGACAGCTTTTTCTCAGGTCCAGAGGTCATTCTAGTGTGCCAAATGTCTATTTCTGACGTTTAGTACTGTAGGAAGACTATGTTTGGACGTAGTCTCGGAGTGACTCCTCGGCGGAAGGATACTAAACTGGAGTGATCACGTATAGTTCGATGTAACACGGCTCCACGTGAAAGTTACAGCTGTTCTCTTGACATTGTGAACGTGCTGCTCCAGCTGTCATAGTAATGTGACCGCCTCCTTCTTGCTCCTTATCACAGTGGCCCAGTTAAAAGTGCAGATTATTGTACAGCCTCCTGCGGAATCAGCACTTCTTTCAATATATAGGACTGGAAGCAAAGACAGCTTTCTCTTTTTCAGCCATCGTGCCTGGACACATCACGTCTGCTCCTCCCCCCACCACAAAAAAAAACAACAACAACAACTAATAGTATTAAATAGTAGCAATGACCACCGCACAGCCGATTTTCTCCAAAGGAGAGAACTGCAAGCAAGGCTGGAACGACGCGAGCGCCGATTACAATGAGTCCGACACACACCTCGAGATTTTGGGGAAACCTGTCATGGAGCGCTGGGAGACTCCATACATGCACTCTCTCGCAACCGTCGCAGCGTCTAAAGGTAAATGCATAAAAAAAAATAAATTATGTTAATGCAACCCACACATAATGGAATTATTTTTTTACCAACACGCACATAACATGCACACACTGAAAACTTGACATACAGTTTGGAAATTGGCAATCTAACAACATGCTTGTGCATAATGAGACCTGTAACATGTAAAGCAAGTTTGAACTAACATTGTCCCTAATTTCCCCTCATGCACACTTATGCAGTGAGACACACAACGCCTGAATCAAAATGAACGATCCTACAGGTTAAAGGTTGCTTCCATATGTTCAACAGTAGCTCTGAAAACTTTCAAACCAGCAGCATTTCACAAACCTCCAAACATCATCCAGCTGTGCAAATATTAGGTTTTTTATTCACGTGTACAATAATAGTTTGGCAATATTACTGCAGCATTAGAAGTTTTTATTCTGCGTATTACTTTACGCAGACAGCACACATTCTTACCAAGCTGACATTATCTATCTATCTATCTATCTATCTATCTATCCATCTACATATATTATATTATATTATATTATATTATACTATACTACACACAAGCGACTTGTTTTTGAGATTAAGGTTTGGATTAAACTCATTCAATTCAAGTGACCAGCCAAGCAGGCTAATACATATAAACATTTTATTAAAATATCTGTAAATATAATAACTTTGAAAATGATAGGTTGTCATTTCCAGCACTGTAACAAAGAATTAAAAAAAAAATAATCAGGGGTCCTAAGGTGTCCCAGAACTCTGTGCTGGAAATGACAGGCACTCAATATACCGATTAAAAAAAAAAAAAAGGCCTATCAGCAATCAAAGAAATAAAATCACACACATTTAAATGGTTTTCTACCTACCAAATGAATACTCATACTTTTCACAATTAACCTAAAAGAGAAAGTTCAACATTTACATGTAGAAATACTTAAAATATTTTCACTATTAAATGGTAATCTATTTTGTTTTCTATAACATCTTTGTGAAGTATTGCAGTACAGACCCTATAATCACATTCAAACCCTGACTGAGGGGCTGTAGGGTCGCTGCTTACTGTTTCATGTGTCTATTTTTATCCTTCTCTGAAATACCATGGGTACACTACCCCTCGTGTAGTGTTTCTCATGTCCACTTCTAACTTGGTTTGAGGCCTTACAGTCAAGCAATCAATCATATAGAATCATATCATTCAGTACCCGTGATCAATAAGTAGCAGTAATTCAATTCAATTAAATTTTATTTGTATAGTGCTTTTAACAATGGATATTGTCTCAAAACAGCTTTACAGAAATATATAAACACAGGATACAGACTTTAAGTGTGTGAATTTATCCCTATTGAGCGAGCCGGTGGCAACGGTGGCAAGGAAAAACTCCCTGAGATGATATGAGGAAGAAACCTTGAGAGGAACCAGACTCAGAAGGGAACCCATCCTCATCTGGGTAACAATGGATAGTGTAAAAGTAAAGGAAAGTTCATTATGGTTTGTACATGAAGTCTGATTATGAGAGCTCTATCCAGAAGTAGGACATCAGGCAGGTCCCTTAGCAGAAAGGGTCAGGATCACTGGCATCTCCATAAAATCATGTGTGGCTCGACAGAAGGAGAATGGGCGAGGGAGGTAAAGAGAGTGTGAGATTGTTAGGTATCCTTACTATCCCGTAATGGATAAGACTGTTTACTTTACGTAAAAGAAAGTCTATTCATGGTAGGCTTGAGTAAACAAACATGTTTTCAGCCTGGACTTAAACACTGAGACTGTGTCTGAATCCCGAACACTAATTGAAAGACTGTTCCATAACTGTGGGGCTTTGTAAGAGAAAGCTCTTCCCCCTGCTGTGGCCTTCACTATTTGAGGTTCCAACAAATAGCCTGCACCTTTTGATCTAAATAGGTGTGGCGGATAATAGAAGACCAAAAGTTCGCTCAGGTTCTGTGGCACGAGACTGTTTAGTGCTTTATAGGTTAGTAGTAATATTTTATAATCAATGCGAAATTTTACTGGGAGCCAATGCAGCGTTGATAAGATTGGGGTGATTTGAACCATATCTTCTGGTTCTAGTAAGGACTCTTGCAGCTGTATTCTTGACTAACTGGAGCTTGTTTATGCTCCTACTGGAACATCCAGACAGTAAGGCATTACAATAATCTAGTCTAGAGGTGACAAAAGCATGAACTAATACTTCTGCATCTTGTAGTGACAATATATTTCTTATCTTAGAAATATTTCTGAGATGAAAGAAGGCTATCCTAGTAATATTATCTACATGAGCGTCAAATGAAAGACTGGAGTCAATAATCACACCAAGGTCTTTTACTTCTGCACATGATGAAACAAAGTCCATCCAGAGTTACTGTGTGATCAGAAAGATTACTTCTAGCTACATGCTGTACTAGTACAAGTACTTCTGTCTTATCAGAATTAAGTAAAATGAAGTTAATAAACATCCAATGTCTAATGTCCTTTACATATTCCTCAACTTTACTAAGCTGCTGTCTGTCCTCTGGCTTCGCTGAAACATACAGCTGTGTATCATCAGCATAACAGTGGAAGCTAATTCCATGTTTACAAATAATTTGACCTAGAGGTAGCATATATTAAGTAAAAAGTAGCAGGCCTAAAACAGAATCTTGTGGAACACCAAATTTAACCTCAGTATGCATGGAGAAATCTCCATTTACATCTATGAACTGATAACGAAAGGTCAAATAAGACCTGAGCCAGGAGAGGACTGTTCCCTTAATGCCAACAACATTTTCTAATCTGCCAAGGAGAATAGGACGATCTATAGTATCAAAAGCTGCAATAAGGTCAAGTAACACAAGCAACGAGACACAACCCTGATCAGAGGTCAGTAGTAGGTCGTTTACTACTTTAACTAACGCTGTCTCGGTGCTGTGATGAGGCCTGAACCCCGACTGATGCATTTCATGAATGTTGTTCCTATGTAGGTACGAGCATAGCTGCTGTGCTAGAACCTTTTCGAAGATCTTGGAGATGAAGGGGAAATTTGATATTGGCCTATAGCTGGACAATTGACAGGGGTCAAGGTCAGGTTTTTTAATCAGGGGTTTGGTAACTGCTAGTTTAAATGATTTAGGTACATAGCCAGTGCTAAGGGAGGAATCGATTATTTTTAATTACTCCAGGACAAATCAGTTTAAAAAAACATGTAGGTCATTTTGTAGAATTTTGCTGAAGAGATTAATGAAGTTAGTTCGGTCACTCTAAAGGGAGTAAAACATTCTAATCATTGATCAGATATTGTTATATTATCATCTACAGGGTTAGTTATAAAACTGTCTGGTTTTAAATCGATAGTCTGAATTTCACATCTAATATTTTCAACTCTACCAATGAAAACATTCATTAAATTTTTGCTGCTATATAATGATTGTGATCATTTCCTATGATAAGTTATTCTATTAATGTAACCCTTCTTATGTTCTGCTGTGTAGGTGGACGTGTCCTTGAGATTGGCTTTGGCATGGCTATAGCTGCTACTAAAATTGAATCTTTTCCTATCGAGGAACACTGGATCATTGAGTGCAATGATGGTGTGTACCAGAGGTTGCAAGAATGGGCCAAGTCTCAACCACACAAGGTAAAACAAAAGATTAATTCTTTGCACATTTAATTCATTTTATCACCGAGTGGCAGTAGTTTTAATACTTTTTTTTTTTTTTATTTTGTTCACCCATACAGATTGTTCCTCTTAAAGGCCTGTGGGAAGACGTGGTTCCCACCCTCCCTGATGGTCACTTTGATGGTTAGAGAAATGACAATCACAGTGTACCTCCTGAAATCCATCAAATTATAGTTGGAGTAAAAGAAGTGCTTATATGCAATTTTGTTACAGGAATCCTTTATGACACATATCCCTTGTCAGAAGAAACCTGGCACACTCACCAGTTTAACTTCATTAAGGTATGGTGATAAAGTATGCTAGACACCTATAAAGATGGACAAGTTCAGCAGTGGCTCATTACCATAGAGTTTGGGTGGGCAATAACGCAGCCTCAAAAAAAAAAAGTCAAGAGGTTATCACACTTGATTTGCTATAATCTACTATCTTGTACATTTTTGGAAAACCCTGTAACAATTGAGAGTTAACAACATAGTCATTCAGTATACAGTCTAGCAGCTCTAGTTTGTATCAGCAAAATTTACAGCCCAACTACATCTCAAAAACTACAAAAAAAACAAACTTGAAAGTATCCCAAAAAAGGGAGACATGTTTCCTTTACCTGTGGAAACAAAATCATTTTGATGTACCCGCATTTTTGTTGTACAGATATTATCTACTACATAATCCCTATTTCATTCTCCTAATCCTTGCAATATATCTTACAATAGAAATACTTCTGTACATCATACACACTGTCTGCACTTGCATTTTGCCATTGTTTGTGGAAATGTATTAGTTTTTATTTCCAAATATTTGCTATAAAATAATATTCTCTGGAGCTGCAAATAGTTTTTAAAGTAGCTCAATTTAGCAACCATACCATTAAGTGTTCTATGTGCTGATCGTCCTCCACTGAAATTGTTCATACAGTGAGCATGGGGAAGTGTGAATTCTGTCCCAATGGTCCTCTATTAGCGCTCGTTGCAGTTCCTATTTTTGACCACTAGGTGTAATGAACTTAATTGCTCTTAATGGGGCGCTGAGCGTGTAGCCGCACGATTGAGTAACTTCTAGAAACGTGAGCAAATCGAAGAAACATTGGCTTATCTGTCAAATAGCAACACTTGAAATTATTCATTCGAAAGATGCAATTCAGCAGAATTCAAAATGTATGGAGTTGTAAATAAGGACTTTACAAAGATTAACATTCTCTGCTTCATTTCCCCCTATGGACGAGCAATCACTACACAAATGTGAGATGACATATTGCTGTTTTCCCACTTTTATCATTTCCCCCCCCCCTCCCCCTCATCGTTTAAACATGTCCCAGGCCCATGCTAAGAGGCTTCTGAAGTCTGGTGGTGTCCTCACCTACTGCAATCTCACCTCCTGGGGCGAGCTGCTCAAGTCCAAATATGACAACATAGACAAAATGTTCCAGGTGTGTACTCTGTACCCGGTGAATTCATATTAAATCTCACACACTACACGGACAAGAGAATTACCAAGAGTGTGCGTGCTTCTTTTTCAGGAAACGCAGGTGCCTCAGCTGCTAGAGGCTGGATTCAAAAAGGAGAATATCAGCACCACGCTGATGGACATCAATCCACCAAGTGAATGCAAATACTATTCCTTCAACAAGATGATTACACCAACTATACTTAAAGAATAAGCTACACGCCCAAGTTGCCTGCATACATACCTGTCTACTGTGCTTTTTATGTCTTAGAATTTTTTTTTAATGCTACCTGTTTTATAGGGGGAAAAAATAATTTTGCATAATTGAAATTCTATGGTGGGAGTCATGGAATGTGTATAAATATTCATGCAAATAAAAGCACAAGACTGTATTATTATTATTATAATCAAAGTATTATTTCTGAATAATAAATTCCATGTCTTCTAATAATAATACCATGATTTTACATAGGTCTGCAGCATGTTTACAAATCTGGCACGAAGTCCATAATCTCTCAAGGCTGTACATTAACAGAGCTACATGTAGCCATTGCCAATTAGTCTGGAACATGAAACTGGTTCTAAAATCTGACTTTATAATCACAAAAATGGCTTTCAGAATAAATGAGCATCTTGAAGGCAGTCAGTTCCTCCTCATAAGGAGGGAAAAAAAGAGGTCAGTGTTTTGAGGTACTGAGTGCTTTTAAGCATTTGAAGAAAAACATGCCCATTTGGACATCGAAACTGGTGGTGAAACACAGCAACAACAAAGAAGACCCATGTAATGATTTTCCACTGGACGGAGTGGCACAACCCGACTCAGTCATGCTCCAGGTTGCCTCCATTTCCACCACCAAGCGAGCCGTGCTGTATTTAAGTTGATTGTTCAAACGGTCACTCAGACTTACTGATTAATGACTCTGGCTGGAATTGGCACAAAAATATTCACTGATTCAACAGATTAGTGTCCTTTTTCTGGCACGTTTAAAGAGACCAGCCATTTAAACAATGTAAGCAGTTTTCATCATCTTTTTTTATTTTACTCTCAGTAACATTTTCTGGTCACTATCTAGATCAATCAATTTTTTTTTTCTGATCCAAGTAAAAGCCATGAACTTGTGGTGTGGGCAAATTTAAAATGCTTCGAATTCACTTTGTTTGTGCCCTACATAGGACATAACATAATGGAACTGAACATAATACCTAGTTCCCTCACAAATAGTACCGAAGGATATTTGAGATTCAGCCGCAGAAAACGTATGATGGTGTTTTAACATCGTCTAGTAAAGTTTGTACTCCAACTCCTCTGTATTTTCAATAAAGATAAAAATATTGGCATGTGATGAGAGATAGCTGGCTACTGGGTAGGAACTGGCAAATTGGGAGAAGACTTTATTTTAAAAGTTACTTTAAAAAAAAAAGTATTCACATACTGTGTTTGGTTATGTGGGCAGCCATAAAATACAAGTTAATTTATGTTTATTTAACATTAGTCACATTTGTGTTATGGGTCATGCACTGCCAGAATATGCACCACAAGCATCAGATCAAACCTATTTACCTAGCTTTTTTTTCCAAAATCATTTATCTGAATTGTGTAACACGTGTAGTATTTTACTACATGTGCATATCAAATCACCACCTGATAACCTTCAGCAAAACACCAACTTTCACAGGCTGTTATGAGATGGGAAAGCAATGCATGCAATATGGATGGTGCAACTAATTTGGCAGAGTGTAATGGCCAAGCTGTCATATCTCTTTCTGTTGTTTGGGATTTTAGACTGTACCCACGTTTTAAGAAAAGCATTGAAGGTCATTAGCGTACAATTGAGAGTCCTTTATTGTAACCGTAAAGAGGAGGAGATTGAGCTGAACCACAAGCAGCTCCTGACAGCCTTCCAAGTACAACAAATTAATTTAAAACATTTACAACAGATCACTCATGATAGTACATCTCATTTGCGATACCAAATTCTCATTTTCTTTTCCCGCTTAATTTTCCTCTGTAACTGCAAAGTTCCATAAAGCAGAGCCTCGGCAGTTGGAGGACAGCCTTTGAGAGAAAAGATACACACACACACACACACACACACACATCAGGTTATGTTTTAAACTGTTAATTACTTACTTTGATTTTTAATACAAGTAGACATGATTGCAGAAGAATGTAAAATTTAATTCAAAAAGTGTGTTATACTGAAATGTTTCATTTAAAAGGCTTAAAATGATTTGTGACACTTACCTGGAACATAAATGTCCACAGGGACAATTCTGTCACAGCCTCTGACCACCGAGTAGGAATAGTGATAGTATCCTCCACCATTAGCACAACTAGAAACAGCAAAAAAATAAAAAAGACTCGCATCATATCCTAGAAAAATTCTACCACTGACTTTAGAAGCCATCACTAAAATACCATAGTGATAAACGTCACTCCCTTCCTCAGCGATTATGGAGTAAAAATGCTTTTATCTGGGTGTATATCACATTGCAAAATTATATGAAAGTTTGCTTCACATCGCCTTTCATATGCATAAGCGCAGAGACAACATTAGCTATTCTGGATGATGCACTGGGTGTAAAGTGGAGCAGTGTGTGTAAGTGGGGCAGAAAGTGTGTAAAGGACTGCTTTTACCCCAGAGACAAGAAAATGTCTATATTCATTTCACATACAAAAGTATAGTGAAACAATGAGAATTATAAACACTACACCACAGTGGTGCTAAATACTTGAATCTGATTGGCCAGAAGGTGTAAACTGAATTTTTTTTACAGCTGCTCTGACAGTAGTGTGCAAATCCCAAGTTGACGTGAATACATTCATTTTATAATGTTATTGTTTCTATAGAAACAACTCATTTACTGGGACCTGTATGGCAGACAGAAGTGATATTTATGAAGAAATATGTTGCTATGTAGCAGTGTATACGTGTTGCTCTGGTTAAGCTTTGTTTCCACCACGGGAAAGTCGTTTTCAAATTTCTAAGTTACCTTATGCGGAATATTTTCCATTGTATTATGTTCAATAGAGAGAAAAAGGGAAAGGAAAAGAAAAAAAAAGAAGCGGTGTATAGCCGTTTATAGATACTATAATGGAACTAACATGTTTTCGTAGATGTTAAATGTACTCATAAATGGATAAAAAGTATTATGTGGTGTTCTTTAATAAATAAACACAGCCAAACTGCTGTGTTATAAGTGAAATAAAACACTTTCCTCTGTAGAATATTAATCAGCCAGGGCAGTAACGGCCATCCACATCACACCAGCATGTCATTGCTAACTTTACTATAACTACATGCCCCATTGTCTTTTATTCATTACTTAACATGCACCGTTTAAATATTTTCCTCTTGTTGTTGTTATACTACTATTCCTATTGTTATCCTTCTTCTTATTCGTGATAATGAATTAATTATATCTACAAGAACCCAACTTTCTGGTTTCATAGTTTGGAAATGGTGGTATTCTAACTTGTACTTTTTAAAGCATCCTAGTTAATGCAGCACTAGACAGGAGGTGCACGCAAATGGCTTTAAATGGGACAGAAGCACGCAATCAAAGACATATGACGCAACTGCGCTCATCACTGAAAAACTCGCTCAGTGCTCAAGTAAAATTCAGTCTGCTCTGCTCCGGTCCAGCTTTAAAATATGCTTCACATTTGTGGTGCTGGTTTTCTGCATCAATAAATGAACATACATCATTTCAGACCATGTTGGATTTGCTGCATGTGTTGTTTTGTATAGACATGATAATTTACCTTAATTTATGCAAGTTATAGTTTAGCCAATTATACTAGAAGACTAACCCTGTGCTGCTATATTTTGGTTAAATAAACAGATTTTCCTTACATTTTAGCATTGGGTGAGCTGAGGGAGAAATATTTATCCTTACCTTCCCATAGAAATGACATATCTGGGCTCAGGCATCTGATCGTACACCTACGGCAACAAAAAGTGATTAAAAATGGTCTCGTAGCATCCCTACACAAATCAGTTAATAGGCAGAGGTGTGGCATGGGCAATTTTATTACACTCATTTGATTGTTCCATGTGTGACATTTTGAATAATGAAATCAAGAATACGATATTTATTATGTTACATCATGAAAAAAGTTTTACATGGTGTTCAGAAAGAACCGTCCCTGGAAATATTTTAATGTAACAAGGAACAATGGGCCTCATTTATCAGTCTTATATTTTTGCAAGCCAGAACAAACTAAAAAATTCCTCAAGATTTACATAAGCTTCAATCATGCTGATTTTCTTCATACTCATGTATGTACACTCACAGACCACTTTATTAGGAACACTATGCTGATACTGAGTAGGACCTCCCTGTGCTCTCAAAACAGCCTCAATTCTTCATGGTATGGATTCCACAAGATGTTGGAAACTTTCCTTTGAGATTCTGGTTCATGTTGACATGATTTTGCATCACACAATTCCAGATTGTAGATTTTTCAGCTGCACTTTCATGCTGTGAATCTCCCGTTCTCCCACATCCCACAGGTGATCTACTGGATTCAGATCCGGTGGCTGGGAAGACCACTGAAGAACACTGAACTCACTGTCATGTTCATGAAACCAGTTTGAGACGACTTTTGCTTTGTGACATGGTGCATTATCATGCTGGAAGTAGCCATTAGAAGATGGTGAATTGTGGGCATGAATGAATGCGCATGGTCAACAACAAAACTCAAATAGTCTGTGGTATTCAAGCGATGATTGATGGGTATTAACAGACCCAAAGTGTGCCAAGAAAACATTCCTCACACCATTACACCACCTCCACCAGTCTAGACTGTTGACACAAGGCAGGTTTTAGTCCATGGATTCATTCTGACCCTATCATCTGTGTGCCTCAGCTGAAATCGAGATTCATCAGACCAGGCTATGTTTTTCCAGTCTTCAACTGTCCAGTGTTGGTGAGTCTGTGCCCACTGCAGCCTCAGCTTTCTGTTCTTGGCTGACAGAAGTGGAACCCGACTTGGTCTTCTGCTGTTGTAGCCCATCCGTCTTAAGGTTTGACGTGTTGTGCATTCTGAGTTACTTTTCTGCTCACCACAATTGTACAGAGTGTTTATCTGAGTGTCTGTAGCCTTTCTGTCAGCTAGAACCAGTCTGGCCATTCTCCTTTGACCTCTTTCAACAACAATGTGTTTTCATCCACAGGACTGCCGCTCACTGGATTCTTTTTATTTATTGTGCAATTCTGAGTAAACTCTACACATGTATGAAAATCCAAGGAGATCAGCAGTTATAGAAATACTCAAACCAGCCCATCTGGCACTATCTATGCCACAGTCAAAATCACTGACATGACATTTTCCCCCATTCGGATGGTTGATGTGAACGTTACCTGAAGCTGCTGGCCCGTATCTGCATGACTTTATGCACTCCTGCCAACTGACTTGACTGTTTAGATAATTGCATGAATGAATAGGTGTACAGGTGTTCCTAATAAAGTGCTCAGTGAGTGTATGTAAATTTGCACAAACTCAGGAGCTCTTTTAGGATATGAACTTTTTTCTGAACTAACTGCATTTTCATGAATACCACATTTCTTGTGTAAATACTACTGTGAATGATTTATGAATAAATTTGTTTATATCCATATTTCAAATTACTCAGGATTAAGAGCCTGAACGATTGCATGATCCATCAGCACAGAAAAAGCTAGGAGCCATTGTCAACAATGCTGTTCATTGCTCCATTCTGGAAATGGCAGTCAGTCTGATGGGATAACATCTTGGAACTAATTACAAACATAACAGTGAGGAATGTCACCCCTCTAATCTATCAAAGATAGGTGATAAAATGAAATCGTAAGCTAAAAATATTTTACAATGCTGGTTTTTCATTTTAATAATTACCTAAGACATGCACCAGTTTACTATGATTGTGTACAGTGATTAATAACTACACAGAAGCAAAGCCTTTTCAGCATATTCAATATTTCAATTCAATTCATTATTTTCCTGGATTACTCTTCCTAAACATACACCAACATCTGGAGCAAATTTTAATTAGAGTGGAAAACTAATCATTTAACAAATGCTGATCTCTGCCAAACTGCCCTTTTTCATTTTTCCCTTTTCACACAGTAGAATGTGTATGAATACTTGTTCATACAGCCTTATGTAACAGTACTTATCACCACATCATACCTTGCGTAAAGCAGGGGCCATCTTGTTGGTGAGAGTTCCAGCGACGATCATGACGTCAGCCTGTCTAGGGCTGGCTCTGAACACAACTCCAAAGCGATCCATGTCATAGCGAGGTGCTGCCATGTGCATCATCTCCACAGCACAACAAGCCAAGCCAAAGGTCATGGGCCACAAGGAGCTCTAGATAACAGGCAGGAAAGTATCATAAATTATCATTCCTGTTAAATAAAACAAGAAAGTGAGCCAAAGACGAACGATTCTTACTCTGCGTGCCCAGTTCACCAGGTCATCGAGCTTGGTGATGACGTATTCACCTTTGCTGCTAACTGCTGAAGTGGGTTTCAATGCCACAGCAGTGCTTTTCTCTCTGAATGGAACCAGGCTGCAAATTGGACAGAAATCAGTGGTGGTTACAGTCCATACAGCTCCCCCAGCAGGTAATAAACTGAATTATTGCCAAACGTGTGTTTTCTAATCTTCCCCATATAGAAATGTACCCTCTGTGTCACCTCATTAAAAGCGCACACAGTGAAACAGAAGGGTTATGAACACAATCTATCTTTGATATGTTTTTTACCTAGACCAAATTTGCTTCAATTAAAATGTTTCCACTCATATTTTACATTTGAGATGAAGTTAATCATAAGCAGATATCCCCCCCCATAAGCTTTTTACCCATCTTTACCAAGGGTGCCAATAATTCTGGAGCTGCCTGCAAATCCACAATTTCCACAACCTTCCCATACCTGCTAGCTTCTGCATCCTTCGTGTTCTTGAGCAAAACTGTTTTCTGAGCAGCAAATGAGGAAAAGGGTCTGTAACAGAGATCAATGTTTAATTAGAATTTTTATAAATTAATTAAAAAAATATATATCACAGCATTTATCAAGCATATCAACATGATGCCAAATCAAGAGCATTAACTAGCGAAGCAGTCTGAATGGAGGTAATAAAGTCATTTGTCATGTCTCACCTTAGTGAAAAGGAGCCGAGTGTGGCAAGGCGAGGAGCTGAAAAACAGCGACATGACTGTTAACAACAGTAAAATGGATGCCAGCACTTTAAAAATCCCTCTGTGCCATAACATCATGCTAAATTGTTTGGGTGCAAAGTAACTAAACTTATTAACAACGTCACCTGCAGTTTTACAACTATGCATACAATGATCACATACTTAACCTACATTCTGAATTGGTACTGAATTTATTGATATGCCATGAGCATGTGTTAAATGTTAAAGGTTAAAATGACACAGATCTTCAATGTAAACACAGGACATAAATTGAGGCTACCATAATGCATCTGAATTCTTGTATAACTTTTGTATAAAAAAAAAGAGCCTGCAGAGAGTCAGCTCAGTTACTGCGAGAACATCAGTACTGAATAAGTACTGAGTATTATAAATACCCAGAGCTTTCAAAAAAAATAAAAGGGATTAAACGCATAACTTTCTGCACAATGCAGTTCTTATAAAACTAGAACCATCTACATGCTACCACAGACTACAAGTTATTCCAAGTTCTGAAACTATTAAATTTATTACCGACTCTATGACAGACAGAACAAGCTTTGCTGCACCACCTGTGCTAAACTTTTTTTCATTTTGGGGCAAATTTGTTTTAAATATATGGCCTTGTCAGTTCTTACTTACCAAGATTAGATTACAGTGCCTTCAAGTACTGTCAGAAATTTTGCAATTATCCATTCACCATCCACTTTATTAGGAACACCTGCACATTCATGCAGTTATCCCATCAGCCAATCAGGTGACAGCATCACGATGCAAAAAATTATGCAGATACAGATCAAGAGCTTCAGGTAATGTTTGCGTCAAACATCAGAATGAGGAAACAGTGTGATCTCTGTGATTTTGATCATGGCATGCTTGTTGGTACCAGATGCAGTGGTTTGAGTATTTCAGAAACTGCGGATCTCATGGGATTTTCACAAACAAAAGAGTTTATACAGAACCTTGCAAAAAAAAACATTGAGTGTGCGGCACTTCTGTGCGTGGAAACACCTTGTTGATGAGAGAGGTCAGAGGAAAACAGGTTTGAGCTGACAGGAAATCTATAGTAACTCAAATAATAATAAAAACTCTTTCAGAAAAGCATCTCAGAACACACAACACATCAAACTTTGAGGTGAATGAGCTACAACAGCAGAAGACTACGTCAGGTTCCACTCTCAGCCAAGAACAAGAATCTGAGAAAATCATGGCACAGACTCACCCAAACTGGACAGCTGAAGACCATGCCATGTCATGGTTAAAGTCACAGAGATGACACTTTTTCTTCATGCCGATGTTTGATGTGAACATTAACTGAAGCTCTTCACCTGTATCTGCATGATTTTATGCATCATGCTACTGCCACCTGATTGGCTGATTAGATAACTGCATAAACGAGCGGTTATGTTCCTAATAAAGTGGACGGTGAGCGTACATCGTAATAATTCTGCATGTTCTCACGCCGTCCACTTGAACAACACACACCACGTCGTAATCACGACCTCAGAACTCGTAGGAACTTTCCAGAAGGCACCATTATTACTGGATGTCACTATGAACTAATGCCGCGGAATGGCTTGTTTTTAGCTTTGTAGCTCAGAGTTATTTTGACCCCAAATGTTTTGCAATTGAAGAGAGACCGGAGTAAACAAATAGTAAAATGACATTATTTCAATATTCCCTATGAGAAGCAGGAAGGCATGTGGGAATCACCCACAGGTTTGGGAATGTTACATGTCACATTTGTAGCTTTGGTACACAACAAGGTCAGGGAACAAATGCTAAGGTAATGACGAGATGAACAAAACAACAGCCGAATTTAATCAGTAATTAGGCGGTAATGATTAACGACTTGTCATGCTATAGAGAGTAAAGTATGCAGCTCTGTTATTAAAACTAAAACATGAAAGATTCTCCTTTTGCGATACTCACCTACCAACGCCGCCATCTTTACAGAATACAACTTCCGGTGCTGCTTCTTCTCTAGTTGAGGGAATGGTGATAGGCGGATGTACGGGTCCACCTGCTGGATGCGACTTAAAACACTCCATTTTCTGAAGTAACTTGTGTGTATTATCGTTAACATTATAGAGGAATTTCACTGATCAGACTATGATTTAAATTAGATTCATCAGGTCCAATCAAAAGTTCAAATCATCAGAGTGATAAATGTTTTAATCCATCAAAGGCCTAATAATAATAATAATAATAATGAGAAACTCTCTCATAATAATGACTTAACATCTCGTAATAATGACAAACTTTCTCGTAACGTGGGCAAACTGGACAGATGTGGAAAAACAGCAGATGAAGGTGGAAAATGGCAGGAAAATTCAGACTAAGGCAGAAAAATGGGACAAACAGTGAACAAAGGAGGAAAAATGGCCAACAAAGGAAGTAAAACTGCAGACAAAGGCAAAAAAAATTATGAAAAAAAGGCAGAAAAATGACAGACAAAGCTGGACAAAGGCAGACAAACAGCGGAAAAACAGCAAACAAATGTGGACAGCCAACAGACAAAGTGGAATTTGGTCAAAACATGGACAAAAGGTGTAAAAATGGCAGATAAAGGTGAGAAAAAACTGTGGACAAACAGCAGAAAAACTGCGGAAACAGAGGACAAAGGTGGACAAAAGCAGCATAAATACAGACAAATTGCAGACAACGCCGAAAAATGGTGGACACAGTTGGAAGTATGGTGGACAAAAGCGGAAAAATGACAGTCAAAGGCAGACAAAAGTAGTACAAATGTTGAACCAATGGCAGAAAAAAGGCAGACAAATAGCTGGAGAAAATAAAACAGTAGACACAGGTAAAACAAAGGCTGATAAATAGTGGACAAAGGCAGACCAAAAAAAACAGACAATGGCAAACAAATCCAGACAAACAGTGAACAGGGGTAGAAAAATGATAGGCAACGGTGGACAAATGCAGGACAAACTGAACCAACAGCAGAAAAAAGGTGGGAAAACAATGGACAAGCGGCAGACAAAGGTGGAAAAACTGCAGACAAATGGAGAACAAAAAATTGATTGTCAGATGTGGAAGAATGGCAGAAAAAGGCAGACAAAGAGTGGACAAACAACAATCGGCAGAAAAACAGTAAAAATTACACACGAGCAGAAAAAAAGTGGACAAATGGTGAACGAAAGAGAAAAATGGTGGACGAAAGAGAGAAAAAGGCAGACAAGGGCAGAAAAATGGCAGGCAAATGGTGAACAAAAGCCCACAAACAAGCAAAGGCAGAAAAATAGCCTTTGTCCACTTTGCCCAGTCAAACCCAAAATGGTAGAAAAATGACACTAAGCCAGAAAAACAGTGGACAAAGGCAGAAAAATTCGTCAGAGGCAGCAAAATGGCCTTTGTCTGCTGTCTGCGTAGCAGTTTATCTGCCTTTGTCCACAGTCTACTGCTTTCCTGTCATTTGTCCTCCATTTTTTCACCTTTGTCCATCACCCCCCCCCCTTTGTCTGATGTTTTTCTGCCTTTGTCCACTGTTTGTTCTCCCTTGTCTGCCACTGCTTTTTTGCTTGCCCGTCACCTTCTTGTCACTCCCCCTTTCCACTGTTCTCTAATTTTGTACACCTTTTTTTTAATTCATTCATTCTTTTTTCTGCGTTTGTCCACAACTGCTTTGCTGTTGTCCCCTTTTTCTGCGGTTCTCCACCCTCGTCCATCTGGGGCAACTTTAGTCCACCCTAATGAGCTATACCTTGCCTTTGTCTACCTTTAGCTGTTTTAATCCGCCCTCATAAATTTGTCAGAAGTGAAGGTTTTGATGGCAAGAGCAATCCACAACGCTGCACTTCATTTCACTGTGCAAGTACCTTTAAAGCACTGGACTCCAACAGAATCAGATACTGTTTGCAGTAAAGCAATATGTATAATTCTGTACGTTTGTCCTATATAACTGCTTTGGAATGATTGGTTGACCACATAACATCCAGTTGCTAAAAACAAAGTTTATTTTTTTGGAAGAAATGTAGCAAAGTGGCAGAATCCAGGACATTTTAAGTATGTATGCATCAGTGTACAACTGGGAAAATGACATTATCCATATTTAAGTGTCATATAAAAAGCAGCAATAATAAATTAGCTAATAATAAATTTATTAAATAATAAATTGAATAAAATCAAATGTTCATAATTTAATAAGCACAACACTTCAAATTAAAGCAATCACCCTAAATGAGGCTCGGTGAGATTGCCACATATAGTAAAACTGGCTATCATTCTTTAATGATTCAGCCTATATTACACCCAGAGCACCATACGATTATTTACATGAAAATATATACACCAAATAAAAATGGCACAGGATTTCAGTCTTCAGTGAGCAGGTTGTAAAAATGATCTGTCCTCCTCTTGAGCACAGTCCTGAAATCGTTCTAAAAATAAAAACATTTAAGAGTTAATTAAGGTAATGATATTGAATACATCTTAATGTTCAATAAAGAATTTAATTGCTCTTGGGATAATTAATGATGCACACATGGTTATTCATGAACACCATTTTAAACACTTAACTGTTTTACAAACATAATACTTTTTATTGGGTTCAGTTTATACACTTTTAACCAAAAGTTCTGACAAGAGTGAGACACGATAGAACTTACAGCTTGGGCGAGTTTCCCCAAGTAAGGTATGAGCCTCTGTAGCTCTCTGTCCTCTTTGTCTCCACACCAGCTCTTTATGGGAATCGCGTTCGTCAGCTGGAAAAAAACATTACTTTTTGTGAAATGATGTTGGAGTATGCACTTTTGTAACATTCAAAAAACAACAACCAACAATCAGTCCATAGAGGATTTCGCCTAGTTTCTTTTGTGATTGTTCCGGCCATAAATATTTGATTTTGAGTTGGCTTTTAAGAAATATCGCAAGCTCTGTTGAATATTGCAGAGTTTACTTGATTTTGTGTTCAATTCTGCAATCGCAAAATCCTGGAGGGACTGAAAGATTGTGGAAACACTCATACATGGTATGGGTAGGTGTGGGGTGCGTTGTCCAGAATCACTGTTTTTGAAAGATCTCTTTCCAGAACCTCCAAGTCCTTAATATAGTGTCCAAGAACGCATGCACAGTCGTCCTGATACAGACGATGTCTTTAGGGGGGGAAAATGGGAAATTACTTGATTGTTTCCTTGGTACGTTAAATAATAATAATCATCATCATCATCATCATCATCATCACAACAACAGTAGTAATACAATTTTGCACAGAAAGATTAAGCACCTTACCTGAATATTTTTTTTCTTGGATCCAGTATGTCCACTATCATTTCTGCATATTCCTTTTTAGCAGAAGTGTAAACAAACATCTACAAAAGATACAGGGGAAACATGAAACACTTTCAAACAGACATACAGTGCTGATTTCCTCCGTTTTTGTGGCTCTCTCATACTACACTTTCAGAAATTAAAACATAATCAAAGATAAAACAATGGCAACCTGAGTAAACATAAAAGAGAGATTTTAAATGTTATTTATTGAAGCAAAAAAGTTATCCAATACCAACTGGGCCTGTGTGACAATGTATTTGCCCCCTAGTTACTAATTCCCCAAAACCCATGAAACTGCATTCATAATGGGGTTCAGCTGGACTAGACGCAACCGGGCCTGATTACTGCAAACCCTGTTCAATCAAAACAATACTTAAATAGAACTTTTTCAACAGCATGAAGTTGGTTTAACCCTCTTACCCTGTATGGCCGAAAAACCGGCTTGCCCGTCTTTGATCTATTCCCGTAAGAACGATATACCGGCTTGGTCGTCTATGCCAAATACCCGTAAGGCCGATATAACGGCTTTACAGTGTAAACGTTATCCCCATAAGGCCGGTGTACCGGCATTACTCTGCTACGATTCCTTACTTATTTAATTATTATTTTTTAACCCGGAAAGTTGATGACGTCATGACGTCACGACGTGATTACGTTATTACGCCGGCATTACGATGAAGATCCAAGCGTGAATATTGGTGTAATAGTAGAAGTGAACTAAAAATGCCAAAGCGAAAAGCTAATCGTGTTCCAGCTAAAGTTACACCTACAGTGAACACAGGTACATCTAAAACAGTGGAAAAAAAGAGAAAACATACACAGTTACACAGGCGAGAGCGAGGATTCTAGATAGTGACAGCAGTGAAAGTTCAGGGGATGTTGAAACCGAAACTGATAGTGACGCAAACTCTCCTGATTCAGAACCTGATCCATTTTCAACTTCAGCATCAACCAGTGCGACTGACACTGCAGGGGTCTGGAGTCATAACGGGACCATTTCTGTGCATTCGTGAAAACACTACCTGCTGGTCTGATTATCACCAGAAACTTGACTTTTGGCGCTAAAATGCATTTATTTATTTATTTATTTATTTATTTATTATTTACTTGAATTTATTCAAAGGCATTGACCACGCTGATGCTCATACGGTACTTCTAAAGGAGTATAAGGATTTTAGCGAGCATTTTTCGTCATTTCTCTAGTTAGGAATTGTGCTCTAAGTGGAGTAAAAACACTGAACTGCTTCATTTTCAAAGTAATATTACACAAATACATTATTATAAGTTGTTTCAAGGCCTAAAAATGTTAAAATTAAAATGTTGATTTTGGGGCCAATTTTGGCCTGGGAACTCAGGGTTGGCATGTTGTTTCTATGGGGAATATAGGGTTGTGGGACATAATACTGTGGGAACTAAGGGGTAAGAGGGTTAAAGATCTTACCCTGTAACAAACTGTGGCAAAATTGAAAGTAATTCCAGAAATGATGAGGAAGAAGGTGATTGAAATACATCAGTCTGGGAAGGGTTACAAAGCTATTTCAAAGGCTCTGAGACACCAAAGGACCACAGTGAGAGTCATTATCTCCAAATGGAAAAAAACTCTACACAGTAGTGAACCTTCCCAGAAGTGTCGACCTTCCAAAATTCCTCCAACAGCACAGCAACGACTCAACCAGGAAATCACAAAAGAGCCAAGGACAACATCAAAGGAACTACAGGCCTCTCTTGCATCAATAAAAGGTCACTGTTCATGACTCCACTATCAGAAAGACACTGGGCAAAAATGGCATCCATGGAAAAGTGGCAAGGTGAAAACCACTGCTAACCTAGATCATTAAGGCTCATCTGAATTTTGCCAAAACACACCTTGATGATCCTCAAACCTTTTGGGAGAATGTTCTGTGGATTGAGGAGTCAGAAGTGAAACTGTATGGAAGACAGGGGTCCCGTTACATCTGGCATAAACCAAACAGAATTCCACAAAAAGAACATCATACCAACGGTCAAGCATGGTGGCGGTAGTGTGATGGTGTGGGGATGCTTTGCTGCTTCAGGGCCTGGGCAACTTGCAATAATTAAGGGAAACATGAATTCTGCTCTCTACCAGAAAATCCTAAAGGAGAATGTCCGGTCTTCAGTCCGTAAATTGAAACACGTGCAACCGGATTATGCAGCAAGACAATGATCCAAAGCATAGGAGTAAATCCTAATCCTAGAAGTAAGTGAAAGACTGATCTCCAGTTATCGGAAGAGTTCGGTTGCAGTTATTGCTGCTAAAGGTGGCACAACCAGAATTTAAGTTTAAGGGGGCAAATAGTAGGTGTGGGATAACTTTTCTCCCCTTCAGTAAAAATAATAAATAAAAAGTGTATTGTGTGTTTATACAGGTTGCCTTTGTTTTGTGTTGTATTTCGTTTGAAGATCTAAAACTATTTAGTACAAGACATACACAAAAACAGAATAAATCAGGCGAATACTTTTTTCACAGCACCGTAAAATGTTTGTTAGAAACCTGATAACGCATAGTGTGGGGTAGAAGTGTTACCGCATCACTTTTTCACAGAAAAGGCGTGTGGTGTCTTTCTCTAGTTTTTTATTTCAACTATCAAATATCAGGCAAGCAGGAGACAGACATTTCTAGCTTTCAGAAATACTGAAATGCTTGTAGCAGGTCTATTAAGTCACGTTACCTCAAAATGCTTCACCATGGCTTGCAGAAACTCATTCACATGTGGCCTGAGAACCATATACACCTGTGTGCAAAAGAAAAAGAAAATCTGGAAATAAGCATGGCATACACTACAAAAGGTTCAATCTTTTTAGCATCCTGTCCACCTAACCACACTGGCACATGCATGGAAATTTCTGCATGGCTGTTATAAAAGAAAGGCCTCAATAACCTTGTACTCTTGATCCTGAAAGACTGTGTTAAACGTGTACTCTGCATCCTCGAGTCTATTGAGGGAGCTGAACACAAGGGTTTCATCCTAAGAAAGGAAAGCAATAAGTGTCTAGTTACACGATCAGAACTATATTCACCCTAAAGATTTTACACACAAATATAAACAGGTGCCTGTGAAAGACTGCGTATTTGAAACGCTCACCAGATCGAGCACCATGGTGGCTGCAGGTGTACTTCTCGTCTTGGGCGGTATGTCCCGGAGAGTAGACGCCGCTCTGGACTGTTGTGACTGGTTTGGGATGTTTTTGATGAATGTGAATCTGTGGGGTAATAGTGCATGAACCACAAAAGCAGATACTGCTGTATTTCACAATGCTTTTGCAATCATCTGAAAACTGATCAGAAAGCAGTTAAGCAGGAAAAGCATAAAAACAATTAGAGTACTATGAAACCCTTGGTGCTGGAAAAGTGACTCACGGGCTGAACACCTCATCGTTCTCCTCGTCTTCTGACAGGGAGCTGACGGCACTGTATCCGAACACACACTGTTCAGGGCTGAACACTGCACCTCTCCTTGTCCTCTCATCTATGAAAAAGAAATGGTGATGGCGGATATTCTGCAGTATTGTGTTTTTCCACTGATTTTCAGTCACTACAGATGGAATGTTTGGTGTGGTTTGTTAATCGACAAAGTGTGATGCAGTTCTTCAGGATATACAAAGTGCAAATAAAATGCTTTACTAATGACAATGGCCAAAATGCAGCTTAACTAGCAGCTTTTTATTTATTTATTTAAAAAACAAACAAAACAAACAAACAAAACCTCCTTGTTGCAGCGTTGACTTTTTAAAATTAAAAAGTAATACAAAAAAATTACACCTACATCATTTCCAGTAAAAACAAAACAAAAACGGTGCCCGAGATGTTTCCCAGAATTTTACGTGAATTTCCAGTCTGATACAGGTAACAAAATCTGAAGATGCAGACTACGGAATAATATTTCCTCGACTTATTTGATTGGTATGTTTCTGAAAAATCATATCCATCTCTACAGTTAGCAGCATCCCAAGACAAAAAGCGCACAAATTAGCACATTAAACCACAAGTTAAATGTTCTGTAGTTGAGCAAAACTACATTTATGCTTAACTGCATCCACAACCCCCCCCCCAAAAAAAAACATTCACAAAACATTACCCTTAATTGCAGTACGATCACCTTCAGATGAAAATATTTCTAAAACTGTTCTTAAAAAAAAAAAAAAGTTATATAGTGACTGGTACAACCTTCAGCAAACAGTGACTTACATTCTATTAATAAGCAGTGTCAGCACTGAATATAAGGTTTAACACCATGTTGTGTGCTCGTGACCACAGTTTAGTCACTTACTGTCTTTCGTAGGTGTGACGAAACGCACTACAGGAGAGTAAAGGCTACGTGCAGCAGGGTTGACTGAGGAGTACTGCATTTCTCGGAGATGATGCACTGGTGTCTTGAAGTCAGATTCTGCTGATTAAAGACAGTCTATTAAATTCACCTTTCAAACTCCACAGCTAAATGTTCCTTTCAGTGTACATATACAGTGCTGTGAGACTGCTCCTGATTTATTCTGTTTTTGTGTACATCTCGTACTAAATAGTTTTAGATCTTCAAACAAAATACAGCATAAAACAAAGGCAGCCTGAGTAAACACACTATATAGTTTTTTTTCCTATTGAAGAGAGAGAGAGGAAAAAAAAAAGTGATCCAACACCCATCACCAATGTGAAAAACTAACTGCCCCATTAAACGTAAAATCTGCTTGTGTCACCTTTAGCAGCAATAACTGCAACCAAACCCTTCTGATAACTGGAGATCAGTCTTTCACTTACTCCTACGACTAGGATTTACTCCTATGTTTTGGATCACTGTCTTGCTGCATAATCCAGTTGTGCTTGAGCTCCAACTTGCAGAATGAAGACCAGACATACTCCTTTGGGATTTTCTGGTAGAGAGCAGAATTCATGTTTTCCACAATTATTGCAAGTTGCCCAGACCCTGAAGCAGCAAAGCATCCCCACACCATCACACTTCCACCACCATGCTTGACAGCAAGTAAATTCTGTCAGATGTAACGGGACCCCTGTCTTCCAAACAGTTCCACTTTCGACTCCTCAATCCACAGAACATTCTCCCAAAAGGTTGGACGATCATCAAGGTGTGTTTTGGCAAAATTCAGATGAGCCTTAATGTTCTTCTGGGTTAGCAGTGGTTTTCGCCTCGCCACTCTTCCATGGATGCCATTTTCCCCCAGTGTCTTTCTGATAGTGGAGTCATGAACAGTGACCTTTATTGATGCAAGAGAGGCCTGTAGGTCCTTTGATGTTGTCCTTGGCTCTTTTGTGATTTCCTGGATGAGTCGTTGCTGTGCTCTTGGAAGAAGTTTGGAAGGTCGGCCACTTCTGGGAAGGTTCACTACTGTGTCGAGTTTTTCCATTTGGAGATAATGGCTCTCACTGTAGTCCTAGAGCCTTTAAAATAGCTTTGTAACCCTTCTCAGACTGATGTATTTCAATCCTAATCATTTCTGGAATTTCTTTCAACTTTGGCATAGTGTGTTACTGGGTGAGACCTTTTACCCAACTTCATGCTGTTGAAAAAGATCTACTTAAGTGTTGATTTGATTGAACAGGGTTTGCAGTAATCAGGCCTGGTTGCGTCTAGTCCAGCTGAACCCCATTATGAATGCAGTTTCACAGATTTGGGGAATTAGTAACTAGGGGGCGAATACATTTTCATACAGGCCCAGTTGGTATTGGATAACTTTTTTTGCTTCAATAAATAACATTATCATTTATAAAAATAAATAAATAACACATTTATCTCAGATTTTGATATAATTTCTGAAACTATTTAGTATGAGAGATACACAAAAACAGAAGAAATCACAGCAGTGTACATAGATGAAATTTTACCCAACAAAAGGAGCCATAAGAAGGAGAGAAAGAAAAAGAAAAGGAGAGAAAGAAGAAGAAAAAAAAATGAAATAAAAATAAAAGCACTGTGAAGGCAGTTATAACACAGTCGTCTCCAAACAAATGATGTGATTGAATGTTTAAACACATTTTTACCTTTACACGCCTGTAGTGGTAAAACCCTTTTCCTTCCATGTCTTAAGCGTGGGTGCTTCACTGCAGTTGGGACAGGATCAGAGAACAAATTGGAGCAATCCTTTAAAACCTGGACATCCTAAACAATATCACATGCACACAGATGAAAAGAATATTATGACGACACATCATTTTCAGACATAAGTAATACAAATCCAAGACCATGTTTACACTTAAAGAACACCACATCATTCTGTTTATCAAAGACAGATATACACTCACAGACCACTTTATTAGGAACACTATACTAATACTGAGTAGGGCCTCACTTTGCTCTAAAAACAGCCTCAATTCTTCATGGCATGGATTCCACAAGATGTTGGAAACTTTCCTTTGAGATTCTGGTTCATGTTGAAATTCCTGCAGATTTTTCAGCTGCACTTTCATGCTGTGAATCTCCCGTTCTCCCACATCCCAAAGGTGATCTACTAGATTCAGATCTGGTGACTGGGAAGACCACTGAACTCACGGTCATGTTCATGAAACCAGTTTGAGACGAATTTTGCTTTGTGACGTGGTGCATTATCATGCTGGAAGTAGCCATTAGAAGATGGTGAATTGTGGGCATGAATGGATGTGCATGCTCAGCCACAAAACTCAAATAGTCTGTGGTATTCAAGCGATGATTGATGGGTATTAACAGGCCTAAACTGTGCCAAGAAAACATTCCCCACACCATTACACCTCCTCCACCAGTCTGGACTGTTGACACAAGGCAGGTTGGGTCCATGGATTCATGCTGTTGGTGCCAAATTCTGACCCTATCATCAGTGTGCCTCAGCAGAAATCGAGATTCATCAGACCAGGCTATGTTTTTCCAGTCTTCAACTGTCCAGTGTTGGTGAGTCTGAGTCCACTGCAGCCTCAGCTTTCTGTTCTTGGCCGACAGAAGTGGAACCCGACTTGGTCTTCTGCTGTTGTAGCCCATCCACATCAATGTTCAAGGTGTTGTGCGTTCTGAGATGCTTTTCTGCTCACCACAATTGTACAGAGTGATTATCTGAGGTACCATAGCCTTTCTGTCAGCTAGAACCAGTCTGGTAATTCTCCGCTGACCTCTTTGATCAAAAAGGCGTTTCCGTCCACAGGACTGCCGCTCACTGGATTCTTTATTGCACCATTCGGAATAAATGGAATTGTCAGTGAAAAATCCCGGGAGATCAACAGTTATAGAAATACTCAAACCAGCCCGTCTGATACTGACAACCCATGCCACAGTCAAAATCACTGATATTACATTTTTTCCCCATTCTGATGGTTGATGTGAACGTTACCTGAAGCTGCTGGCCCGTATCTGCATGATTTGATCCACTGCTGCTGCCAGATGATTGGCTGATTAAATAATTGCATGAAAGAGTAGATATACAGGTGTTCCTAATAAAGTGCTCAGTGAGTGTATAAATAATATTTATGACTGAAAACATCACCATTTTGTAGCAAATACTACTACTCCAAGTATCAGGAAGACAATTTGGGGAACTCTTCCACCTGCCTACATTTAACTATACAGTCACTCCTACCATCTATAGTTCAGTCTAAATGAATACATGCCATTTGCAAGACATTTCACATTAGCTGTTGAGACTCTATTGCCCTGTAGGCCCAGCTCAGTAGTCAGCTAACAAGAAGCTGGCTTTCATTGTTAGCAAAGCTTTTATCTGATGCTTGGTAGCTTACTGCTAAGTCGCTAAACAAAAAGTATATATATTATTAGCTACATCCTAGATTTAGTATCGCATTATCTCGTAAGCCAATACGGGTATTATAAACACCGTTAGCTAGCTAATTAGCAAACAAGTTACCCGAGCTAACTACAATAACAAACACAGCAGTGCCGTTCAAATAACTAGCTCTCTGTCTGTAGAAACGGCAGGATAAAGGCTCAAGCCAATGTGTAAATAACAAACCAATGTTATTTCAGAGAAAGCTATAGTTCCTCACAGTATTTTAAACTCTATTTTCTCTTCAGTAAGGCTCACCGGGGACTGGTTCTGCTCCATCCGCGGCGCTCGACTCAAATCCGGCCGACGGCGGCGCGGCGGGGTGCTGGGCTGCTGAGACGACGGGCTCTCAAGAGAAATAATTCTCGACCGAAGTCTCATGTTAACGGGACCGTAACGAAGTATTTCAACCAAATTAAATTCCAGACAAAGGGTGACCGACTGAAGCTTAACGAGAAAAGCTTAAAACCCCTCTCCAGTCTATGTAGGCCCAGGCGCCATTATCAGGGCGTCAACAGTCCGCTTTAACGATTTAAAACTGCCGGTAGGGGCGGAGCCAGGAAACGCGTCACACGCATACATATGCATATTTATGAATACAACAACGCTTAGTGGGCGGAGCGCAGATCGCTTTATTGAGTTTTGAAGAGCGGTCATGCTCTTAGTTAGTACTTAGTACTAGGCGGCTGTGGCTCAGGTGGTAGAGCGGGTTGTTCTCTAATCGTAGGGCTGGCGGTTCGATTCCCGGCCTACATGACTCCACATACCGAAGTGTCCTTGGGCAAGACACTGAATGTCGAGTTGCTCCCGATGGCAAGTTAGCGCCTTGCATGGCAGCTCTGCTATCGTGTGTGTGTGTGTGTGTGTGTGTGTGTGTGTGTGTGTGTGTGAATATGAGTGAATGAGACACAGTGTAAAGCGCTTTGGCAGACATTTTACTTTTTTCTGTTGTTTTCTCGTGATCTCGACATAACAAAAGTTGTTTTCTCACTATGTAATTTTATCCAGAGAAAATCTCCAGCTTTGTGAATGGGACTGGTGTTACATGCATGTTGGTATCTTCTCCATCATCACTGTAATAATTCCCCGCTGTAGAGATGGACTTTATCTCCGCATTAAGAGAGAGGGGTGTGTGTCCCCTTCTCAAGTGTGGGACACTAATGTGGAAGTCGTCAGTCCTGCAGGGATGAGGTGTTTTTGTAGGCCACCACGGAAGTTAGCATCACCCTGATTCCCTCCACAAAAATCCAATAGGATTTTTCCACTGGCTTTTGGATTATTGCAGAAAACAAACTGTGAGCAACAAAAGTTTATGATTCTTACATGTTTCGTTCATTAAGATAAGATGCATAAGATTTTGAAGCCTATACACTCGGCAGAAGTAAAAAGCTAATGTTAAGCTATAAACGAACTACACCACGGTCGCAGGACTTCAACGTCACCACCGATACGCTTCCGACAACTCTTTCAATCTTTATTTAAAAAAAAAACACAATACAATTGGAAAATATTATAAATTGATAAATCTACAAGTTGGGAAGTTTGAGTTGCGAGTGCGAGTATAAACACAACAAGGCTGTAGTAGATGAGTTTTCCTCTTCGGCGTGATGACGTTTAATGTCCCCAACAACCTCTGTAGTCCCGTTTAGCCACGTGTTAGCAACCGTCTTTTTCAAGACACGTAAAAGCTTTTTTAAAAAATCCTGAGTGGGGTATTAGTGATGTATTTTATGGCATAGTATAAAACGTGAACATATATTGAGCTTGTGTTAAGCACAGACCTTATTTCAGGCATTTAACAAACAAAAAAAACATTCAAACCCCCATTGACTTCGGCATGATTGATGTCCAGTAGACAGGAAAATTAAGTCGAGATCCCAGGAAAACAACTTTTGTTATGTCGAGATCACGAGAAAACAACAGAAAAAAGTAACAATGCATGGCCGCTTAGGGCTTCCGTAGAGATGTGAGGTGTAAATATGTTGTAAATTAATGTGAATGCATGTGTGTGATTTAATTGCATCGAATTGCTGTGATATGCATATTTACAAAAATGGACAATGACTTATAATGTACTATATAAATGTAAATAATGTATCACAATGTTATTATGTAAATAAGTCTTTGTAACGAGTTGTGAAATCTTTCAATAAAGCTTTATTTAAAAACGGATCACGTGGTGTGCACATGCGTCACTACCCAGACCGCATACTTACCTACTATATAGTAGGCGAAAAGCAGTACCCCAGAGGGGTAGTATCTCCGAATTCTAAGTATGCGATAAACTTTTTAGCATTTAAAAAAATATTAAAGAAATAACAATAGGGGAATTCAAAGTCGCACTTATCTACAAAACAGTCGAATCAAATTTCTGCATCTTGTATCAAAATTCAATCCTACATCTAATACATTAAGTATCCTTTTTAACAGCCGAGATAGCCGAGTCTTAACAGCTTTACGATTGTTCTATACTGACATTAGAGAGTCGTACAAAAATCTTTGTCAGTGGAAAATAGTCTACCATTTGGTACCGTTAATATATACTTTGCTTTATGTATATGACATTTCCCAAATAAAATAAGAATTTTAATTATGTAGTTCATTTCCTAGTAGGCGAGAAATACCCGGATGGCGTACTGCTTCCGGCGAGATTTTGCAGTATGCAACCGATGCAAACAATCCCATGATGCAACGGGACTGGTGCGGTCGAGCTCGGAAAAAGAAATCGAAATCGCGGAAGGCAGCCTTGATACGCTTTTAAAGTATTAAATCTTGGTTAAACAGGACTTGTTTAACAATACCCGAATAAATTGTTAACTTGTTTAAAATGTTTGTGTTTATGATGACGTTAAGGTCACATGACAATGCTAACATGGCGGATGTAGTATGTCCGGGATTGTAGTCATAACACAAACATATTCATTAGTACGCACTGCCAAAGTAAGCGATTTCGGAAGCATCCTCTACGTACCCTAATGTTAGCATTTGGTTAACTTTTTATTATTACAATTCTTTTTAATTAATTAATTAATATTATTGGTGTGTGGGGTGTGTGTGTGGGGGGGGGGGGTGTTAATATGGGGGCGTTATATGCAAATTTACAATTATATGATAACTGACAAGGAATGTTTACTAAATGTTTAAAAAGTGTTGTTTCCCCCCTGTGTATGGAGACTTTTGGGACACCCTGTATTCTGGTTCATAGAGCAAAAATAAAAGATTTGGCCATATTGTGTCTGAATGTTGGTTACTCCATTTTAAATTCTTGTTTATAGAACTACTGTATAAAAGCAATAATCACTCATACTTGTGCTGTTGTACTGTGACTACCTCTGGCTGAATCACAGCTGTGCTGATTCTCACAACAGCATTCCTACTTGTGATATTGCTAAAGAATATTATTATTATTATTATTATTATTATTATTATTATTATTATTCTCAGCTTATTTATAAAAGGTCATGTTTCTACAGCACAGGCCTGGAAAGCAGGAATAGCCTTCAGTTAGGAACTTTTAGCTTTATAGATCTCAAAGTGTTGTCCAGGGTCCAGGAAGCACATGATTTGTTTTCTAGTTATTGCTGCAATGAGAGATTTCGAAGCTAAAGGTGACTTTTTAAATAGTATACAGCATACATGTGGTGGCACTTTAATTTCTCAAAAACAATTTAATTTCTAATATAAATCTAGATATTAAAAAGCATTAATATCTTCAGCAGGACGCGTGATAAACCAGATTTGAATTTATTATATTTTCCATATGTTTACAGTTGGAACTTTGAAGTTATAATTATTACACAAAAGACAGTTATAAAAATGTAAACATCTAAAAACAAAAACAAAAAAAGAGGGGAAAACTACAATAATTCTTTTACAACTGAAAGCAACAAATGTATAGCAAGCAAGACAAAGCTTAGCACAAAAAAAACACCCTTCAAACATGCACTGCATATATCTGATGTCATTGGAAATAATCCATTTCATTTGTGAAATTATTTTTGCCTTAATCTGAAACAACTTTTTTGTTAAAGCAGTATATTAATCTTTCACATTCAGAATATATATATATATATATATATATATATATATATATATATATATAAATAAACATTCAGGATGCCATCTAATGTATGTGTAATTTTTTCAAACTCCATCTGTTAAGCAAATAAACAGCTCTTCTGTAGACATTCTTTGAAGCAAAAAAAAAAAGATATTTAATATATTCATATTTCAAATAATATTAATTCACACAAACACATTTAGGATTAAATAAGAGAAATAAGTCAAAGGTGTCAGGAAGCTGTCATACACGATCCCTCAAGATACAGAAAAAAAGCCACTCATTTTCAAAGAACACATTAAACACATTTAAATTATTAATTTAGGCAATTCCCAGCAATGCTCATACTTCTACTTCTAGTTTTGAGTAACTTATTTGAGTGGAATAAGTTTCACTGTTAAGGTTTTATTAAAAAAAAATTAAACAATAATGAAAAGAAATGTTCTTCACGTAAAGAAAAGCTATTCTCTCTCTCTCTCTCACACACACACACACACACACACACACACACACACACACACACACACACACTCTAGCAGTGATACAAGTGACATTCTGTAACACCATTATAAAAGGTAGAATTATATTTTTGTGTACTAAATGTACCAAAATCCCTAAAAATGAACATATCTATAGATGTGGAGGTAGACGTGTATTTCCTGAGATGATGTCAAATGCCTTGTTTAAAACAAACAAACAAAACAAAAAATAGTTGCACGTGTATGAAAATACATTTAACTCTTCCACAGCTGGTACAGATCCAGCATTTCTAATGGTCACATCTCATTAGAACGTAAAGCACTTGTTGCAAGATAAGCTTTCCGGAAAAGAAACTGCACACTTGCACAAGTGTGGCCAATTAGAAAATCTTATGCCTTTTGGACATAGCTCTTGGAACCTTAAAAATATAACCATGGCCATTTTTTTTTTTTAATCTTAAAACCCCCAAAATTTTAAACAATGTCTAGCTGTAAAAACCACAACACTCTTAGTGTAACATTAAATTCTATGGAAAGAAAAAATTAATAGTAATAATAATTGTCAAAGCATAAGGCATCCTATAATAAGCGTGAGCTGTTCTGGTTGTCTTTGCAATATACAGTACAGTGAAGTCATAATTGCCAGTGTGATCTTTCAATTTTGGGTACTTTTCTACATTTCAATGATGTTCCAAAAAACAAACAAACAAACAAAAAAACCCCCTTCTTACAAAAAAAAAAAAAAAATTCACACTATGTGTTACACTATCTTTAGCTCATTCTAGATGGTGACTGGAGCAAAGGTAAAATAACCATAGCTGTCATTTTTTTTCTTCTTTTTTCTACCCTTGATCCTAAATGGTTGAGTATACATAATAAAACACTACTCTAATACATATTGATGGTGCTATAGCCAACATTTTCAAGCTCAAAATACAAGATAGATTTTCTCATGTGTCACTCAAAAGGATAAGGAACACATTCAATCCAAAAATCCCAGCGCTTTAGTAAATTAACACAAGAAACAGGGAGATTTTTATGTTGATAAAGAATAAATGATATCACATGGCATGGAGGGCACTCTATCCACTAGAAGGCAGCATGTTACCTGTTAATTGCCACCTTAACCAGAGATACAGTACAGCAGAGGAAGGACAAAGCACAAGTTAGAATTTATAGAGCTATATGCCCTAGACAAGACATCTTCATGTGGTTATGAAACCTTACAAAGCCTCATAAAGCTCTCCAAGATTTATGCACAGATTGTACGTCAAGTGTGATTTTAACCTTTATTTATTTCAAACTGGCGCTGCAAATGAAATCTAACCACGAAACTACTGTATACAAAAACACCTGTTTTTTTTTGTTGTTTTTTTTTTGTGTAGAGTGGTTTGTGATTTCATGGTGTTGCCCGAGGGCACAAGCTGAGTAAAATGAATGTTTGAGGTAGATAGAGTGAGTCTAATAATAACATGCCTAGAAAGCTATGAGGTATGTTGTGACTTCCTGGTAATGAATAACTTTTTATTTATAATAAATAATAGACACCATCGTCCGGCACACATGCTGAAGTAACCTATACGCCAGTGACTTACCATCAAAGAAGAAACAAGCCGATGTTTTAGACACAACAGAGCTAAGGCTGAAAAAGAGTGAGAGAAAACACTGTCAAAAGCTCAAGGACAAAAATTAAATAAAAATTGTCTGTTTTGAGGTTTTGGACATTGTATAACATGGCATTTTCTCCATCACTGAACTTTTCCAGCTTTAGTACGTCTTGAAGGCTTAAACGCTACTTATAGGAACTGTTACATTTCTCTATTTCATTGTGGTAGAAATCTAGCCATGCCATTTTATACCTGAATAGAAAAAAAAAGCAACCTGACCCTGAATATAGTGTAACACTAAAGTTAGTACAACAAAAAGCATCACAACCACATAAATGATTAGATAACGTCCCCCAAAGTCCAGTGAAAAATGACAACATTTAAATCAGAATAATGCATAATCCTGGAAGAAAATGTGTACACGTATTGTTTTCTGATTGACACATCATCTCCATCAGTCTGTATAATGCACTCGACAATTCACAACAATAAAAAGATTAGCTGTAACCAAGGTTCAGGGCAAAGCTGTTCATTATGGGATAAAAACATTCATTTCAGTGCTAGCCCGGTGACGTTTAATTGTCCGCCAAAATGAATGCAAAATAAACTACAGATTGAAATACACCACATCCTGCTCACACAGTGACAGTGAACCGCTGAACCCAACTGGCCTAAGGATGATATTTTTAACATCTATTGTGCAAGTGAGATGAGAAAAAAAAAAAAAAAAAAATCCCAAAACTGGAGTATGTTCTCAATTATGATGTTTTCAGCCAAGATAAAGAGAGCCAAATGATGTGTGCTTAGAATTTCTGTGTTCAGTGAGAAAATTATGGAAATATATAGAATTCTTCATCATAACAAATCTGCATAATAACAATGAATATATTATGTGAATTTGGCAAGTTTCTTAAGTGTCTCAATAACAAATATCTTGTAGAAACACACCATTGTATTCAAGGACTTTGTGGTTTTGCTTAAAATATAATATATTAATTTCAGAGGAACAAATAAGTTCCTTCTATTGAGTCTAGATGATACAACAGAGCTGTTTCCTGAATATTAACTCATTAGCTAAACAAAGCGATTAATAGCAGACAGGATCCTTTACACTCATTTGCATTTCCTATATTTAATATGAATTATTGAAAACTTTTTATTGATTTATTTATTTTTAACTTGTCTAGGTCACTACATAAACACCTTTCAAATCTCAAACATGTATACGCTGGTTTGCAAAAATATATCCTCCATGATGTTTATAATGCAGTACTAACTTCCGCCCCGCTAAGTAATGTGTCTAATCCATGAGACGACTTATTTTAATCATTTAAAATAATTGGCATTTCGTTTCTGAAGAGTGGAAAATGGTTTCAAACATTCTTTCCAAAATGCCAAGTGGTGAGGTTCAGCATGCGGGATCAGAAAACAGGCATGAATTTGCACGGATTCGTTGTCATTGTTGGGGTTTGAGGGAGTCTCTTTTCTTGTTCACGCCACCTAGGGGGGGCAACGGGGGGTGGAGTACGACGATGACGAGGACTGTTGAAGAGGTGTTCGGCAAGGCACTCTAGATATACATGGAATATGCATGTATAGTTTAGAACCTTAGTTGCGTTTGTTTTTTTTATCATACATGATAATTTTACCATATATAATAAATTTTCATTCATAAAATATTTTTCTTGTTTTCCAACAAGCTTCATTGTCAGTCAGGTGTGTAAACAGTGTGCTACCATTTCTAGATTCTACTGCTCTACTAATTCCAAGTATTTTGCACCCAGAAAAGATAGATTATTCACAGGTTTTGCATGTATGTGTATAATATAATGATATATATAGTCATTCTAGGTTTGTTTTAACCATAAACTCTTTTGTTGCGTTAATATTTTAGTTCATTTTGGCTACTGAACAAAAGAGTGAATAAAAGAAGAGAGAACCTGAGATAGTGTACATCAAGTGGTCTGGAAACTTATTCCTGATAGTTTGTGGGGGATTTTTTTTGGCATAGGCTCTAGAAAATGAGGTTGATTTTTGGCTTTAGCTAGCTTTGAGACAGGGATGTTCTGAGGGGTTTAGGGTGAAGGATTGGTGGAGCTGGACGAGGTAGGTGTCTGAGAGGAAGGAGGCTGCTGAGAGTTACTGCGCTCTCCAGCCGTTTTGTTAGCTGCTCCTGAGGAGTGTAGACCAGTAGCTTGAGCAAAGAGAACACCTGCAACAAAACAAGCACAAGAACATTGTACACACAGTTAAACATAAATAAAAGCAAACGTTTCGCTCATATATTGAGTGAAGGAATGAACGGGCTTCTTGTATTCATAGGTCTGTTTGAGGGGGAAATAAATACAAAGTAGAGCTATTTTTTTACTCCACAAGAGGGCCAGTAAAACCAGGCTGCAAAATAAATATTTATAACTTTGAAATATAACAAATATAACTTTGAAAAGATTCATGTGCAAAAATTAGAAAACAGGCCTGACTACTGAATTTCAACACAAAACATTTGCTGCATCTGCCCCACGCACCAGTGTAGACGACCCCGTTGAGTTCCACTGACATACTGATGCTATTCAGGCCATTCGTGGTGAGGTTGAGTGCAGAATCCTGTCTGCTTTCTGAAATGAAAGAAAACAAGACAAATCAACAATCTATTACCGGTTTTGGCTTAAATAGAATGAACCTTGATTGCACACTGCAATACACATCAACAGTCAGACAGCAATAGCTCTATCCTGGTCAGGGTAGTGGTGAGTCTGTCCCAGGAACACTGGGTGCAAGGTGGGAAAACACCCTGGATTGGCCGCCAGTCCATTCACACACTCATTCAACTAAGGGCAATATAATGTACCCAATCCACCGACTAGAAGGTTTTTGAACATAGGAGGAACCCGGAGAACCCAGACAACATCCATGTAGGTGTGAGGAGAACATGCGTAGGACACTCATATGAGCTCACGTTTACTATCAATTTTGTCAGGTAAAACCACACGTAACTGAAACACTTCGTTTTAGGTTACAACATAGTATTTGTGTCTACTATCCGTCATAGAGGGGATTTCCCCACCACCACAAAGCAGAGTGGTGATGCATGAATTCAGGTGAAAAATAGGTCAGGATCTTGACTTCATTCTTTGTTACACTCTTTATACAGTATTTCAGACATTTGTTTAGTGTAGGAATTTGTTTAGTGTGAGAATAGTTTCCCCCCCAAATCCATTTCTTTGTACAGTTTGGGGAAATTTCAGGTCAGTTACCATGAAAGCACTTTACATAGATTTGCATAGATTAAGAATAGAAACACGCTTATGTGTCATAGCCTAAAGTGAGAAAAGTAAAGGACTCGTATGACTCATTTCAGTACTATGATACTAGTAAATGAAAGTCAAGGAAGGATTTGTTTCATTACAAGAGGATGCTAAGTAGTAAATGATGTTCAATGAAAAGGCTGGAGATTACAGCAAGACTTTACCACAACAAATAATTGCTGGAAAATTCATAGTAAGGTTTCCCCCAAAATGATCAATTTCAACACCATTCGAGGGTAACAGCTCATCAATTCGGGGAAAGCCTGGCATTTTGTCTAGCAAATGGTTCATGTGATACTTCTTCACATTTTCCCCTTTATACAATGAAACATGAAATGAGGGGGAAATAATTACTTGGACACTTATGCTCCCGGTGCATATATTCACTTCATATCTACACACATTCAGCCTCGTTCATCAAAAAGGTGTGTAAAGTTGTGTGTAAATCTTTCTGTAAGCCAAACAGAACAAATCATTTTACACCGGATGTACAAAAGCTGATTATCTTTCTATCCGGCAAAGTTCACAGAGCAAAAAGTGCAAAATGGCTACTAAACTGGCAAAAAAGATGAAGAATTTCTCTGGAGTAGAAGTTCGCATGCCGACGAAAATGAAACAAGAATTTTAAGAATTTTAATTTTGAAAAGGCCAAAATATGGATAGAAATCACAGAGAAATCAATCCGGTGTCATCCATCCAGCTCGGGTCAAAAGAAAATGGTTTGACAACACTCCTAAGGGCATCTGGCTAACTCTTCCAGCAATATCAATTGTGCCATTTGAACCGCCTCAGCGTATGCCTACCATCTCCACAGACCGGCCCATCCTCCTTTTACATGGCTGATTATCATAATTGAACAACCAGCCTTATTTGCTTAAAATGGATTTGAGTTGACTTGCTGTCATTATATTATATTATATTTTTTATACCATCCAATATCTATAATATTGCAATATCTAGCAATATAATAAAACACATCTTCGTTCATTGTTAATATTCCCATAATTTTTTTGTTCATACGTACAACGGCAAGAGACATTATGTGAGCAAATTTAAAGTGGATATATGCAATGTATTAAATAAAAAAATTAAAATAAAATAAAAAAAAGTGTCAGAAAGCTTATTTCCTTTCACTGTATATACAGAGTGTCCCAAAAGTCTCCATGCATAGCGGAAATTAACACTTTTTTTAGCAAAATGTCTTTTTTCATACTTAGTTTATGTTATATTTTTTTAGATAGCTTTTAAGAATGCCTTTGACAAGAATGTATTGATATTCTCATGGTATGATCGGGAAGCACCAGATGTGTTGACACGTGTTCATAATGAGTGGGACAGACGATTCCATGCGTGTTTACAAAGAAATGGCAATCATGTAGAGAATGTTTTATAAATAAAAGTTACATTTTGCTAAAAAGTGTTAATTTCCCCAATATATGGAGACTTTTGGGACACCCTGTAATAATAATATCGGGGAAAATGTGAACAGATTTATCAGCTAATTGCTTGAGGTTCACTCTTCTGTCACGCTCTTTTCAGACGCCAGGATAATGGTGCTTGTGACCGTTTGAGAAATGTCTAAAGCCTTGTTACCTTGACTGTTGATGCGGATGTTCATAGGCATCTGGGTGCTCATAGCTAGCAGGTTCTGCTGCAGTGCCCTCTGCAGGAGCCGCTGGTGGTCCTCTGAGGGCAGCGCCATCTTCTTCTCGGGCGGCTCGCCGGAATCCAGCTTCTCCCTCAGCTGCTCGAGTGCAGCGACCTGAGCGGCCATGGCAGCCTGCACCGCCGCTGCCTGAGCTGCTGCCACTGACTGAGCAGCCAGATTGCCAGGTAGTCTGCTGCCCTGTGCAGTCAGAGACTGACTGACATCATCTTCTAGGGAAAGCAGACGGACAACAAGTGAGGTCAAACAGACAGGGAGTGGTCAGAAGAACTTGCACATCAGGAACATGTATTTAAAAGATTTAAAAACCAAGAGGCTTTTCATCAGCTGCTTGCTTTGAGACTCTTATTTTGGTTGAAACTAAATGTCTATGCATGTACTGTGTACTGAGCTAGAATTTCTTCTGTGGTCTTTAGAAATAAATCTGAGAAATTTATAGACCACAGTTTATAAGTAAGTAAGTATTTAAAATCACAATTACTTTGAACTTCACCGACGTTAAAAACAGCAAAATGCAACGTCTGAATGTTGTCTCAAAGTGATCTAAACTTTAGCGAGATGTAAATTCAAGAAATGCAATGCCACTTTTTCACAAAAGCATAACATCATCAGCATTAGGTACACCTGAATTTGAGAGTTTGAGACCGTTCTTACCCTTCTTGACCTTTTGAACGGAGGAAAGTGAGGTAGTGCTGGTTCCCACAGCCATACCAATGCTGGGCAGAGAGATCTTTGGGGAGGAGAGCATTGTGGGAGCCCCATTGGGCGAGTAGGTGAAAAGGGAACCGCCAAAAGTCTGGCGTCGCCCCTCCCGCCGGTTACTGTCTATGGCAGCCTGGAGCTCGTTGGGGTTGCTGAGACCCCGCTTTTCACATTCATATGGATAAAGGTACTTCATGTATCTGGAAAGAGAGAGGGTTCGAAATATGAGGTCCAAGAGAGCAGCTAATAAACCTCAGGTCCAACATGCACCACCAGTTCATGCAGCAGACGAATGGCATGATATAATAAAATATAATGAAAGGTCATTTTGATTATACTGCTAACAGCACCGCTCAGACAGTAGCTTAATCACAGGCTTATACGAATGTGTTTGTTCTTATTCATTACCGTTTCTATAATAACAGCTTACACAGGACTAAAATGTATGTAATTGTTGATGTGGTAAAGTTTTCCGTTAAGAGATGTTGGTTTAGCATTTTTAGAAGGAGTTTCCAGTGTCAGCACATTATATCAGTCGAGGGAAGTGGTTCCTTTAACTTTTCTGACACAGGAAATTATTCAGGATGTTCTTCGTAACATCACAAGGCATTATAACAGGAATGGACGCGTTTTGCAGATTTTCCACTACATCACACAATTATAAATTGATAAATCAAACAATGTGTCGTTCTTTAATAAATAAGAAATGGCTAGAATTGGTAAAACGCTGTGGTATAAGAGGAATAAAACAGTCAACTTTGGAGTAACTCCACTTCACGTCAGGGCGCATCACACGACCTTATCTTTGATTGACTGATTGATTTATTTTTAATAACAGTATGCCCCATAGTATTTTATTCCTTACGAAAAAAAAAAAAAATGTATGCAATATGTATGCAAAATATGTATGCAAAGTTGAAGTGACGTAAAGAACATTGTCCTCTGCAGAGAATTAAACACTCACTGTGTTCTGAGAGTGAAGGCAGCGCTGGTGATTGAGGTGGGCAGGTTCAGACCTTTGGTGATCTCCCTCCATAACTTTTTATTGATTACCTCCACCAGGCCGCCCTTCTCAGTCACCAGCTGGTAGAGCATGTACAGATCCAGCACCTGCTTGGCCATGATGGGGATCCTGTTCACTGGCGTTCCTGCAAAGAAACATAATGAGCATGGTTTTTACAATGTATTGGCAGTATTGCAATTCCATTAGGATGAACTGTATTTGACCCCAATTCACATGCATAATATGTGTGCTCACTACAGGGTGAGAATTAAGAGGGGGAAGGGGAGGGGTCATTTTCCCTCTTGTCCCTAGAGGGCAGTATTAGATTAAATGACTGTATATACACCCATAACATTAAACCACAACATTAAAACTACCTGCCTAATATTGTGTAGGTCCCCATTGTGCTAACAAACAAAACAAAACTCTGATCCATCGAGGCACGGACTAGACAAGACCTCTGAAGGTGTGCTGTGGTATCTGACACCAAGATGTTAGCAGCTAGCCACTTTATGTCCTGCAAGTTGCGAGATGGGGCCTCCATGGATCGGACTTGTTTGTCCAGCACATCCCACAGATGTTCAATCAGATTTGGAGGCCATTCATGAACATTTTTTGCAGTGTGTCAGGACGCATTATCCTGCTGAAAGAGGCCACTGCTGTTAGGGAATACCATTGCCATGGTGTACTTGGACTGCAACATTGTTTAGATAGGTGGTACGTGTCACCTAAGTAACATTCACATGAATGCCAGGACCCAGGGTTTCCCAGCAGAACATTGCCCAGAGCCTCACACTTTCTCCGCCATCTTCCCATGGTGCATCTCTTCCCCAGGTAAGCGACGTGCGCGCGCGCGCGCGCACACACACACACACACACACACACACACACACACACACACACACACACACACACAGGTCATCCACATGATGTAAAAGAAAATATGATTTATCAGACCAGGCCACCTTCTTCCGTTGCTCCATGGTCCAGTTCTGACGCTCACGTGCCCATTGTAGACACTTTCTGTGTTGGACAGGGGTCAGCATGGGCTCTCTGACCGGTCTGCAGCTACACAGCCCCGTACACAGCAAGCTGTGATGCACTGTGTGTTCTGAAACCTTTCCATCATAACCTTATGAACTCTTTCAGGAATTTGCGCTACAGTAGCTATTCTGTGTGGATTGAACCGTACAACTTCGCCTTTGCTCCCCACGTGCATCAGTGAGCCTTGGGCACCCGTGACCCTGTCGCCGGTTCACCGCTTGTCCTTCCTTGGACAACTTTTGGTAGGCACAAACCACCGCATGGAGAACATCCCACAAGACCTGCTGTTTTGGAAATGTCTGAACCAGTTGTCAAGCCATAACAACTTGGACCTTGTCAGAGTCGCTCACTTGCTGCCTAATATATCCCACCGTTTGACAGGTGCTAGAGTAAGATAATCAATGTTCCTGACAGTGCACTTCACCCATCTGTGGTTTTAATGTTATGGCTGATGTATGCATGTATGTTCCTTTTTCTGTGTTACATTACAGGCAATAAAGCCTGTTCTTTTTGCAAATAAAACATTCACTCATATGCACAGGGAACTTCAGTGCTGCTTATATGAGGTGAAAAGATATCGGTATACATTACTTTATTCTGGAGCCTATTTATTAGAAAGGTCAGATGATAATTTGATAGATCCAAGGCCAAGCCAGAGCATGTGCTCATGTTCACACACACACCATTTGCTATATATTCAAAGGCCAAAGATCATCTCCAGCATACTATAAGCAGTAAAAATGTCTGCAGCGATAAAGCAGTCATTTAAGAAATGTTGCTTCATCAGGTTGAAACCTGAGCTGGGTTCTCATTCATTACAGGAAGAGAAACATAGGGGTACAAATGTAACTATAACTCGTAAAGGTAACTTCTAAAATTTGCTGGGTCAAATAGCTATGGCCCTCAACACGGCAGACAAAATATCCGTTTAAACGTGTTTCTGACTGAACGCGGTAACTCCGCGGCTGACGAAAAATGAACGAAAATGAATGAAATGAACATTTTAGCAGACACTTATTTAAAACTGATAACAGTATTACATTTCATTAAGATGACTCGAGTCCTGAAAGCTTGCTTTATAAATACGGCATAGCAGCAGTACATGGTCACAAAAAATAAACCGTCCATGGTCCATGAACATGGTCCATGAAAGTGTTCATGGACCACGGACGGTTTATTTTTTGTGACCATGTACTGCTGCTATGCCGTATTTATAAAGCAAGCTTTCAGGACTCGAGTCATCTTAATGAAATGTAATACTGTTATCAGTTTTAAATAAGTGTCTGCTAAAATGTTCATTTCAGGGGTGATGGTGTACCTCTCTTCTGCATGAAGCTGAACAGATCATCCAGGAACTCTTTCCTCTTGGGATCGCCGTCCAGTTCATAAAGCTGTGTAGAAAAAAACAAAAAAAACAAAAACAAAACAAGAATGAGGAGCTAAGGCTTCAACTATAAATTTGATAATGCTGTATTAACGAATAAAGGCAAAAAAATTAAATAAAACTGCAATCATAAAAAATATATATGTTTGATCACAGAAACAAACCACCAGGTGGACTGTTACACTTATTACATAATTGTCACACTTCTTTTTTGCTTATTAGACATATATAAGTGGCACAAAATCGTCAACAATTAAATCATTAAACTAGTTCGTCCATCGAAGTCGATGAGGAGCCACACAGTATCATCAGTTTAAGTGGGAGTGGGTTGGGAGATGGCTGACTAGTCCAATCTGAGCCTGGAATTGACGGTTGCAGTGGGGAAACATGACCGTCCTAATTGCCAATTCCTCTCATTTGGTTTTAAAGTCCGCACCGGTTGAAAATCTGAGGTGGGTGTAGTTTTTCCTCCGCGCATATCTGGCTTGTGGTTGTGAAATGTTATTTACATTTTAAAAAAAAAAAAAAAAAAAAAAAAAGAAAAGTAGTAGACGTTTTCAACAAGAGCCAACGAAACTCGGGGTTCGGTTTCTTGGCGTGCCTGCTCCCGTTCAACATCGAAGCCGTGCTCAGATGAAGCCGGAGACGGTACGAGTAGACCAAGACTGGCGCATAAACTCAACATGCTGGCTGGATTACAGAATTTCTGCCATGCTGGTAAAAAGAACCAGTTTAAGATATTAGCAGAAAATGTCTGACCTATCAGATTCGTACACGTACACACACGCAGATACAGCTTGCTTTGCTCCAGTAGTTATAGAGAAAGCCTGAGCAAATGAAAAGTTGTTTTTTTTGGGAGGCGGCGGGGGGGGGGGGGGTTCATGCATGACAAGAGCCAAAGTTCTCACATTGTATTAAATGCCACTTTTATCAGATTTTTAAATGCCATTTTCTCAATCCGGTTCTTATATTTCGATCTTCCAATTCAAGCAGATAAGAACATTTCCTCAAGATGGCCGTGCAGCAGACAGACTTCACTACGTAACCTGTGATTAAGCTCTTATGAACGGCCTGTCAATATTAACAAAAATAATAATAATAATAAATAAGTAAATAAATAAAACTGTCCCATGATCAAATGTGAACAAATGTTTTAATTTCAAGTAATTGTTGGTGAAAATATGATTAGATGAATCTCTTTTGTAGAGCACTGTATTTGTTTGTATTCAGTGTAAGGCTGTTATCAGTGCAGTTAAACTTGTAACCGGTTTGTGGAGGTCCGGCGTTGACATTAAATGCTTGTGCGTGCCAGATATTTTTTATCGTATTTTGCGTGATACAGAACATTAATTTCAGCACCACACCCAAGTAGCATTAGTTGCTCTCGGTACAATTCCTGAGCAAAAACAACACCAATGATCTCCAGTTCTCAGACGGTTGTGGTGCTTTATGCAGTGAAAAAAAACAAAAAAACAAAACACTGCACACACACACACACACGGTACAAAGAGCACTGCAGTTTACACAATTCCACACTTTCTATGAAAGATTTCCACACTTTCTATGAAAGATACGGACATCTGTAAATGAAAAGCTGTGTTTATACTCGGCCCACTGCATTTGTTAATGGCACACGAGAACAGTTTAGTCGTCTCGAAACTAGCAACGATCCATGAAGATTTCTGATTCTAAGATGCACGTTGGCGCCGAACCCGTGACGAGGCGATGATTAAAAAAAAAAGTCAGATATCCTGAAAATCTGGTATTACTGCATGAAGCCGTGTACGTGTTTTCTGCATCGGTTTCGTGGCGATAATGACATATCAAGGCTGCCAGATAGGATGGTAGACATTGTTAGCTCATTCTGTGCCCATCAGGCTGTGCTCGTAGTCACATGGCCACTATTTTCTATACGGGGAGCAATAGGAAAGGTTAATTATTACATCTCTTGGGAACTAAACGAGAAGAGTAAGACTTCAAGGGACGGAGGCTGGGGTGAAGTAGTCCCAGAGGACTATTGGAAAGTGGGGGAAGGGAGGAGAGGAGGAGTCGGATGACTGAGTGGTGGTTGGGGGATGGGCTGTTAACGCAGCACAGGCTTAATTACAGGATGCATGCACTTTTAAGGAGAACTGTATCATAAATTTCTCAAAGAGCTCCCATTCGAGAGAGAGAGACTAACTGACTCTCTCGTTTTCTAATAGAATTCCATCAGTGCCTCCTTCTTCTCATTTACAAACAGTTCTTCCTTTTCCCAGAATGCCAAAACACATCAGTGGATCCTTATCAGCTTTGGCATTTGTCACCATCAAAACCATTTATAAACCCATCCTGCCATCTCCTCAAGAACAACAACACTCAAAGGAGCCTGTTGATTAAGAACAAAAATAAAATGTAGCTCAGGTTCTTTCAGTTGATGCTCCTTCATGCTGTTGATAAACACACAGCAGCGATCGATCGACGCACAATGCCGAATATATGCCTCAACAGTAAAAAGAGCAGAAACACAGCAGAAATGCACCAACCAGCCTGAACAGCGTTATCTACACCACGACAAAGCAACAAAGCCTCGTTAACGGAGAGCTGCAAAATGAAAACCAAATCAACCCTTTCATTGTTCTGCACGCTTCCCTTCACAGAGCTCGGTTTTTATGACAGGATATTTGGCCTGCCAACGTCCCACCGTTCCAGTGGAAACGCATCTCTCGGACACAAAAGAGAAAACGTCTTTATATGTGCGCTCTCATTAATTGGATCAGCAGCGTGATGGAAAAATTCACAGAGCAAACCAGATGTTAGCGTGTCAGTCTAATAGAGCAAAAATATTATATGCTGACAAGAGCTTTCAAATTTTATTATTGTAATGCTTCTAAAAATAAATAAATAAATAAATAAATACAGATGCTTGGGGGATGAAAAAAACAAACAAACAAACAAACAAACAAACAAACAAACAAAAACAGTCAACAGACGACCACACAGAGCAGCATTCAGTGCAAGGAGAACACTTTTTATACAAAGCTTTAAATACGCTTCATCTGCTAGCAAACTAATTCTATACTGTGTGTGTGCGTGCGTGTGAGTGCCTATAATTTTTCCTCTCTTCTATGCTCTCACTCAGACAACCAAATAAATCCCTATAAAAGAACCAAATAAAACATGTCTATTAAAAGCAGTCATTTGAGTTCAGTAGATGATCCCAGTAACTAGCTAGCTAACTTTGCGAGCCAAGTATTAGAATGTTTTGTATTGACTAGGGCCTAGCTATTAATTACATTAACATTAATGTAAGAGAACGCCATCAAGTCCTCTACACCTGCATTTCCTGACGTAACTAAATTTAATTCAGGCTGTGATGATTGGTAGGGCTTCAGTAAATCTACCCATCAGCCAAAATACATTTAGATTTAGGCGACATTAAATCCACATAGATCTGAAAACTGCGTTTTCGTTCAAACGTTTTCCAAAAAATTGCTCGTCCACACTGAAACGTCTGAAAAAACACCTGCATCCCTATAGTGTGCATGCGTAAAAACATAAGGCACAACAACAAGTGCAGTGCAAGATCGTCCACCATCTTGTTTGTTTTGAGTTGCATGGGTCACATGACTAAAAATACATCATCGTTTTGGAATATCACCGTTTTCTCGGTCCACACTACAACGCCGTTCTCAGATTTATCCAATTAATAGGGTTTTTTCCGAAAACGCTCCATTTTTGCTGGACAAAAACGCAGTCTCGGTGTTGACAGAAGGGCAAACCGTAGAGAAAAAGACGGGTTTTCTAATTTATCCGGATTAATGTAATGTAGACGTAGCCTCAGAGAATATGAACTAAAAGGTGTTAAAGAATTGCCCAAATAAAATGTACGGTACATTTCTTTGCACAATTCCGACTGCATTAAAGGGATAGTTCCCCCAAAAATGAAAATTCTGTCATTAGTTACTCACCCTCATGTCGTTCCAAACCCGTAAGACTTTCGCTCTTCTTCAGAACACAAATGAAGATCGTTTTAATGAAACCTGGGAGATTTCTGCCCCTCTGTTTACAGTCCAGTAACCAAAATTTTCAAGCTCCAAAAAAAAATTTCATCAAGGCATCATAAAAGTAACCCATGTGACTCCAGTGGTTTAATCCCAATTTTATGAAAAGATACGAACGATTTGTGTGGGGGGAAAAAAAGCTAAAATTAAGTCTTTATTCAAAAATCTCCGACGTGCGTTCACGGACGTTCTAGCGATACAACGGGACACAGACGCTCTGCACTGTTTACAGCGGAGGAAGCGATTTGCTGTACACAAACTGAATCACATAGAACTTTGTAACAAAGATGTCTGCAGATTTCAACATAAAGGAAGACTAGCGGTTTTTTTTTTTATCTGCTCTTGCATCATCAACACGCGTGCGTCGTGGTTCTCTTGTGAACGCACGTCAGAGATCTGAGAACTTTTTGAAGCTTGAAAATTTTGGTTACTGGGCTGTAAATGGAGGCACAGAAATCTAGGTTTCATTAAAATATGTCTTCTTTGTGCTCTGAAGATGAGCGAAAGTCTTATAATTTTGGAACGACATAAGGGTCAGTAATTGACAATGTTCATTTTTGGGTGAACTATATTTGAATATTTTTTGGCATGTAATATAATACTGCTATGTTATCTTCTCTATGTAAAAAAAATGTTCCATGCAATACACGGTCCCGTTTTAGGTTATGGGAGAAGAGAACATCTGCAGGTTTAATTAAAGGCAGAACATTTTCCCCACCCCATGGCAGTAGCTTCACTAGCACTTCCCACATCTGTAATTTTCATGTCATGTGGAGTTTCTGTTACTGTGATTTTAATCGTGTGTGTGGTCTCAAATGGTTTTGCTATGTTGGCTCACGTTTGCATTGGAAATGGCTCTGTGTGATATCAATAGACACAAAATAACTAGGGCACTAACTATAGGTAGTGATAAAAATAAATAAATAAATAAATAAATAGATAAATAAATAGATAAATAAATAAATAAATAAATAAATAAAACCCCGGGGGAAAAAACACCACAAAAATACAGAAAAAATAAATGCCCTATCCGTCAATCAGTCCCGAAACGGCTTTTTAAATGATATTATTATTCGGACTTTGCTGTCTCTAACTCACTCTCTCGAGCTGTCTCAATCTCTCCCCTGATTGGCTGTTGGCTCCTGCCAGTCACCATAGAGTCAGTCCTTTTTTGTGCCTGAAGTTAACCTGGCAAATAAATCTCTCTCCAATCTGAACCAACACGCTAACACGGCACCGAATGTGAAATACTACTACAGCAGCTCAGCACCATCATCCTATAGAGCATTTTTGTCCCCTTGCTCAATAATTTATTTCTTTTTTGTTTTAACAGAAAACTGCTGCATACAATAGCTTAAAATGTATGAAACTGGTCTGAATACAGCATTTTATTGTACAAATTATAGAAATACTTTACTGTATGTATTTCAATCAAAGCCATTCAGTGAACACTGAATCTATAGCCCCTTCATGGTCACAGAGAAGGCCCCCAACATGCTTTTATGACATACAAGACACCAGTGTCGAAACCCTGTAACGGCATTTCACATCTGCCATATACAGCATAGGGGGAAGGGCAGAAGTCAACCGGTGAGCCAGTTTCAGTCTTATACAACAAATTTGCTTAACATGGCCCAGAATCATAATAAAAGAACATGAGCGCTCTATCAGTGAATGGCGGGCAGGCCCTGTAAAACGTCGCTGATAAAATGGAGAGCCATTGTGTGAAAACAATAGTGCTGGCTTCCATAACCATGGCCTTATTCTCTCCAACTGAATCAGCAGCACAGACAGGGCTGTAACAAACACCTGCATGGTGCGAATGTTACTTTGTGTATCGCTGCATCAGAGTGAAACCTGAAACTCAAAGATCTGCACCCTTTAATAATTCAAATGACTTTTCAATTCAGCAATCTTGCAAATCAGACATTAAACAAGACCGTTTTAGCTCTCTGCTTGGCAGGAAATGAAGTTTTAAACAGTAGCAGTTTTGCGTCTTTTCCCGAGAGAGGTACATCTGCAGCCCCGAGTGGAGAATGACACAGCACAAAAAAAGAAAAGAAAAAAAGAAAAGGCGGACCGACTGAGGAGGACCGGCTCATTAACCTCCATGAAATTCCTAATAAGCAGATACGAAACAAAAAGGGCCAAGCAAAATACAAACGAATTTGTAAACTAACAACTCCCTTCCTCGTGTAAAATGAACTCATTCGTATGGCCGCAGAAAGCTACATTTCCTACGGATGATTGTGACTACGGTTTCTACAGCTTCCATACATTTGAGCCGAAAAACAAGAAGTTATTGCTCCGTTTTTTTTCCTCACCCCTAAATAAACATACACATTTCATCACAGAGACGTCTCGCAAGCGCGAGCATGCAACTAGCTAGGCTGAGAATCAGACAGAGACCAAGTAAAACTCCTGCATTTTCAGTTCCCTTTTCGCAGGGCTCCTCAACGCCAGAGGCAAAAAAGTCTTCATTATACTAGATTATATTAGATGGAAAAAAAACACTAACCGCTGTGCAAGTTTAATGAATCACGTTGAGCAAGAAGAAGCCGAGAAGCAACTCGCATGTTAATAATCAATGACACGAGGCTTACTAAGGCTCTTGTGGCATGGCCTTTCAACCCCCTCCAAATGTCACAAAAGCTCGCATTTATATCTAATGACAATCTTTCCTCTACAGCACAATCAAGATGATGGGCAAATGTTTAACCTCAGACAGCCCCCAATTTATCCCTTTTCATAATCCCCTTTACAGCTGTATTTGCGTGTGTGTTTTTTTTTTTTAACCTTAGGAGGCACAAATGCATCTCACAATGGCATGTACTAAGGCAGCTTCGTCAGTCATTATTAGCTGCGGTGTGGGATCAGATGCTTACAACACTGCTAACTTTTTCAAAATGCATCAGGTACCTTCTACTACCCTTTTTTTGACTTCCGTCACTCCAGTGGTTCAAATTCCTACATCTCTCCAAATATGTAGGTTGGAGTTTGCGACCCTCTCCCTCTGGACTCCCTCTGGACTCCCTCTAAAATCATGTTACAGCAACCTCGGTACCAGAACCTGCACTACCTCTGCGTCCACTCCTAGCATGTTCGTAACTTCATCATACGCAATGATGATCAGAAGTACACATGTGGCACTGCTGACCAGAACTAAATGAAACAGCGATCTATTTTTGGCCGCATAGCATAATCTTTCAATAGTTCATACCCTCCTCCCCCCCCCGACCCCCGGGGCCAGCATGCTGCCTTTACTCGCAGTCACTCACACTTCAGCTTATACAAAAAGGCTTTGTATAAACATGAAATTTTAAGGGAAAGTCGTTCTCAAAATTCCCTACTCCAAAATAAAACAGTAGTACTGAGAATATTTTGGAGAGTCCACAATCACAGTTGGAGAGACGGTAGAAGTGTTAACCAACAGTTCCAACAGGAGATCTGCCTTACTACAGAATTCAGCTCCAGCCCTGATTACCTGCTGTAGGTGTGTCAGATACTTTGTACAGCATTTTCTAGGACCAATTACTGGTACATGCCTAATGGACAAAAGGCTTATTGTTCTATACAAATGTCAACTTCGACAAAGCTAATCTAACGTGACAGCATGAAAGTATGAAGAAACAAATCTCTTTTTGTGTGTGTAAATTCAGTGATACCACATCTACTAATTGTGCTTACAGATGTTACACTAGAGGATGTCATGCATTAAAACGTGAAGGTAAAAAGAGGATGGGGCTTCCTAATTTTAAAAAAAAAAAAAAAAAAAAAAAAAAAAAAAAAAAGGGAGAGCCAGCCTGGAAAACTGCTGTGCTATGCCTCTGCGCATTCTTTGTTTACGTTCCAGCGGCTCTTCCCCCTCCTGCTCGAGACTGAAAGCCTGGCAGTTTTTCAAAGCCGTAGGTTATGTGGCTCTGACGTCAGCCTGACTGCTGCTTGCAAAATTCTTCACACGAAGTCGCTGCCAAGGAGCAATTCCTCATGGTAGCATGTACAATTTGGCCAGATTTCAACTACAGGAAAAAGTTAAATGGACTTTTCCCGGGTTGTTTTGTGCCGTGACGATGCCTATTAATCCTAACAGGTTTAGACACAGTCAACACAAGTGTAAAAGCAGCTTCCTTAAAAAGGACCATGAGAGGAATAACAATACAAATAAAGTCAAAATAGGATTTAAAAAAGTTCAGTATATAGGCAATTAAAACATTGAACATATTACGTTGACGTAGACGTTGAACATATTACGGTTTGATTTCTTCATTAGCTGCGTACGTAGTGCGTCATCTCCCAAGGTAAGCTGTACGCAAGTCCGAGTGTTTCTCTTCATTCTGAGAAATGCACTCAATAATACATGGCGACGAATGAGTCACAGTGACAAGGGTGAGGAACAAGAGCGTAGATCATCTTTTTTCACACCACCGAATGTGATCCAAAATTACACGCACTGAATGTGACTGAAGTTTTAGGTCTTTGTAAAGCGATAATTCTTCGCAGTGGTCACATTTGCGCCATCAAATATTCTACAAGCCAGACAGAAATGCCAGATCAACAACAACACTACTTTCGGTAGTACATTATGAAAATGAACCGGAAAACACACACAGAGTGTAATCTCTAATTCAGTGCAATGGTGTCGGTCAGCGCTGCCTTCTCCTATCCACCTCAAGCATCAATCTTTAATACGAAAGCCTTTAAATGGGAGCTCACCGTGGACGGATGTGATGAATTTTTAAAGACATGTCTGCCTTACTGTCCATCTGGGCTCCATTTGTCCTACTGGGGATATTTACAATACAGAGGAGACATCAAAGGCCATTTCTGCCTCCTCTTTTGCCTCAGGAAGATTGTGTAATATGAGAATGGGACCAAATAATAGACTATAGGATATATGCTCTTATATATATATATATATATATATATATATATATTATATATATATGTTTGTATATATTACACACACAGCATATATACACAGTATGTGTGTGCCTGTTATATACATCACATACATACAGGGTCCTCCACTAATATTGGCACCCTTGGTAAATATGAGCAAAGAAAGCTGTGAAAAATTGTCTATTGTTTAACCTTTTGATCTTTTGTTTTAAAATAAATATATAAAATAAAACAAATCACAAAAATACTTTGCTCTCGTGGATATCAACCAATTGCAAACACAGGCTTATCAAAAAAAAATGTGTTAAATATGTGTGCGCGCAACAATTATTGGCACCCCATGAATTCATATGAGAAACATATATTTGAAGTATATTCCCATTAATAAATATTATATTATATTATATTATATAAATATATATACACACACACAAATAAATAGATTAGTACACCTGGGTGACTAGGAACAGGAAATTGTTCAACCATGACTTCCTGTTTCACAGGGGTATAAATATGAGGAAACACAGAGGCCAAATTCCCAGGGTGATTCTCATTTCTTATTTGTGCATCCTCATTTCCTTTCCTTGCACCTTAGCTCCTCCCCGATTGGGATGTGAGAGAAGGATGCATGGATGAGATGTGAGGAGAGAAGAATTGAAGAATTGAAGCAAGTCAAACGGAATATCCTCGCTCTTTCAAGCATCACTTCAAAGCCGCGCTCAGCTGGACGACCTCACTGCGCTGGCTGGATCTGCCGTTATGCTTATGTTTTTGATGTGCCATTATGTTGTTGAAGCTTGGTTAATAGCAACATTCTTAATAAAGCAAAATGCACTGATAGTATGTGAAATGTCTGGGTTATTCAACAATGAATTAATGAACAATACATAAATTAGTGCACCTTTTGTGCAGCTTTGCCCATCCAAACATGCAAGGATCAGTTAAATACAATACTCATTTTAAGCATATTATTTAATTATATTTCACACAAAATTCCAAAACCTCATCAAAGGACTTTTGTTTGAGATTGTGGCAGATGTAAAGGAGGAGGGGAATTTATACGTGTGTCGGGTTTTTCGACAGGAAACACTTCCGCATAAGATACACCGGTGTATCCTCGCTCTTCTGGAAGCTTCCTCACTCTTCATTCCTCGCAGTGCAATTAGAGGATTGATATGTCCTTCAAGATGGTTGACGTAGATCAATTTCTGGGTCACGGGTTGGAGGACGGAGGAGCGAGGAAACGAGGAAGCATCAGTTTGAGTATTGAGAAGCACCCCTTTAGTCATTCTAAGACCAAGGAATGCATCTGTGATGTGCTACAAAATGTTGTTGAGCTTCACAAAACGTGAAGTGTCTATAAGAAAATAGCACAAGCATTGAAAATGCCCATTTCCACTATCAGGACAATAATTAATAAGTTCCAGTCAACGGGAAATGTTATGAATCAACATGGAACTGGACGTGTGTCTATATCGTCGCTATGCACTGTGAAGAGGATGGTTCAAGTGGCCAAAAAATCTCCAAGGATCACAGCTGCAGAATTGCAGAAGTTATATATATACACATACATACTTATATATATATATATATATATATATATATACACACACACATACACACACACACATATATACACACACACACACACACACACACACATACACAGACTATTATATATATAGTAATATATATATATATATATAATTTCCACCATGGGAGAGTCTGGTTTTTGCAACTTGACAAGCTGTTTTTTTTAATCTTTTTTTTTGTAGCTGCTGCAATGTAAATGATAACAGGAACTAACTTGTCTTGCAGGCTTTCCACAACATTCAATGCAGAAAACATAACTATAAACTGTTAAAAAGCACAACGTGTCATTCACTGATAAATGTAAAAGAAAAAAATTTTTATAGTTGTGAGGTCACTGCGGCATAAATGAAACAACACACTTCGGGATGTGCTTTTATAGGAAAAAATGATCCACTTCAGGCTGGCAACAGCCCTCCACAAACACCATCAGGGGGGCATGGACTATTTACCTACAACAGCACAACCTTATATTACTTATTTTGTATGCTTTGCTGTTTTAAAGATGGGTAGATTGTTTAAAAAAAATAATAAAAAAAAGCAGCCATCTAGAAACTATTAACACTAGTCTGATTGTAGTCACAAAAGGTTGGAGATTTTTAAAATCCTTTTCAATCCATAAATAAGTTTTAACTTGAGAAGAGTTTATGTGGTCTTTCAAGAATCTATATAATAAGAAGTTTCATAATATCTGGAGAGAAGGAGGGGGGGGAGCAAGACCCTCCATGATGCAAGAATTTGCTTAACCAAAATCACAAACTTGGCTCACAAAAGGCTTCAGCAACAAATCTTTGTTGACTGCAGGCTGGTCAAATTTGATACTAATTAATAAATTTGTTTCTTTTATTCATTCAGCTACATGGCCAGACCTGATAGTTCTACCAGAAAGCAAACGTCTGATTTGCTGAATTACGGAGTTGCTCGTTGGAAGAGCCGACACGCTTCCCCATCTGCACTTTCACCAGATCGCCGAAGACAAGAGCGCTCTGATGTAGATTCTACTGTTTAAGGGCATGCTCGATATAAGTTTCCCCATCTGAGAAGTTGAATTTTGTCACGTCTAGCCAGAGAACATTTGGGCAGGGTTCCAACTGACACGGGCTGAGAGACACGCTGGCGAGTAGCGGCAGAGTCTGAGTCCAGAGCGACAGATTATCACTTTCCCTCAGGCACATTCCAAACCGCCTCCACCCTCCTGCCCAAAATAACCTTCAGTGTATTAACCCTTTCCTCTCCAAACACACACAACAGTTCAATGCACATTTAAAACACATTAATATATATATTTTTTTAAACAGTGCAACCTTCATCAGACACAACGTAACCTCGATCAGACATGCTTACACAAACAGCCCGATGTGATTAAGTAACATTATCGTAATGGACAAGAACATTGCAACTCTATTAACGGTCGCCAAGATTCATACATTCTGGTTGCAGCATGATAGGGAGCGCTATCTCCAAAAGCTTAACTGCAGTTCCTCTAGACTGGGCAACTGCCAGTCTTTTGAGAGTTAATCCACATCATACAACAACAGAACGCTTCAGCACTGAAAACAAACAAAAACAAAAAACCAGCAACTCCTTATGCATTAACTGAAAGCAATTCCCCCCCTTTTCTGTTAAACAATTAGTGCAGATTAGGGCTGGGGGACAGATCAATATAATCTCGATATCGTGATACATGATATATTTTTCTGCGATATCGTCTGTATGCTGATTTTTAAAAATATTTTTACACACTTTTAATAATTACATATGAAATAGTACTGAATGGAAGCCATTGATTTATTTTACTACTGTTTTGCAGACAGTTTATTCGCTAAATTAAATATCGTGATACGCATTGTGTATCATAGCAATGTCCTCAGGTACTGTGATATGATATTTTTGTCATATCGCCCCAGCCCTAAGTGCAGATCCTAAAATGACACACTTAACACGTGTGATTTCAGCACTTACTATAAGACCGAAATACGTTTTGATTATCTCTATCTAGTAAATAAGCTATAGAGAAAACACTAACTGCGTTTGAGGCATGCTAAGAATGCAAATGCACAGAAATCCTTTTCAGTTCCTCTAATAAAAGCAATGAACCATGAGGTCTTTCAACAGCTGCATAAAAACCAAGAATGAAACTCTCTGGCCAATTTATAGATATTATAATTGCAGTTACAGAAGTGCAAGGTTTTCTATGTGCACAGTTTAACACATGGTGTGTAAGTGGGACTGTATGTTTTATCAGCCTCAGGATAAGGACCTACTGGAACATACTAATGTCCACGTATCTTAACCTAGGCGACACGTTTAATTGCGGGGTTTAGTATTTGGTTGTTAGTACTCCTGTTCATTTCTAATGGTGCTGAAATGCTGTGTTACTGCAGTAGAGAAACTCCATCAATGCACAGGGTTGTTTTTTTTTGTGTTTTTTTTTTCAAAAATCCACTACAGACTATGATTTTTTTTCTTTTCCTGTTTGCAATATATGGTTTTAAAAAATTACATTAATGATTTAATCATCCAGAACCTATGGTCTTTATAAATAAATAAATAAATAAATAAATAAATAAATAAATAAACAGACAGGAAAAGAAGCATTTCCACCTTTTCAGTTTTAAGGAAAGAACAGTAGGGCGTAATAATATTTCCAGCTGTGCAGTAGGAAACGGCTTGCTGGCATCGGCAAAAACACACAAATAAAAAGAAAGAAATTCAGCTTTGAGGTGATTCAGCAGTAAAGTTACAATATCTTACATTTTACAAAATAACAGTACATTTAAACATAATACGCAGAAAACATGTTCATGACCGACATGAAAATATGCCTCGTTTCTCTTTCTGGCAAAAACCCAAAACATGGTTTTTCGGTGGCATCTCTAATACTCTAATAGGGGCAGTGGTAACTCAGTGGTTAAGCAAGGCCCTTAACCCTCAACTGCTCAGTTGTATAACGAGATGAACGTAAGTCGCTCTGGATAAGGGTGTTTGGCAAATGTCGTAAATGTATTCCATATAGTTAACCGTTATTAAATATATACTGGACTAATGTTAGCCAAGTCGATCATACATCGATGCATTTTATTTTATATTGCTGAAAATATTCTCCACTGACAGCAAGGGTGTCTGCCACGTGCATCTACTAAAGAGCATGTGTCAGTTAATATTGGAGAATTCAAAACACCTACGCAAAATTGGGGAGCTCCTATATAAAACATGTAAAAGTTGGCAGGTCTAGTAATATAATTAAAATATACTTCAGTTGACATTGTGGCTGTGTAGGACTCTGTATGGACGATAAAAACGTCATCTCTTTCCAACATTTTCCTCAAATTTTAGGCAGATTTCTGAAAATTCAGCAAAAGAAAACTGCCACGTCGTACCTGCCTGAACTGCTCTTCGTAGGTCCAGTCGGTGTGGTCCTGGCCGTGTTGCTGGCCTTGAGAGGGCAGAGCTGGCAAACCCAAGGCCCGCGGTTCAGGTTCAAGCCCTGATCGGGCCTTCAGCATCTGAGAGTGAGGATGGAGCTGACGATGAGGCAGCAGCAGGATGCCTCGGCCCGGGGTGACGGCCTCGCGGCTCATCTGCAGGCCTTCCTCGGCCATGTCTTCATCGTAGTCTTCCTCCATCTCACCCTCGAAGTCATCCTCGTCCCACTTCTGCTTTCTAAAAATGAATTAAAAAATGTAGACTTATGTGTCAGCTCATGCAATCAAAACATCCTAAGAGCCGAGCCGAGTTCTGTACTCTTTATAAAGCTCATGACTAATCCAATACTCAATTTCCATAGGTGGATAACTTCAAGGTGTTTTCATGGTTTAAAAACAGAGTTATGTGAATGACTGCTTTTGCTGAAAGTCCAAGGCCATATTAAACTCTTACGCGGAATTATGTACCTTAAAAAGGCACCAGTCCTTATGGTGCCTACCAAAGTGGACAGCCTTTAAACCTGTGAGAATGAACGCTGCTGATTGAAAGCCTCCTCCAGAGTGGAACGGTGGGGAGGGGATAACATTTGAAAACACCCATAATAAACACCCAATATTTATTTAGCTTGGCATCTTAGTAACTATCGGCAATTATGACAATACGTACATTTGCTCCTCCTCGTCAGACCCCATCATGTCTTTGTAATGCTCCTCTCCCTCTTCCTCATCTCCTTCGATTTCATCCTCCTCTCCGCCGGTGCTGTGTTCCGACCTAGGACTGTCAGCCATCGACCGTCTCTGCAGTCCGGCCGCCGCCGCTCTCATGGCAGCCAGAGCCGCTATCTGAGCGCGCTCTGTGTCTGAGGCGGAGCTTAGCTTCAGCTCCTCGCCTGTGGGGGCGGAGCTCTGAAACGAACCCGTCTCCTGCTGTTGCTGCTCCATCTCCATAAGCAGCCTGGCCCTCTGTTGCCTGTGCAAGTTCTCCATAACTGCCTGCAGCTTCATCTCCAGGCAAACAGGACGCTCGGAAATATCGCCTCCTTTGCCCCACTTCACCGCAAAATCGGGTTTCCAGACACGGGATCTGAACGGACGTGAACGCGTCGAAAGAAAAGCAGCCTCACCGAAGAACTCCTAGAAAACGTCTTCTACTTAAACCTGAGGATTGTTGATTAAGACTGCGTCGAAGACACGGACCTCTACTACACTACAGGCGGAAGCAGGCTTTAGAGACGAGAAGCTCCCGCTGATGCAGAGCGGCTAGCTCTATCAGAGCCTGGAAAAGAAAGAAAGAAAGAGAGAGAGAAACAGAGCATGCATTAATAAAAACGATTATAGAAATTCTCCTCCATCCAATCGCAGTCTTCTTTTATTTCACCTCTTCCACACGGCATATAAGGAGGAACGATCTCTTTCTAAAATCATTCAACTTCACCAGGGCACTACAGATACTAGCTACCATATAGATTAATCATAACAGTTCTACATGAACTATATAGAGATCAGACATCATACACAGGCGTTACAACATTCCTTAAGAGATCTGCTCTGTTATGTTCAAGCTGTCACAAGAACCATAAACTCAGATTGATTTTCCCCAGCACATGTCATATTAAAAGTACCCGCTGTAGTCTGGTTTTTTAAAAATTATTATTATTATTATTATTATTTATAGGTACAATATGTACCAATCCAATATGAAGAGACAAAACTGGTCTGAAACACGAGAAGGGCGTTGAAACGGATGACCTTTCCGAATGAAGTCCACCAAATCCAGTGTTTCATGACGTGAATGGATGCTGTTGACTGTAATAACAAATTATGCCTGTAAACAGGAGGTATTTTAAACTGAAGCGCTTCAGCCTCTCCTTAGTTTCCAAAATCCATCCTGATGCTGTTTTTGTTCCCACCTTGACTTTCCTCTTGAGTATCCTCTTGTACCATCGTTACTGCAACGATCGCATCATCGCTGAAATTTGCAACGTGCTAAGCTTGCACGATATAATAATTTCATCATCTCTAGATAATATTCAGTCCTGGGGGTTTTTTTTGGTGATCGCTTTCAAAAAGTTTTTGTACTTTTTTTTTTTTTAAAAAACGAAAAACTACTTGAATTGGCAAAATTGCGATTCCACAAAATAGTTTCTTTCGCAGTGATGTTCGTCGGTAAACGAGACCTTTTAGCTGTACTCACGTTTGACGCACGTTAACCGAAGAGCGCTTTGTGATGACGTCACATGACGCGTCCTGGCCAGAATGAGCGCAAAATCTGAGGTAATTTAGAAAAATTGCAAGCTCTTCTGAAGACTGCGGTATTTGCTTGATTGTGCGTTAATTTCTGCGATCGCAAAAATCACGGAATCCTGGAGGGACTGGATATTACACTGCCATGATATTCATTAACGCTAGAATTATAGGTATTACACAGTCCTCCCAATCTTTACACATTCTGCGTCGGAGCGCCTCAATTTGACATCGGAGCATGCTCGTACGAGTCATCGCTCGTACTCGAGTACACCGGATTCAGCAGACCGTTTCCTACCCAATAAAACAGAACACAAGACGAGAGATATAAATCTGGAATGATTTGCGTGACTGTTTTGAACGCTTTGAAACCAAAATGGTTTGAAAACAAAAAAAACACCTTCAATTTTTGGTCAAAAGAGAGAGAGAAAAAAATCTAAACATTTTGCCTAAAATTAAATAGTAAACAGTGAAGTGTAAAGTCTAGCATGTTACTAATAATGTCAACGGTGATGATAATTAAAAGGACTTAAGCAGTAGCAGAATAACAAAGAAAATGTAGTCAGCCATGTAGACATTAGACAGTCAATTTTTGTAAAATGATGAACTTATATCAAAGATGTACTGTTGTGTTTGTTTATTTTTATTTTTAATATTTACTACACATGAAAACTATAGCATTTAGTTTCCAAATACACAACCGGTAATATTATTACACCCTCCCATGCTCTACTTAAACCTCTCATGGTGTAATTGTTCATTTTCCTGTATTTATCATGCTGTTGATTCTTTACTGTTTCCATAAACAAACATTATCACGATTTTTTCCAAATTGTAAATTCCAAGCGGGAAGGCGGGGGATATAAAAATAAATAAATAAATAAATAGATAGATAGATAAATAAACAATGCCACACAAGTTTTATCTGCTGCACATTAGTTGTTGAGATCATTTTAAAAGCAGGAAATTTTAGGACATCTGTGACTGTATACATTCTGGCTAAATTACATTTCTGAAATATGTCAAATGTGATTTTATATATATATATATATATATATATATATATATATATGTCAATAGCACACAATCAGTGGCAACCATTAATTTTGCACCTGAAGCCTGAAAGTCACTTCAATTTTCAGAACCTTGTTTTGGTCATGTCTTAATAATGAGAATATTCATCCAAGTTTGGGCATTATTGACTATGTTTACATGTACAGCAGTAATCTAATTATTGACCTTATTCTGAATGAGACAATATTGTGATTAAGGTGTTTACATGAGTCGCTTTTAGAGTATTCCTTTCATGTTCCTGTTTTACATGTTATAGATCGATTAACGGCACACGTCATTACGTCCCCACATCACGCCGTCCGACGTTCCCTCCAGAATTTCACGTATCAACATACAGTTCGGCTTCGTTATGGGACCGTATACAGTTTTGGGGTTTTCATATTTAATTTTACCAAAGCTTCAACTGCGGTTAATTATTTGTCATGCTGTACGTGCAAATAGATGACTGCTTGAAGCCGTGCGCTGCCTCCCAAACCACGTACTTACCTACTATATAGTAGCCGAAATGCATGTATTTAGTAAGTAAGTACGCAGTTTGGGACACAGCCCTGCTCAGCCATTTGCCGTCAAACGGTTGGGCGCTGCCGTGCGTCCACGTGTCCTGTCGCAAAATGCGGTGATTAAACTCCCACATGATGTTAATAGTGTGATTAAGGTGTACACATGTCTGTAATGCGACTAAAACAGGAATACTCCACATGTCTCAATTCGATTTATTTTTGTTTTACATCCATATTCGATCCTGCCAAGATCTAGCAATTTTGTGATCATAGAAATGAACACAAAATCAAAGCAAAACACAGCAAGGGTCGGAGGAGCTTGCACTTTTACAAAATTAGCGCAGATTTGGGCCAAGATGCGTCATGTGACATTACAGCACACGTTCAGCCAAATCCCTCTTCAATTCACGTGTGTCGAACGCGAGTACAGCTAAAAAGGTCTCATTTACCAACAAACATCGCTGTGAAAGACCGTGCGGCTGCGATTTCGCCAATTCAAGTAGTTCTCAACAAAAAAAAAAAAACGCAGCAAAAGCAAGCATTTAGAGTCGCAACGACACTGTTATTATAGTACATTTTAACCAGTTTTTTTTAAAACAGCATCTTATTATCTTTTATCCTCGTTAATCTTGACGTGTAATTACGTGTGGCAAGTTGAGTTTTCCAGGAGTCTCTCTGAGATCCAAAACAGTCATGGCTAACAATTAGCACACACAAAAACCCTCAAATTTAAATGATTATTTTAAACACTTCATACACAAACTAACTAGTGCTCTTTTTGGTACTATATTTTTATTCTTCAGAAGGAGGAAAAAAAAAAAAGAAGGATTTTTTTGTTTTGGTAATCCTGCCATGTTGGACAGAATTTAAGCCAACGGATCTATTGAGAAATAGTGCTAATGTGTCTTCCCATAACACGAGAAAAACACAACACACAGATTGTGAGATCCGAGCAAACAGGACAAGCGATAAGCAAAGTGCTAAGGGTCTAATTCCACACATATACAGACCCAAATCCACAGCCCCTAAGCTGCACTACAGTGTACACGCACACACAACTTAGCAAGACATGAAAATACCAGCATGCAGGACACATTTAATATCACAGGCTTGCACAGAGAAATACTATTTGCCCAGACAGAGACGGCCTTTCTCAGAAAAGCCGCAGAGAGGTGACAAAAATAAGTTTGTAAACGAAGTTCTAATTATGGCATGTGAACATTAAATAAAGAGCGAGTGGCACGGGCTAAATTAGTCACTGAATGTTTACAGTGTTGGCTGGTTTGCAAAAGGCTGACTGTTCTCTGTTTACACCAGTCACTCAGCCCTCCTTTTACGAACAGGATGCAACATCACAGGCTTTTCGCTGCACGCTTAACCAGAGAGACGTGCTCAGCCGTGAGCGACACAATGACGAGCACAGCCGCAGCAGAGCGGTACAAAGCAGTACAGAAGCGTGAAGGGGAAAAAGAAAAAAAAAAACAATCAAACAACAACATTTAAAAACCCCTTTCATTCACTTCGCTCGGGTGACAGAAAGCACACAGTAGCCCTTCATATTCCCACAAGCACTAGCGCTGAGGAAAGTGAAATTCCCACCAGTGAAAAAGCATAAAGTTAGTCATTCAGAAGATTACCGCCACATAACTAGAGTTAACCCCAGAGTCCAGAACCTGGCAAAAAGAAAGGCTAATCTGATTCACGTGGCCAGCCATGCATCCATTCAGTAATCTAATTTACACAGATATTATCTTTGGCCATTTTTGGAGGACCCTGGAGTTTGTCCTGAAGTGCTCAGTTGATGGGTGTCGATGATAGAAGGTACAAACCCATGAAAGAAAGCAAGAAAGAAAGCCAAGTCAAATCTGCAGCATAAAAACAGTTTCCTCTAAATACACAGAATACACACAGTTTACTCAGGGGAAACAGAACTGTATACTTTAGGCATACAAACTGCTTCAAGAAACATGGGGGGGGGGGATCTATCTGCTGCTATCTCTCACACTGTAGCTTCTGGCTATAAACATGTACTACACACACCAAAAAAAAAAAAAAAAATTCCATGTGTGACTAGTAAGGGCACGTGCTACAAGGAAATGGGCTTAAATCAAACAGATACTAATATACTATATAAACATCTTTTACAGCGTTTTTTTTCCCTCTCTCGATGTGATACCTCGCACCTGTACAGTTCCTTTTCTAAATATAAACTTTCATTTAACTAACCAAGTCATTAGAAAGCCACTTAAAGATCAGCTTCTTTTTTTTTTTTTTTTTAAAAAAAAGCACCTGCATTTAAATGTAGCTTTTTTATTATTCAAATTACTTTCATAAAAAGGTTTGAATAATGAGACAAATCAGCATATTGAGATGCACGATTCAACTGGAATTTAAAAACCCCATCTGAATACAGTGATATTAGGCAGTATTATTATTATAAACATTGAACTTGACACTGAGAGAAATAAACCCATTTTTCACAGCCTAGAGGGGTAATAATAATGTTTTCACTAATTTTTTTTTCTTTCATTGAGAGGGAAGGTACGGTTACTGTGGTTGACATGAAAACAATACAATACTGACGTTTCAAATTCCAGTTCTGCCGGCTTGTTGCAATGCAAATGAACCTCTTGCGACAGACTTTAAGCCGCAAACTGAGACTACGCTGCAATCAGAGTAATGAAAGACAGCTAAAACACCGATTAGCATCAGCGCGGGCGGAGACATCGCATGTAATTATTGCTGCTCAAAACGGCAGATTTGATATACATCTGAAAGGCTAGGAAACGCATAAATCTGTGGTATATGAATATAAAACCATCCTTCATGAATGCTTTTCATTCAAAGATAATTTCACGATGTATGCTCGGAGACTAATATCCCAGAATGTTTATTGAGGAAGCACATGCTTTAGCAATCCATTTCCTTCACGTATGAGGCAAAAGAAGACACTGTTCTACACTGTTGCTAGATAGATAAAGAGAGAGAGAGAGAGAGAGAGAGAGAGAGAGAGATATAGACAGAGAGAGAGATACAGAGAGATAGACAGAGAGAGATACAGACAGAAAGAAATATAGATAGAGAGAGAGAGAGAGAGAGAGAGAGAGATAGACAGAGAGAGATATAGTGAGAGAGAGAGAGATAGAGAGAGATATATAGAGAGAGAGATAGATATAGTGAGAGAGAGAGATAGAGAGAGATATATAGAGAGAGAGATAGATATATTATATATATCAAATTTCCAGCCCGCCTGACTTTTCCTTTATACATCGACAGCGTTGTAAGCGCAGAATGCAACCGCATTTGCCTAAGGAAATTTTTTGCTCCCAAAGAGCAAAAAAAAATCACTGCTTACCACCTCCCTGTTTGTTGGCAGGAGGAGAGAGATACCGTGCCAAAACCCTCAAACGTGTGGATTATTTTCGTCACAGCCAAGCCACTTGACTTCCTACCGCAGCAGTAAATCATGCACACACCTTAATCAGCATTAACCTTCTGTCTCAAACAGAGATCATCTCGTAATGGTTATTCAGTTAATCAGCTATATATCAGAAGCAAGCAAGCAAGCACACACACACACACACACACACACACACACACACACACACAGTTGTGTCTAAACACAGCCTCTAACACCTCCAAGAGCTGCTGGACCAGAAATCTGATGCCCGGTAACATGCCAAGTGGAAACCTGTTCAGCCAGCTTGATTGAGGATTTGCAATCCTTTAAAAAAAAAAAAAAAAAACTAGAAATCAGATTGGCTTGAAGGTAGTTGGCCTTGAACGGAACAGATGGAATGATGTAAAGAACCTCAGAGCAAAAAGCCAAGCACCTACTGTTCTCATGTACTAATTCTTATCACTTTGTAAAACCACACACCCCCACACCCACACACACCCACACACCCCACCTGTCTTTCTTTCAGAGTGTGTGTGTGGGGGGGGGGGGGGGGGTGATGGCACTCTCTTGGCTAAGAAACAAATACTACGTAGGCAAGTTTTCTTCCCCAGACATCAGCTTTATTTGAATAACAAAGTTAGATTAGGCAAAAGTCCCTCAGCCAGTTTTTCAGACAGCGAATCAACAAAATTCTTCATTAGGAAAAATTCTCATACATTGTGGAGTTTCCCCTCAACTGGACCTGTCGAGAGTCTAACCCACAGCTGCAGACAGTCAATTATTCACACTGCTAACAATTCAGTTATTATTGTGCATTACAGAAAACCTTTTATACACTCAAATGCCCTGTAGATACTCATTTTTCCTCAGGCTCTGATCTCTCACAAATCAACTTCTCACTTTTGTTTTGAATCACGTTCATATCCCCACAGGTTTCTCAGGAAATGATCGCATGAGGACAGAATGTCCAAACACACAAAATCAGTATCAGGAGTACAGTGTGATATTGCGAAGTCAAACCGAAACTAAGAACAATTTTTTTTAAACGCTGAATAGAGAAAGACGGTTGCTCGTCCCACAGAAAATGTAAAAGCCCAGGTGTGGGCAGAATGAAATGACAGAACGCAGAGAAACTGCAAATCCGCTTACGAGACGTGTTACAAATACTAAGCTAACGCCAGGAACTTGTGATATCTACAGTACTGTGCAAAAGTCTTAGGCACCATATTTTTTATTTTAGTACAAGCTTTGTTAGAGATTTTTATTTTATGACTTCTACATTATCGAGTCAGTACAAAAACATTTTAGAGACATTTTTCAGATAAAAAATAATGATGTCTGCTGGATTTTGCTGCAAAAATAAGAAGCGAGTGCGACAGTCAAAGTCTCCAGAAGAGCCGGGTCTGGTTCTGCAAGAGGCTCAATAAAACTTCAGTTATTTTCCTTATAAAACTGCACTAATTCTACCTGAGACTCTTTTTTTTTTTTTTAAAGCAAAGGGTCATCACACCAAATATTGCCTTTGTTTCATTTATTACTGTTCTTTATAGTATTTTTTAAAATGGAGAAACATTTAATTTCATTATTTTTGTGTGCCTAAGACTTCCGCACAGTACTGTATATTCTGCAGGTTTCGTTGTAACCGCTGTTTGATTTCATTCTTATTAATTTATGCCTATTTGCTTGCTACTAGCCAATGCGCCATTGATGTTTGACTTATGGCAAACACGTCGCCATTATTAAAAAGGCCACGTCTGACATCTGAATACATTCCACGCATCACTGCATGAACAAGCCTGGTCGAGAGATGTATGCACTTTTAACAAGGCACGCCATTCATTAGACAGCCTTCATTATGCACCCTGGCTCTTAAAGACCTCAACTTGATCTCTAGCCACACGCTCCTAATCCACCGAGATCCAGTCACATACATGAGCCTTGTTTAGCAATTGGTCAGGAACAAAAGACTGCACATATAAACATATTTTCAAACAATAGCACCAACATTGCACCGGTACTCTCTATCGCTATATTTAAAGCAGCTTGAACATATCCAGTTTTCATAAGAAAGCTTACATCAGCTAGGTCAAAAGCATTAGAAATGACGAATCGAGGGAACCAGATCACCAAATCTTGACTCAATTATTTTCAGGAGTTATCTCATAAGAGATTTGTGACGCATTCGCAATCAGAAATGATAAATGCAAATCTAAAAGATGTACATCAGGGCAAATCTGATATCTCTGATGAGGACTTTTCATCAGGAAACAAAAACAAACAACAACAAAAATACTGATGAAACTATGAAAGAATTGAGGAAGGCATTGCTGGAACCAGGGGCAGATTTAGCGATTTGGGGGGCCCTAGACAAATAAATAAATAAAAAGGGGAATGGGGCCCTCATTTAAGTGTCTTAACATCAATATTAAATTTTTCAGCATATGTTATTTAGCATTAATAGCAATAATCAGGGACACTGGACTTTCTGGCCCAGAGTGGACCACCACACCCAGCCCACAACACGCCTCTCATGAAGTAAGCACTCTGACGGCATTTTAGCGTAAGGATTTTAAGAAGAAAAAAAAAACCCAGAAATGAATTAACAAAAAGTAAAAAAAAAAATTTTAAAACGTTCTTAACCATAAGTTTATGCAGTGTTTTGGGGCCATTAGTTTGCATAACCCAATGCAATTACCGACCTTTGCCTAATGGTAAAGTCCACCCCTGGCTTGAACCTACTCCAGACCATAAGCCATGATGTGCTGTGTAAACTTAGCAGGAAGTGGGCAAATACAAGTGCTGATGTACACAAAACAAGAAACATTTCCTATATACGCATTCCTAGTTAGTTAAAGCAAAGATTGCACAAGAAAAAACAAGGTAGGGCGCAGATTTAGGCACTACATAATGCACATTTTATGACTGGTGTGTACGTGTATATATATATATATTACTCATGCAATAAGTAGTGTGTGAGTGTGTGTGTGTGTGTGTGTGTGTGTGTGTGTGTATGTATGTGTAAAATTGCCAGAAGTAGTCAGACAGACCACGTGGAGCTCACATACCTTAGGGCTTCCTGACATTCTCTTGTGCTTACGTCAAATTGTTACGACTGTAATATATATATTAGTATACATACACGACAGAAACAGGACAGCTTGACATCTCATCCAGTTATTTCTACATTACACATTTATAGCCTATAGTAATCCCTGTAAGCTAATATCATACGAACTATATACATGTTAAGACATAAGCAAGGTAGTCTATGCTACCCATGTCAAGCTTTTCCCTCATCTACAACTTCACACCAGGTTTCTTTTCTTCTCCCCCCACCGGATGAAAAGTTTATCTTTTTATTCTTTGTGAAAAAGAGTGCAAACTACACCAACAATCAATACTCCACTTCCCCAACCGAATAACCAATGATAAGCGACTTACTAACTACGGACATTACAACTGCGCTAACAAACACCTTTCAGCTGTTCTTTTTTTTTTCCAGTCTAAAAGATCTTACCTCTGAAATGCCCCTGAATTCCTCCATAAAGGGTTGACACGAGGTCTTAATTTTAATATACAGCCGGAGTAAGAGCTTTGTCAGCCGGTTCGCGCTGGCCAAAAGGGCAGGGCTATATAAATATACTGTCCAAAACCGCTTATCGTAGTAAGACGTTGTGTGTTAAAATAGTACACCAGCAAGCCATACAACCTCACGAAACAGCCCGACTACTGTTCAGACACTATTCACTGCCGTGGTGTGTGTGTACATCTTTTCTCCGTTTTTTTTTTTCTCTTTCTTTCTTTTTTTTTTTTTTTTGTACGTAACCATCGCAACCGATCATGCTACTAGGGGTAAACGAGTTCCACACCAGTAGTTAAACAATAACCATATAACAACTGAAATAAATATATAAAGCAACAAGTACGGCTTATTAAACCAGCAAATACACGTATACGGATTTAGGAACTGAAATAAAACCCTTACCAATTCAACTTCCGTTTTGTTTTTCGCACTCTTGGGAACCGGAAGAAACATTCCTGATTTCCCCGTGAAAACTAGGCGCTCGTGACGCGCTTGCGCCTAGTCAATATTTCAACTAGATTGAGATCTACAGTTTAACGTCTTCACTTCTACGTAGCAAGCTAACACAAGGTTAATTCGGTTTGATTTGAACATACGAGGTAATTTGGTCGTATTGAGGCATCTTTGACTAATCTGAGGTGTGTCCTCAGCCGTTGCATCAAATCATTGGTTGACAAACAGCATTTAGATGCAAATTCCAAAAAGTGAATCAGACGAGGCCGGGCCTTGTCAGCTTGATCACTTAGGGAACGTCTGCGAATGACAGGTTTTGTTGAATGCGGGAAGGAAAAAGGACTGTCTGCGTAATTGCTATTTAAGAAGGTTTAATTGTCACCCATACAAAACAGCAACCCGTAGTGCTGCGGGTCAAACCAGTGGCTTGGAGGTTTTCTGTGATGTGTGGCACGGTTATAATTAACGTTTTATAGTAGAGCTGGAATTTAGTGACGTTCCCTAAATGTTTCCTGCTGTCAGCAGCATTCGTGCTGAAGTGGAAAGGAACCTTGTCAATTTTGTTAAGTAATCCTGATATAATCAATATATTTTATTACATTTACTTTATATTTGCTAAAAAGTAGGATAAATTATGGGAATTTGGCTCAATATGATTTTGGGGCTTACTGATTCTCATTTAGATATATGGCAGGTCAAAATTAATTTCATTTAAAAAATAATTAATTTCACAATTTGACAAATATTGCAAACAAATGCACGATCTAAATGCTTTATTCTGATCTGTATAGGCTTTTTGTAACACAATTAATATGCATTAACCCTCTACCCTAACCCTCATGAATTAGTACTTTCACACAAAAAAATGTTCTTATGAATTTTTATTACTTGAATTATTTTTAGGGAGGCGTAGTTAGCAAATTGTTGCCCTATGGCAACAATGTGCAGTGGTGGAAAGTATCATATAGTCAAAAATAACACAAAATGTATGAAATTAATTTACTGCATTTTCCAGACTATAAGTTGCAGCGTTTGTTCTAATCTAGTAAGCACGTAAAAGTTATACCTTCTGTTTTGGGTGAAGTATCTGTTTAATTATTTCTCTTGAATTCTTAATTCTCTTTCTGGGAACATAAAATGTAGAAAATAAAAAAGTTGCAATGAAACTACAACAGTTTTTCTTACTTTGAATGTGAAAAAATTGAAATATACTATTAGAGAAGCAGAGTGTCTTTTTTGCAGTGTAGGCCTGTTTCAATTCATGACTACCACAGTTCCATTATCACATGTTGTTGTCATATGGCAACAATGACATTTTAACATTTTACAAAATACTCAAAATATATGAACTTGTTTAAATGACAAAAATATGTTACCTTTTTCCTTTAAGTAGCTGCCTAAATATTGATGATGACCTTCACTATGACATGTGGTTGCAGAAAAGGAAGTGCTGGTCATGTGCCATGGCATTTTTTTTGTTACCTCAAAGTTAAAGCCCCCCCTTTTTCCAGTTACAATGGAAAATAGTAGAAATTGGAGATAAATTAATTGTTTCCATATGGCAACACCATGCAGTAAAGGGCTAAAGTACATGTATGTGTGTGAAGAGTAATAATGAACTACCACAACATAAAAGTGGTGTTGAGTAGAACTGTTTATCAGATATCACTCACTCACTATCAGTAACCGCGTTTTCCTGGTCAGGGTTATGGTGGATCTGAAGTCAATCCCAGGAATACTGTCCATGACGAGGGAATACATCCAGTCCATCACACAGCACTATGTACACACATTCTCACTCTCATTCACACTTTGGGGCAATTCATCTTAGCCAATCCACCTAATGGCACAAGGAAACCCAAATGGACATGGAGAGAACATGCACAGAAACTCCACACAGACAGTAACCCAAGCTCGGGATAATTTACACAGAAATGCAAATATTTTAATCAGGATAAATAAATAAATGTTTTGCTTTTATTTTTTTAACAGAAATATATTTGATTCAACAGAAACTATTTATATATTTTTTTCCTTATTCATACAGGTTTGCTTATTTCTGTGTGTTTTAGTTCAACTTTAATATTGCTTTATCATTTTACTTATAGTTGGTGATTAGGTGCTGTTATTGTACTTTTTCATTGCCATCAGAGGTTGTTGGTTTTATGGCACCACCTACTGGAGAGTGAAACCATCCAGACTTCAGTGCTGGACTGTGCTGTGAGAAACACCCCTAACAGATAAAGTTGGAGAAACGAAACAGACAAGATTTATTTGACTAATAAATCATAGATTTTATAATACTAATAAACTGTATATTTAAAGCCAATTAGAAAAGATCAGCATGCGCTACTCGTGTTTTCTAAACATCTAAACAGTCGAGTTCATGAACATGTGTAAACGAATAAAAATGATCTAGTTCCGCACAGAAATAAAATAAATACACACTGAAATCATACTAAAGATGGGCATAAAACAGTCAACACAGCAGCTTTCACTGGTTAACACTATAGTCTAATTACTAGGGACAGGGATTTCTGAAAATAAGCCAGACCAAAACATATAAACAGTCTCAAATTATTTATTTCACATCCAATTCTTGACATCCATATTTGCAAATTCTCACTGTAGAAATCACAAATTTCCAGTTATTTTTCTGTACATAATAAGTTATTTTTTTAAAGTGTTGATATCTGTATACTAGTCCATATTATTTGAAATAACCCAAGAGAAGTAGAATACATTATGTCTAATGGCATTTCGCTGTCTTCTTCCTCCACAGCCAAATAATTTCAATACACCCATCCGTTTTCAAAGTAGCCTCTTGGTATAAGACTCACTTGCACCTATTCGTACTTTAAGTTACGAATTAAACTTTAAATTGAGTGTAATAAAAAGTCAGCATTAATGGGCATCTGATGTACGTCCCATTACTACTGCACTTAAACCTAAAAAATATATCCTTAACCTAAACCTTTTGGCTCTTTTAGTTTTTGTAATAAAAGCTGTAGTCTTTGTAAAATAAATAAATAAATAAATGTTGGTTTCCCTCATGGAGACCAGCCAAATGTCCCCACAAGGTCAAATGTCATTCCCCACACATATACACATACACATACTCTATGACACATAGTGCATCTCAGTGTTTCCGTTTGCGTTTGGCTGTTGGGCGACAGTTACCCGCTGTTTGAAACAGCAATGACAAGCTTTCTTGAAGGCCTTGCGGAAGTTGGCACCCATGAAGGCGTAGACTATGGGATTAATGCACGAGTTGCTATAAGACATGCAGTGTGCCCATATCTTCACTTTGTATGTGTAATAGTCCTGACGGAAGTGTGGGCTAAATGCCTGTGCCAGGATGAACAGCTGGATGGGACCCCAGCACAGAATAAACAGCTGTACAATCACCAGCACCATACGGGACACTTTGGCTCTCACAGCAGCGCTGCGCTCTGTCTGAACCTGGAGCTGATAAGTCACAGATATGCAGAAAAAAAGATATTTGTCAGACTTTTAAAACCTAGATTTTTTAGAAATTAGCAGTCTTGAAGGACATTACAGTATAATCTTACAGGTGCTTTGCAACTCATCTCAGGAACATCAGAAATATATATTAAAAAAAATACAAAGTAAGTGTCGCACCCTTGGCCTACTAGTGAGAAACATCCAGTGCAGCTTGTTTTTAAATACATAAACTTGAGTGAATAATTATTACATCAGCAATACATAATGCAATCTATCTAATCAAGCCAACATGCACATTTCAGTTATTAGATGCTAAATGTATAGAAATGCATAGAAATCTATGCAAAATGTGGGCATAACAGATCTATACACTGAAATATATTATAATACACACTGATTAAATTTGATTTTTATCCGCAATGCTATCCTACATGTCTTCCTTATCAAAGATGTAACTATACCATTAAAACGTGTAATACAGCAACCCTACACTTAATGTACACAACATTATGGCTTGACAAATGATCTTACCTGATAATTATTGTCGACAGGCTCCACAGCTGGCCGGCCCATCTGGTACACCATGACCAGATAACACACACAGATTGTCACCAGTGGGAGCATATACACAGCCAGGAAGTTGTACAGGATGAAGGCTTTCTTGTGAGTTGTTGTGGGGAAAATCTCAGCGCAGAATACCTGAGGACCAAACCATTCTCCAGCTAAAGTCCTAGTGTACAGTGGCACTGGCAGAGACACCAAGAAAGATCCTGAACAAGACAACACAGGTCACACTGATTTTACAGCTAGATAAGCAGAAATGTAAATCAGTCAATCAGGTCAATTTAAATGTCTACTGGTAACAGGTCAAGTAAAGTGGACTTAGCCACTGAGGCCATCTATCTGCAGAGGAAGCACAAGGGCCAGACTGTCTGGGTCCAGGAAACAATTCAAACTTGCAGGCAACATGGCAGCTCACGGCTCTCGTGCGCTCTACTGTCTTCACTTCCACTGAGAGTCGCTGCACCAAGTTGCTCCAAATGTTACTTTGTCTCATCGCTGGACACGCCCACATCTAGACGCCAACGGTTGCTGTCGCTCATGTCGCCAGCTCTCATTGAAAAATGAATGGTCTCTGGTCGCTTTGTCACTGCGAGTCACTGTACGTGTGAACGTACCTTTACTCACCATTTTTCAGCAATGTTTTAACAACAGTGGAATCAGCAAATGTTGGACTCTAGAACGTTCCAGAAGGCAATGCAGCTACATGACAATGAGTTACAGCAGAGATTCGGCTTGTTAGATACAGTTACATTTATATAGTGGGGGGGGGGGGGGGGGGTCCTATGGGGGGCTTGGCTAGTTCACGATCTATGTGGTGACAAGTACAATAGCGTTGACGTCAGGATTGGCATGAAAGTTGAAGCTTTTGAAACTGAGGTGTTTGTGCAGAATGTACAGATGAGGTGGCGAGAGAAGTAGACACGCTAAAGGATTAAAGCACTGCTGCATTGCCATCTTTATCTAGAGATGAAGCAAGGCCTAAATCCCATTGCACCACTATCAGTCGAAGGACATTGTAAGTGACGTAGGAAACCGCCAACCAATATGTCGATGAAAGAAGTTTAAACTAAAAAAACTCACAATTTCAATACAACACAAATCTTGCCACTGAAGATCCTGTTAATATTAAAGATTAACATGCAAGTTATTCAGGGTGGATTTTTCCTTCAGGGTTACATTGATTGCAGTAAGTGAAATAGTCCTGAGTGAGGAGAAAACTGCAGACCTATCCAGATTCCCAGATTCACCACGGTGGCAACTCTCGACGTGCGACACTGCAAGGAGCGTAGCGGATACACAGTGACATACCAGCGATCCACACTCATCACTGTCAGTGTTACACAAGTGGCCTGTGCAGAGACCTATCACAGATGTACACAACAAGAAATAAACATATGAAATACATTTACTACTAAACTACAATTTACTGCAGTGCAATACGAAATACACTCGCTGGTCACTTTATTAGGAACACCTCTGCAGTGAGTGTATTTAGTATTTAAAACTGTATTGCAGTAATTCTTAAACATATGACCTGGGTCAGTGAATAGTGACTGCTAAATAGAGCAGAACATGAGACCCAAAGTAAGTACAAGCAATCCGATTCATTATTTGCAACAACAATGCGCTGTCCGGGATATTTAGGAAACAGTTTACGAAACATTTTATTTTGGGATAACTGAACTACACATATGAGGGCAGAAACTGACCTGTTGGATGTAGCTGACAAATTTACACATGAAATTTCCAAAGATCCAGCTTGGTAAAGGATAAAGCACTGCAGTGAAAGGCACACAGCAAACCAGAAAGGTGATGTCGGTCATCGCCAGGTTCGCTGCAGAGGAAATATATTGAACTTCATCTTATATATTGAACTTCATCTTCTGGCTAAGGTTTAGTTCAAGGGAAAAAGCAACAGCACAACAATCTACACTCATTGCATTAAATCTCAGTGAATAGCCTAAATAGAAAAATGAATCCTTTCATGCACAGTGTTTATCTAAATGTATAAGTAGTCATTCTAAGCCTGTTCTTTTTTCTTCTTCTTTTTTTTTTTAATGTAAGATGTAAATCACCTCCAAATCACTTCTTTGAACATTACCGTAATTGAATATAAACCGTTATCCCGATGTCTGTTCGTGTCTAGACTATTTGCTGTTTTCAGTGTAGCATGTCTTACATATCTTCACAAACCTTCTACACACAATCCCAAATTATGTTTGTACCATACTCCAAAAAAAAAAAAACGCCTTCGCTTTTTTACAAATGTATTTAATTTTGTACACGTTAATTTTGTACATGTTCATTCTGAATTTTGTACATGCTAAGAATACTGCTTCATTTTGTTCAAATATGAAATTCTCCATAAGTTTGGTACTCAACCTTAAATAGCCTATTTTAGACCCAAGTGTTAACATTCTTTTTTAAATAATCTTTAATTATTATTTTTTTCATTCATACACATGGACCATGTCCATTTACTTTTTAATATGTGATATTTAGAAAATGGTGTGTGTGTGTGTGTGTGTTTTAAAAATAATGTATGCATGAAAGAGTTAAATAAGGTTAGAAATAAAGAAAGAAAGAACTCTCACCTATATAGATATTTGTCGCTGTCCACATTTTCTTGTGTTTAGAAATCACAAAGAGAACCAGTGAATTTCCAAACAGTCCCACCACCATGATGAGAGCGAAGACCAGCGGCACGAGCCAGGCGTCCAGCAGGTAAGGAACCGCAGGAATGATGAGCATGTCCTCCTCACACACAGACACGACAGGACAAGACTCATTGGTAGAATTAACTGAATCATTCATTGTAGAATTAGTTTTAAAATCCCTAACTGGCACCAGTGCTAATTGTAATCACAATATTGTGAGGAAAGTGATGTGCCACTGCTGTACCGCCATGACACTAGTGATAGATTCTCTGAGGTGTTTTTCTAAAGTCCAAGCGCGCGCTTATTTGAGCCGCCGTGAAGGACACGAGAGCAGGGGGGTGTTACAAAACGAATCTTTTTAATGATTCGAATCTTTTAGTTTGATTCACTCTTCCTCCTTAATCGATTCGTTCTGAATGGCGGATTGTAGCCTACGCGTTCCTGTGTTATGAAAAATTCAGCATTATAAAATACACTCACTGAGCACTTTATTAGGAACACTATGCTAATACTCAGTAGGGCCTCACTTTGCTCTAAAACAGCCTCAATTCTTCATGGCATGGATTTCACAAGATGTTGGAAACTTTCCTTTGAGATTCTGGTTCATGTTGAAATTCCTGCAGATTTTTCAGCTGCACTTTCATGCTGTGAATCTCCCGTTCTCCCACATCCCAAAGGTGATCTACTGGATTTAGATCCGGTGACTGGGAAGACCACTGAAGAACACTGAACTCACTGTCATGTTCATGAAACCAGTTTGAGATGACTTTTGCTTTGTGACGTGGTGCATTATCATGCTGGAAGTAGCCATTAGAAGATGGTGAATTGTGGGCATGAATGGATGTGCATGCTCAGCAACAAAACTCAAATAGTCTGTGGTATTCAAGCGATGATTGATGGGTATTAACAGGCCCAGAGTGTGCCAAGAAAACATTCCCCACACCATTACACCACCTCCACCAGTCTGGACTGTTGACACAAGGCAGGTTGGGTTCATGGATTCATGCTGTTGGTGCCAAATTCTGACCCTATCATCTGTGTGCCTCAGCAGAAATCGAGATTCATCAGACCAGGCTATGTTTTTCCAGTCTTCAACTGTCCAGTGTTGGTGAGTCTGAGTCCACTGCAGCCTCAGCTTTCTGTTCTTGGCCGACAGAAGTGGAACCCGACTTGGTCTTCTGCTGTTGTAGCCCATCCACATCAATGTTGGAGGTGTTGTGTGTTCTGAGATGCTTTTCTGCTTACCACAATTGTACAGAGTGTTTATCTGAGTTACCATAGCCTTTCTGTCAGCTAGAACCAGTCTGGTCATTCTCCGCTGACCTCTTTCATCAAAAAGGCGTTTCCGTCCACAGGACTGCCGCTCACTGGATGTTTTTTCTTTTTTGTTTCGATTCAGAGTAAACTCTAGAGACTGTTGTATGTGAAAATTACAGGAGATCAGCAGTTATAGAAACACTCAAACCAGCCCATCTGGTACCGACAACCCATGCCACAGTCAAAAGTATGTCCGTATCTGCATGATTTTATGCACTGTAGTGCTGCCACACGATTGGCTGATTGGATAACTGCATGAATGAATAGGTGTACCTAAAGTATAATGAAGTGCTCAGCGAGTGTATATTTACCTGTCCTGAAACACATTATACTGTATGTTTCTATTTATATACAGTACTGTACAAAAGACATAGGCACATGCAAATAAATGCTGTAAAGCAGATGCCTTCAAAAAGAATCAAATTAAACGTTTCCAAATAAATTTAAAAAAGCTATAAAGAGCAGTAAACAGTAATAAACTAAAGAAAGTCATTATTTGGTGTGTCAGACCTTTGCCTTTAAAAAAAAAGAAGTTACAATTTGTGCAGTTTTATAAGGAAATCAGCTGGTACGCTTTCCTGAGTGTCTTGGAGAATCTGCCATAGTTCTTCTGGAGACTCTGACTGTCGTTTTGCTTCTTTTCTTGCAGCAAAACCCAGCAGCCTTCATTATGTTTTTTATGTCTGAAAAGAGGTCTGTTACCTAATATGTCACTTTCTTTACTGATATACATTTCATAATAAAATTTGCACTACAAGAAAGTGCTTGTGTGCAATGTTTGATTCTGCTGCTAGTTTGGTTGATGCTGTATTTTCATCATTCCCATGAGAGTGGCTGTGTGCTACTCTGATGTCACAAGGGGACACTGACATTTATAGAGTTAAAATATAGATAGAGTGCACTGGTCACATGATTGTGTTCGTTCATGGAGAGCCTGTGCCGTTACCAAAATAGGAATCATCTCCACTTTTGAAGAGCCTTCCGCAGATCACAACAACCTCGTTAAAACTGCAAAAAAAAAGATCTGAGATCTTCAGTAGCTTTCAAATGACAGAAACCCTGCTCCTCTGTGATCTACAGCGCATCGAGAAAGAGGCCATGGAAGTCAGGCATTTTAGCCAAAATTGGAGGTCTACTTCCCACTAAAGTGACACCTTAGGCACTGCCACTGAGCTCATTATGTTTCAGATCATTTTCTGGGACATCACAAGTCCCCAGTTCATAGACATTGCTTATTCAATCTATCAAATTTTCGAAGAACCGTACTGCAGGATTTATACTTTATTAAATAACAATAAAGGAAAGGTTAAAAAAATCCATTTATTATTAGTCTTAGATTCTTGTGCAGCATCCATCATACAAATAAAATGACGGGCGCACAGTGGCTTAATGGTTAGCACGTTCACCTCACACCTCCAGGGTTTGGGGATCGATTCCCGCCGTGTCCTGTGTGTGCAGAGTTTGCACGTTCTCCCCATGATGCAGGGTTTCCTCCAGGTACTCTGGGTTTTTCCTCCAGTCCAAAGACATGCATGGTAGGCTGACTGGCATGTCCAAAGTGTCTGTAGTGTATGAATGGGTGTGTGAATGTCTATGTGAGTGGCACCCTGTCCAGGGTGTACCCCACCTTGTGCCTGATGCTCCCTAGGATAGGCTCCAAGTTCCCCACGACCCAGTAGAATAAGCGGTATAGAAAATGGATGGTTTCATGGACATATTAATAAAATTTGTTCAATTTTAAAAAACCCTCTAATTTGCCTCGCAGCAGGTACCAATCAGAGCCATGCTGTAACAGTAAATAAATCGACATCTTCTGACCAATCTGATTTGAGAGTTCAACAGTGCTGTGGTATAATGACTGTTATTTATATCACAATTTTTAAAGCTCAAAATCTCCAGGAATTTTAAATATATAAAGATAAAAATGTCAAATAAAAGCATTTATGAAACAGCAAATTAATTATTCTACATTCATGAAAGGAGTGGAGAAATATGGATACGTAAATCTTCTAGATCCAGTACATGGCTGTTTCTCATAGTGCATATTAATTTGTAACGGCTACCACCTCTGTTACACTGCTCAAGAAATTATTTATGTGTTTGTAATTACAAAAACATTAAAACTCTCAGGCCTTTAAAATATTTCAGTTTGTAATAAATCAGTAAAACTTGGACAGCACTACATGGCTACTGTGAGAGTAAATAACAACGAACACCAAATATTCGAGACTAAGGTGACCGAGTATTTATTCAACTGTAGGTACAGACAGTCATTCATGGCTTGCACCCATCACACAATGGTCATATACATATGAAATCATCTTAACACGAGTCATTTTCCTATTTGTCACACATCTAAAGATGCACACTGAAGCATTCTTGGTTTTACAGTGAATGATGCTAACTACCTATACATACAGTGGGGTCCAAAAATCTGAGAACACTAATGAAAATGCTTCTACTGTGCGTTCTTTTCTAATTGAACACAACAATTTCCATTACAAATGACATTACTGACAAGAACTTGAGTGAAAAAGTGGACTCTGAAATATTTACATAAATGTCTTTGTGTTCAGTACGTCCTCTTTTTGCTTTAATGACAGTGTGCACTCGAGCTGGCATGGACTCCACACAAGTTTGTGCAAAACCTTATGATCCATTTTAGGTCAAATCCATCATCAGTGTCATTTGAACACGTTTAATAGAAGAGATCAGGCATGAGGAAAATCTTTGATGTTCTGTACACCGAAGTTATCATGATCAATATAAATTCACTTACATTTAAATACGGACCAAGAAATAGTGCAGAATCTTGAATATTAAATACTCAAGATATTGAACATTTACATTCTTTGTTTTAAATGCTTCAAAATTCTAAAAACCTTTTGTTTATTTCCAATTTAAAAAACAAAACAAAATTTCAATGTGAAAAAAACAGATTTTCAATGTGGTCTCAGACTTTTGGACCCCACTGTTTATCCAGTATATTATATACACAATAACAATAGCACACAAGTGTAGATATTCTACAACGGCCCCAAAGCCCAGATTTTTTTGTTGTTGTTGCATCTAAAGAAAAATATGGAACACCTGGCTTTGTGTGAATAAAAATGTGTTCAATGTGTACAGAAATCCACATTCATGAGGTTTGGTGCCTGAGAAAATGAGCAACCGTACACCTATACAATTTGGTTTGCAACACCAACGCCCTGATTGGTCAGGTCTCTCCACATTCTTTCTCCTCGCACTGTAAACCACAGCGACTCTTGCTCTATAAACGTATGACATGAAAAAAACACATTGCTGACAAATCGGCATGCACGTGTAAGGCATAGTTGTAAGTGCAAATTGGTTTGGCTTTTTTATCAGTTTCATGACCGAGTGACAACAGGGCGAAGAACATTAACAAGTAATGCGAGTTTATTGACGTCACACGCCTTGGAGGCTTCCTTAACTCGAACTATAACGTCAATGACGTCCACCATTATCAGTACCAAACAAAAGAACTTATATTCGAATTTCTGCAGTGTAAACTGTTGGATTCTAGGATTTACTTTAAATACTAATTTACTATAATTTAACAAAAATTTCAAAAGTATAAAGCACAACATATGGCACAGTTTTTGACTACGATAACATCACCATTTCTACCATACATCATTTCATGTGAATGTCTGCATAAATATAAGATTAAGATTAAATTATTAAAGCATTAAAAATGGCAGTTATCCATCGGTACACTATGTATGGACAGCGAGTAATGAAATAAAACTGCAAGTACTACTGAGTTCATTTCAATTCTTTTATCCACTAACAATTAGCATGGCCAAAAGTGATTTTCTACACCTTTCACTTTGACAGCCTGACCGCATGTACGTATGCTGAACCATTACATTCGAAACTGAAAAATCTCTAAATTAATCATGATTAGTTTCAACAATACCCTCAGTATAGTTGTGAGAAAGCAGAAACACTATGGTAAGAAGATACGGTTGACTACACTAAAATCTATCAGCTGTGTCACTGCTGCAGATACTTCGGAGATACTTCAAGATGTTATCAGCAGGGTATTTGCAAATACTTTTTTTTTCTCTTCTACTCATGCAAGATTTATACAAGATTTCATAAGCCAGAATGTACAAAACAGTGTGGTTGGGGGAAAAAACGAATCAACTACCAAATAAAGCTTAGTACATTTTTAAAAAGCATCATGAAAACCAGGATCATTTTATGAATTGTGTGTGATTTGTTTTTGTAGTAAAAACCTATCATTAAAATTTAATGGTAGCACCTATAAAAGCCCTTTATGACAAAACTGTACATCTGTCAGGACAATATTCTGAATTTATACTGGATTTTTGTGCGTCGTTTAAAAGTCTATTTAAAGTCCAAATGGCAAGTGCATGAGCCTATTACAGAACATAGTGACACACTCTCTAAAACAAAGGCTTTCTTTTGTCACTGGTAGAGGCGAGGAACACAGACTGTTTATTTAAAGCTGCTTCTACGATTCATATTGGCCAGTTTGGATGGCAGTGCAGGAATACGGTCGTCCTCTCAGCTCCTCTGCTCCAAATAAGCTGAGAGCAATGGTGAAGGAGGGAGGAACTCCTCTTGCTTATTCACAACCTTTGTCTGTCGTGCGCCATTACAGTCAGTGCCTGTGATATAAGACATGCTGGTAATGTATCGTTCTGTCTATTAAATCATGCATTGTCAATCATGAATAGCCTTTCGACTCAAGACAAAATCTGGTGCCAGAACCTGACCAGGAACTCAAACCCTAGAACACAACTCTTTGGGCTCATATTGACAGTTATACAACATTACTTTGTAAGGATGTAACCTACTGTATAACGAATATGTGTTCTAAATGGATACAAATACAGGCGGCTGACTAATCAGTGTTTTTTTTCTTTTCTTTTTTGAAAGCTGGTCGAGACTACACGTGTGCACCAGGGCGAAATAAAAGTCGTGTGAGCATGAGGTTTTTAAACTTTAAAGTTTTTAACTTTCGGTCAATTTTTCCTGCCATACATTGAAGACATTTTGGTTTGAGATCAAAGTCTGAATAGGAGATGATAGATCAGAATATCAGCTTTCATGTCCTCATATTTACATCTAGATGTGTTAAACAACTTAGAATGTGGCACCTTTTGTTTGAACCCACCCATTTTTTTCAAGCGATCAAAACATATGAACATATGACTGATAGGTGTTTCTTGCTGCCCAGGTGTGCCCTGTTACACTGACTGTCTAAAGATTTAATAGCTCTGAATGTCTACTCTTGGTTTGAGCCCTGGGTTTCACCTGTGAAGACTGCATTTGTTATGAAAAAAAGCTAAACAAACATGAATACCAGAGAGCTGTCTATGGGAGAAAAGCCATTTTGAAGCTGAAAACACAGGGAAAATCTATCAGAGCCATTGCACAAACATTGGGCATAGCCAATACAACAATTTGGAATGTCCTGAAAAAGAAAGACACCACTGGTGTCCTGAGCAACAGACACTGAATGGGTCAGCCAAGGGAAACAACAGCAGCTGATGACAGAAACATTGTGAGAGATGTGAAGAAAAACCCAAAAACAACAGTTAGTGACACCAACAACCTCCACAGGGCAGGGGTGAAGGTATCACAATCCACCATTCAAAGAAGATTTCAAGAGCAGAAATACAGAGGACATACCACAAGATACAAACCACTCATCAGCAGTAAGAATCAAAAAGCCAGATTAGAATTCACAAGAAATACAGAGACGAGCCACAAATGTTCTGGAACCAAGATTAACCTCTACCAAAGTGATGGAAATGCCAAAGTGTGGAGAAAGAAAACGATCTGCTCATGATCCAAAACATACTCAAGCTCATCTGTGAAACATAGTGGAGGTAGTGTCATGGCTTGGGCTTGCATGGCTGCATCTGGAACAGGATCACTAATCTTTATTGATGATGTAACTCATGATGGTATCAGCAGAATGAATTCAGAACTCTACAGAAATAATCTGTCTGCCAATTTACACAGAAATGCACCCAATCTAATTGGGAGGAACTTTATCATGCAGCAAGGGTTAGGGTTAGGGTCACTGCCAACTCAACAAAGGACCTTATCGAGGGGGAAAGTGGAAGGTTTTAGACTGGCCAAGTCAATCACCACACCTTAACCCAGTTGAGCAGCACTTCACCTCCTGATGGGGAGACTGAAGAGAGAAAAACAACAAAACATACAACTGAAAGAAGCTAAAGAAAAATGCAACAGTTTGGTGATGTCAGTGGGGTCTGCCAACAAAGATGCCATGATTTAAATTGTTTAACCCATCTAGCTGAAATTCTGATCTATTGTCTCATTCATCTTTTGATCTCAAACCAAAATGAATAGAGAAAAAAAAAATAGAATTAGCCTTGCTGTTCCAATACTTTCGGAGAGGAGGGAATATGAAGCTCGCGGGACAAAGAAAGACCATGTTCATTAACACGAAGTTTGGAACTGCGTAATGCATTCATAGTAATGCATAGTTTATATACATTTTTGGGAACTAGAACCAACTAAATATCACAAGCATGAACAAAACAAAAAACCCCGTAACAACAGGATTACAAAAAACAGCCCCAATTATGAACTGGAGCGATTTGGAACTGTCAAAGCCAAAAAAAAAAAAAAGAAAGAAAAAAAAAATCAAACAGAGATACAGATCATACACCCACTGAGAACTTTATTAGGAACACCTGTACACCTACTCTTTCATGCAATTATCTAATCAGCCAATCACCTGGCAGCAGCAGTGGATCAAATCAAGCAGATACGGACCAGAAGCTTCAGGTAATGTTCACATCAACCATCAGAATGGGGAAAATGTGATATCAGTGATTTTGACTGTGGCATGGGTTGCCGGTATCAGATGGGCTGTTTTGAGTATTTCTATAACGGCTGATCTCCTGGGATTTTCATGGACAATTCCATATAGAATCCATGAGGGTCAGAATTTGGCACCAACAGCATGAATCCATGAACCCAACCTGCCTTGTGTCAACAGTCCAGGCTGGTGGAGGTGGTGTAATGGTGTGGGGAATGTCTTCTTGGCACACTTTGGGCCTGTTAATCGCTTGAATACCACAGACTATTTGAGTTTTGTTGCTGAGCATGCGCATCCATTCATGCCCACAATTCACCATCTTCTAATGGCTACTTCCAGCATGATAATGCACCACGTCACAAAGCAAAAGTCATCTCAAACTGGTTTCATGAACATGACAGTGAGTTCAGTGTTCTTCAGTGGTCTTCCCAGTCACCGGATCTGAATCCAGTAGATCACCTTTGGGATGTGGGAGAACGGGAGATTCACAGCATGAAAGTGCAGCTGAAAAATCTGCAGGAATTTCAACATGAACCAGAATCTCAAAGGAAATTTTCCAACATCTTGTGGAATCCATGCCATGAAGAATTGAGGCTGTTTTGAAAGCAAAGTGAAGCCCTACTCAGTATTAGCATAGTGTTCCTAATAAAGTGCTCAGTGAGTGTATAATTGTGCTACATTTTTTTACTCTTCCTGATTTAGTAATACTACAATTAACTAGTAAATGTCATATATTGTTTCTATGGTTATGGGTCTGAGGCTTAAACGTACAGAACTGTAACTCCCCGATGCAAAATATTGCATGTCATTTTATTATGCCAGTTTATAAAGTTGTTGGCGATTTTATAAAGACATTTTTACCTAGGAAATTTTAGAGTCTTCTAAGCATATCTGTCATTGGATCTTTTTTGGATAAGACTGGAGAATGTGGTCTTAGTAGAACTCTTAGTTGTAAGCTAAGACTTAGAGCTCCAAAGTACCAGGATTTAAGTTCCTGAGATAAGGTTCCTCAGTGGAAAGAAGGCTAGCAGGAGAAACACACAAATGTTTGATCGACTTACTGGCTGAGGCGAGGTCCATGTACTGGCAAATGGCATGAAGCAACAGTCTCTCAAAACTGGTATAAACATGTTATGAATGAAACACTGAATTGAACACTTAATAAATGTTACATTTTCCTACATAAAATACAAGAAACTATTACTGACCCCATCATTGCTATTAGGCAAACATACCTGTTGCTAAGTTTGGCGACATATATAGATTGTGGGTGGGCTTCAAAAAAGGTCAGCAGGTCACTCTCCAGAAGTTCCAATGTAGTCTTTAAAGGGACAGTTTATACAGCGTACATGATATGAGCACAGACAACATGTGTACAGGATATTGTTTTTTGTCTAATAACAATCACAGTATAGTGTAATTTACAGAAAAAACTAGGACTCACCTTGGGAATGTGTTTGCGTTTCAATGTTGCACGCAACTTCCGATCAATTCTTTGGAAGCATTCCTGAGCGGCAGAGTTCACTGATGGAGAGAAAAAAAATTGCTGATTACCATGATAAATGGTTAGCAAAGAATAATATGAGCACATAATATACATACATACATACATACATACATACACATATACATATGCAATTGCTAGATGATCTTATCCAAACAAAAAGTTAAGGGCCTTGCTCAAGGGCCCAGCAATGGCTTTCTGTCAGTCACAGAAATGAAACGTTAACTCTTCTGGTCTAGTGAAAATCCTCAACTGCTGAGCTACCTCTGGCCACAACATAACAGTTTATTCATGTAAACAGGTGAGGAGTGAGTGAAGCCTCACACTCTCTCTGGTCTTTTGGGGCCTTGCTAGAGTTACTCTGTCTTGCTGTCTCTTCATCCAGCAGGGCCAACAGTTTCTCCTGCTCCTCTCCTGAGCGGTTCATGAAGTCACTCCAGTACTGAGAGAGATGGGGAAAGGCTATTTTAAAGACACTAGACCATACTGAAATTGAATCACTGGAACAGGATGCTGTACCTTCACATAATGTCCATTGGTGCATGCTTCAGTGAAAATAGACGGCGAGGCCGTCTCGTGTGCTTCAGTCTCATCTTTGGAGCACTCGTCCCGCTCCAGGAGATTATCCAGGTAGCGAGCTATTTATTCGTTGAAACAAATTGAAAAAGAAAAGAAAAACTATGTACAATCTTAAGATCGATCATGGCTCTAGTTGAGCACAGCATATCTCATAGTTTCATCATTTGAAAGATTTCAGAACAAATAATCAGATGAGTATGCTTGTATTGTCATGAAGCCATTCAGTGATGTATGTAATACATTCAATGTATGTAATACATGCTTGCTCTACTGCAAAGATACACCAAACCAAATGAGATTTAAAATAATAATAGTAATAATAATAACAGTAATTTAAAAAGCACTTACTGTTCTCCAGTCTTCTCAAGCTTTTTTTACCCTTGGCTTTGGGTGTAAGGTCAGAGTTCCTTATGGCCTGACTTATAAAGAACTGCTTCCGTTTGGCTGGAGACACCCGTTTGGCAGGAGAGCTGGGCAATGAGGAGCAGCGCTCTTCTATCAGGCTAAGAAAAAGGGAAAAAAAGAGACTTCATCAGTCTAGAATTAATATCTCAAGGTGCTATATTATTAGCCATGCTTTTCGGAATATTTCGCTCAAAGTCATCCATTTAAAAAAATATATTTTTTGTAAATAAAATGTTCGTTTTCTAATGAAAGAAATGAATATGTTGGCACAATTATATTTTTGTCTACAACACCGATTTCACACATTTAATCATACACCTTCAGATCAAAAAGTTTTTAAGATCATGAGAAACATTTCAGACGAGTGTCTGTAAACTTTCGACCGGTAGTCTACATTACAGGCCCTTTTATCGAGTGAAGCTATCAGGTACTGTAAGTGTACTGTAAAGTCAATCAATAGTACAAGACAGCTGTCCCAAATAAAACATAGGTAATCTTAAGCGTTCCACTGTTTTTATGCAACAATTTACAAGAACTAACGCAAAGAAATGACAAAAAATCTACAATACCTATGTTTAATTTCGGCCATTTCTATTGCCACAGAAAAGATTCACCACAAGTGGCTTGTTGCTATGCAACAAAGTAACCATTATTATTTAACGAATAAACAGAATTTGTACACTACAGTCTGCAAACTAGTAGAAATCAAGCCTCAGCATAACGGCTCATACAGTGATCACATTTAGTAGAGAAAACTGAGATTAGATTCTCTGAACACTGCATCACATCACTTACTAATTAAACATACAAATGTTGTTGAAACCTCTTTGCATGCAGCCTTCCTGAAGCAGGTTCCCTGAGAATCAAAACCTCAGAGAAAAACATCTGATGATCAGGGCCGATTATATCCCGTCAATCAAGAGAGGGTGGGAAAACACATCGATTTCGTGCTGTGTGTAAAGATGATATCTCTTGTGTGAAATGACGACAAAACTGCAGTTTGTAATCTCTGTTATCTGTGCACTGATAAAATTTTACACCAGATGCTGCAGCAGTGAAACGGGAGTTTCGTTGTTGAGTCGAATTTTTTTGTGCCGCGCTACTCGCGCTGAATTAAAGCGCCATTACACCGCTGAAAGATTTAAATAAAGATGAATCGACAAAAGCGTATATATATATATATATATATATATATATATATATATTACACAGCAAAATATATTTGTAGAGTAGTGTATTTCATATCCAGTTAATGTTAATATATAAAAAGTGGATATTATATATTATCAGTTTGATATTTAATGATGAAGTAGAAATGCTTGTGTTTGTGGAGAGTGAATGTGAGTCTAACAGGAGGTTTTTAGAATTCAGTCAATGTTAATATGAATTAATAACATTCAATAAGTGAAGAAATCTTACTTTAATCTTCAGAATTTAGTTCATGTGTTAATGTTAGAGTAATGTATTTTCTGTTTATGAGACCAGTTACTGTGAAACAACTTGTTGAAATGGAGAAAAAGTTTTTATTTGCATTTCCTTCACAATTGTGGAATTAATTATTAATTTAAAAGAAGGCATAAAAGGCAGAACTATCGGTATCGGTTAATATCACTCCGAATGATCGGTTATCGTTATCGACCAATATCACTCCGAATAATCGGCCATCGGTGTCGGCCGATATCACTCCGAATAATCGGTTATCAGTATCTACCGATATCACTCCAAATAATCGGCCATCGTCGTCGGCCGATATCACTCCGAATAATCGGCCATCGTCGTCGGCCGATATCACTCCGAATAATCGGCCATCGTCGTCGGCCGATATCACTCCGAATAATCGGCCATCGTCGTCGGCCGATATCACTCCGAATAATCGGCCATCGTCGTCGGCCAATATCACTCCGAATAATCGGCCATCGTCGTCGGCCGATATCACTCCGAATAATCGGCCATCGTCGTCAGCCGATATCACTCTGAATAATCGGTTATCGGTGTCGGCCGATATCACTCCGAATAATCGGTCATCAGTATCTACCGATATCACTCCGAATGATCGGCCATCGTCGTCGGCTGATATCACTCCGAATAATCGGCCATCGTCATCGGCCGATATCACTCCGAATAATCGGCCATCGGCCGATATCACTCCGAATAATCGGCCACCGGCTGATATCACTCCGAATAATCGGCCATCGTTATCGGCCGATATCACTCCGAATAATCGGTTATCAGTATCTACCGATATCACTCTGAATGATCGGCTATAGGCATCGGCCGATATCACTCCGAATAATCGGTTATCAGTATCTACCGATATCACTCCGAATAATCGGCCATCGGCATCGGCCGATATCACTCCGAATAATCGGTTATCAGTATCTACCGATATCACTCCGAATAATTGGCTATCAGAATTGGGTGAGAAATTTTGTATAGGTGCATCTCTACTAAGGATGATATAAAAGGTCCATGGATTTATAAACAGGGTGTAGAGATTAAAATTTTAAATTTAAGTCTTAATTAATGCATAGAGATGTTCCAGTGCTGTCTTGGTAGTTACTAGGACACTGAATGAATAATTTATTATAGTATATGGTAAACAATAATATGTTCTTGGGGAGACTTTACGTGCAAGTGGGAATATAATATAATGAAATCTGCAGCATTTCTGACTCCCTGCTTTGTACAGCCACCTGCCTTGTTTTTGTTTGTTTATAAATGACCATGGCTATCAGGGTGTATTTTTTAGTTCTGGACCAGGGCTTAGAATAGACCTTGATTTATGATCTTAGCGTACATTAAAACGTCCATGCATTAAATGAGCTCTGAGTGTAGAATATCTAGATATAATGAACGTTACATCAGTCAAGCACTCAGTCATAAACAAGCCAGATCAGAGGAAACGCCTTGACCTGTTTTCTTCTGCAGTCACGTCAAATTGGTCTATAAAGCACATTTAAAGACAACAGAAGTTGATCCAGTAGACTGGGGGATCTCTTTAGATTTATAATTACAAGGTTAATTAGATTTTTTTTTTTTTTTGCTTATTAAATAAACTGGCTGGGTTGCATGAAATTTATCATTCATACTATTGTTACAAATAAAAACCTAACTAAGCACTAGCTCATTAATTTACCTGCTTTCTAATGTAGCGTCATTTAAACAGCAGACACATATTTTGCACGATTTATTTTTTCTTAAATATATACATTTTTAACCCAAGCCTCAACTACACAAATAATATGCATTATAACGCCTTGATGACCTACCTACCAAGCTTATTACTAGCCAAGCTAGCGTCTGCTAGGTGCTAGCTATCTTGTTGTCAACAACAACAAGGCCAAGATATATTAATAACAAACCCAGTTACTCACATTATATCGTGTTCTTCATTGTTGGCGTTACTGTTAAGCACAACCATCTCGAGCGACACGATGAAATAAAATTTAACTGAAGTCAATTCTGAGTCCTATGTTCACAAGACGCCTTGAAGGCTAACTAGCTGAGAAAACCAGCCAAGCGGGTTGCCAGATCAAACAGAATGCAGTCAATACCCTCAGAGCTACAGTATCAACTATTTCTACTTACAGACCACTTTATTGTAGCCAGCTACTTGGTTAAAACACATTGTTTGGGTACAGACAGATACTATAGCTCTTTATTCATTCAGAATTTGTGTTAATTATTATTTTTAACCCATTTCCTGGTGGGAAAACCCAGCTACCAAGTGCTAGAATACAGACTGGGTTGGTAGACCATCTTTACCAGCTGGTAGTTTTATCCCAGTTTACTTATCCATCCATCCATCCATCCATCTTCTATACCGCTTATCCTTTTCAGGGTCACAGGGAACCTGGAGCCTATCCCAGGGAGCATCGGGCACAAGGCGGGGTACACCCTGGACAGGGTCAGGTTACTGATCACTTAACTGAGTTGTTCAGTGAATGTTTGAGATTTTCTGCTTTTCTTGCTGTTGTGTTATTTTCTTAAATGTAACTTGTCTACGGTGTGGCATTTCTAGACTTTGTTTCCTTTCTCCTGAGCTCGGCTCACTGTTTACCCTGCTGGAAAAAAAAAAAAAAAACTCAATGGAAACCTTCATAGGACTTGTGGTTTTAATGGTTATAATGGGAATTGCACTGATTTTAGTGGAAACTGTAACGGTCACTGTTGGTCTCTACTGGTAATTTGTTGCCTTCTGTTGGTGGCATGTTATGTGTGGTAGATACCATTAAAGACTAATAATGGTAATGGTTTTGATGGTTAGGTGATGGATTGTAATACAATTTGTAGTTTAAACTAGTAGAATTTCTGTGATGGTTTCCATTGTTTTGTTTTGTTTTCAGCAGGGTATGAGGACTTTGGCATGTTCTCCCCTTGCCCACATGAGTTTCCTCCAGGCTGTCCAGTTTCATTTGACCACACAAAAAACATACTAGTAGGTAGACTGACTAGACTAAGAGTGTGTGACCGGTGGCTGATCCAGGGTAAATGGCCAGCACTTATATAGCCCTTTTTAACCTTAGCGGTTCTACAAAGTGCTTTACACTGTTTCTCATTCACCCATTCACACACCATACACATGCAAGGCACTAACCTGCCGTTCGGACTTGGGGTTCAGTGTCGTGCCCAAGAACACTTCGGCATTTACAGGTACGTGGGCCAGGAATTAAACCGCCACTTGAGCCACAGCTATCCCACAATACCTGAGGGTGTATTCCCACCTCTTGCCCAGTGTTTTTTCCCTGGGATTTTTGCACCCCTTGCCAAGATAAAGCAGTTACTGAAGATGTATGATGAATGAGATGGATGAAGGTTTCCTTTCTACCAGCACCTATTATCTAGATCTATCTAGTCTACCAGCTTGACCAGCTTGACTTGTGTTTTAGTCACACTAAGCTGGATTTTTCAGCAGGGATGGCAGACTATTCTGAACTCAGTAACACAGTGACATTGAGCAACACTGCTCTGCCTGATACACTATAGTGCTACACACAAGCTACAGTGTCAGTGTTGTGCTCAGAATAGTCCAACACTCTAATAATATCTGCTCAGTGGTGGATTTATGGTTGTTCCTTTTTACTGATACACTTTATTAAGTATCCTGGTCTTGTCCCTGCACTCATTTGCTCTTCAGGTAAACCTAGTTACTTTGTAGGTATAAAATTATTGACTGTAATCCATAAAGTGCTATGCACAATTTTGTCAGCCCATCCATCAGTAAAAAGGTACAAGCATAGGACCACAACCAATCATTTTATTTTGAGTGGTGGCCTATTCTCAGCACAGCACTGACACTGACATGGTAGAATATGTTATGGTCCTATGCGTGTTCCTTCTTTTTAAATCTTTTTTTTTTTTCTGGAAGAGCTGATGCAAGTCATTAGTGCAGTTTTGGGAGGCTGACTGTGGAAACAAAGGAAACTTTTTTTTTGACATGGCGGATATTAGAATGTAGCAAAACCCACTTATTTTGCAGACAAACATGTGATCAAGAGTCCATCATACACAGTTCACCTCCATCAAGAATAATATATAGTATCCAAAACATAAACTGAACAAACTGGCTTAATGTTGAAAATCACTAACAGTCACAGTCAGAATATCTTGTGCAATAAATATTTTTCTACACAATACTCACCTTTCATATTTGAAACAAAGAACAATTCTCATTCTGTACCGAAGCAAAATGTTCAGAGAAACATCGCAATTAAACAGTGCAGCTTTTTCCCTTGTCTCTTTAGTACAGCAGACAGCACACAAATGACACACAGTGCTGAAGTGCTTTTATGAGAAACATTCAATTATCTTGAATTACTGGCTCACAGAGGAAGAAACTTTAACAGGGTCACAGTGACCACATCAATGGCCGGGAAAATTGCTCAGTGATTACAATTGGGCCTGTAGTGATCGGAGCATAACTGCTGTTGTCAGTCTGCCCCAACCTTCACTCCATCGCCGCTCTTCCTAGAACACTTAAAACAGAAAAGCCACACAATTACTCTGAAATAAACATGTTACATACCCACCCAGTCTATTTCCCAGTCATGCTTCTGGAGTATCCTCAGGCTACAGCAGAGGGAAGAGCTTTCTTTTGCAAAAAAACAACAGTTATGGAACAGCCTTTCAATTATTGTTCGGGACTCAGACACAGTCTCAGTATCTAAGTCCAGGCTGAAAACATATTTGTTTACTCAAGTCTTTTGTGTATAGATTTTTCTTAGGTAAAGGAGCAGATCTAGAGGGCTCACAGGCATATAGTGTTGTACTCATTCAAAGTAGATTGTCTTTAACCATCCATCCATCCATCTTCTACTGCTTACTCCTTTTCAGGGTCACGGGAGCCTGGAGCCTTTCCCAGGGAGCATCGGACACAAGGCGGGGTACACCCTGGACAGGGTGCCAGTCCATTGCAGTGCACAATCACATACACACTCATACACTATGGATACTTTAGACACGCCAATCAGCCTACCATGCATGTCTTTGGACTGGGGGAGGAAACCGGAGGAAACCCCCGCAGAACGGGGAGAACATGCAAACTCCGCACACACAGGGCCCTGGCGGGACTCGAACCCCCGACCCTGGAGGTGTGAAGTGAACGTGCTAACCACTAAGCCACCGTGCGTTGTCTTTAACCATTTTGGAGCAATAAGCAAATAATAAGCATACCTAATAATCTCTCCTTCTCTCTTTCTGTCGAGCTACACATGATACTCCTGAGAAACCAGCGATCCTGACCCCTTCTGCTCTCCGGACCTGCGGGATCCATCCTGATGCCCTACTTCTGGTTGGAGTTCTCATCAATTGGAAGGCACGTGCTGCTGCTGAGGATGGCCCCATGGCCCCACATGCTGCAGCCTAAAGATCATTGAGATTGCTGAGGATGGAACCGCTTGAAAACCATAAGAAGGCTTTGGACCTCAATTCATATGAACAGTTATGCTATGATGGTTAGGACTGCAATTGCCACAAACAGTTTTGCACTCATCTCCATCAGTGAACAGTGGAGAAGTTCAACAAAACAGACTTCCTGTAACAACTGTACTGAATTTTCCTGGTTACACAACTGCACTATTTGAGCATGTAGTATGAGCACAGTTATAGAAAGGATTTAATTGTTTATAATCCGGTGTCACCCAGATGAGGACGGGTTCCCTGTTGAGTCTGGTTCCTCTCAAGGTTTCTTCCTCATATCATCTCAGTGAGTTTTTCCTCGCCACCGTCGCCTCTGGCTTAATCATTAGGGATAATTTTATACATTTAAAAACTATATCCTGAATATATAGATTTCTGTAAAGCTGCTATGGGACAGTGTCGATTGTTAAAAGCGCTATACAAATAAAGCTGAATTGAATTGAATCATATGTTTTAGTGTTTCTCTGCTTATAACATCTATAAGCTGACACTAGTAATCTGATTCCACTTGGTATATTAAAAAAAAGCTTCCTGTGAGGCTTTACAACCGAAAAACAAAACAAAGCATGCGTATAGTAAGCAAACACTACCACTTTGTCTATGGAGCTTCTCATTCATTTTCCATCTCATGTTCTGTTTGGTTTCAAAATAACGATGGGCGATATAACGAATATATCCTTTCTACAGTTCACAGTATGTATCACGATATACGTATACAAGTTTGCTCAGGAACGGTGTTCAGTAAATTAACACTGTACATGGTAATGGAAACTATAAAAAGATTTTGCAGTAGCTACAATATCTCAGAAAGGTGTATCGTGACATCATTTATCATATCAATATTATATCATTATATTCTGCAGCCCTATTTCTTCTTCTTCACCTTTTTCTTTTCTTATAATGCAAGAAATGTTTGCAGGTGTTTTTAAAGAATGAATTAATCTGTAATTATACATCAGCATAATTACATTTACAAGAAATATATATATTATATATAAAAAAAAACACCCCACAAAACATTATGCCATATACATTTATTATTGTTCTTAAAAATATATAGGAATAAATAATAAGTGCAATATCATGGCGTTAAAATGGTTTTGCACTTGTAAAATGACACAAATACTGAAATGTGCAGCTGTATTTGAATTCCTGCATGCAAAAAGCAAAAATGTGCAGATGTGCAAGATGCCGACGAGGTCTGTGTCAAAATTCATTTGCACAAACACGTCATTTAAGTGATTAACAGATTCTTGCGCATTTATTTAACATATATTTTCACACAGTTGTGAACTTGAACGCGTTTGCATTTCCCCCCCCTACATGTACTCGACGAAACGGCACATTTCAGTGAAGATCATTTACACGTGCGATATACAATTTTCCGCCACTTAAAATGATTTATACATACATTCCAATGAGACGGTATTCGTAAGTGCACCTTACAGTTTGGTTTCACAGCTCCTTTTATGCCAGCGTGCATCAGAGGTGTGCAATTTGTCTAAACTCTTTTAAAAACTGAAACATATGAATACAAAAAGGCTGACGTGATGAAAGCAGTTTCTGATCATAACACGACATTGACAGATGTTCACGTCATTATGAAAAACAGTGTCTAAAAATCATATAATAGACTATAAATAAATAAGATTTGTCAACAAACCGACTTGCACAAGACACACACAAAGTAAAGTGCAATTACATCATACAGAAGTTTTTCAGATCATTTAACAGAGTGGTCCTGAGAGTAGTTAATATCTTCAGTACATGGAATTTAGTTTGAAACAAAATACTGATTATACATACATTTTAAACTCAAGCAAAACATCAAGATCTGAGACAGAGAGGTCGTTCATGTCTTGACGACAAAAAGCTCGGTGAGGTCTTTACTCGGAGAATTCTCTTCTTCTGTGCACGTTAATCCATTCGCTGAGAAATCCACTAGAGGCTGCATTTCTATTTGCTGAGGCCGTTTTGTTTCGCTACATTTGCTCTCTTTAGTCGTTGATCCTGCAGCTCCTGGCTGGCTGGATCTGGAGGATGAGAACACATGACATGACTGAGCAGCAGTAACTTGAGACACTGATCTTTCAGGTTCAAAAGAAGCTGTTAGCGAGGGATAGGCAGTTAGAATGGATTACCGAGGTGTGCGGGATCGAGCTGCATCTGATCCTCTGTTTATAGCCACCTCTCTCAGTCGGTCATCGTCGTCCATCTGCTCCTTGGCAAAGTTGACAAACACCTGTGGGAGAGGAACATCTCACTTTTAGTTTCGTTCGGATCGTAATCGTAATCGCATCCATCCATCCAATCATTTCTGCTGAGTTCTAACCTGGTCCAGTGTTGTCTGAGAGACCGAATATTCCGCTATTCTCAGCTCTTTTCTGTTGCTTGACAGAACGCTGAACACATGAGCGAGGGAGCAGGCGCGAGTTGGCAGCTGATAATGCAGGACATTGTGGTGTCTCTCCTTCAGCTCGATTCCAGGAAAGCAGCTCTTGATGTAGGCATCCATGGCGCCGGGATCCGGAGCTGATGCAGGCAAGCGGAGAATAACTGTATAACCGTCGCCAAATCTGTAGGAAAGTGAAGAGCATCAAATATTCATGTAAAATTCAACACCATTATTACTCACTCATTCATTCATTCATTCATTCAGCTGTATCCTGGTCAGGGTTGCGAAAATACCCCCTAGATGGGACCTCAGTCCATCACAGGTCTCCATGCGCACACACACACACACACACACACACACACACACACACACACACTTACTCATACCCACCTAGGGGCAATATAGTGTAGAGGTGGGAGGAAACCAGAGAAGCCAGAGAAAACCCAAAGGGACATGGGGAAAACATGTACAGAAAGCCCATGCAGAGAGAATAACCCGAGTTCAGGACTGAACCAGGGACCATGGGGCTGTGAGGCAGTAAAGGTACCTGCTGCGCCACCATGCCACTTAATGATGCATCGTTTTATTATTCATTAAAACCGAATCGTGTTCAACGTTCTTGTAAAACGCGTTCACATCTATGTTTTGGATTCATAACTATCATTTGGGAATTTTCTCCAACTTGATAGTAGGTTACATTACGCTGTAGATGAACATGGTAAAAAAAAAAAAAAAAGGGACTGGCTTCCAGTTGAAGGCAACTGTCTAGAATAAACTGTAATGTTTCTATCAAACATACTATACTATACTATACTACACTACACTTTCCTTTCTCTTTATTCCATTCCTATTTGTTCTCTCCCTCTCTTAGGAATGGCTTTAGTAGTCCAAAAATGCAACAAACACAACATAAATGTAGCCCTTATTGTCCATATATTCTGTTCAAACAAGAACAATGACACACACACTTACTGGCCACTTTAATAAGAACACCTCTACACTGCTTATTCGTGCAATTATCCAATCAGCCAATCATGTGGCAGCAGCACAATGCATAAACTCATGCAGATACAGGTTAAGAGCTTCAGGTCATTTTCACATCAAACATCAGAATTGGAAGAAATGTGATTTCGGTGACTTTTATAGCTGAAATGGTACAATGGTATGGTAACTCAAATAGTAAGGCTATGTTCTGAGATGCTTTTCTCCTTACCATGGCTGTCCATGTAGACCAGTCTGACCATTCTACTCTGAACCCTCTCATCAGAAAGGCATTTCGGCCTACAGAGCTGCTGCTTGCAATGTTTATCGCTTTGTTTTTTTGCGCCAAGTGTGTAAACTGTGTAAAATCTGTTGTGTGTGAAAACGAGACTGTTGTGTGGGAAAATGCCAGGAGATCAGGCGTTTCTTAAATACTCAAACCAGGCATCAACAGCCATGCTACGGTCAATGGCACATTGCCCCCAATCTGATGTTTTTCTAATGTCATTAACTGTTCCTGATCAGGTGTACATGATTGTTTTTTGTTGTAGTTTTTTTTCTATACCTGTTCTTGAGGTGCTGCACTGAACCCAGGCACTGGAACCTCCCATTGACCATGATGGCCATGCGAGTGCAGAGAGCTTCACACTCCTCCATGCTGCACAGAACAACAGCAATACAGCATACATTAATTAACACATACATATACATACATGCATAAAAATAGTGGACTGTTTCAATTTGGAATTTTTTTAAAATAAAGGACGTTAACGTGGTACTTAATACTTTACCCACTTCATCTGAAAAATACTGTAGACATATTAAAGGCCTGAACAGCTGTTGATTTGGTTCTACATATATTGCTGAGACCACTTGTCCACCTTACTATTGTCAGTGAACAAAATATAAACATACATCCCAAAACTGTAGACTTTTCCCAGAAAATTTTAATGTTGCTCAAAAAAAACCAAAAAAACAGTTGAGTTACTTAAACTGCAATAGCGAAAAGTCTACTCCTTCCTCACGGTCCCTGAGATTCTCAGTTCTTGATTCAAGACAAGCAACATGGTGCTGCTTGTGCAAATGAACTGCTTTTGCCAGTAGAGAACTGCGTCTTTTGAGGTAGGAAAAGTGCAGGATGGTTCAAGTTTAGATACTGACTGTGCACAGGCATCACTACCCTGAGTATATATATATAAACAAAAAGAACTGAGAAAGGATGCATATCAATGCTATACAAAAGAAATAACTTGATCAAGCTAAAAGGCATAAAGGTTAGTGCTTTAATTACGCCCTGTACCTGTGGGACGTGAGCACGACAGCTCGGCCTTCTTTGATGACGCTGAGGATACAGTTCCACAAGAAGCGCTTAGCCTTTGGATCCATTCCTGTTGTGGGCTCATCCTGAGAATCAAAAACAGGCAAGTTTCACAGAGAAAGTCAACTGACTCCTGCACAAGAATGAAACTAACATTTAATAAAATTGTAGACAGGTAAGACAGGGTTGTATTGTGTGTATATATCACTATTTAATAGTGATTCTTTGTTGTGTTAAATGCTGACCAGAAAAACAACTGGTGGCGCTCCAATAAGAGAAATGGCGGTCGAGAGTTTGCGTTTATTGCCTCCACTGTATCCTCCTGCTTCTTGCTCAGCGTACTGGGTCAAACCCAGTTTTTTCACTCCCCACTGTGAGACCTATTGGTCAAAGATCAATTATTAATGTTGTCTGACACATCAAAAGGCTAGAGGCTTCTTTTATTCATTTGAAACCCTAAAAATACTGTGTATCTACAGGATTATCAATTTCAGCAGTCATATAAGACCTATAACTTCTAGTACCTTTGCTACATATGGCTCGGGGACTCCTCTCAATCGAGCGTAGAACTCTAGGTGCTCTCTTCCAGTCAAAAGGTCATTGATGGCATCAAACTGAGGACAGTAGCCCATAAGCTGATGTACTCTGTCCATGTCTTTCAGTACACTGAGGGTTCAGTTTGACAGAGTTTCAAAATGCTGTACCGTCATTAGGAGCAGTTATAATGATCAGTGACAGCGGAACTGTGACAGACCTGTAACCGTCGAGAAAAGCATCTCCATAGGTAATGGTGGTGTCTCCTGTCAGCATGCGAAAAGTGGAAGTCTTCCCAGCCCCGTTAACCCCGAGAAGCCCAAAGCACTGTAATAAGAAAGCATAAGCATAGAATGAATATTTTCATCATTGTAATGGGTGACCAAAGCACTGACATGACCATGTCAAACAGCAAACAAGGAATTCTCAGCAATTAAAAATGTGGCTTAGAAATATACTGTGTAACTGCTCACTTTACATATCATTAAATGTACAATATGAGCAAATAATTATGAGTGAGCTTCGCATTGTAAGTGGTGAAAAAATGATTACATCGCAAGATTAGGCAAGCCTGTTTTCTTCTGCATATTTCGATTCTTTTTTTTTTTGCTGAATATTTGGCTTCACTTGCCATAAACTGGCTTCTCATGTCTACAAGTGCTTGTTAGAACTACAAGCCTATGTCAGTGCAGGGGGTTGGGAATAACAATAGAGAGAAATTATTGGAATTTGAAAGGGGGGAAAAAATGCAAAAAATTATTTTCGTTAGTTAATATGTCAGTCAGCAAGCATACTCAAATCTTTGAGTGCTAGTGTATCTGGTAAAAATGCCGTAAATGTATACTATGCACATGTTGACTGAATTTCTTCGCACCTCTTTCCGAGGAATGCTAAGACAAAGCTGGTTCACTGCTGGCCTCTTGCCTGCCTTATAGACCTGTAGAGATTTGAGAACAGAGAATTCTGGATTTAATGGAGTTAGTTTACATGACTGAGAAAAGTAGACGTTGTATTTTCTAAATATTTACATTTAGATATGAAATACATCAGTACTTCATGTCATCCTTTAGCGAATTAGACTAGATTAAGATTCATTAGATTCGATTGATTTTGGCATTTGGATCCGACAAACCTTGCTCAGGTCTCTGACAGTCAGAATATCCTTCTGAGTTTTGTTGCTTTTCACACGTTCTCTTTCATTTGCTACGTCCTCATCCTCTGGGCCCAGTGGTGGCAGGTCAGGCTCAGACCACAGCCTAGGAGGAAAAAAAAAAAAGAAGGTATTTTTAAAGTACCTTGACTTAACAATTTATAGACGTATTTCAATAAAGATAATGAAAAACCCCATGTACCTGAAGTGTATGAAGAACTTGTACTGAAGCAGTACAGTGAAAATGAAGAACACAATGCCCTCGACTGCCATCGCAAACAAGTTCTTCCCTACAAAATCCCATGCCAGTGGCTCCAGTGTCTGCTTGTTTCCTGTGAACAACAAAAACTATTGTTGACATACTGAAAGATATTGCCTCTTATTGCCAGAAAGAGGTCAAGGCCACTTATGCGGGCATAGAAGGAAATTATTTCAAAACAATTTCATTCGGTTCTCTGGTGTTGCTGTAATAGGGAATTTACCAAGCCTCTGGAAAGCATCTGCCATCGCCTGGTTTTTCGCCATGTCAATAAGCCCTCGACCCAGACAGAAGTGAGGAAAGACCAAAAAGACCTTCTTGAGGATCCTGTTGACCTCATTTAAATGCTGAAAATAGAACAAATCAGTAAGAAATGGTGGACAATACACTTTACATCTGTACTGCAGGAATAAACACAACTGCTACTTTCTTTTCATCAATTATAATTCTACCATGTACACCTGTGGGACAAAAAAAAAAGGCAACTAATTCATGACTTTCATTACTTCATCAACAAAGAGCTCAAGGACGAAGGTAGCTATGCTGCCATTGATGCCGATGAAAAGGTTGATGGAGGTGAGCACCACATAGGCTGTGCTGGGCACAGAGAACACGAACGAGGCAGGGTACATCAGGGGAGTGATGGACCAACTACAGTGTACGGCAGAAATGCACAAGATTAGTACTACAATATTATTAGATTTATTATGTAAGAACTAAAAGGCAAGAAATTACACAGCCCACCATCGCGTAGAGTTTATTGTGCCAAACAACGTAAAGTTACAATTTTACACTGGAGACTCCTTCCATAAATCCTAAATAAAACATTTATGTAGAGTGGGAGTTGCTACTATAGAAACGATAACGTATTAGAAGGATCACGTTACTATACATCTTGTGGCTGAAACTAATATCTGAGCCGTGTTGGTATAGAAAATTCAATAGTGCTGCAGTATATAAACTTATATATGTATATAAAGTTGTGACATTGTCTTGACGTTAATATTACATAGGTACAATTTCCCATCACGGTGCTTTTTAAAGGCTAGCCCCATTGCATTTACTACCAAGTACTGCTAAACAATCAAACCGCTCAGTTTTATTAGGCATTACCCATAGAGCAAGAGAAGCAGCACTAGTGCAGGAAGGTTTTTTTCAGAGACATAAGACTGCTGTTGGAAGCTTATGAAGATGAGGACCACCATGGTAGCTGGAACCGTGTAGTTCAACTGCTCAAAAAAGAAAACGTGAGATGCAAAGGATGCATTTGCTATGCTGACATATATTCGACAGGTTCTATTATATTGTATTAACCACCGTAGGATAAGCTCGACAGAAACTGACCATGTCCCAAGCAAAGTTTGCAGTCCAATAGAGAATGGGTTTGACCCCACTAACAAACTGAAGGTGCTTAGACTTGCTGACCCTCTCCTCGATCAGAAACAGTACAAAACTTGCCGGTACAAAGGACATAGCGAACATCACACAGATGGACACCAGGACATCGACTGAGGTGGTCATTCTGGAGAGAGAAAAAGACATACTAATAAAAACAAAAAAACCCCCCAAAAACTGGCTAATAAAAGTAAAGATGTAACTAATTAACAGGAAGTAAGGATCACTTTGCAGGAATCAACTGAAGTGAGTCTATGAGAGAACTACGTACAAGGCCAACTCGGTGAGCTGTTCCTTGGTGAGGTTAAGTGGATGATTATAGGCTGTTATTCCATGTTTCCCTCTGTCTGGTCCTGGAGGAAGACTGGCACGGAGCAGGGCGTTGTTCATGATGTTCACAAATGATACCATGGCATGCCAACCTTTATTATTAAACCACACCTAAGAAACAGAACCAAAGATTCATGGCTAGCTGTACTAGATGTTACTGGGAGTTGGGAGCAAAGATTCCAACTTTGTTTCTCTCACCTTAACATTGTTTTGGCTACTAAGCCCAGTAAGAAGGCCTGGTAATCTGTCCATAAGTTGATCCAGTGAGCTGTTCTGTAAAAAAGCATAGCAAAAATATATATATATATATATATATATTGCTAGCACAGAAATGTAATAATCGCCTTGGTTTCCTGCTAATGCTGTGCAAAGTACATTTCAATTATATGTCTAGGTGAAAGACTGAAGAAATAATAAATCATACAATCTTTTTGTGCTTTAGTGTGCATACCTGTGCTATTTTATAGCGTGTTCTGATAGCCTTTACAGACTGCTCTAGCTGACGAATGTCTGTCTGACCCTGTGACCTTTTACTGCCCAGAGAGAATCCTCCATACCTGCACACAGGTCATTCAAAATGATGATATTTACTTGATGCATGAATTCTGTATTACGTGTGTAATCGAACACTGAAATGACGCACCTGAACTCATTCACCCACTTTTTAGTCTTCATGCTAGATGATTCAAAATAAAAAAATAAAAACAGGCACATATAGGGCTGTGAAAAAAAGTTCCAGTAAGAAAAAAAAAATTGAATCTGAATTTAGATAAGACCTTTTTTTCAGAATCTGTGGATAAGTCTTGATGAGGTAGTCAGAAATATTACGGCCAGTCAGATTCTGCAGCAGGTCACCTGTCAATCTTTTCATCTGTGGCCAACAAGTGCAGGAACAAGGGTTTTTTAATAAAAAAAAACCCAAAACAAAACATGATTTTGCAATTAAAATAAATTTTAGTCTGAGCTGGGACAGATGAAGATGTAAGACCAGTAGTAGTGTAATAACCTGGGGAGGAGGCAAGCCTCCTGCTCCCTCTGGACATTCAGGTAGCATTCTGCGAACATCCTCAGTGCTGCATTCGCACCCAGGAGAAGGGTGCTCAACTGTCCAGTTGCCGTTGTTAAAAAGCTGCCATGCGGTGTAGGAAATCTGGGGTCGCAGAAACACTGTCGCCGCCTCACTGACCTCACACTGGGGCTCCCTGTACATTCAGGATCACAGAGTGTTACACAAACCTTTTCGTATCATCAGATAATATACTGTATGTTCATCCATGCAGAGACGGAACTGTCCTACCTGTCTGACTCCATGCATTTGGTCCCGAATCCAGGCGGATCCAGAAGAGAATCAAGGAGATTCTGGATTTCAGGGTTCTCTGGGGCATCATTGCTGTGAGGAGTAAAAAGTGTGTGAAAGACCTGGAAGCACATCAATAAAGGCAAGTCTAACTATGGCATTGTGGGTACCTAAAGAAAGTGTACTGTTTGCCGTACATCCATGGCTGCAGCTCAAGAGGGGGATACTTTCCAAAGGGTGGGACAATGAGGCTGAACAGCAGAGCCACCAGGACAAACACTGCAGGTAGCACAATCTGAGAAATGTTTAATAACCAAGCAAAGTGGTTATCTTCAGAGCTTTAAATAAAATGAGACATGTCTAACTTTAATCATAAGATCACATTTCGCAAACAATTTTAGGATGTTGTACCTCATTTTAAAACTATTCAAGTAAACATTAGGGTTGTCAGCTGCATAGCATGTAAACAAACAAAAAAAAAAAGAAAGAAAAAAAGAAGAAAGAGTCCAATGTTCCTTAAATCAAATTAATTGAACACATTTTAAAGAGCAACTCTAGCAGCCGTTCTTTCTTTTTGTCATGCCCCCATGTTTAAACCCCACCTGTGCCCCACTTATTGGGGTGGTGGGGGGTGGAGTTGGGTGGACCATAGGGAGACATTCCATGTTATCTGTTTGTGAGGGCTTTCAGGAAACCAATCACCAACCGATCCCCATTTTGAGGGTGTTTGGAGCCTGTCAGCGGTGTGTGTCTGAGCTGGTACAGGACCATTCAGATTCACTTCCAGACACTGCTGAAACCAGAGTTCAACATCTGTTTGTTCACTGTCAGACAGGAAATGCCTCCCTGATGTGACCACAGACATAGTGTCCCTGAGCTCTCCGGACAAAGAGAAAGTGGAGAACTGGCATGAGCTATAAAGTAAAGTAATGTACACACCTAGAAAGTAATGTCTTTCTCAGCTTATTGGTCATCACTGGGCATTAAAGTGCACCTGTTATGGTTTTTCAAATATTACCTTTCATGTAGTTGTTTGTGAATGTAAAAATGTCTACAAAGTTTCTAAAATCAAAGCGCACGTCAAACGGGGTTATTGACTCCCAAAAGAAGGAACCGATTCTGAACTGCTGAAACGAGTCGTTAGTAATTCCAGACTTACTTCCTGAAACTTTTTGTAATTGCGGCACCACACAGCTCTGTACCTGTGCTGTGAAACCTCGGTGGCTGCGGAGGGCGTACTTTAGCCTTTTGGTAAAGAGTGCACGGAGCTGCTGCCAGGTCAGCCTCCAGCCTGTGACAGTCATGCCACCCTGAACATTACTACTCAGCGGGTCCGTTTCATTAGCATCTGTGTGCGAGAGTGGATCCTTGGGGTTAATCACTACTCATTACCACGTCAGACAAATTATGCACAATTATGGCAACAGGTACAGCTGTAGCTATGAGGTTTTCTGGCTTGTACCTGGACCTGATTTACAATGTTGTTTCCTTTCTGTCAGCATTGAGAAAAGAGGAGAAATGAAAAATAGCGTTCAATCTCTGCTCATAGCTAGAACAAGCTGCCTTAGCTGTACACTGGTTGCTGCTTAAGGAGGGATTTTTTTCTCTCTAATCCTTGCCTGAGCTGCATTACTTGATACAACGGTGAATCTCAGCAAACAGAAAGGGCTTCAGTTTACCTGTGTCTCTGTCCTCAGGTGCTTCTCTCTCACCTCCTTCTGGGTCAGCATCTACTCCCGTCTCGTCAGCTACCTTCAGAAAGATCTGAAATGTGCATATGGAGGTAAATGCTACGCCTCTGTTTTACTAATCCTGTTTCATCTCTTTAGAACACCAAACACACAAATCCTTTGCCTCTATATTCCGCTGGACCAACATCATGTAAGTAAATACATGGTGAAAAAGAATCTGATAATGGCGCATAATTCAATTATGAGAAACAGTTCACTGGGTTACAAGATGAGAACTAATGCTGTATGTATGCGTCAGCTTTCCTTCACAATCTCATCATAAATTCAACACTCAAGCCGTGCTTTGCATTAAGCTCCTGACCTCCTCTAGTGTGGTATCTGAGAGCCCATAACTGACGATGCCAAACTCGCTCTGACGTTTCTCCAGCTCTGCCAAGAAAAGAGCGAGAGTGCCATCCTCCGAGGCAGCTTGGGGGAAGTTGATTACTGCCTCTCTGCCCACATTTTCCACTAGCCGAGCCCTCGAAATGTGGTGTTGGGCAAGAGCCACAAGACCACTCACATCTGGAGGAGAGAAAAAAAATATAAGACGCATCTTAATGTAGAACTCGAACAGCGTCAGTGGAGATGACGGTCAGTGGCAAGGGCATAAAAATCTATAAATTTGTATTCTAATGAGCAATTTTGCTTAACGCTCACTGACTAGCCATTCATTTGTTAATGGATAATTTGTGGATTAGCCATCAACAAATTTTAAGACTTTCAATTCTTCTCTCACTCTCTTGCTCTGCTTTTGCTTACATTCTAGCGTTTGTCTGAACTTTGTCTGAACCCAAATAAAATCTAGAAAACGGCTTTCGGATCGGTATTCGACTCCATGTTGACTAAATACTAGGGCAAACATTACAAAGTCCTGGGTCCCAGCAGAATGCTAAACAGAGAACAACGTTCCCACCCGAGTCATAGATCTCATTTCCAAGTCCAGTGTCATCACTCATGGAAGAATCACTCTCCTAAAACACAGACAACCAACACCGTGTCAGTCAAAGATTAAACCTACATCACAGGGCGCTGATTTTCTGAGCTGAAATCTGCAAACCTTCATTAGCGTAGATGCTGAGAGATTGGCGGCACTCGAACTGCTTGGTGTGAGACTCTGGCGCTCGTTCTTCACGACGGTGAGGTAATATCCCGTGCCCAGACGAGCTTTTAGGAAGAGTGGCGAGCCGCAGCAGCACAGCTTCCCCTGAGAGATGATGGCGATGCGGTCGCCCAGGAGATCAGCCTCATCCATGTAATGTGTAGACAAAATGATGGTACGGTCTGAAAGTAACAAGGCATACAGTATAGCACGTAGCGTAACGAAATTTCCTTATCAATCTATTCCCGTATATACTGTAACTCAAAGCGAAAGGAACAGAACTCGAGTGGAACAACCTTTGCGGTATTTGAGTAGTAGGTCCCAGATCCCACGTCGTGCATAAGGGTCCACTCCGGCAGTGGGCTCATCCAAGACAACGACTTTAGAACCTCCTATGAAGGCTATAGCTACTGAGAGCTTTCTCTGCATGCCGCCTGGAAAAAGAAAAGGAGGTGAGTAACGCAAGTGTCACTGTGTAAACGAAAACATGGCTTTCTGCTGCACTCTGACACGGGGTGTGAATTCAATCGACAAGAGCACCTGAGAGGTTCCTGGTCTGCTCGTGCCATTTGTGCATCAGTCCCACATCCTCCAGCAGGGTGGCCATCTCCTCTCTAACCTCAACACCGCTCATGCCTTTAAGACGGCCATAGAACCACACGTGCTCTTCAACAGTAAGCCTAGAGAATAAACAGTATGGCAAAGTCATTAAAACCACGATATATCATTTTTACTTCCACGAATAACACATTTTAATTCTTACATTGGGAAAAGAACATTGTGTTGTGGACACACTCCCAGAGTTCTACGGATGATGTCCATGTCCGTGCGAATGTCTCTGCCCTTTATGTAAACTGTACCAGCAGTCGGTGGGAACAGCCCAGTCAGAATAGACCTGTCATGAGAAGTTAGTGCTAAGAGGCTGTATATAAGAAATCTGATGCGAACAACATTCCAAATAAAATATCGAATGAACTTCACAATTCTGCCTCTCACATCGTCGTTGTCTTGCCAGCTCCGTTGTGACCCAGGAATGACGTGATCTGGCCCTCATAGAACTTGAGGCTCAGATGATTGACAGCAAGCTTGGCCCCTTTTTTATAAATTTTCACCAAGTCATGTATCGCTACTCCAAGGACAAGCTGAGAAGGTTCCTGTTCGATTTGATCTGTAAAAGAACAGTTCGAATCAACAAGCTTTCCCAAATTAAATGGAGTTGAATTTAGCATATGATGCTTGTAATGTGTTCGTACTGTCTGGTTGATCACATGGTACAAGAGGAATGGGCATGTCAGCCTCCAGTGGTACTCCTCCCCAGTAATTTAACTGGAAGATGAAATACCAAGGCCTGGGAATTCCATACTGCCCTGAAAAAAAGTAACCCATCAACAGAATGGTCATACATACATAGATAAAATTTGTATTTATGAATGCAACGTCTTGTCTTTGACACATATATCATCGCAACAGTATCCCTACTCCTGACCTGGAAACACAGCTTCAATGTACCAAGTGGCCACTCCATAGATGAAGGCATCCACATACAGCATTATGATTGAGGTAGTGAAGTTGTATTCGTCTCCTTCAGTAGGACTGGACAGAAGATTGAACCACTGAATACCCACTCCTTGCTCTTCATATTGAGAGAAGTACTCACAGCCAAATCCAAAGGCTACTGGAGAGAGGAAGCTCTACAGGACAAATAAAACAACTCTAGAGAATGACCTTTTCCACCTCACAAAAAAAAAAAAACCAACAAAAAACAAATATAAATGCTATGCTTTATATGCAGACTGTTGACAAATGAAAGGAAAACACAACACTAAGTGATTTTTTTTCACGAGCCACTTCAAATCATTCAGCGATTTGTGTTGTCATGCCCTGTGGATGGGAGCAGTCATTTTGGATGAGTCAGACTAGTTTTACAAGTGGATGCGCTGTACCAGCAGAAGACCATATCAGATTACACTCCTGTCAGCCAAGAACAAGAATATAAAGCTACAGTCAGCACAATGCCACAGAAACTGGATAGCTGTATGTGGTTTGGAAAAACATCACTTCGCCTTTTCCCAATCTTCAGTTACCCAGTTTCGGTGAATCTGTACACAATGTATCCTCGGATTCCTGTTCTTGGCTAAGGTGAGCCGAACCCGATGGGGTCTTCTGCTGTTGTAGCCCATCTGCCTCAAAGCTTGGCATGTTGTGCGTTCTGAGATGCTATTCTGCTCAACATGGTTGTATAGAGTGGTTATTTGAGATCCCATAGCCATTTTAATCAGCTCAAACCAGTCTGGTCATTCTCATCTGACCTCTCATCAACAAGTGGATGGTTTTTGTTTTTCTCTGGAGACTGTTGCCTGGGAAAATCCCACTGGAGCTCAAACCAGTCAAACTAGCACCAACAACCATTGAAAAGTCAAAGTCACTGAGATCACATCCCCCCCCCCCCCCATTTTGATGCTTGATGTGAACAATAACTGAAGCACTTGACCTGTATCAGCAGGATTTTATGCACTGCAGTCACATGATTGGTTGACTGGACAACTGCATGAATGTACAGGTGTACATGTGTTCCTAATAATGTGTACAGAGAGTGTATTTCCTCTGCATTTAAATACAGAGGTCATTTTAGTTATTGTTCCTATTGAAACACAGCCAGTGTGGTTTTTTTCTCCATTACTTATACAAAATTTGATTGAATTTCTCACCCGTCTGTATTGATATATTATTAAAAAATAAATAAATAAATAAAACCCATCTCTTTCTGGTTCTTTCTGGTGAAAGTAAACAGATTTTCAGAATGAATTTATGGATTCTTAAGTCGTCCCTCTATAACTAAACGACAGAGATAGCTCGGTTTAAACTCACTGCTAGGATTCTGTGTGTGCTGGTCAGATATTCCCTCCAGGCCACACAGAGCACATAGGGCAGGTAGAGAGAGAAGTAGATGAGGCCTCCGCAGGCTGCTGCCAGATTGGCACGAGAGAAGAACGTGCTGATGAGGAAGCACAACATGATTGTGGCTGTAGCAAAGGCGACCAGGAAGAAGAAGATCACTGCAGGGTCGCTGTAGGGCAAGATATCGCCCAACTGAAAGGAAGAAAACAATCAATCCGCTCAATCTACTTTTTCATAAGAGACACAACAACCTTGTTAGAATGTTCTACATGTTCTACAGGTGCATAAAGTCCATTACAGTAGAGTCCAAAAGTGCATTACTAACATCAATTATGCCAGTGGTTTTCAAAGTGGGGTCTAGGGTCCCTAGGGGTTCATGAAACATAGGTTTTTTTTTTCTTTTTTTTTTTTTTCCAATTCTTATAATAAATAGCTCATTTGACTGGTCACATAAACAGAATGGGCTAAACCAAAACCTCAGTAACTCAAAAACAAGTAGGACTTGTGTTCACAGATTTAAAATTAACATGTGCTAAAATTTATTTCACAGTCAACAGGATTGAGACCCATGAATTAACAAAATCGAATACAACTGTTTCAAGTTATATTTCTTAACCAAGACTCCAGAATATTCAACTATATTTCAATGTCATACTTCTTCATACCTGTTTGGAAGATAACTAGAAGAGTTAAAAGTGTAATTTGTTTCAGTTTTAAATAATGTGATAATCTGATAAAAATTACTCTTGAATATTTTGACCTACATTCTGATAGCTGATTAAATAAAAACAATTCTTGGTAATATAATTTGATTTGGTATGTTTTTTAAATTTTTTTTTTTACTTTTTTAACCCACCCTATTTTTTCTCTTCTATAGTTTTAGGATTAGAATGCCTATAAATGGCTAGTGCTGATATCTCAACCCCACCTTGAGTGCAGTAATGAGAAGGCCAGAGCTGAAGAGAAAAGGCAGGTAACTGCTGATGAACCAGCTGAGCCAGAGTGTTCCCGAGCCCAAGCCCATGATCTTCATAGTCTCCTTCAGTCGTGCCTCCTTCTCATACACCACGCCTTTAATGATCATCGCCACTGAGTATATCCACGCCAGTGTCATGAAGAGAGGGAGTGAACGATTCAAGACTCGCAGAAAGCTGTAAAGAAACAGAGTGGAAGGAAGGTTACACCGGAGTACTGTCGAATTCTTGATTTGTATGTCCAGAATGTGCTGCTTTCCGTTTTCTGTGAGGAGATGTTTATTTAGCATTGAGTAACAGTCAGAGGTAAAGCTGTTCCTTTAGGTTTTCTGACACAGGGGGGAGGGGCTTTGCTGTTTCTTGGTAACATGACATGCTGATTTTTTTTTTGTCTTATTAACTTTAAGAGAATTTTTTTTTTAAACAGTTGGAGGTTAAACCACACTATCCTGTCATTGATTATTTTCCTATAAAAGCACACCCTATCATGTTTTATTCTTTCTTTATTTACCTCTTTCATTATGCAAATGAGTGCAAAAGTTTGCATATCATTAGAAAAAAGACAACAAAACTTAATGCATGTAAACAACACAGATGCTCCCGCATTATCACAAGTAACATAAATGGTCAAAGAGTGTAGGTTCGTTAAATCATTCATCTTCAGTCACTGCTTTATCCCAGTCAGGGATGAAGCCTATTCTGGGAACACTGGGCAAGGGGCAGGAGTACCATCTGGATGGGATAGGAACCATGCACACACACATCCACACACTCATTCACACCAAGAGCCAATCTACCTACTGGCCTCTTTTTAGCAGGTAGTAGAGATGAATATATTATTTATATCCACCTTTATGAAAGCTTCTCATCTTTTTAGAAACCCCAGCTCTGTATGTTACCCCTCCCCACCAACAGAGGTCATGATGCCTGGCATTCCAGAGCACTCAAGTTCAAAAGCACTTTGTCGAACCTTGCAATTCCATTCTTGTTGTTTATCCTATGTAAGGCTCTCTTGGTTTAGACATTTCTTTTGCCAACTATGCATTAATTAATAGCTACACTAACAAGTTGCCTTGGAAATCGCAACACCAATAGACAAATGACTAACAATACAATAAACATAGCCTATTTGTTTAAAGTGGCTTCAAATGCTCTGGGCAATTGGTGGTGCTCGAAGCCCTACAGACACTAATCAGGTGTGTCTTCTCATGGTGTGCACATAAAATAATGTAGGCAATGTATACGATCGTGAAACATACCATAAAGCTGCTTAGATACTTACACATCATCAACAAAGCATGGGTAGGGCATCTGCTGTATATATATTCCTGTAGTTGGTTGTTTGCCACTCAGCACACGTGTTATTGCTCGCTCCACTAAATCCTGTACATAGACAAAGCCGCCCCATATGTAGCGCAGATCGCTGAAGGGTTCTGCCGCTGGACCAGGATCCCAGAACCTGCAGAACACAGTTTTCAGATTAGCACACACATCACACATTTCTGTTACCATATAGGTTTGTGTAGGAATGTGCAGTGTCAGCACTTTTTGACTGTTAAAGCTGTTAAGTTTTCTGATACAGGAATGTCTTGAGGACAGAGGGCTTTGAGGTTTCTCAGTGACATGACAAGCTGCTGCTTTCGACACTGTGAACCATCAGATCCTCCTGTCAACTCTCTCCAGCCTGGGCATAACTGGAATGGTTCTGCGCTGGGGGGAATCCTATCTCTCTGACAGATCCTTCAAGGTATCATGGAGGGGAGGTATTTCTGAAACTCAGCAACTCACATCTGGGGTTCCACAGGGGTCAGTTCTGGGTCCACTCCTCTTTTCTATCTACACTACATCTCTAGGGCAGGTGATTGAGTCTCATGGCTTCTCATATCATTGCTATGCTGATGACACCCAGCTCTGTTTGTCCTTCCAGCCTGACGATCCATCCGTCTCTGCACGCATCTCTGCTTGCCTGTCGGACATCTCGGTCTGGATGAGGGAACACCATCTTAAGCTCAACCTGGCAAAATCTGAGCTTCTCGTCATCCCAGCCTGTCCCTCAATCAACTTCAACCTCACTGTACAGCTCAGCTTAACCACACTCAAGCCAACCAGGACAGCCAGGAACCTTGGGGTGATTCTTGATGACAGCTTGACCTTTACAGACCACATCTCCACAACTGCACGGTCCTGTAGGTTCATCCTTTACAACATCAAGAAAATCCGACCCTACCTCACCAAACAGGCTACACAGATACTAGTCCAGGCTCTTGTTAACTCAAAACTGGACTACTGCAACTCACTACTCTCGGGCCTCCCGGCCAGCTCCATCAAACCCCTTCAGATGATTCAAAATGCTGCAGCACGCCTCGTCTTCAACCAGCCCAAGAGAACCCATGTCACACCCCTCTTCATCTCCCTCCACTGGCTTCCTGTAGCCGCCCACATCAAATTCAAGGCCTTGATGCTCACCTACAAGACCTTGTCTGGAACAGCACCCTCCAACCTCAACTCTCTCCTGAAGGCTTACGTTCCCTCACGCAATCTGCGATCGATTAGCGACCGATGTTTAGTAGTTCCCACTCAGCGTGGCTCAAGGTCCCTTTCCAGAACCTTCACACTAACTGTTCCTCAGTGGTGGAATGAAATTCCAACTCAATCCGGACCACAGAATCTCTCACCATCTTCAAAAAACAGCTAAAGACCCACCTCTTCCGTGAACACCTAGCCAACTCATTAAAAAAATTTTTTTTTTTTTTAAATATTGCACTTACACCTCTACTCTGTGCACTTTGCTTCTCCTGGAACTCAATTAATGGATCTTGTATAGTAGCACTACTTGTATTGTTCTCTGCTTGATATATCGCTTTGCTTGTATTTTTCTCATTTGTAAGTCGCTTTGGAAAAAAGTGTCTGCTAAATGAATAAATGTCAATGTAAATGTAATGACAAGAGAGACAAAAGAAAGTCTGGTGAGGGAACATAAGTGGTAACAGGAACTAATTTGTTTTGTAGGTAGGGGCAGTATAGATATGACCCAGGCTCTGGGTTACTGATTGGAAGGTCAGGGGTTCAATCCCCAGCACTGCCAAGCTGCCACTGTTGGGCCCTTGAGCAAGACCCTTAACCCTCTCTGTTCCAGGGGCACTGTATCATGGCTGACCCTGCACTCTGACCCCAACTTCCTGACATGCTGGGGTATGTGAAGAAAGTAATTTCACTGTGCATATGTATATTTGATTAATAAAGACTCATTATCATTATGTTCCATGACATTAAATGTTACCATACACAGATAATCAGTATGATGTGATTCTTTAATAAACAAAAATCGCTAGTGTTGGCAAATTACTGTAGCATAAAAGGAATAAATGTTTTTATACTGTAGCATAAAAGGAATAAAAATGTGCGGTCCGCTTCACATTGGGCTGCATCTCACCACCTCGAAGAAGATTATTTTTCCAGTAATATCACACCCGTTGTGTTTTATTGCTTTACATTAGTACAGCTACAGGAACCCAAAAAGACCATTTTTAACTCCACAAACCATCGTCACTGTTTACTGAAGCAGCAGACATGCATTAAGAGGTATCATACTGTGGTGACTGACTCTGGGGCACCTTGAGGATATTTTATTTTTGAGAAAAACATGGCATCTTGTGATACTCGGTAAGTATTGTTTATCAATGCAACACAATTGTGAAATCAAAAAACAAATGACAGTAGAGAGAAACGTCATTCAAATGATTTAATACATTAGAAAGATTCTTTTCTGTTATCTTCTGTTGGAGTGGCTGACTTTTGGATGCTCCACACTGAATTCACTAGTGGTTTACAAAGGATAGTTTTGCCTGCAAGCATCATACTTACTTGTCTTTGATCTTACTGGTGCGTGTGACGTCATCTATGTCCATGCGGATCTTGTACTTGACATGAGGAGGAAGATCTGAGGAGGAAGGGTCTGGGAGGAGGAAGACTATTCCAGCCCAGAACTGCCGATCCTCCAGCAGCTCCAACGCCCGCTCCACCAGCTGCCCTTCTGTGGCCACTCCCTCCAGCTTATTCAGTGAAAAACACTACAAAAGGCCACCACACAGATTGGTCACATGAAAGACTTTAAAAAGCATTATATTCTGACACGTATCCTGAACGTGATTACTGCACACACACGTTACCTTTGTGAGTTGGGACAAGAGGCTTATGGTGCTATTGAAATCTTGATACACGTCCAGCCATGTAGCGGGCGCTCCTTCTTTCTCAGGAGTGTCTGGATTAGGCATGGAGAGGAAGTGGGCAATGCGAGAAGCTGTCCAAGAAGTGTTCCTCAGTTGTAGATTCACCACAACAGCCACCTCGGGTCGATTCAACAAATCCTGCAACACACGAGATTTGGCTGTGTTATAAAGCTAAACTGCGAAAGACTGTGCTTTCACAATGTCCTTTGAGCAAATTTAAATAAAACACTTAGAAAAGGAAAAGCTATGCCATGTTCAAAACGGCACCCTATTCGACAATCCTTAATTATAAAATCAGGAGCAATACAGCTTGATACAGTTTGCCATTTATGAGACTTACTATGGCGAGTTGTTGAAGCCTTCAGCACAGGTTCCCACTATCTTGAAAGTTACAGTGCATTACGGATATTAGCAGGTATTCGGTGTATAATTGGTATTAATGCAGTGGACTTAAGTCTGGGATCCTGTGAGACCCAAAACAACAGTCATGGGAATGGGCCGTTTTTTTATTTTCATGTTGGTGGGAGCAGGGGAATCAGATATGAAGCTAATGGGACAAAGAAATCCATGTGCATTAACCTGGGAACATACTGGATGCTTGCATAGCACTGAAATATATAATCAAAAAGTATGTAAGAAAATATCACAGACAGTAAATCCTAACTATGTGAGCATGCGGATTAAAAACCCAGTAATGCACACAGCTCTATAGTGAATTATTCAGAGAAAATAATTTTCTCCACAGAAAATTTGGACAGACCACAATATGGATTACCTAAATAGTGCACTATATTAAAAAAAAAAAAAAAGGGGGGGGGGGGAACGAATTCAGACACAGCATATGATACTATGATATTATGAATAGATATTCTACATCTAGTCTACAAATAGAGCGATTTAGAAAATAGAGTACGAGGTAGGGATGAACTTCTACCTCAGACTTGAGATAGACTAAAGAAAGCTCAGATACTGATAGAGAACCTGCAGCATACGGATCTCCACACTGCTTTCCATGAAGCGCTTCAGCCTGGGTCCCACTTCCTCCCATGCGGCGTGCACCTCGGCCAGAATCTCAAAGTCCTGGAATGTCTTGTTCACCTGACAAATGTGCCACAACTTTTAGAGACTAATTATTCTTAAAGAGTATTTGAAACAGTATCATGATTTGGAAGTCAGGTATATGTTGTTACATTGTAGTTATACTTTATTGATCTTATAAATAAGGAACACAAATCAACTACTAAAAATGTATATTATTCATGAACATAATGATCTATTGCCTTAACACAGTTATTCATTTTAAAGTAAGCTATTCAGTAACTTCTATGAATTCTTCAGTAACTACAGGGAAACTATGAGCAAAAGTGTAAGTCTGGTGTTGGGACTTTATGGAGTAAAATAAAATTACCCTGCAATATATTTTTATATAATCATGCTGTCTGATGCATTTTTTAAATAAAAGAAAGATTTAGAACGGCAAGGCCAATTCTATTGTTTTCGCCATACACTGAAAATGTTTGGGTTTGAAAACAAAAGATAAACGAGACAATAGATCAAAATTTCAGATTTCATTTCCTGATATTTACATCTAGATGTGTTAAACAACTCAAAACATGGCACCTTTTGTTTTGAAGTGATCAAAAATACTGGAACATGTGATTGATGGGTTTCTCTTGCTGCTCAGGTGTGCCCTGTTAAACTGATTGTTTAATCAATTAATAGCTCTGAATGTCTACTCTTGGTTTGATCGCTGGATTTCGCCCGTGAAGACTGCATTTATTGTTAAAAATGATAAAACAACATGAAGAGCAGAGAGCTGTCTGTGGGAGAAAAGCAAGCCATTTTGAAGCTGAAAACACAGGGAAAATCAATCAGAGCCATTGCGCAAGCATTGGGCATAGCCAATATAACAATATGGAATGTCCTGAAAAAGAAAGAAACCACTGGTGTACAGTAGTTGATGACAGGAACATTGTGAGAGCTGTGAAGAAAAACCCCAAAACAACAGTCGGTAATCAGTTATAACCTCCACAGGGCAGGGGTGAAGGTATCACAATCCACCATTCAAAGAAAATTTCAAGAGCAGAAATATAGAGGCCATACCACAAGATACAAACCACTCATCAGCAGTAAGAATCAGAAAGCCAGATTAGAATTTGCAAAGAGATACAGAGATGAGCCACAAAAGATTAACCTCTACCAAACTGATGGAAAGGCCAAAGTGTGGAGAAAGAGAAGGATCTATTCATGATCCAAAACATACGCGCTCATCTGTGAAACATGGTGGAGGTAGTGTCATGGCTTGGGCTTGCATGGCTGTTTCTGGAACAGGATCACTAATCTTCACTGATGACTCAACTCATGATGGTAGCAGCAGAATGAATTCAGAAGTCTACAGAAACAATCTGTCTGCCAATTTACACAGAAATGCACCCAATCTAATTGAGAGGAACTTTATCATGCAGCAAGACAATGTTCCAAAACTCACTGGCAACTCAACAAAGGACATTATCGGGAGGGAACTAAAGGGAGAAACCCCCAAAACAAAAAACAACTGAAAGACGCTGTGGTGCAAGCCTGGAAAAGTATCACAAAAGAAGAATGAAACAGTTTGGTGATGTTTGGTGATGTTTGGTCATGTAGTTGCAGGCTTGATGCAGTTATTGCAAGCAATCGATATGCATCCAGGGTCCTAAGCTGGACTGTTAATTATCCGAGGCTGCACCCATGCAATTTTTCCAGCTCAGCTCATAGCCTAAGTTTTGTTTTATGGACACTGAGGTAAAGTAGCCGTCAATGTATGACTTGATCAGAAAAAGTTGGATTTATCAAAAAACTTGCCTCGGGTGTTGTTACTGTTTGTAGGACTACCAGACTGATAAAATATTTAACTTTTCTAACTAGGCTATTTTGGTGTCTCTAGCCAAGGGGACTTTCCTTATCTTTTCTTATGCTCTGCTCATATCACTCATATCATAAACTGGAACTCATAGACATTTACCATTTACACAGCTTGTTTTCCTGCTCAGCATCAGAGGATGTTACTCTTTCAGTTTCAACCCCTTTACTGGTTTAAAAAAAAAATAATAAATTTTTTTTTATATTATATATATATATATATATATATATATATATATATATATATATATATATATATATATATATATATAACCTGGTGTATATCAGTGGCTCTCAAACTGGGGGCCGCTAGATATACAGCACACTAAGACACAATAAGACACATACCAAACAGAAGCATCCATTTCTATGCCAGACCAGAAATACGGTAATTCATTTTAGATCTAGTCCTTCAGCTCCTCAACCAACTAGAGCGAAAGGTGGAATGGGCTAGCAGTTACAAGTATCTTAATAAGTTGCGTTTCAATACTCAGTATCATACGCAGTATGCAGAAATGGCCAGCAACAGTTACACATTTCGAAAAAGCTCTCTACTTTTAATATCAGTAGGACTCTTATGACCATGTACTATAAAATAATAGCTTTAATCTGTACTTTGCTTCTCTATATGCTGTTGGTATGGTTATGTAAATGTTAAACATCGAAACTCATTGAATGTCATTCGAGTCAATGACATTTGACAGTCAACAGAAAGTCAACCAAGGTAGTAAGATTATCAGCATTAAGCAGACTGGGTTATCAGATAGCTTTGAATGGTTTGTCTTACAGAAATCTAGAACGATTCTTGCACATTGTACTCATCCACTGTTCCATCAATTTAAAATGCTTCCTTCTGGTATACGTTATAGTATGCCTAAACTTAAAAGCAATCGGTATAGACATTCATGTGCTAGAGACGATCTGTTCCAATACTTTTGCTTACCTAAAAATTGGGTGGTCTGCCACCAAAGTGCCATGTTCATGTTCATCTTTTAATCTCAAACCCAAATGTCTTCAGTGCATAGCCAAAACAAAATAATTGGCCTTGCTGTTCCAATACTTTCAGAAGATACTGTAGTTTATCCAATAGGTAACATTTTTATATTGATAATGCCTTATGCATTATCCTTGCTTCTTTTTTAGTAAATTATGACAACTTTGATTGGTAAAAGAGAGATGAAACCATATAATTTGAGAAACATGCACCAGGAATGATGAAACAGAAACAGTGGCAGTACACTCAGATTTGTGGACCTTAGTAATCACTAGCCAACAAAACAAATATCTGGGGAGAAAAAACAAGCAAAAAGCAGAAAATAGCTCAAACATAAAAGTACCTCTTTCATGATGCTCTGTGTAGCAGGATTATCCGGCGTGTAGAGAAGTTTCCCAATGAAAAGCGGTTTAATGCCTCTCCATACAATGCGAGAGAGGGGATTCGACTCAAGGGTTTGAATCACGTTTTTACAGAATGGAGCTAAAAAATAAATAAATAAATAATCAAACAAACTGATAAAATTCTCACAGCCAATTAGAGCTGGGGTAATCATATTTTATCAGAATCCTATTTGCACTATAAGACTATAATGCTCTGATTATTTTTGACCCATTTTTATTATTCTTATCAGGCTGAAAGTTTGTCATGAATATGAATTTAGTGATGCTATGTAGGAATTTAAAACCCTACTCACTGGTAGTGTTGTCATTTCCCAAGTCATTTTCCTCTGTCCCGTCTTTACCCAAGAAGGACTTGATGTCATGGTCTTCATACCAGTTAAAGGAAGGAATCTTCTCACCGCCCACCTCGGGATGCCCGCACACAATCCTGGAGAAAGCTCGGAAACTCTCACGAGGTAGCACTGAGCTATTCGCTGGAAAAAACAGCCTCAGTTCTGCATTCAGCTCCGTGAAGCTGGATAAAGCAGATACCTGGAGCGAGATATTCAAAAGAATGGAAAATACTATGACAATTATCAATGATTAAAGTGGTATTTAGTATGGCATTGCGCTAAAAGGGCATCTGGTCTGTAAATATTGACATTCACTGGGTGTTGTTAAGCACGTTTCGTCTAGGCATCGGACACTTAAGGTGCGTTCACACATACAGCGACTCAGAGCAACAAAGAGCCCAGAGACCATTCATTTTCAATGAGAACTGGCGACGTCCGCTTGGCGACTAGATGTGGGCGTGTCCAGCAACACGACAAAGTTGAGAAAAGTTTAACTTTACACAAATTTGGAGCGACTCAGTGCAGCGACTATGGAAGAAGACAGTAGAGCGCACACGACACGCTGTCTGCGGGTGAATTGTTTTTCTGGACCCAGACAGTCGCAGATAGATGGCACACAGCTTCGCCTTCATCTCGTAGGATACGATGCTTATATACACTGGTGAATTTTTATATAAAAACGCTCTCCCTCCAGAATGCGAGTTGAAAAGTGAGCTGGTGTCAGAAGTGGAATGCTAGTTGTGCCACCCACTGACAAATGTTACTACGGCAACCAGTAGTAGGAATGCCTACTGGCAACTTCACAGTGCAGTGACTGGTGACTTGTGTGTAAGCATACCTTTAATAATAACAGAAAGGATAGAAAGGAGGAAACTATAAGACTGAAAGATTGCTGCATACATCATTCAAAAGTGAGGTGAACTCCTGAGCCACAGAGGAGACAGCCTGGCTGAGCAGACGCACTTCAGCAGCATTGGAGTGGAGTCGCTCCCTCTGACAGAGACAGATGCAAATCAGTTGGTTAGACACCAAAGCGCAGTAGTTTAAACCACAAAATCCAATCTCTGCCTCTGCAACATGTGGGCAATGAGAATGTCAACATCTTTGTTTTTTTTTTGTTTTTGTATGAATGCGTTTCACCTTATCTATTCTTAGGCCAAATTTGTGAAAGAACACTAACTGTGAAAATCCTGCTGAAGTTCAGTTGTGAAAGGAAGATTTGCTCTGCCTGCTGCAGCAAATCCGAGGGAACAGCACACAAGGACTGCTGCAGCTCGGTGAATGAGGAATTTCCTTCCACTGTGAGGTAGCGTTCCAGGAGCGTGGCATTACAGACGATATCAGACAGACGCATCCCAGCACCTGCCAGCGACACCTAGGGAACAAGAAGAAGAAACTTTAGCAGCCTGACAATTTCAAGATTTCATCTCCACACTACTTACTTTATAATTAACTTTTTGGTTCATACTTTTAAATTTTTAGGACATTTCTAGAAATGCGTGCCCATATTTGCACACCCTTACTTCAAAATAATGGAAACAACACGACTTTTTAACGCAAGCTTCATTATTTCAGTTTTCATCGTCAGTAGTAAAAGAAACTGTCTAATACTGTATGTGAAGAACGAAACAAATAAACATTTAATTGTTTCTATACATTTTTTACAATGGGGTAAATGTTTATTTAACTTACCGTTCTACATTTTCAGACAAACTACTGTTTGCCTTAAATTTTTGCAGCTTTTTAAGTCCTTTTTTCAATAGTCATGTACTTGTGTCTATATTTCTTAGACTTAGAATGTTGTAACAGGTTTTGATGGGAAAATATCAGTAAACGGAAATGGAGGTGTAAACTTTCGCACTGAACGGTATACTATTTGTAGAGGCTGTCAGAAGTGTATAACAGAAGCAGAGAATGGAGAATACAGTCTTACCACCTGGAGGTTGAGTTGTGCTCTCAGTAACTGGTCTACAGCTGAAGCAGGAAGGCTGCAGTTGGTCCATAAAAAGGAAGAGAATGTCTCATTGGCTCTTAGGTACTCTCCCACTGGCAGATCTTTATCATAAAATTTAAGAGAGCAATCATGTAAAAGTGAATAAATCTCACGCCAAAGTCACATGCAATGCATAATACTGTCAGTTTGCTTATTTTTTTTTTAATCACAGCTCATGGAACACAGATTAATAATAACCAACAATGACTAATACAGTAAGCATTTCTGCTCTGGACTTGCACAGAGATTTGCACAGCGACTACTGCTACAGTCCCTTAACTGAAAAGCAGACAACCGGAGTGCCGGAGAAATTATTCTATGATAACAGCATTTCTCCTCCACTCTGCCCTTTTACTTTAAAGTGTATTGATTTATTTGTGTCTTTTAAAGCATATTAAAAATAGGTCCCACTTGGCCAAGCTTCCTGCCTCTCGCCTAGTCTCTGAACAGCAAGCGAGAAGTTCTCTAAGGCTGAGAGGGTTGTCTGATTGCCAAAGTTGTTGAGAATGGTCCTGCCATCCACGAATAGTCGAGAAAGTCTGAAAGTGACAGGATACAAAAATCACCCTGATATGACGCAAAGTGGCAAAGAAATAATTCTGTTGAAGAATATAAACAGAAGAATACACTGACAGTGAGTTATTAAAATTTTCCACTTCACCCGGCGTCTCCCCTGGAGTCGGGTAGTGGAAGCACGGATTGTTGATGTTGCAGACGATGCCCTGAACCCATGCTAGAGTGCCGGCAGATGGGAGAGCTTTGTTGGGGAAGTGACCTGAAACCAGACACACAAAAAGTTTCCTTTCATAGAAAGTATTAATGACACAGAGTTACTCCTTATTTTACAGACTGTAAATCCACTATTACAATCAGGTACATAAATATTAGTCCATTGAGAAAATTATTGTTATAATAGCTGTCTAGCACATTATATAGGAGTTAATAAGTAAGTAAATAATGAATATGAGCTCCAAGTGCAAACTTTCATAACAGATCATAAACATGTGAATAATGTGCATTTTGTGGCTCATAATATATCTCTGAGGCTCTGAGCAGAATGGCAGCATATTAATGAACGGACCAAAAATGGGATATGTACTTAAACAACGACCAAGGAAAACCATTTTTCTCACACATTTCTCTAAGACTGCTAAGACGACGACATCGAAATCCAAGTGAAATGACAATATTTTTACATTAAGCATGTTCCTCCCATAGAAACCTGGTATAAAGAAAACGCTTAACGTGGATTAATGTATTAAGACAGTGATATTAAAAGACCAAATTCAGTATACACTTTATTAATAAAAGCATACAATATCTTAATACGGTATGTACTAAATTTGGTTCTCCAATATCTGTCATAGTCCATTAAACCATGTTAAGCTTTTTCTTTATAGAGCTTTTCTATGGGAAAACGCTTAACGTGAAACTTTCTGGGTTAATCTGCTCGCCTGTACATAGAATGCATCATCAATAAAGTGTACACTGAATCTGGGCTTGCCACGTTAAGCATTTTTATTATACCGGGTTTCTAAGGAAGGAACACGTTTAACATAAAAAGATTGTCTTTCCGCTAGGATTACACTGCCGTTGTCTTAGCCGTAGTTAGAAAAATGTGTGAGAAAAATGGTTTTCCCTGGTGGTTGTTTTAGTACGTTAAGCCGCGTTAAGCGTTTTAGAAAGGTCCCCAAAAACCACCATGAAGGAACAAATAGGTCAGAATGCAAACGCGACCCTGTACTACTCCGGGTGCAGCTAATCGGCTTACGTGATTTCATGAGGATTGTTTCAGGGCTCAAACAAACACACAACTGTGGCACTTACACTGGCTGTGCATGTAGGGAGGGTGAGAGTGACGTACAGCGATGAGGATGAAGAACAGGAAGAGTGGCCAAAGCAGCTCTATGATCAGCTGGATCTGTGGAGAAACTCGTTTTATCATAACCATGATATTTAACCGTATGAGATTATGAGAACTTGAAGAGTGATGATGATGATGTGTGGTTACCTTGTTCCTCCTGCGGTAGGTAAGGTTCTTCCACAGCAGGAGTAAGAGCTGGGTCCCTATGGCCATGGTGGTATCTAGATGACCAGGATAACCAATAGCACACAATTAAAACGCAAATTCAAAGCTAATCAAATGAGACAAAAGCAATCAGTGGACTCCCCAGCACAACAAACCCTAATTACAGTAATTGGCTTAATGAATTAAGGCAAATAAACCTCCTCTCATCAGCACGTACAAAAGCACAGGTTTAGTACACAGGTAAAGTCTACATAGGTGCACAGCTACTATTGTTGGGTAGTTATATAGCCATGTTGTCAATATATCGATTAAAACATTGTATTGTACCTTTTTAGTGACACAGTGATGTAGTTACATGTATATTAACAGGAAGAAGGAAGGAAGTGAAGTTTGTACGTTAATGCTTAATCCCCTTTAAATTAAAGAACTCAATAAGCCAGGTTGAAGTGCCGTATTATTATGGTCTGTTCAATCTAGAAGTGATCGTGCACTTTTATAGTGAACCTGCTAAACGGGTTAGTCTGCGGTACTCTGTATTTCACCTTCACCGCCGCTTATAAAGAAATAGCTAAATATTTACCTCTGGTGTCTTAATGCCTTCTTGTTTTTGCTTCAACAGTGCATTACTTTGAAACATTCCTGTTCTCCATCGGGACATGAAGCCGGTGTCGGTTCGTACGAACGCTTCCGAAGGAAGAGACAGGAGAGTAGGAGGGGCTCGAAGGAAAAACATTGCAACCACATTGAGCTTTCAGCCAATCATAATATCACTTGTGCGTGTATACCCGCCCATCCTGGTTAATGTTTACAACAGCTAGCGGCAGTTTACGGCAGCCTACGCAGTGAATGAGGAAGGTTGCTATTCCTGTTTCCGTTTGAATGAGCGAACTCGTTATGTAAATTGAAATGCAATTTAGCACAGTGCAGAAGCTAAATAAAAACCCTGTTAGTGTGTCGCTATTAAATATGGACTGTAACACACACTGAGCAACTTTTAGGTACACATTTACAGGGCTCTCAAATCTCACGCATTCACCGTGAGATACGCATTTCAACCAGTTCACACGCTACACCTTGTATTTCTCACGCTGAGAATTAAGGGAAAACTTGTCCCGCTGTATACAATTAATAGACGTGGCGCAGGCATATGGAAAGAAGTTTTCTGCCGAGTTCACATCGGTCTCGAGTTATAGAGTTAAATGTCATCTATCAGCCAATCAGAAATTAGAATTAGTTGTTTCCGGGTAAATTACGTGATCCCGCTGCAAGCATGTTCGTTACTAGGCAACATGGATGCGAGCGCACACAGAGTAGACGTTATCATCAATAATAATGATGATGATGAAGTTACCTACCGCATTCATGTTCTCATATTTATAGCTGCATTTTGTTGTAATGTGACAAGTGATAATCTCAAGGTTTACTGGGTTTTATATGATTCTTAGCTCTTTTTTCATGCTGTGGGTTTTAGTGAAGTGTACTGAAAACAAACATCAAAAACAAACACAATTTCTCCTCAGCATTCAGCAACTCCACTCGAGACGCCATGTTTGTAAGCGTTGCTATGGTTGTTCCGACCAACTACTACTTCTCTCAGCTACTTCCTGTTGGTTTCTAGGACGATTACTCAGAGTCGCCCCCTTTCGTTTAAAATAATGTTACAACGGCGGGCGCGTCAAGTATAAACGCCTTGTGCGTTAGGGAGGTGCGCGCGCAGCCAGTGGATGCTCGCGCTGCGGAGTCAGGCGGAAGTATAAACAAGGCTTTATCTACATGAGGATGACGGTGATGGTCCAGAAGCATCTGGAACTTTTCGTTTAAGAAATCTGTCCATATTCATTTGCACTACACACGCATCGTCACACGCTAATTATTAGGATAAAACACACGCATATGTTACGCACACTGGCGTTCACGTGCTGCCGACGGGTCAATTATTATTATATTTTATATAATAATAATAATAATAATTATTATTATTATTATTATATTTTATATATAATTTTTTATTATTATGTGTCTTATTATTTCTGTCTGTGTTATTTCAGACATCAGATTTTTATCATATATATTAAATGTTTTATAGACATTTTAGCAATGCTTGAAGGATTTTTCACAGCACCCCTGCTATCATCAGACAGCACCCCCGTTGGGAAACACTGGTATACAGTATGTACATTGAGAACTGCTGTTCAGTTGGCTCGTTTGAGGCCAAATATCTTTTTTATTTTTGATATATTTGTATTTTTTTTTTTTTTTTAAATCTATAAATTTTTATTCGGATTAATTTGTCTGTCTTTGATCAGATTTACCAACTGTTTGTAATTTCTATTTGTGCTGGTCAATTATGAACCATAAGTAAAATTGAACTTCTAGCAAAAACTTGAGAGAATTGGGTGGGACTGAGTGACCCCTCCCCTAACAGATGTAATCTCACTCCAAACTTTTGATAAAACTCGAAAGCCCTGCTTTTATGTTCTGTTTTTGGTGTCCTGAAGGCTCGTCTTTCACAACCCAAACAAAATTACTCACCGTCCACATTATTAGGAATACCTGCACATTTATCCACTCAGCAAAACATGTGGCAGCAGCACGATGCATATAACCATGGTCAAGAGCTCCAGTTCACATCAAACATCAGGATGGGGATCTCGGTGCTTTTGCCCGTGGAACGGTTGTTGGTGCCAGATGTGCCAGTTTGAGTATTTCAGAAACTGCTTATGTGAAGTTTTCATGCAGGACATTCTCTAGGGTTTACACAGAATAGTGTGCAATACATAAATAAATAAATAAATGAATGAATAAAACGAAGTGCCAGTTCTGCAGCTGGAAACGATTTGTTGATGTGACATCATGTACATAAGTCTGATTCTATTCATACACCAACTGGTTTACAATAACAACAAGCACTCATTTAACAAAGACCTCCTACTTTAATAGAGGTCTCAAACAAGAGGATGTTGAAAGCAGACGCTTCCTAACCCACAGCCACTCAGAGAAGATAAAAACATTTTTCATGGCACTGAAAAATTGAAATTAAGGATTAGTGAGATGTATGTACAGTGCTGTGAAAAAGTATTTGCCCCATTCTGATTTCTTCTGTTTTTGTGTATCTCATATACTAAATTGCTTCAGAAATTAAAACAAAATCTAATATAAAACAAAGGCAATCTGAGTAAACACAAAATACAGTTTTTAAATGATAGTGTTATTTAATGAAGCAAAAAAGTTATCCAATAACAACTGGGCCTGTGTGAAAATGTATTTGCCCCCATAGTTACTAATTCCCCAAATATATAAAACTGCATTTATAATGGATTCAGCTAGACTAAACATACTGATCTCCAGTTATCAGGATGTTTGATTGCAGTTATTTAGTTATGGCTAAAAGTGGCACAACCAGATTTTAAGTTTAAGGAGGCAATCAGTTTTTCATATTGATGATAGGTGTTTTTTTTTGTGCTTCAATAAAAAAAAAAACCCTGTATTGTGTGTTTACTCAAGTTGTCTTTGTTTTATGTTGTATTTCGTTTGAAGATCTAAAACTATTTAGTACGAGATTTACACAAAAACAGAAGAAATCAGTTAAAATACTTTTTCACAGCACTGTAGTCTTACAAATGATGTATGATATACAACTAAAAATTGAGGTAGCAAGCCGCCTGAAATAGATGCTGGGCATATGATAAATCTCAGTAATGGCTATTTCATTAAGAAAAATAAAAAATAATCTCATGAAAGTCACACAGAGTCAGAAGACATATTTTTAATCTAATACAGCAGCTTTAAAAATATAGATGTGTATATATATATATATATATATATATATCCTATTGCTAAAAGCAGACACCTTGAGGTCACTCAATTCATATTTACAGGCACTGAGGCACAAGTACTGAACACAGCATGCAAGCCTACAACCCATACAGCAAAGAAGATGCTTGGGACCAGCTCACTAAAGCAGAGTTATTCAAATATATGAACAATTTTGGTGGAACACATTCATGCACAATAACACACTCGCACAAATTTCTCCACAAAGGCAAAATGGAATACAAATGTGCATGCTGTGCAATTCATAAACGTTTCATCTGCTTTCTTAAGTAGCTGAAAATCCTGCTTTAAGCTTGGCTTAAATTGTGAAACAGTGCTCTGTGTTTTCAGCAGTGATTTGTAAGATACAAATGAAATGCACTGAATGATAGTGAATAGCAAACAGTCATTGCTTGTCTTGTCACTTGTGAGGGTGTTTACGTTGAAAAACGGCATTCGATGATAAGGTTGTGCATGGTTCATCTTTTTCAGAGGAACAGTGGCTGCTCTTGTCCGGTTAAGAGACGATAGGTGGATGTTGGCATTGTCTTCAAATGAATCTATTAAAAGAGCAAACAATTATTACTTCTTGCCAATAAGTTTGGATGTTGTTGGTTTTTTTTCCAAGTCAATGGCAATTTTCAAAGCCCGAAAAGTGTGTACACTCACCTCTCCTACTGCATTTGTGAGGATGTGGATGATTTTCTCATGAGGCGTCGCTACTACACTCTGCCCATTGATTTCAATAATGCGATGGCCAACCCGAATGCCACCCCTCTCAGCGATGCCTCCACGCATTAAACTGCAAATCTAATATAGAATCAATATTTTAAAAAAGGCATCAGTTACATTTTAGTGGTTTATTACACAGCAGTAAATTTTGTCAATAATGCAACATACAATGCCATCCTCTACACTGAACCCCAGCTGGTATTTTGGGTCGGGTCGCTTAATAATGGCCATGGTGACAGGTGGACAGTGGACTATGCTGAGCTTCACCTGGGACTGGTTTTTCAAGTCCTGTTGAGTAAAGGAGACAAATTAACTCTCATACCTCCACCATAATTGTGGACCCAGCATAAACATTACATCAAAAAAAAAAAAAAAGTCATATTACATAAGAGTCCAATCAGTAGGCCAACGTTTTAACCACTAATCTACCATTCCTTTTATTGCTCCCACTTAAGCATTTCTGTATGTAGCTCTTTGCTGTTCTATACAGAGACTCAGCAACAGCCATCTTGCTTTAGTTGAACAAAAGTAAAAAGTAAACCGCTGTGTTCAGAACTCACTCGGATGATGTTGTGGCATGTGGTGATGGGTAGGCCCACCAGGCTGGCCCCATTCACAGACATGATGCGATCCCCGATGCTCAGCTCCCCCGAGCGCTCGGCTGCACCGCCGTGCAGCAGGTTGGCCACCACCACCGTGGGCAGGATGGAGCCCCAACCAGATTCTACTACAGCTAAACCCAGGATCTCCCCAACCTTCTTTATTATGCAAACCTTACCAGCAATGAGGGGAAGAAAACAATATGGTTCAACCACTGAAATTCAGCAATGATATTCAATTAGCAAACATAAGAAAATTGACACCGACAAGAAAGATTGTGTAATGCAGGGGGTGCCCAAGTCTGGTCCTGATGATCTACCACCATTCAGGGACTTAGGCATCTCTAGTGTAATTAAATACGTTTCACATGTAAATAAATAAATAAATAAATAAATAAATAAATAGTGTCATTACAATATAGCCCATTCCCATTTGAGATTCTAGCCATTTTATCTGGTTCTTGGTGAAATGTAGACTATGATGTCAATAATTTTGATTAAATTATTGAACTCTTCTAGATTTTGATGTCTAGAAGAGTTTCATTTTACTCAGCTGTCTTACCTCTCTGATATTTTCAGATTGTGAAAAGTGCACCAAATCTCCATTATAGAGTTCCTGTGTGCCGAGGCAGTACTCCCCTGGTAGGAATTCGCCAGCTTTAATTCCATTTGCTTGCAAAAATTGCTGATATGCCACACCAAATGCTTGGCCAATGGCCTGAGCTATAATCTGTGCCTAAACCAAATAAATACAAGCAGTGACATAATTCAATAATGTTCTTTAAACTAGACAAATGTCTGAGCATCTAAGTGTAGAAAATTAGGATACGGTGTTACTTGTAGATACAGTCCTAACATATGAACTGGGAAAACCCACATCGCCAGAGGAGAACACATGGCAAATCATCCAGCATTTCTTAGGCGGGGACGAAGAGCAAACAGCTGAATCTGCAGTTTTATGATCTGCTGGCTTCCTTCGCACCATCAACACCACAAGACTTCCAATGTCAGCGATATAGGAGATCATCTGCAGAGGATGGTCCATCATAGCCTCCTAAGGACAAATACAAAAAAATAAATGTCTCAAAATATGTCACAGACTGACAATGGGGATAAATCATGATAAAAGAATACACACTGGCCTCGTATTAACTTAAAATAATTTTGTTACAAACCTGGGTATCTGCACTCAACACTTTGATTCTCTGAGTGGAGATAAAAAGGTCCACCTCTGTCATTGGCTGAGATTCTCCTTCAGGTGCCTGTTTCAGACACACAATTGCAATTGAGTTCACATAAAGTGATGTTTCCACAGAACAGTGCCACACAAGTCACAAAAAGCAATGCTAAAGACCCCCATTAAAGGGACAAAACAAAGAAAGTGTGTTCTGCCAGAAGTAGGGTTACTGGGATCCCTGGAGCCAGTCCTGCTGGTCAGCCATGCATAATGCAGTCAGGTTCAGTCTGAAATGACAACATGAAGCCAGAATATAGGCTCACCCCCTGTAAGAATATGAGTAGGGGTCATGTGTCATGCTGGTCAAGCAGCATGTACAGTGCCCTCCACTAATATTGACACCTTTGGTAAATATGAGCAAAGAAGGCTGTGAAAAATGGTCTTTATTGTTTAAACTTTTGATCTTTTGTTCAAAAAGTTCACCAAAAAAAACCCCAAACAAACCCATCTTTGTTAAATATAGGTGTGCAACAATTATTGGCACCCTTTTAGTCAATATTGTGTGCTACCTCCCTTTGCCAAGATAACAGATCTGAGTCTTCTCCTATAATGCCTGATGAGGCTGGAGAATACATGGCAAGGGATCTGAGACCATTCCTCCATACAGAATCTCTCCAGATCCTTCAAATTTCAAGTTCCACGCTGGTGGACTCTCCTCTTCAGTTCACCCCACAGGTTTTCTTCGGGTTTGAAGTCAGGGGACTGGGATGGCCATGGCAGGGCCTTGATTTTGTGGGCAGTAAACCATTTTTGTGTTGATTTTGATGTATGTTTTGGATCAATGTCCTGCTGGAAGATCCAACCATGTCCCATATTAAGCTTTCTGGCAGAGGCAGTCAGGTTTTCACTTAATATCTGTTGAGACCATGATGTCATTTATCCTAACAAAATGTCCAGGTTCTCTGGCAGAAAATCGGCCCCAAAAGCATTAAAGAGCCACCACCATATTTAAATGTTTTGAACACTCAGGGTAAAGAAAGGGGCAGAGTGATCAGCTGATCCTCAATTGATGGTGAGTTGCCACAATGACCCTCACCAGGAAAAAGCGGATGGAAAATGAATCAATGAATGCACTACAAAGGAAAAAAAATGGACATAAAATAGCACAAACACTGAACTTATACCATTTAAATGGCAGATTATATATTTCACCTTGATGCGATCTACAGCTTCTTGTGCCTGAGCCATTCGAGCATTAGTGGAGGGGTTCCTATCCGTCTGCAACTGTGTGGAACCAAGGTATTTCGCTCCAAATATGATCCCATCCAGCAGATCCTCAGGATCACAAGGACCAGGCACTAATAAAAAAAATAATTATATATTATATATATATATATATATATATATATATATATATATATATATATATATATATATACACACACACATACACTACACATTTTTCTACAGTGAATTAAGTCTTATATAATTCATTTATTAAATTCTCGTACCGTCTTTATATGAAGCCTGAGCTTCAGCATCAGCATCCTTTTAAATAAAAAAATTAATTAATAAAAACAAACAAACAAATAAATAAATAAAGAATTAAAAGTTTACACAATGGCTAAATGGAATTGATTTTAGCTTTTGTACAATAAATAAAAGTTTTACCTACCACATCAGCTCCATGAGAGGCCAACTCAGCCGAGAACACACATTTAGACTGCTGCCACTCTTCCGTGAGCTCGTCCTCTGAGTAGCCGGACATCATAAGCTCATCCTGAAAGGGGCTGTGCCAGATAGCCGAGCCATATGAAACAGAAACCATTTCATCTGCCTCACCACGTCTTGTTATATACCTTGTCTGGCAGGCAGGCAGCTGTGAAATGTTGCTCTCAGTAGTCTGTTCTGTATAAATGGGGTGATCTTCCTGAGATTCCTGAAATTCTTGGGGTTCTTGAGGTTCTGGGTCCTCCAGTAGCTGCAGAAGCTCCCTTTGATTGCTCACAGTGAAAAGAAGGCCAGATGCTGTGCTTCCCTCTGAGCATATTTGATGAGCACTAATGTTAGGCACCAAGCATGAAGAGTTCTTAGTCACATGGTCAGCACTGAAGGTTGACTTTTCTGGTTCTGGAGTAGAGTCTTTGGATGGGGGTGTTGGGTGAAAGAGCTGAAGCTGATTAAGCAAATCCTGAATGTGAGCGTGGTCTAGGTCATGTTGTCGAAGATTCTCTGGTGCCGTTTGCCTCACCTTCTGTAAATTCTTCTCCAGTGGTTCAGGAACGTCGGATTCGTTCATTCTCTGCATATTACTTGAGCGATCTTCAAGATTTTGATTTGCCAGATCCTCAACTTCCTGATTTGGGAGTTCTTCGGCTACCTGACTGGTGAGATTCTCAACTTCTGTTGGTGTAAAGCTTGTGTTGCTAGCCCCATAGTCACTTAATTCTTCTAAAGGTGTCTCCATGGAGAAAGATCCAGGTTCTTCGATATCTCTAAGTGAACATGCTTCACTGGAAGAGTCAGACCTCCAGTCCAGAGGAGGGGGCTCTATTGGGTTAAACAAATCCAGGTCCTCCAGTTTAGGTCGGGCCTCAGCCTGTGTGGAGCTCTCCAGAACCTCATATTTAAATGATGTTGATGCAACCTTGTTGTGTGTGATGTCTGCCTGCTTCTCCATGCCAGGTTGGTCAGCACAACTGACGAGAAAGATAAAGGTTTTCCGCTTCTCACGGTTCAGCTAACAAGCCACCCATTTTGCAGAAAAAGGTTCCTTTATCCACGATGCAGGGGAGGAAAAAACGTTAAGATACTGTTATACACAGGTGAAATTAGCTCAAATGCATTCAAGATTATCAGTAAGAACAAACTATTGATCTTACTCACTTCATCTGCTATAAAGATGTGTCCCTGCCTTTGACAACTTTGTTCTTGCTTCAAGAATTGATAGTAACACCTAGAGATGCACAATAATTTGTTCGTGAGCCATGATCACACGCTCAGAAACCTGCAATATGCAAATGAGCATTTTACTCAAAATATAATAACCAGTTTAGTTAGCTTTTTTATAAATGAAGAAATATTGCAATGTGTACCAATATCAGTGCAATATACTATTACTGTTCATACTGTGTGGCCCTAATAATATCCTCCTATAAATGTTATCAATATAAACTTTGATCTTATGGAAATCAAGTGTTATGCATTAACTTTATAATCACATCTGCATAATAACAATAATCAAATATAATATATATATATATATATATATATATATATATATATATATATATATATATATATATACACACACATACACACACACAGTTGTGCCCAAAAGTTTGCATACCCCTTTTAGAATCTGCTAAATCTTAATACTGTTAAGAAAATAAGAGGATCATAAAAATCCCATGTTGTTTTTTATTTCAGTACTGTCCTGAATAAACTATTTCATATAACAGATGTTTACATGTAGTCCACAAGACAATACCTGAATTTATTAAAAAAAAATTACCCTGTTCAAAAGTTTACACACACTTGATTCTTAATACTGTGTTGTTACCTGGATGATCAGCGACTGTGTTTATGTTTTGTGAGAGTTGTTCACAAACAAGTCCCTTGTTTGTCCTGAGCAGTTAAACTGCCCACTGTTCTTCAGAAAAATCCCCCAGGTCCTACACATTCTTTGATTTTCCAGAATATTCTGCATATTTGTGACTTTTCACACTGAGGACAACTGAGGGACTCGTACACAACTATTACAATAGGTGCAAACATTCACCGATTCTCAAGAAGGTAACATGATACATTAAGAGCCGGGGGGATATAAACTTTTGAACAGGATGATCTAAAATTATTATTTTGATTAAAGATTTTGTTTTTTCATTTAGTACTGCCCTTCAGATTTTAAATAAGATAGTTACATGTCTCCCAGAAGACAAAATTTTATATATATATATATATACACACACACACACACACACACACACACACACACTCTCTCTCTCTCTCTCGTGTGGGCCAAAGTGCAGAGCTCTGTCTTCCCCAAATTCAATGCCTATTTACATTTTCACAAGAAACCCCCGCAATATTAACTCAGTTAAGAATAGTAAACAAAACATATCCGCCTACAGTCAGTCTGTGTGTGTACACCGACTTTTTTTTTTTGTCCAAATCCCATAACTTTAAGGAACAATCTCAGCTGATCATACAAAACTCACCTTGTTTACCGAGTGAGCTGGAACTTTTAACCGGTACAACAAAGTTGACGTGGGTCATCTTAAAATCCGTTTTTATCCGTCTGCGCCCAATTCTTTAATCATGAAGTAAAACCCAGTAACCCCAGCGCCAGCATAACAGCGGGATTACAAGTGACGACATTTAAATAACCCAACAATACTCTCAACACAGTCCAACTCCATTTCCAAACCGTCTCGTCTTAAACGAATCCTCACTGCGCATGCGCGATCCCTGAAGTCCTGACTAATCAATCCCTGCACCACTGAGGGGGGAAAAAACTAAACTTAAAAATGTTTTTATTTTTGCCCTTTTTCGGTAGTCACGCGTTTCCTCAAATCCCTTCTGTATTTATCTTCTCATTGAGATGTTATTTCGGTATTAATTTTCACTTAAATGTTCTGTATTTATATATTAATCCCTAAATGTATTTTTTAAATTGACTTATTTACTTTTTTTGTTGTTGTTGTATTTGTTCAGTTTTCTGTACAGTTAAGGTCACATTCAGCTATAGCAAGACAGCGAAGCCAATCTGAATAAATAAATATGAAAAGCAATCTAATTGAGCAATCAGTGATAAACAAACAAACAAATAAATAAATATCGAAATAAATACACAATTATTTGTGAAAGGAAATTAATAAAGCCATAAGAAAATACAGAAGTACTCAATTATTTCAATTTTATTTACATATAAATAGATTTTTTTGTTTTGTTTTGTTTGTTTTTAATTGTAGCTGATCAATTTGTTCAGTGTACATCCTTTACCTAAAGGGCTATATTTCCTTTACTGTACAATCTGTCTCTTAATTATATAATTACATAATTATATACTGTATACATTATGTAAGAACAGGTCATGTACCTGTTATAGTGTTATGTGAAATCATTGTGAAGCGTTCATCTCCATGTAAACCCTAACAAGAATCTGAATGGAAATATGTAGCTTCTATGAAAAAAATAAAAATAAAAAAAGACATTCATTCAGGTCCCAACAGTTCATCATGTCAGACACTGGCACTTTAATCGCTGGAACTCATGTGCAGCATGCCAAGCAGGGAGGAGGCGGTCCCCATTAGTCCCACCAGCCAATCAGGGAAGCGACCGGCCCAAAGAAATCCAGGTGGCATCCAATGAATAGCGTTGCTCAGATCTGCCAGGCTGCTAAGAATATTAAGAAACTCTCCCCAAATCTGCTTTTGAATCTCAGCAGTGGTGGTAGCAGTTTTTTCCCTAATTAAAAAAAAAAAAAAACAAATAAATAAAAAGGACAATCGAACAATTGGATCAGTCTCAAGTGCAGTCATTATTCACAACGCAGTTCATGCTGTAAACTGTAAAACAACTTAAATGTGTTTATATGAAAAATAAAGATGAAAACTCACCTGCTATCCCCTTGTCCTGCTTCTCTGCATTTCTGCACCTTCTTCCTTAATTTCCGGATTATTCTGAGCGATCTAAAACCAAGTCAAAGTGCTGTTCATTTCTAACAATGATGCAAGTGCAAGCATCAGCATAAATTCCAATAAGATAAAGTATAATGGATGACGTTTGCACACACTTAGGCCAAAACGAAAATACTAGAAGGCAAAACAATGACTTAATACTCAAAAGTTGTTTTGTGTGAGTTTTATAAAAGTTCCTATCATAAGTTATGATTTTTATAATAATAAAAAAATGATATCACTTTGAATATTTGCATCTTCCTTTCTGAATTTGGGATAAGTTAAGGGAGGGCAAAATGACAAAAATACCAGATCGCAATACTTCACATTTGTATGATACATGATACACAGCTGTGTTAACAAACTGCCAGCGAAACCGGCATTTGCATTAAAAAAAAGAAAGACAAATTATATTTTTATTTAACGTCTATAAAAAAAAATTAACTATTTAACAGTGTAAAGAAATTTTAAAGATTCAGTACAAAATTGTAGCATCTAGTCAACTGCTTCAGAAAAGTGTATCTCAGAAACGTTTACTAGTACATAGTTTATAAAAAAATATTGATATTTATATTATCATATTGCCCACCCCAAGTATAATTATTCTTTAATAATTTGTATGCACACCCTTTGCCTTTACCACTGCCTCCAACCTGCATACAGTTTCCATCCATCCATCCATTTTCTGTACCGCTTTTCTTGCACAGGGTCACGGGAATCTTAGGGAACCTCCCACGGAACTCAGGGGCACAAGGCCCTGATCACAATACCAATCAGCCTACAACACATGTCTTTGGACTTGGGGAGGAAACTGGAGTAACCAGAGGAAACCCCCGAAGCACAGGGAGAACATGCAAGCTCCGTGGACACAGGGTGGAGCCGGGAATCAAACCCCCAACCCGGAGGTGCGAGGCAAACGTTTGTGCTTTTGAATACTTTAAGTAGTAAAATTCTCCCCCATTCTTCCTTCCATTTTTTCACATTGTTTTACTGTTCATTTTGTCTTAGGTGTTGGATTTTTGTCCTGCTTTTGACTTTCTTAAATTCTTCGTTTGTGTACAAAAAAATTGTAAGTACATTGTCCTTTTGTCACCGTGGACCAATGAGGGATGCAAATGTTTGAACTTAGTTGTAAAAGTTTCATGCAGAGTGGCTTTTACAGTTATGTTAAATATTATTGATGATATGATAAATATCGCTGCTATGTACAGTGTAATATATGCAATTAAAAGATGTGTTCAATGAGTGTTATATTTTATACATACATTATGAGTATCAGTGATATCTACAAATATCAAAAAGAAGCACAAGCAACTGTTTGAGCCAGAACTCCTCCTGTTTTACCTGAGAGTGCCCAGAAGTAAAGACACACCCCACAGAATGGTGCTCAGTGTCCACCATTTGTCAGACTTGACTTTAATGAGCTGTGCATCAGCTGCCCAGGCTACATGTTCACACGGATAATACAGCTGATCTGCAACGTTAATCAGCACCGACATGCACCGCTGCACCTTGTCCTCCTCCTGTAAATGGCACGTAAAATAATATTCAAACACGTTCTCCATTCTTTCAGTATGCTACAGCTACATTGTAGACCGTATCACCCGCAAAGCCCTGGTAAGTGAACAGGAACTTTACCGTGGATCCTAGACCGTAGCTCCGTGAGTAAGCAGCCATAGAAAGGTCATCGAACAAGCGCAGCACTGTCCGGCAGTGACTGAGCTGAGCTGAGAAGAGCAGGAGACTCTTGCCGAGCTGTGAGGAGTTGGCTGTTTTTCTTGAAATGATGCCACCAACCAGCTGTGATCCATAGCAAAGTGTCCTTATCTAAAGCCATGGTGAGAAATAGTGACAAAGATGTTAGTGGAAAACATGTTGTCATCTGGAGTTTTAACACTGTGGTCCAACTCTTTAGGTTTCAATGACCAACATGACTACAGTCAGTGATTACAGTTAAGCCACAAAATGGTCAAAATGAAGAAAAACAGTAGTGTGATCAGAAAGCTCTGCTGGTTAGTGTTCTACTCTTCACCAAACATGACATCAAACATGCCTTAACTGATAATGATAATGAGTCTTTATTGGTCACATATACATATGCACAGTGAAAAAATGTTTTCTTCGCATACCCCGGCATGTCAGGAAGCTGGGGTCGAAGTGCAGGGTCAGCCATGATACAGTGCCCCTGGAGCAGAGAGGGTTAAGGGCCTTGCTCAAGAGCCCAACAGTGCAGCTTGGCAGTGCTAGGGCTTGAACCCCCAACCTTCCGATCAGTAACCCAGAGCCTTAACCACCAAACCACCACTGCCCCTGCCCACTGATCAACTACCTTTGTGTGAGGGAAAACAGTGTCAATTAAATTTCTGAGCAAACCATTTTTTAAATACTTCCTTGTCATATAATATGTGCAACTGTGTGATGCATAGATTCATGCCCCCTTCGATTCATGTGCATAGAACATAAGTACAGCTAAAAGATCTCATTTACCATCAAACATCACTGCAAAAGACTGTCCAAAACAATTTCATGCAATTGAAATTTCAATTCAAGTATGTCTCCACCCAATTGCATAGCAGATTTTGAAAAATGTTGCCGCAAAATCAAGCAATTTTTGTCCGCAACAATCGCAAAAAAACTGTGTGAAATCCTGTATGGACTGGCATGTGCATGGCTGTAGTGGTGATGCTCATGGCCTTCTCCAATTTTGTATAGTTTCTAAGATATTAGCACTGCATCAATTAACAACACAAGTGTATTTAGATAGGGTGACGTGGCCAGTGAAGAATGTTACACTTTTCCTGGAAAAAAAGACTTACTGGTTTCCAGGCCACCGAGATTTGTGTTTAGAAAGAATGAAACCATTGCTGAACGATTTTCCAGATAATAAATTGTCTCTCGGTGAAAACTTGGGTGTTCTCCAAACGGGACAGTTTTTTTTTCTCAGTGATTCGCTGAAGAATGCTCATGCCCTGAGCTCAGGACATGCCGAGAACATAATGCTTTTCAGGCTGTGGATGTGTAATGCGATACAATACAGATGATACACATGAACATTCATTTATTCATTTACAGCAACTGCAACATCCTGGTCAGGTTCGCGTTGGATACACAGCCAGGAACACTATACACAACGTGGGAAAACAGCTTGGGTGGGACATCAGTTTATTGCAAAGCTTCATCACATCTAAGGGCAATTTAGAGCAGCCACTCCACCTACTAGCATGTTTTATGGAATGGGAGGAAATTGAAGAACCGAGAGGAAATCCACAAGGACGGGGGAGACAATAACCCGAGCTCAGTTTCAAACCCTGAAGCTGTGAGAAGCAACGTTAACCACTGCACCTCCGTGCCACCCTACATGAGAACAGAGGACACAAATTTTATTGCATGTCAGCATCACACCTGTGACTTTCCCAGAAATACAGTTATTAATAACATATCGGTTTTGGATATTGACTGATACTCAGATGTTTAACACGGTATAGAAAATGAGACCAGTGCACCCCCTGGACTACTCGCAGCAATGGAGATTTATTTAACCTTTAATTCAGTGGTTTTCAATTAGGGGGGCGCAGAGAGATTGGAAGGGGGAAGCAAATTGTTTTCAAGAAAAAAAAAACACAGACAGGGCATCATTTGGGTACTCGGTTTGCTTTTCAAATAGAATGTGCATAAATGAAAAACCCCACGTTCCCTCTCCCTCTGTATTTTCTTTTTGCTGGGGAGAGGCGGAGCTTAGCCTGCCTTTTATCTAGCTGTCAGTGCAGACCAGTGTTGCCAACTTAGCGACTATTTTTTTTTTTCCAAAAAAAGTGCCTAGCGACAAATCTAGTGACTTTTTGGACAAACCGTAGCGACTTTCCAAATGTCGGCAGTACTGTCCTGCAAGCGTGAGGGCTTGCTTTCCCGCTGTACTCACACCTCTCTCTGCGTCTGCTCTGTTCAGTGACTGTCTGAGAGCCGATTTAACAATGTCATGGATAACGAGACACACCCTTCATCTCAATTTACATCATTCTTATGCGAATGTTTTTAAAATGCAAGACGAATGGAAAGCAACATGTTTTCCATGTAAAATAGTCCATGTTATTACAGCCTAGTTCTCTTGTTCAAAGTACTTATAGTGTTCAGAAACATTTTTGATCATTCATGTTCCACACCTGTCCGTTATATCGTTTTATAAAAGTCATAAGTTATTTTTAAAAAATAATAAAATAATAAAATTTATGAAAAGTAATTTAAAAAGTACAAAAGCACAAAAGCAAAAAAATCGATCAACCTATCTATCTAAACAGATTATAGATTAGGTAATATATAGATAGATTTTATATAGAATAGATAATCATTACACCTGGTCTCCTCCAATATGGGGGGGGGGGGGCATGCCACATGATAGGGGAGGCTTGGGGGGGCTTTAGTTACAAAAAGTTGAAAACCTCTGCTTGAATTAATTAATGATTAATCTGATTACAGGATCACAATGTTCTGCCTTCACTGTACATTCCACCTTCACTGTACATTCACTATAACTATAACATACACCTATTATTATCATTATTATTGCACGTGCGTCGCATAGAAAGGATTTATTTCAAAGTGCACAGTAGACACTCACCACTTTGTCTCTTCCTCTGTACGACTCCAGCAAATTCACCACTGACTCAAATGAATTCTCCATGATTATAACCAAGTTATATGGTCATACAGCAACAAAAACCACCAGACTGCTCCTGTGACAGCTAGCTAACTATCACTACCTCATTATTGTCGCTGTGGAAAATATATACTGTACAGAGAAATGTTCAAAAAGGACACTTTCCCGTGTGCTTTAGTTCTTCACCGAAAATCAAACTGAACCTTTACACCAATGTGGTTAAGAGTCGGTACACAGCATATAGTGAATAGTGAACTTTGAACAGGAAATTGTTTCCTCAGACCAGAACAATAGATTACCTATCAGAGAGCAAACAGCGCCTCCAGTGAGAAAGGACAAAGAAACAGAGATTCAAATTATTATTCTCTCTAACCCAAACAGCCTGGAATAAAAAGATAACCAAACAATGTTTTCAGTCATTTTGGGAGATGGCTGAGCTGCAAAGTCATTTTTATATGGGTCATTCCATCTCAAATGGTCCAATAACTGTAAAGTTGTTGCTTGACCATTCTCTTCTCTCTTTTTTTTTTTGAGTGATTGCCTCTATGTATTGGCATTGCAAAAATCACAATTTTTTAATTTATTATTTTACTTGGTTTAACTACAGTGGGCATATTTTGCACATTCTTGTTCCTTAGACTTAGAACCAAAGTCCAAATGTACTGCTCAGGTTTGCTCACGTTTCCACTTTTAGGGTCAGTTTATAATGGAAAGGGTTCGAGTCCCAGTCTTCATTATTTTAGGGGGTACCATGGTAAGTATAGTGTGCATGCAGAACATTTCAAGTTTGAGACTTCTCTTATGTTTTTTTATAGGGTGAGAAAGTGCAATTAAAAAAAAATCCCTCAGATTTGGGTTGAATATCTCTGCTAGGGGACTAGCTATAAACCTGAAATTTTCAGAAAAATAAGTCCTTTTCTAGTGTAAAAATTGTTACTTTGGGATTGGAGGTAAACTATGCAGGACAAGAGCCAGATTTGAAAAACCAGCCTGAGCTAATATGTTGGTGCAGGTGTACAGTTGGTATGCATGAATAGATTTGATCCAAATATGGAAATAAAGTGTTCAGTTGGGTGTTTTACAAATGAACAGTGTAATAAAAAGAGCTGTGGTGTTGTTTCTCCTGTGATAAAAGCAATAAGTAACTTCAGCAGAATGCTATATAGAGGACTTATTTGTGTGAAAATTTCAGACTCATATCTGGTCCCCCACCAGAGATATTCAACCCGAATGTGAGAGGAATTTTAAACATTTGCACTTTCTTGCCCCTGTTTGAAAAAAAGAAAAGAAAAGAGAAGTCTTGCATGCACACTATACTTACCTAGGTACCCCCTAAAAATAAGACTCGAAGACTTCTCATTATAAATTGACCCTAAAAATGGAACTGTGAGCAATCTTGAGCATTACATTTGGACTTTCTAAGTCTGGTGTTCGTTCTGGAGTTCTAAGTCTAAGGAACAAGAATCTGCAAAATGTTTATATATGTTCATGTACCTTGTAATTTGCTCTAGAGATCATTTTTTGTTCCAATGAGCTAGGACCATCCTGAGCAGAGATACTGAGGTTTCCATAACCAGCTGTATAACCAAAATTTGTTGTGTCCCATGACACAAAGATACCCATTGTAGTTAAACCAAGTTAAAAATAAAACTGGTGATTTTGCAATGTCAATACATAGAGGTAATCACCTCCACTGGACCAATTGAGATCTAATAACCCATATTATTTATGTAAGACTTAAATGTATGTAACAATATGAAAATTAATATAACCTTGTTTATTGTCAAGAATTTAACGCATCAAATTTACATTCACACAGACATACAAATTGTAAGAAAAATGGAAGAGGTTGTCAAAGAACTCAAAGAAGAATAACTTTATTACAACGTGGCAGTGACAAAGTACATGAAGCACTTCGGGTTCGTCAGAATCAAAGTGAACCCCGAATGATATCAACACAGATATTTTATACTGTGTTTCAAACCAGGTTTTCTGTATGTAATGTAAATGAAGTTTCTTTCTAAATGTAAATTAAAGATAGCATTTGATGTGACCACTTTCCGTTCTCACAGTACGGATGTTATTACAGGTGTGACCCCAAATGGTGAAGTGATAGGATTATCAAGACAGATGTTTTTCTGAATGCTAATTACGGTCACATAGCCCTTTGTTCAGAGATGGTTCTTGATGTCCCACTGCCGCTCCCATGCTATAACTGTGTGAATGTCACTTTAGGTGGTATTATACACATATTGCTGAGACTGAGATAAATTGTCCCTTTGATAATTCTGCCTTTTTGGGGAACAACCTTATCCTAACACAGTTCGGGGTGGAATCTGCTGAGAGGCAGTCTGTAATTTCTTACAAAATCAAATCAATGACGCAAATAAAAGAGTATTTTGACTGATTCCCATCCTCAATAAAGCACAATGCTATTTGTGCATGATGTCCTTTAATGTCTGGCTAGGTGCATTATCGTGAGATGAACCTTCATTACACTTCGTGACTCAAGATGTAAATATCAGGAAGTGAATGCTGGGAAACCGCCGGGGCGGTTTCCCAGCATTCATTTCCTGATATTTACATCTAGACGTGTTAACTTAGGACATGGCACCTTTTATTTTAGCCCACCCCTTTTTCAAGTGAGCAAAAATACTGGAATATGTGACAGATATTTCTTGCTACCCAGGTGTGCCCTGTTAAATTGAGTGTTTAAAGAATTAATAGCTCTGAATGGCTATTCTTGGTTTGAGCCCTGGTTTTCACATATGAAGACTACATTTGTGATGAAAAAAGATATACCAACATGAAGAACAGAGAGCTGTCTATGGGAGAAAGGCAGAGCCATTGCACATGCATTGGGCATAGTCAAGTCAACAATTTGGAATGTCCTGAAAGACACCACTGGTGTACTAACAACCAGCCATTGAACAGGACAACAACAGCAGCTGACGGAAGAAACATTGTGAGAGCTGTGAATAAAACCCCAAAACAACAGTCAGTGACATCACTAACAACCTACACAGGGCACGGGTGAAGGTATCACAATCCCCCATTCGAAGATTTATAAAATAAGTCTAAAAATTATGGAGGCTATACCACAAGATGCAAACCAGTCATCAGCAGTTAGATTGGAAAGCCACATTGAAATTTGCAGAAATACAGCGCCACAAAGGTCTTGGAACCAAGATTAACTTCTAACAAAGTGATGGAAAGGCCAAAGTGTGGAGAAACAAAGGATCTGCTCATAATCCAAAACATACAAGCTCATTGGTCAAGCACGGTGGAGGTAGTGTCATGGCTTGTGCTTGCATGGCTGCTTCTGGAACAGGCTCACTAATCTTTATTGATGATGTAACTCATGATGGTAGCAGCAGAATGAATTCAGAAGTCTACAGAAACAGTCTGTCTGCACCAGAATGTAACCCAATTGAGCATGCATTTGGAGAAACCCCCCAAAAACAAACAACAAGACATCACAAAAGAAAAATGCAACAGTTTGGTGATGTCAGTGGGTGACCGGCTTGATGCAGTTATTGCAAGCAAGGGATATACAACCAAATATTAAGTGTTATTTAATTTACTTCAAGAGTATCTGTTCCAATACATTTGCTCACCAAAGATTGGGTGGTCTGCCACCAAAGTGCCATGCTCTAAATGTAACACATCTAGATGTAAATATCAGGAAATGTAAGCGTAAATTCTGATCCTTTGTCTCATATTCATCTTTTGATCTCAAACCCAAATGTCTTCAGTATATATCAAAAACAAAAATAATTGGCCTTGCTGTTACAATACTTTCAGAGGAGATTGTAACTGTGGTTCAACTAATAAGTGGGGGTTTGAAAGATTATGTTGTACACATCTGTATAACATTACATTATTGCAGATTTGTCACTGCCAACTACAAATCAAGTCTATTGGGTATTTGGAATAATCATTACCAACAATTTTTTTTTTTTGTGGTAAAGAATCAGCATATTGGATTTATACCCATGCTTGGTGTAGACTGCAGAACTAGTGGAGGCCACATACTGGTAGTACACCCTGCCAGACAATAATAGACTCGCAAATAGTGCTGATGTCATGCTTTATTGAGGATGAGAATCACTCAAAATGCTTATACTTTTTTCTACTGAGGATAAAAATTGCTCAAGCTTGAGCTTTATCTTCTATTGAGGATAAATGTCCAAAATTTACACTTGTCCAAGTGCCACCCAGGAAGCAGCTACAGTATAGCTCACATCGAATGGCAATTAATGGAAGAAGGCACCTGTCCAGCAATCCAGAAAGAAGTAGAAGGAAGTAAACCGTTTTTTCTCTTCTTCAAAATACTGCATTGGATTTTACTGATGTACTATTACACTATTCAAAGCCTTCAGCAACTTCTGATTGTGATCCGTGGGGCTGAAAATATTGTTAAATGTAATTGTAATTGTATTATTTCTTAAGACAATTAGTCAAATTCTTTTGTCCTCCGTTAACACATTAATGTCTGCTATCTCTTCTAAAAAAGTATATTTTTATATTCAAGATAGTGTTGCTTCAAAAATGATTGGCCCCTAGCAACCTTACGGAGACAGTCAGTTCTTATGTGATAGTTTTCTGTTTAATAAGATCACTTGTGAAAAAAAGTATGATTTTCCTAAAGACATGCTAACAAAAACAGAAGGGCATTTGCAATTTGTTTATGGGAATATATGTTCTGCAATTAATAGCTGAACTCCAACTGGTATTAGGTGGTCGCTAATTTGTATTAGTAATATGAAATGTAAGAATGTAAAAATATCAGATTAGTAACAAACAAACAAACACGTATTTATTTCTTCAGTGTACAACATTTTCTTGAATGAGCCTCCTGATCCTCCATCCTGTCCTCATGTCCTCAAGATGCATGAACGAGTATCATCAGGTCCTCTTTTACATCCATCTTCTCCATTACAGCATAGTTAATGGCCGTCAAGACCGCAGTGGTGCTGGTCCAGTGACATCATTATCATAAATGTCTGTGATAAAAATGGGAAAATGAAAGATATAGCGTTAACATGAGGTTTTCAGAAAAAAAAACATTACATGCAAGCTGTAATTCTTACAGCGAAAGCATGGAGATTGGATGCACTGGTCCATAAAATTTGACCGAATAGAAGCATCTTTTAAAAAAAATGTCTGAAGCGATCACATTTACAGCCGTGAATCTTTGACTGAGGGAACCATTTCTTTGCACTCCCATACCTGTCATGTTGTCAATATCATCATATATGTCATTTTCCCTGAAATAAAAAAAAGCATCATTTAACAACACTGATTTAGAATTATTACACAATGAATAATATAATTTATTGTAGTAGTAATGATAATAATGATTACAGAATAAAACATACTCATGCAGGAGGTAATGTCTAGGAACATATCCATCTGAAAACAGATCATTAAAAAAAAACATTGTAATATCATAGTATATATCGTGTATACAGTATAAATGCTTTTCATACATTTGAATACCTAATGTTAATTGTAAGATGTTAATTATCTTTTGAATATGTCAAAAAAATAAACGAAAACCATAATATTATTCTGGTATTACAGTGTTTCTCACAAGAGGGCGCACAACACGTACATTTGCCCTGTTCATTGCGACAGAGTACTTTCTTCTCATTAGTCTGCTGAATGACTTCAAGAATTTCCCCCTGCACAACAGTCAGGTCCTTCCCACTGCCCTTCTTGATGTTGGCGTTTGGATCCACCATCATGCAACAAAGAACTCTAATGGGACCTTCAAACTGTCAATGCCAAAACACAGCACATAACCATCTGTTACTGAATTTATTTCCTGCTAAGGGTCATGGGGGTAAAAGCGGATTAAACGCCGGGCTTCTTGATCTTAGATTAGAACCACAAATAAGGGACGTTTACCTTAAACTTTTTTCTGAACTCCTTTTCCTCCTTCTCTAGCTTCTTGCTTTTTTTGGGGTCTTGGCTAAGAATTCAAGACAGAACATTATGAACAAAACCAAACATTCAAAGCAACACTTTTTTTGTTTGACTTTTTGATTTCGAACATATTGTAGAGTATATTTAATATGTGATATTTGATATAGTCAGTTATTTTGATTGCACCTGAGATTTTACATAGATAACGATGCCAACGCAGGAAACAAAGGGTCTTTCTCTGACCCGTGGCCATAAAGTTACTTATTAACAAGAAGTGAGATGAGAAAATATATTCAGCTATCATTTAACCAGGACACAGTCAATACATGGGGAGTTCATGGGCAGTCTTTATTAAGTAATGCTGATTTTCTTCACTTCTTCAGAATGATGAAAAAGATACTGATAATGGGCTTCTATGATTGTTCACACACTGTGCAGGTTAATGACAACAGGAAAAGTAGGGTAATTGAAGGTGTAAAGATTATACATGGATAGCAACAGCACTTGAACGTTTCACTTATTGTGCGTACCATATCTCCGGAGGGGGTAGGGGGAAATCATCTGGTATGCCATGATCAATATCATCATATACCTCTGTGAGGGGAAGAGAATATATATATATATATATATATATATATATATATATATATATAAAAACATCAGTTTCACAAAGTATTTAAATGATACTGGCTAAATATGCAGTAATCACTAATTAACTTACCACCGCTCACATTTAGGCTGCTGCAAAAGAAAGAAAATACACAAGATGGGAAACATAAATCTCTGCTGCATCAACAACCTTCTAGTAAAGCTCTAGACACTATGAATTTCAATAAGATCATTTTTTAATGCTTGCTTCGTTTACCTGTTCAGTGGGTCTTTGCCGACATCGTCGTAGAAATCCTCGTCCTCAGGGACAGGAAGAGGAAGCGGAGGAGGAGCAGCAGCACTGCGAATCTTTCGCTTTATTTCTTCATAGTCCACGTCAACACATATGTTACTGACATATCCATCTGCAAAAAAGACATAAATCATGCTTAGCTTTTATACATTATGATACATTTCTGTCCGAGTTTCCACTTTCCAATATGGTTAACAGGACTGTATTATAATTTTGTAATAACTGCCTAAGATAGAAAACAGCCATAGCAATTGATCTAATTGCAGGTGTTTGGGACTTAATAAATATATGCCATGCTGTGGTATAAGAGATTGACTAACTCCTGTGTTGATTTTGCTATAGTAGTCTTAGAATATTTCTGACGTCAATTTCTTTGTAGCTGTATATGGAACTGGTGAGCACAGGTTATGGCGTGCATTTATGATGTAGCGCTTGGCACTCCATTACAGCTGCTGATGTGTAGCCTACATTATGCAACTGAAATAAAAACCTACATTCCCCATTCATGTTTCGGGCCAGCCATCTTCCCTCTGGGTTGTTCTTCACACGTACGATGTCCACAGACTCTCCCTGCCGCACACGCAGATCGTTCTTCCCGCCTTGCCAGTCCTCCCTCACCCGAGCTACGTGGAGCACCTCGACTTCTCCAGTCAGCTAAAGTAAGAGAACAAAAGTAGCCACATGAAGGATAAGCAAGCGTTATATGGAAAAAGATCTTACGCTTGAAGAAAATATATATATCCGTGTAAAATGTGTCGCAACTTCAGAAAAAACTTCACATGTTGAAATGTTGTTGCTGTTATTTATTTATTTATTTTAAAAAATCAATTTAAAAAGTACTTGATAGGTATACCTAATAAACTCAGTGTAGATGAAATTATGTAAAGTAAGATTCACATACATTATCCAGTACCTAATAAACACATATGAAGGGATTTCTTCTGCCACACAAATATGATCATATTAAATATACATAATACGTCATTTTAATGAATAAAATGAATTCAATAAATATATGTTTCAATTCATATTTGAAATCATTAGCATTACACCTATAACTTATGTGTAGGCTCAACAAATATATAAATGCTTCTCAAAACAAGTCATGTTTGGGCGACATTAAAGTGGGTTTCAGTTATTGTGAAATAAAAAAAAAATCACATTTTAATGATGTATCTCATAGCTACAAATATTAATAAAGTGCACTTTTCACATGACAGCAAGAACATAATGCTTAAAGTGTACAATTTTATGCTCATTTTGAAAAAACAACTCACTTTGAATCTTTTTCTGTACTCATTTTCTTTCTTCAGCCTCTCTTTTTGCTCTCTCTTTTCCACTTCTTGCTGTCGTTTGTGTTCCTTTTGTTTTTTCTTCTCTGAGACCGCAGACTGTGCAGTCTCCTCCTGACTGCAATTCAGCACAGCAGATCACATGAAACAGATTATTTAATCTGAGACCGGAAATCTGCTGCGTACAAAACAGCCATTGTATTATATAGTATAATGGCAGTTTTTTTGGGGGGGGGTAGGGGGGCATCATACAGATCTGTCTGGTTTAGTAAAAATGGTTGACATATTAATGCTGTTTATAAATACACATTAGAGACTTACTCCTCGATATACTCATAGATTTCGCTATGATCACTCTCCTAGAAAACAAGTATGAACACGGTTAGTAAACACACTTTTAGTAGGTTTTGTAACATGCAACATTCAGAAATTTTGTTAAGCAAAATAATAAAATAATATATACTCAGCAAAAAAAAAACGAAACATCCTCTCACATTCAACTGCTTTTATTTCCAGCAGATTTCTTAACGTGTGTAAATATTTGTATTAACATAAAAAGATTCAACAACTGAACAAGTTTCACAGATATTTCACGAACAGAAATGGAATAACGAGTCCCTGAACAAAGGGGGGGGGTGTCAATATTAAAAGTGACAGTCAGTATCTGGTGTCCTCCAGCTGCTTTAAGTACTACAGTACATCTCATCCTCATGGACTGCACCAGATTTGTCAGTTCTTGCTGTGAGATGTTCCTCCACTCTTCCACCGAGGCATTTACAAATTCTCCATCATGTCTGGGAGGACTCAACCTTACATGTAATTTTCCACTGCAAGAACAATCTGCTGTCCTTCCTGTCTCCCTGTAGCACCGTCTTAGGCGTCTTACATTACAGACATTACAGTTTATTGCTCTGAACACATCTGCAGTCCTCATGCCTCCCTGCAGCAGGACTATGGCATGTTCACGCAGGTGAGCAGGAACAACATCTTTCTTCTGGTGTTTTTCAGAGTCAGTAGAAAGGTCTCTTTAGTGTCCTTAAGTTATTGTAACTGTGACATTAATTGTCTACCGCCTGTACACTGTTCGTGTCTTAAGGACCGTTCCACAGGTGCATGAGCAATAATTGTTTATGTTTCACTGAAGCATGAAAAACATCGTTTAAACCCTTTCCAATAAAGATCTGTAAAGCTTATTTGGATTTTACAAAATTATCTTTAAAATACAGTCTCCTGAAAAATGGCCACTTCTTATTTTTGCTGAGTATATTTTATTTAATAATTATGAATCAATTCATTCCTGAACGGGACTTCCGACACACACCCACCTCATCAGCCTGAGATGAGAAACTGCTCGTCCATGATTCTGTAACAGCACAAGATGTATATAGATTCAGGATATTTTATATGTAAAAGTGGACAGGCTATTGTACAGCGTTTGCTAACAGATGATTCATTACGAATCCCTGTTTCCTTTCATAGTCATCAGGATGGTTTTAATCACACTTCCCCCCAAAAAAGTCCAAAAGTAATTCAATGTATTAACTGAATAGTAAGGAAGCAAAACCTTGCAAGTACCACTAACAAAAATCCTTATGCTTTTATAAAAAAAATGACGCAAAATAATCAAAATGGCCGCACATTTCTACAAGCGTGATCATTTCCGGAGTAAGAGAAATGATTGCATGAGATAAAACTGCTTTTACCAATGGAAGATGGTTTAGGAGGGGGAGGTGGAGGCGGGGGCAAATCGATGTCATCGTATGTGTCCTGTTCGGGTTCGATGTTTCTAAATCAACAAAATCACATATTAACAAATCTCACTGAGATCTTACACTGTTTATAAAGCTATGGTATTCATTTTAATGTTTGACATTGGTCATTTTTTATTTTTATTTTTACAAATTACACATCACACTAATAGTTCTCTAATTCTGGAGTTTTTATTTGGGCAATTCTCAGGAAATTCCAGTGCGCCAGCAGGAAATTTGCAGTGTAACTAGCATTTGCACACCCACACATTCTAGAAGCATTGAGACATGGAAATGCTCATGTTTGATCAGAGCATGAATTAATTCCATAATAAACAGTGACAAACTGATATAGCAATCCTCATGGTCACTCGTAATCATCTGCTTCCTGGTGGATCCAGGATCCTTCCACGTTTCTCATCATGCAATAATCTGCATATGGCATTATGTTTTACCCTTTGTATTAAAAGAAACACTACAACTAGTACTTTTACAAATAATAATAATAATAATAATAATAACAATAATAATAATAGCTATTATTATAATAAACAGCACGGCTGAAATTCAACATTTTGTGAATAAATAAAGTTCAGTTAAAATCATAAACATTACTGCACGTACCTCTGTGGAATGGGCAGTGTTGCAGACAGGAGGGTTGTTTTTGGTGGTCGAGGTGGCCCTGTTAAAAACACCGACATTCATGAGACAGGCTTTGAGACAAATTCAATGCAATAAGACACCTTGACTCTCTTTCTCCCAAAATCTATACAAAACATGCAATGTAGGAAACATCCAGAAACATACATATTGCACATATACATATACAATATGAATAATTAAACAGCTAGGTGCTTATAATTATAGGAAATAGAAATTCAGTCTGTCCTTGGGGATTTGTTTTCTCCAATGATTCTGGGAATAGATTCATAAATGTATCATATCTCATAGAAGCAGTTTGGGGTTTAAAAACTAGAATAATATATTATAACATATTACATGGTAACATTGAAAAGCAACTGCCTAAACAAACAGTATTACATGTGCCCTTATACAATTATAAATTGCTGTAATTTCACAGGGAGCAGGGTTTTTTTAAAAAAATATACACTCTGTGTATCTTAGTTTGCTTAGTCAACTACATCTATTGTTTCATTACAGTCAGAAACAAGTGTTAAAACTCTCCTTTCACTTCAAAGTGATCATCAGTAATATAGCTGTAGAACCTAATTAATAAGATACAGCTAACTGTTTAAGTGCTGTTTACTTCAGCAAACTTCCAAAACATTTAGCTAAGTTCACTAAGTTAACGGTTAGCTAGCTCAGCTGACATGTTAAAAGAGTTGCTAGTGTATCTTAAATTACTGTTAGCTAGAAGGTATATGATGGCACAAGGGTACATCCTGCTACTTTATTTTGGTTTCTAGTTCTACTGGCTTAATTTTATGTTAGGGAGATGTTCATGGTGTCATCTGTGGTTTTTCCTGCTGAAAATATAACAAATAGGCCTAATAATGAAAAAAAATGTTGGTGCAAGCGGGTATAATTCTTGTCATTTAAAATCAAATAGAATTTTACTGTATAGAATTTTGCAGTAATGAAAATCAACATGAATGAAATTGACAATATAGGTTTAACTTTTAATTAATTTAAATTTTTTACATTAACTTCAATTAAGATTTCACAGACTTAACAGTGAAATTTGCAGTAAGTTTTGCTGGCAGTCACTAGTTGTTTACAGTATCATACAGTATAATATTTACATTAATGGCTACAGTAAATTACTATTATTTATTCTACAGTTTGCATTTACAGTAGTATATTGGAAATAAAGTATTAATAAAGTATAAAGTATTGGTGTTGCCATTATTATTATTATTATTATTATTATTATTATTATTATTATTTTTATTTTTATCCTTATTATTATTTTAAATTTACGGTTGTTGTTTTTTTTTAAACAAATGTAAAAAATAATAATAATAATAATAAAAAAATAAAAATAAGTATGCTAATCTCATGACTTGCATTTGATTCATACTACTACACTGAAAATCTGGGATTCTTTCTCTCTCTCTCTCTTTTTTTTAAAAATTGGAAATAAACAGAAGGTTTTAGAATTTTGAAATGTTTAAAACAAAGAAAGTAAATATTCAAGATTCTGCACTATTTCTAGGTCCTTATTTTAAATGTAAGCAAATGTGTGATATTGACCTGATTAACTGCTTTGTATAAAAGGTCAGATTTTCCTCATGTCTAACCTTTTCTATTGAAACACGACACAACACGACAGAACACGAGTGTTCTGACGACACTCTAATGTATCTCAAATGGATCATTATGTTTTGTAAAAACTTGTGGAGTCCATGCCAGATCGAGTGCACACTGTCGTTAAATCAAAAAGGGGATGTACCAAATACAAATTTATTTTTGTACATTTATGTAAATATTTCAAAGATTCTACTTTTCACTCAAGTTGTTGTCAATAATATCATTTGTAATGAAAATTGTTGTATTAAATTAGAAAAGAATGCTAAATAGAAGCGTTCTCTCTAGTGTTCTCAGACGTTTGGATTGCACTCTAGTTTGTAGACCGCTAGAAATTTTCCCCATAGTTCAATGAGTACATGAGCGCGCTACCATGACAGGACTCTTTTAAATGAGTAAAAGCAGTCACCACATCAGCCAACAAAATTCTTTCTAAGACTAAAACCAATTTTTATTCCCCCAAAAGCAGCCAAACTGGGTGGTCTTCACCTTCACGTAAACTGTCCGATGAAATATTACTTTTCTCCTGATAAACATAGTAACATTATACTTTGCATTGCATTTATTATAAAATCTAAATAAATGTTAAACCAGCAAGATGTTAGATACATACAGTTGACAAATGAAAAGAAAAAATAACACAGTGTGTCTTAGTAAGATGTTGGGCCACTACAAACTCCCAAAACCTTGGAACATCTACAAGTTGCTAGAACTGTGTTAGAGGAATGAACGGCATTCTCCAAAAAAACCCCAAACAAACCCTTGATTAGTTTTGCTTATGGTGCTGGACAGCGCTGTATAACATGTTGCTCCAGAGTACCCCATTGGATAAAAGGACCCAAACCCTGTCAGCAAAATGGCCTCCCACAGCATAACAGACCCCCTGTCACTTGTCTGTGTTTCCATTGACAACACAGTAAACGACCTGCTGCGTCTCCACCCAACCTCCTAGTTATCCTGTTGTTCATATCCCCAATATACTCTAAGTATATCATTATAACAAACATCAATGCATACTGACCCTCACACTCGCCACAGTGACACGTCAAACACACGTCACCGTGTACGATTAGTGGCAAATCAAATGTACTTACCCTCAAGTGTTTTAGTATCTTGATGGACTGTGGGTTGAAGGGCAAGACCTTTTACACGGAAACGATCCAGGCTGACAGACGGGGGTCGTTTTGGCTTTGTAGGTCGTAGTCCGACATTGGGAATGGGTTTTCTCAGGGGTGCTACCTCTGACACGCTCTTCTGGCTTGGCAGTTGTAATCTGGGTAATGACTGGGGCTTCTTCTCAAGATGTTGCAGCATCTTGTTCTGGAGAAGTTCCCCTGTCAGTTTTACTCTCCTTATGTTCTCAGAGTCATTGACAGGCGGTTTAGGATCCTCTTTAGCTTCAGGTGGTTTAGCTCCCACGCGGTGAGAGGGAGGAGGTTTGGGAAACACTCCTTGAGGTTTCTTGAGTTCAGTGCTGGGGTTCACTGGAAACACTGGCTTTGGAGCCGCAGGTGGAAGCTTGCTTCGGACCAGTCCATTGTCTGACGTCACTGGCAAATGACCAGCCATGTGAGGCCTGGCGTAAGCTCCACCACTAGAGGTGGCCCTTTCTGTCTGAGAATGAAACTTGGCCCTCAGGGCCTTGAAGTCTACAGTGTCCTCCTATTAAAAAAGGCAAAAATTTAAGGAACAGATCAAACTAGTTATTAACATAATAATTACAATATAATAAAAAACGAATATAAAATTAACCACTTGTGGTTTACATTCACTGAGACATAATGCACTAAGTCGTCTTTTCTCATACCTCTCACTCCACTGATTGATATGTATATATGTATATATGTATGTATGTATATATATATATATGTGTATATATATATATATATATATATATATATATATATATATATATATATATATATATGTGCTCTTGTATTTGAAAATATGCGGATATGTCTGTCCTAGCCTTTGTACAATAACTTCTTTACCTGTGTAATTGATTTTTTGGATGCTGAAGGTGGGGGGGGGGGGGAGGATATATAAAATGTATTTTCTTTGGATATTTTCTTGTTCTCTTCCATGTTTTTTTCAATAAAAATAAGTTAGTAGAAGAAGTCTTTTCCCTCTTTTGCAATAATGAAATATTTCCCCTGGGCAGCCTTTGAGGTTGGAACCATGTTGCAAGCTGACGCACACAGATTCAGAGCTGTGAGACAAATCACTATGAGATTACCGCTGTATTATGTGGCACTGGTAGCTCAGTGATGAATTACTAATTAAGAGTTGTGAGTTCAAATCCTAAAGAATCACTGTTGCTTCCTTGTGCAAGGCCCATAACCTTTAACAGCTCAGGATGCTTGGATTCTATCCTGTCTCAGTTTTAATTTGCTTTGGATAAAAAAGATCCAACAAATAAACAAAAGTAATCAAAAATTCTAACTGCGATCTCAGCACCAGATAGTCATCGTTGTCGTCGTCCCTCCCCCGATTGATTATTTCCCTTTTTTGCTGTATTGTAAAAATCCCGTTTAAGCATATCAGAATAGGATTTTCTCTCCAGAAATAAACTGAAATAAAATGTTTAAAATAATTACTTGAAAATAAAAATTCTAAAAACTGCTTCATTGAAAAGTATTCACCCCCTCAGTGTGTGAAGTATCCTTTTGCAGCAGATCCAGATTTGAGTTGTCTCTATGATTATTACACATTTTGATTTCGAAAATGTTGATTTTCTTTCCTTCCTCAATGTGAATCAAATGAGTTGGAGGACAGCAGTTTTCAGGTGACGCCACAGACTTTCAATTGGATTTCAGTCTGGGCTTTGACTGGCCAATTTCTAAACACAAACCACCTTTTTCAAGTGATTCCTTTGTAGTTTGTGCCCTGTGCTTGAGCTCACTGTTCTGTTGGAACATATATTTTCCCCTAAATACAGATGTCTGGTTGACTGGAACAGGTTCTCCTCAATAATTTGCTTACATTTGGCAACAAGCTGTCCATTCCTCTCCAGACCACCAACATGCTTGTGATCTCATCAGACCACAACATCTTTGTGCAAAAGCTCTCAGATTTTATAGCACTGCTTTTCTCAGAAGTGGTTTCTTGCTGGTCACTCTCGCATAGAGAGATTTATTTACAGAGCTCACAGATAGATCTATTTCAGTCCTTGTGTTGTAGCTAGACTTTTGAACACCTATCTGACAATTGCCCTTCCTGCCCAAGCACTGAGTCTGGTCTGATCTTGGTAGTGTCTGGCATGCGCTATATTTTTTTCTTTTTGTTCAAAACTGTGCTGGTTTTTGAATAATCTTCTCCATCCCCCCCTCCTAACAACTTAATCTCCAAGTTTCAAGGGCAGTTCCTCAGTCTTCATGACAGCAGGACTGATCTGATCTGCCATTTTAGCTGTGAAGCCTTCGAGTCAGAAATATTTATCGTGCAAGCACACAATAGGACACAAGCGGAATTATAATTAACACAAGTGTGCCATGTTTAACATTTAATGTGAGCTCTTAAAAATTAAATTCTAGTCCTAATTGAGATGGCTAAAAGAAAGGGAGTCCCGTTTTCCGACTGCTTATTTTCTTTTCTTTTTTAAAACAATTCTGAGGACCTCAAACTGCTTTATTTAAATTGATGTTCCAATATGGCAAAAACAGAAATAATCACTGGGGAATGAATACTTTCTGGAGGCACTATATATAAATGAGATGTAGAATATCTGGGACTTTCACTTCATTTTAAACATTAAACCATATGAATTTGGGTAGACATATGGCATGATCATACCAGATGTGTGCCTGAGAGTGTTGGTGGTGTGGTGTGGTGTTATGTGAAACAGATGAGAAACCTTTCGAAAAGAGGTCATATATATACCAGCTCTACAAGTGTGTGCACTGTTTCCCAGTCTAGCTTGTTACTGTGACTCTGTAGCATCTTGCTGAGAAACTAAAAACACACCATCTTGCAGCGTTATAAATCTGTACATGCAAAGCTGCACGTTTATCATGATGCTTCTAGACTTTCTATTCCTGGTATAACACGTAAGCAAGTGGTTAAAATGTGGTTTAAATGGAATCGTTGTCAACAACAGTAGTTCACTTGGTTAATTTATTTCATGTATTGCTTTACTATAACATTTTAACTTCTAACTGAAATACATAACATGTCGAAGAGCCTCTTCAAAACATTTAGGTAGTGGTTTTCCAGTGGTTCTTGTTCCTGAAGAACCACTGGAACCGCACAATTAATGCTTCCCCTCCTAACAAATTACAGTAAGACGGGACTGTAAATGATCTGATTCACTAAGAAAGCTCCAGTAGCAGGATTGTGAACCACTACTTAAATGTTTTGAATGCCCTTCCATGTGTAAGAGCCTCTTGAAAACATTTAGCAAGTGGTTCCCAAACCTGATCCTGAAGTACAGGTACAAACAGTAATAACTACATAGGTTTAAGAAAGGACTGTTAATTAGCTGATTTGCTAAGGACACTCCAGAACCATGGTTGGAAACCATGGCACAGTGTTTCACTTACAAGGATTGAACCCCGAACTTCTGATCTGTAACCCAGAGCCTTAACCATCAATGAAACTGCATTCCCTGATGAAGTTGCACGCAAATTTCTCTTATCTCAGGAGAATTGAAACTTAAAGCACAAAGTGTGGGTGATGACTGCTTCCCTTCCCCGAATGCACGACAAAAAACACACAGGGACTTTTCCTGATAACCATCTATAATAAATGAAACTAAGCACTTGAGTTTTAAGTGGGAGATTTTTTGTTTTGTTCTTTTTTTGCGCAAATGTCAGAAGCATTTACAAGTGTTTGCATTATCTTGTAGTCTGGTGTTGATGAAAGAATTGAAAGTGGGTTCAGAACAATAGCAAGAGACAGGAAGTGCCTCCAACCACACACCTTTACAACTACAGTAGTGCACGCATCTTTCTGCAACTCTTGCCATAGAAGTGGGAGTTAGAGATTAAACCAATCAGCAACATGCCTTGCTACACGGACTCTTTGTAAGAGAAGAGACAAAGGAAATCCTGCATTTTCATAAACATTCTTATTGCCAGATTTACCTACTGTACATTACTAAATATCCAAAAATAAGGGGCCTAAATCTTTTGCTCTGTCCCATTGGCCATCAAACTTTGTACTTTCATCAAACATTGTACTTTCTTGCTTGCTTCAGGAGTGGTGACTTAATGGTTAAGACGTTGGATTCCTGATCAAAAGGTCATGAGTTCAAGTCCCAGCACTGCCAAGCTGCCACCGCAGGGCCCTTGAGCAAGGCCCTTAACCCTCAATTGCTCAGTTGTATAAAAATGAGATTAATGTAAGTCGCTCCGGATAAGGGCGTCTGCCAAGAATGCTATGAATGAATGAAAAATAAAAGAATATAATGACAATTTGACTGTCTGGAGAGTCACATGATGTGGGCTCTAAAATATGAGCTATCTTTTGTAGCAAAAATACGTATCCTGCTTCATTTTGGCTTCATGTTACCTCATAGGCAAACACGGCTTTCCACTATTTTGTCACTTGAGATTAAACCAGTAGTAATGACTTGAAATAACACTGTAGAGCGTAATCTTTCGCTTGCTCTTGCACACACTATTTAATCCATAAGTCTCAGCGGAACAGTAGTGAGCCAAGAACTTACGATAAATTCGACTCAGCTAAAGAACGTCCTCAGTTCACTTACATGGTGTTGTGATGTTAAATGTCGAATATTATGTCATGTGCTTCTTTAACTGATTCTTTAAGCATTCAGTGAATAATTAAGGGTTCCTAGCATTCTAACCTTTTCTGATGTAAGGTTCTACACAAAACCTTCACGAGTTTATTTGTCTAAAAGTGTCTCTTGCTATTTACGTCTCCACTCAATGCGAGTCTTATCGACTCAGTTAAACTCCACAAGTTACTAATTCATTACAAAGCTGATATATTAACATGATATATTAACATATTAACTGTTATGGTGTTTTGTTTTGTTTTTCTTTTCACATTTACTGAAAGCAATTTAGCTATGATACTCATTTTACACAAAGCACTGCTGCATATACAGTATGTATGTTGCATTTAGTAGCAAAAAATTTAAAAAAAAAAATAATAATAATAATAATAACATTGAATGTATTACAATATAGTATAATTATAAGTCCAGCGGTCTTGACGTTCTACTATATGCCCAATTAAATGGAGGAATTGGCATTTGTAACACATGGCAATTGTATACTTGTATTTAAATCATTTAAATCAGTTTTTACATCACTGTGGATTAAAGGGTTTGTCAGATGCATGACTCTGATGCATATAAAATAAATATGAACGTACATATCAATGTATTGTTTCCCAATTTCAAAATGGCAAGCTGAGCTAAACTCAACTCAACATTCTGGCCAAAACAAACGCATTTATCTCTCTGGTTCATTTTATTACCATCTTAAAATGTAGAAGAAGAAAAACAACAACAACAACAACAACAACAACAACAAACAAACAAACAAACAAATACAAGTATCCAGACTTTTAGCAACACAACAAATGCCTTTGTCTTACCATGTATGTTAGAGTGGAGTTTTATTTCCGTACAGGTTCCATGGCATTTCTTGTATCGACCTGAGGTAAAGTACAAATAGGAGAGAGAGACAAGACTAAACAAGCGCCGCTGGTTTCCTCAAGAAAATGACAGATGACGGGCAGACAAACCCGACAACAGTATATTAATGTAGAGTAGGATGGAAATTAGAAATAAAATACTGAAATAAACCTCGTCGGGAGCAGCCCTCTGAGCTCGCATTCAGATGAGAAAGCGCTGCGGTTTATCTAACCTCAATAAGCTGCACTACGTCACACAATGACACTACACAGCAATTTCCTTCAATTTCTTAGTTAAATATTGTGCTCACTGCGCACACACTGGTAAAAATGCTCAGGTTTAAAAGTAGCATCCAGTTCAGTGAAAAGGAAATGTCGCTTACAGTAAAGAAAAAAGGAAAGCAAGATGAGAATATATGGATTCTTATCATATGTTGCTCATGTCAACAAGTTTAGCCCTCACTTTAAGTGTAATGTATACATCAGTTGTGCTGTCAGATTGTCTTAACTTATCAATTCCTATAAAGCTATTATTTTTCTGTTTGGGGGGGCTTTGAATATATGTTTTCATTTACATCATTTTATACCTTGTAATAAAACAATACAAAAACACTAAAACTGAAAACCCAGCTTAGTGTGACTGGTCATGCTGGTAGATCATCTTATCCACTTTATTTTCCAGCATCCTTAGGAAAGGATTAAACTGAATGAAACATGTTTGAGATTTTCTAATTGTATTGTCTTCGAAATAATCTTGTCTAGATTGATCGATCACTTTTTCATCCCAGAGGGAAATTCACAAAATATATGGATCCACTGGGGGTCAAACCCAGGACCTTCTGCATGTAAAGCAGATGTGATTGCTACACTATGAAACAACGTAACATAACTAATGCACCTAATGTTGGAACGGTTTCCGATCCAACATGTACCAATAGTGTAGGACATATGAACATCCATCCATACATACATTTTCTATACCGCTTAACCTTCTGGGTTATGGGGAGCCTGGGGCCTATCCCAGGGAGCATCGGGCACAAAGCGGGGTACACCCTGGACAGGGTGCCAATCCATCGTAGGGCACAATCACATACACATTCACACACCCATTCATACACTACGGACACTTTGAACATGCCAATAAACCTACCATACATGTCTTTGGACTGGAGGAGGAAACCGGAGTACCCAGAGGAAACCCCTGCAGCACCGGGAGAACATGCAAACTCCGTACACACAGGGTCACGGCAGGAATCGAACCCCCAGCTCTGGAGGTTAAGGGTTCTAAGCCACCCTGCATCCACATGTGAACATTTCAATCAATATATAACCCCGTCATTACTCTTGTGCAAACAAGATATCTTCAGCTGTAATGTACTATCAAGGGCTCTTTACAAGACAGCAGAAGGATTATACAGGTGTTGGTCTCCCTCTGCCATCCAAAAAGTGAATTACACCACCTTGAAAATAACTGCAAGTAGGAAAACCTTGTAGATGATCCTCACTATTAGAACCATAATGTTTGCGGTGACGTGAAAGCTTTTAAAACACTGTGTTATTTCTATAACCCTTTTCAAGATTTAGAATGAATATCAGTGGGACTGACAGCTCATTGTAGATTAAACAAAAACCTCATAAAAACAGATGTTTTGCAGAGAGGCCAAAATAACATGTTGAATCACATAAGCAAGCATATTGGATCTCCTTCCCACTCTATTACATGTGTGTGTGCCTCATTAGATTGTAGATTGTAAAGTAACTACATACAGGGATACACAGAAAACGTAATGGAGGTTAAAATTTTTATTGAAGCTCCCTGCATGCATCCACGCCACATCTCTACTCTTGTGTATCTCAGTGTCTACGCACCAAGGTCACATGCTATTTTCCCCACAGCTGCTCTAAGATAATCTCCATAGTGAAACAAATTTCGTGTTAGCAGAATTTTTTTTTTGCAGACTCTTGCAGTTACAGACAAAAACTCTAACCTCAGACCTAATGTTAGGGCTTAACTGGATAAAAATAGAATGCCCTAAAAATGTTTTCTAAGAAATTACTTCCTCTTACTTTCTCTTTTTATTTCCCTGCTGGTTCCTAATGTTTTTAATATGTTTCTGGTGGTCTAATGTCTAGACCAAATTCTGATCTCATTTCATTCTGATGGCAACTGTCTACTAAAGATATTAGGGAAATCTTATTAGGGAAAGTAACCAGAGAATTTCCATCTGATGGATATCAGCAAGGCCATTTCCATTAAGGTCCATTATGTGATAGAAATCATTAGGGATTTTAATGGAGAGTAATGTTTTAGCAGGGTTTTAAAATAATAATAATAATAATAATAATAATAATAATAATAATAACTGTCACGTTCCAGAACATGATGGAGTTGAGGACCGATGCAATTGCAATAAAAGACTTTATTAGAGAGATGGGCAGACAAAACCAAAACACTAATCCAAAGCGTGGTTGAATAACATGCAAAAGGTCAGGTGATCTACAAACAGGCATAAATGGGGCGAGGCTAGAACCAAAACGAGAAACGAGAAACAAGGTCAAATAACAAGAACTGAAACGAGAAACAAAGACAACCAATGACAAAAACAACCGATGACATAAGAGGGGCGGAGTCAGAACATAACCATAACAAAAGCACGTATCCAATTTAAACAAAGTCACTGTCATGAAAGACCGAAAAGCGTTCTTTCGCTAAGCGCTCGCGCACCTGGCTCGTGCAAGCGGATGTGCTTCGGTTTTCCGAGCTCACTGCAATACTGCAGCGCCGACTGAACACGCGGAGCGACGTCCTCAGCGGAGCAGGGAGGCGGGGCGATGTCCTCAGCGGAGCAGGGAGGTGGAGCGACATACTCAGCGGAGCAGGGAAGCGGAACGATGTCCTCAGCGGAGCAGGGAGGCGGGGCGACATACTCAGTGGAGCAGGGAAGTGGAACGATGTCCTCAACGGAGCAATGAGGTGGAGCGACATACTCAGCGGAGCAGGGAAGTGGAACGACGTCCTCAGCGGAGCAGGGAGGCGGAGCGACATACTCAGCGGAGCAGGGAAGCGGAACGACGTCCTCAACGGAGCAATGAGGCGGAGCGACATACTCAGCGGAGCAGGGAAGCGGAACGACGTCCTCAGCGGAGCAGGGAGGCGGAGCGACATACTCAGCGGAGCAGGGAAGCGGAACGACGTCCTCAACGGAGCAATGAGGCGGAGCGACATACTCAGCGGAGCAGGGAAGCGGAACGACGTCCTCAGCGGAGCAGGGAGGCGGGGCGACATACTCAGCAGAGCAGGGAAGCGGAGCAACGTCCTCAGCGGAGCAGGGAGGCGGAGCGACGTCCTCAGCGGAGCATTAAGGCGAAGTGTTGTCCTCAGCGGAGCAGGAAAGCGGAGCGATGTCCTCAGCGGAGTATGGTGACGGAGCGACATCCTCAGCGGAGCAGGGAGGCGGAGCGACGTCCTCAGCAGAGCAGGGAGGCGGGGCGACATACTCAGCGGAGCAGGGAGGTGGAGCGACATACTCAGCGGAGCAGGGAAGCGGAACGACGTCCTCAGCGGAGCAGGAAGGCGAAGCGACATCCTCAGCGGAGCAGGGAAGCAGAACGATGTCCTCAGCGGAGCAGGAAGGCGGAGCGACATCCTCAGCGGAGCACGGTGACGGAGCGACGTCCTCAGCGGAGCAGGGAAGCGGAGCAACGTCCTCAGCGGAGCAGGGAGGCGGAGCGACGTCCTCAGCGGAGCAGGAAGGCGAAGCGATGTCCTCAGCAGAGCAGGGAGGCGGAGCGACGTCCTCAGTGGAGCAGGGAAGTGGAGCGACGTCCTCAGCGGAGCAGGGAGGCGGGGCGAAATACTCAGTGGAGCAGGGAAGCGGAACGATGTCCTCAGCGGAGCAGGAAGGCGGAGCGACATCCTCAGCGGAGCACGGTGACGGAGCGACGTCCTCAGCAGAGCAGGGAGGTGGAGCGACGTCCTCAGTGGAGCAGGGAAGTGGAGCGACGTCCTCAGCGGAGCAGGGAGGTGGAGCGACATACTCAGCGGAGCAGGGAAGCGGAACAACGTCCTCAGCGGAGCAATGAGGCAGAGCGACATACTCAGCGGAGCAGGGAAGCGGAACGACGTCCTCAGCGGAGCAGGGAGGCAGGGCGACATACTCAGCAGAGCAGTGAAGCGGAGCAACGTCCTCAGCGGAGCAGGGAGGCGGAGCGACGTCCTCAGCGGAGCAGGAAGGCGAAGCGATGTCCTCAGCGGAGCAGGAAGGCGGAGCAACGTCCTCAGTGGAGCAGGGAAGTGGAGCGACATACTCAGCGGAGCAGGGAAGCGGAACGACGTCCTCAGTGGAGCAGGGAGGCGGGGCGACATACTCAGCAGAGCAGGGAAGCGGGGCAATCTCCTCAGCGGAGCAGGGAGGCGGAGCGACGTCCTCAGTGGAGCAGGAAGGCAAAGCGATGTCCTCAGTGGAGCAGGAAGGCGAAGCGACGTCCTCAGTGGAGCAGGAAGGCGAAGCGATGTCCTCAGCGGAGCAGGGAGGCGGGGTGACATACTCAGCGGAGCAGGGAAGCGGAACGACGTCCTCAGTGGAGCAGGGAGGCGGGGCGACATACTCAGCAGAGCAGGGAAGCGGGGCGACATACTCAGCAGAGCAGGGAAGCGGAGCAATGTCCTCAGCGGAGCAGGGAGGCGGAGCGACGTCCTCAGTGGAGCAGGAAGGCGGAGCGACGTCCTCAGCGGAGTATGGTGACGGAGCGACATCCTCAGCGGAGCAGGGAGGCGGGGTGACATACTCAGCGGAGCAGGGAGGTGGAGCGACATACTCAGCGGAGCAGGGAAGCAGAACGATGTCCTCAGCGGAGCAGGAAGGCGGCGCGACATCCTCAGCGGAGCACGGTGACGGAGCAACGTCCTCAGCAGAGCAGGGAGGCGGAGCGACATCCTCAGTGGAGCAGGGAAGTGGAGCGACGTCCTCAGCGGAGCAGGGAGGCGGAGCGACATACTCAGCGGAGCAGGGAAGCGGAACGACGTCCTCAGCGGAGCAATGAGGCGGAGCGACATACTCAGCGGAGCAGGGAAGCGGAACGATGTCCTCAGCGGAGCAGGGAGGCAGGGCGACATACTCAGCGGAGCAGGAAGGCGAAGCGATGTCCTCAGCGGAGCAGGAAGGCGGAGCAACGTCCTCAGTGGAGCAGGGAAGTGGAGCGACATCCTCAGCAGAGCAGGGAGGTGGGGCAACATCCTCAGCGGAGCAGGGAGGCGGGGCGACATACTCAGCGGAGCAGGGAGGCGGGGCGACATACTCAGTGGAGCAGGGAGGCGGAGCGATGTACTCAATGGAGCAGGGAAGCGGAACGTCATCCTCAGTGGAGCAGGGAAGCGGAACGACGTCCTCAACGGAGCAATGAGGCGGAGCGACATACTCAGCGGAGCAGGGAAGCGGAACGACGTCCTCAGCAGAGCAGGGAGGCGGGGCGACATATTCAGCGGAGCAGGGAAGCGGAGCAACGTCCTCAGCGGAGCAAGGAGGCGGAGCGACGTCCTCAGCGGAGCAGCAAGGCGAAGCGATGTCCTCAGCGGAGCAGGAAGGCGGAGCGACGTCCTCAGCGGAGTATGGTGACGGAGCGACATCCTCAGCGGAGCAGGGAGGCGGAGCGATGTCCTCAGTGGAGCAGGGAAGTGGAGCAACGTCCTCAGCGGAGCAGGGAGGCGGAGCGACGTCCTCAGCGGAGCACGGTGGCGGAGTGATGTCCTCATAGAACCTTGGTGTAGTGGCTTCCACGGCAGTGTAGGGAAGCAAAACGGAGCTCTTGGCTGCAATGGGAGGTGAAGAAAATTCCTCAGTTAAACTGGATGGCTGAGTGGCATCCTCAGCTGTATAGCGATGCTGAGACAGTCTGAGCATCATTCTTCATCAACTTTGCAGGCTGAACTTGGTTGACTATGTGAGCAGACTCAGGTGTACGCAGAGCATCTCAGGCATGAGAAGTTGGTCGGTCATGACGTCTGCTTCAGACATGAGCAGAACTTAGCTGTCCAGACTCAGGTGTGAGCAGAACCTGGTCGGTCGGGACATCGGTTTCAGGCATGAGGAGAACCTGGTCGGTCGTGACGTCAGTTTCAGGCATAAGAAGAACTTGGTCTGTCGTATCAACAGACTCTGGCGTGAGCAGAACTTGGTCGTCCGTGTCAGCAGACTCGGGTGTAAGCAGAACTTAGTCGTCCTTGTCAGCAGACTCGGGCGTGAGCAGAACCTGGTGGTCCGTGTCAGCAGAATCGCACGTGAGCAGAACTTGGTTGGTCGTGACGTCGGCTTCAGGCGTGAGCAGAACCTGGTTGGTCCTGACATCGGTTTCAGGCATAAGGAAAACTTGGTTGGTCGTATCAACAGACTCTGGTGTGAGCATAACTTGGTTGGTCGTCACGTCGGTCTCAGACTGGAACGTGGCGTTGAAGGTCACATCTTCGATCTCAGACTGGAACTTGGCGTGGGAGGTCGCCTCTTCGACCTCGTACAGGAACTTGGCTTGAGAGGTCGTCTCTTCAACCTCGGGCAGGGACTTGGCATGAGCAGAGCTTGGGTTTGCCGTCTTTTCGACCTCGGACAGGAACTTGCTTGCGAGGTTGCCTCTTCGACCTCAGACAGGAACTGGGCTTGAGAGGTCGCCTCGTTGACCTCAAACAAAAACATAGTTTGGGAGGTCACCTTGTTGTTCGCTAAGCGCTCACGCACCTGACTTGTGCGGTTTTCCGAGCACACTGCAATACTGACTCAAGGGGAAATCGTGACAATAATAATAATAAAAGCAAAATTGGAAAGACAAATAAATGAGGATCATGATAAATGATATATAATAAATGAATATTGATATGTACATTACTAGAATTATTGATCTTAAATGTCTAAAAACCATTAGGTGGAGTTCTTGCACCATTACAGCATTAACATGAGAATTACATGAGGGTGATGATTAAATAAAACAATTAAAGTGAAATGATTAATGACTAAGGAAAGAAATAATAAAATGATTCCTGAAATTTCCTGAGCATGGGTAAACCATTTAAATCTACACTACCAGTCAAAAGTTTAGACGCACTCATTTTTTATTTTTTATTTTTTCTCTCTCCACATTTTATAATAATAATAAAGTCATCAAAACTCTGGAAAAAACACAAATGGAAATATGGGAATTATGTTGTGATAAAAAATCCCCAATAAATAAAAAAGAATTGAATATTTTAGCATCTTCAAAGTAGACGCCCCTTTTGCCTAGAATTTGCAGAAATGTATTCTTGGCATTTTCCGATTTCTTGAGGAATTTCCCTGAGATGCTTTTTAAACAGTATTAAAGAAGTTCACACCTACGCTGGACTCTTATCGGCTGCTTTTCGGAATATTTCGCTAAAAGTCATCCATTTAAAAAAATATTTTTTTGTAAATAAAATGTTAGTTTTCTAATGAAAGAAATGAATATGTCAACACAATTATATTTTTGTCTATAACACCGATTGCAAACATTTAATCATACACCTTCAGATTTTCGGTTTTTAAGATCATGAGAAACATTTCAGTCAAGTGTCTCCATACTTTCGACCGGTAGTGTAAATCAAACTAAAAGTCTTAATATTTCATTCATGTGGAGAATTCAGCTTGTGGTCATTTGTGTGGTTTGGAGAACAACCTGGATTCTGTGTGTCAAAGGACACTCAGGCTCGTGGCACTTCAGCAAAAACAATGAAAGAGAAGAAGAATGATGGTCATGGCCATATAAAGTATCATGGAGGACAATGAACCACCCCAGGGTGCAAGTCAGGATCCAAAATTCAAATCTTCATTTCACAGTGAGATTAACCCGTTGATGTTTTATTTATTTATTTTTACATTTCCCCTCTATTCCACTAGTAACATTTGATTTTGCACGGTTTAACGTCTTGACAGTTCTGTCTGTGTACATTGGATATAAAAAGACTACACACCCCTGTTAAAACTGCAGGTTTTTGTGAACTAAAAGAATGACACTAAGATAAATCATTTCAGATCTTTTTTCACCGTTAATGTGCAATTGCAAAGTAAACAAATAAAGTGGAAAAACAATCAGAAACTTTTATAGAGGAAAAAATAATAAAAACAACGTACAATATCCTAGTTTCTTAAGTGTGCACACCCCTACTAATACTTTATTGAAGCACCTTTTGATTTTATTACACCACTCAGTCTTTTTAGGTAAGAGTCTAACAGATCTGTGCGGACCAGGGCTTCAGCAGTCGGATTAAACCAAGATCCAAGAAACCAAGAAAATCCTACAGAAACAGCTGGTCTTCATTAATTTCATTGATGACAGCTGTACAGTATGATAATTACTTTTGAACATGCGATTGAATGTGATTGGTTCATCCTGAACACAGTCACACCCCCAATTCCAAAAGGTTGTGCACATTTATGTAACCAGGTTGTTGTAGCTTTTATTTTTCTTATTTAAAAACAACTTGATTGTTTTTCACTTACTTTTTTTTTTATTACTTTAAATGTACATTTTTATAAAACAAAAATTTCATCACAGAAATTTGACATTTTAAGAGGGGTGTGTAGACTTTTTTATCTGATAGTATGACTTCATATCTCAGAAATATGGTGCTAAAAAAGCATTGAGTTGGACTTGCTACTGAGTTTGTATTACATGCTGAGCTCTAGTGGTATTTGAATATCAGATATAGGACAGCTGATCCTCTCCCCACACATGAGAAGTAGGTTGAACAAAAATGTGAGTGTGGTTATATTTAATAGTCTTTACGGTTCATGTTATGTTTGCGGTAATAACATACTGACATGAATGAATGTTTACTTTCCATTAATGTCACTCGCTCTTTCTTCATGAACTTTTAGAAAGTAGCCACTCAGCCATGGCGTTTTGATCTCATTTACACACTTGATGGTTTTCTTTCAGTGTTAGTGCACTTTTCACAGATTTTCAAACATCCCGAGTTAAAAAAAAGTAAAACACAGCTTTCTCTCTATTAACCAGAATGTGCCCCAGATGGTCAACATTCAATGATTATTTAATATAATAAGCTTATTATGCATGCATGCATGCATTAAATTCCTCCTAATGTGACAACACTAACGCTTCAAATTTTATATTTATAAAAGTCTGAGGGGCACTGAAATATTCTGCTGAAAACACGTTGGAGAGTTCTGAACAACTCTTCCAAAAGAAGAAATGACTTTTTAGCCTTGGATTGTTGTGGAGCATCCACCATACACATTTCTTTACATTTGTTTTTACTACTATAGAAAGTATAACGGATTAGAACAAGCGCATTAATAAGCCTGTGATGATTTGAATTACGACTGGAACTAGCATCAGAGCTGCTATAGGCGACAGACCAATCAGATTCTATTCTATATGCATTTACTGTAGTTACAATATCTTTTTATTCTCAATACTCCATTTCACCTGTTAAGTCATTATACATTTCATTACATCACCAAAATATGACCTATTTAGCTTGAAAAACATATATACAGGCTAGTCAAGCTAATTAATTAGATTCTTGCTAATTAATCTAATTAGCCTATATTTAAAAAAAAAACATAGATGGAACTGCAGCATGTTGAAATTATAGCCTAACTTCCATGAAAACCACAGACTTGGCAACACTGGCCTTGCTGCACCTGAATAATGTCTAGCACCAGGGTCGCACACCATCATTCCACATCTCCTTCAAAATAATCACTCTCCTAACTTTTAAATGCACCGGATACTGAAGTAAAAACACTATAAGGGCCTAAATAAAGCCAAATATTTGTGCATTGCAACAAATGAAAGATCATTTTGAGTATTCTTACAGCCTTTAATTTTTTTTAAAAAAAAAAAACAACAATAAAATCCCACATCAGACACTATGTTTTATGAAGCGTTCAATCATCAGTTGCACAGATCTTTAAAATGGCGAAATTCTTGCAGTTTCTTATTCAGTTTGGACGGCGTTAAAAAATAATTACAAAAACCCCTACACTCGCATACGAAAATTGACCGGTTACTCTTAAGCTGCAGAGAGGAATCGACATGCTCTTTATTAAAATTGGGTCTAACTTCCCGGCAGTCAGACACATGAATTTTTTCCCAATGGAGTCTTTTCCCTTGACGATTAAGATTAAAAACAAACATCTGCAAAACATGACCAAACGAATTCTGAAAGCTTTAGGGAGGAGACACAGTACAAACCAACACTGAATAATTGTGCAAAAAATCTAAATTATAGCTGTAAATTAAATATTCTGGCAAAAAAACCCAAATATTAGGCTAACAGACTATAGTTTATGCATCACACCTTTCATTACAAGGCCATAGCAGACTGAGGCAAGCGACTGACAAAAACAGTAGATCCTGCAGTCAGTTTTTGAAAGAAAACAATTACAATATACATATTTCTATTACCCAATACGCGTACTATTTGCTACTTAAAATGGATTTAAACTTAATCCACTTAAAATGTGAATCATTTCACTTATGCATCAGCTCTTGAGGCAGTACCTCAGAGCCCAAAACATTCAACTACACATTATATTTTGTAATTAACACATCTTAAGAATGGCTTCTGATGAGCATGTTATGAAAGGTTTCCAAAACAGAAAATGGAAAACGCATTTCTGAGAAACATTCCTTATCATGTTTTGAACATGCAAAATAAAATAAAAAAAATTGTTGCTGAGAATGAGTTTAATACTTGTGTATCAGACCCACTTATCTTCCTAATCTATGCATCACTGATCTATGCATCAGACCCACTGATCTGCCCATTCCAAAAATAACGAATTCTGACTGGTTTTAAACAGTGAAGATTGTAAAATTGTATTGCAGCTTTCTACCAAATAAGTGCACATATTCAACTTACAAAGCTCAACTCACCCTTTAAAAACAAAAAACCCCATAAAAAAAAAAAAAAAAAAAAAAGATCACCCACGAAATTCCAAATAAAAATTTAAACACAAATAAATCTAATTATTATGGGTCCATATAATGATTAGAACTGGCTTGCAAAACACTGATGACCAAGAATGTACCGACTATAACAAGAGCATGCCTTTAACAGGCATTACACATTCAAAGACTTCATGATATGCCTCACTCAGAAC